>NC_139511.1:66325783-66925783 GCF_008360975.1 Lichenostomus cassidix
ACGAAACAGCACTAAGTGAATTCACTGTGCTGTAATTAAAGGGTGTGCACATTTGTTAGTCAATGGGCTGCCTGTCAGGTAGGTTAAGGTAGCCATGCAGCAGGGGATGGCATGCCTGAGAGATGTGGTCTGTGACTGGGATACCAAGTCTTAGCATTTACTTTTGGGGTTGATTCATATTGTATAGTGCTTCTACTGAGCTGTTCACGAGAGGCAAACATGACCTGACTGGACTGGGTTGATGCAGGAGGTTCACAGAAAAGTTTTCTGAATAGCCTCACATGTCTATAAATTACCAAAGAATTGGTAGAAGGCACGCATGGAGGGTTTGAGCCCAGAACCCACAGAGAGCATGAGGATGTGCTGACTTCAAAGAATACAAAGTTAAGCTTGCACTTGGCTTCAGCCAGGTGCTCTGTGATGGGCATTTATCCACCTTTGATCTCAGTCACCTGCTTTGTGTTACTTTCTTTTTTTTCCAAAGATGATTATAATTCATTCAGAGAAACAATCTCAACCCCCTGCTTGGCTCCTAAGGCAAGGATTCAGGTTAGTGCTACATGAAACCGGGGAGGTGGGCTATGGGCTGAAATCCCTGTTGCTCTTGCAGAGCTCTCTGTCAGCCCTGCACATGATGTTCCCCATGTCCCAGGTCCAACAGGACCCACTGCCCAGGGCTGTGCTTGTAGAGGGCTATGTTGATCCCAGGTACCTTTTCCAGTGTAGGTCTCAAACATCTCCCAGTGCTGGGTGAAGGTCAGGAGCCCCCATGGCTGGGGGACATCACCAGAATCCTCTCTTGAGGCATTTGGCGCAGCATTTTTCATTCCATCATAGCTGAGACATCAGGACTAACAGGGACTAGGTGATCTGTTGCCTTCATTATAGTGGCTAGGACGTCCTGGATAGGATTTAAACCAGGGCTGAATGTGAGGCACAAAGCTATGGATCCACATTCCAAACACCTGGAGTACCCAGGGGATGCTGTGGGTACCCCCACAATGCCATGAGTCCCCCAGTGCCATGGGTAGGGCATCCTGCAGCACATCTACAGGTGTGGTTCAGGCCTTTCTGCAGCCCTGAGCACTGCCATGGCAGGCTGTGTGCAGGCAGCCCTACCCAGAGCACCCGCAGAGCAATGCAACAGGCTCTGGAGCAGGCAAGGGACCATTCCCACCACTGGGATGGACCCAAAGCAGCACACAGCTTGAGGCCTGCCCCAGCTCCCCCTTGCTGGATCCCCCATGCATCTGTGGTCCCTTTCCCTCTCCGGCAGCCCCGTGCACCTGCACTGCTAGGCGGAGTGGGATTTATCCTGCCCCAGGCGCTCGGTGCAAGGGGTCAGCCCTCATAAACCTCTCCGGCACCGGAGCCTGGGCCAGCTGCCTTGCTCGCGCCCACAGGGAGAGCCTCTGCACCCCGGGACAGCTTTTCTATCAGAGCCTGAGGCTGTTCCTCAGGCCAGCACCCATCCTGTTGGGTCCAGAGCATGGCATGCTGGCAGCATGGTGGGGATGGGGCTGTGTGCTCCCAGCCCCTGGCTCCCCTCCCCACACCAAGCACTTTGGGTAAGCCCCGGTACGTGGGAGGCGGCATGAAGTCATTCTGGTCCTCCAGCAAGCCCCTCCAGCTGTCCGGAGCCAGTGCAGATTGTGGGACGTGTCTGGTGACTGACGAGGCCTCAAATCCACGTTTGTGTGAGATGATATCGAGAGTTTTAATTTTTTTATGAGCGAGGGGTCGGGGGGAGGCAGGGATTCTCAGGGCGGCTCAGAGGGGAGGCAGCAGTGTGTGCATGTGCGTGTGTGAAACACGTTTCATCCCAAGGACCCCCAGCTGCAGGAGTCCTGCACTGATAAAACCAGCATCCCATCACCTCTGAGCTGCAGGGACCAGCTGGGGAGGAGAATGGACAATGGCAGCTAACAGGGATGTGTCGGCAGGGCTCAGAGTTGGCTCTTGCATCAAGCCCTCTGCTCAGTCCCTCTTGCACCTCACCAAAGTCTCCTCTGGGCCATGCCCATGGTGACATTCCAGCCTCAGGCACTTCCTCAGTAGATGAGTTCCTGGAAAGCTTCGTGGAGCTGATCTTCTCCTTTCCCAATAGAGAGGCCACTTGATGGAGTGCCTCCATGTGACTTCTCCAACATCCAGACTCTGGTGAGGTGCTGTGGCCACTTTCTAACCCTACTGATGCTCCTGAGAAGTTGCTCTCCTGCCCTGCAGCCTCATGGGCAGTGTTTGGTGCATGCTGGTGGTTTCCACAGGGATACCCTGTCTGCAGATTGCTCTGCCCTGGTTTGATCACAGCTAACCTTAGCTCCTAGTCCTGCATTAAACCTCACCACACCATCGAGGAGCAAGTCAGAGTCACCAATGCTTCCCAGCTGGCCAGAAAATTGCTTGATCTTTCATCAGTCCAGAGCCAGGCAAAAAGTGAGCCAAGGTGAAGCCATGATGCCTGCTCTGAAGTGCACTGTGTTGGATGGGATCCTGCTGGGAAAGGACCTGGAGCAACCTCTTGGCTGTCAATGTCCCATGGCCAAGGCTGCAAGGTGGCCACCAAGGTCACATACTGCCATCCATGACTGCAGTGTGGGGACTTCCAGGTGATGCCTGGCCCTTTCAGTGGGAAGATCCTGTCCCTGCTTCCCTCAGACAGTGGGGATGGAGGAACCTCTCCTCGAACTGGCCAGAGTGCCTGCATACAGTGACTCTCACCCGGAAAGGAGGAGGGGGGCCGAGGCCTCTTTGTAACCCAATCTCGTCTGCATGGGCCCCTTTGTTGTTATTACATTTATTTATTGATCCCCCTTGGGAAAGCCTTAGCGGTGCTGGACTTGCCGGGGCTTTATTAATGGGGATAGGGAGTGAGGGGAGGGAAGGGGGGCCGAACACAGCACTCGGACCATCTGTTCCCACCAAAGGGATGGAGCAACAATAGCCATGTTTATAAAACTTCTCTGCAACTCATTGTGTTTGCGAAAGGAGAGCTTCCACATCAAAGGCCATTTCCGCTCCCACTGCTCGGGGGCCCCTCCATCTTCCAACATCCTGCAAGGATCGCCCTGTCCTGGTCCCTTCTCTTCGCAGCCCTGGACACATGGTGAGGTGATAGTGGCATCACCCACAGAGGGACCACCATGACTGGGGACACCCCAGCCAAAGGGAATGTTCATCACCTGCCCATGTCTGGTGGTCCATGGGACTTTCCAAGGAGGGGTTTCTCCTGGAAGGAATAAAACCCTATCATACGGCATTGGATAGTGTTTGCGAAACCTTGGTGTCAGGAGCAATAATATGTCCAGTACTGGAGACCTGTCTCCTGGATGGTTTCTTTCAGCCCACTGAAACAGCAGTGTTCATGAAGCTGCTTTGGTTTTGCTCAAATTTCAGATGTGGGAAAAAAATAAAAGAAGAAAAACAAAAAGGGAAAGAGTGGGGTTTGGCCACGTCAAAGCTGGCTGATGGGGTCCTTCATAATGAAACAACTGTGTTTGGCTTTGCTTGAGGCTTGTATTAGATTATCTGTTACAATCAGACATGAAATAAAGACCATTAAACAGCGATGAAATATTTTGACTGAACCAGTATGTTGTTTTTTTCTTCCCAAACTGATCTTTATGGACAAGATGAGGGTTTAGATCTGGCTCAGTTCAAAGCCAAATGCCTTCCTGGGGACTTGGAGTTGTCAGCCATCTCCTGACCACGACTCGATCCTGGAAGCTGGGAATGGGCTGCTCTGGGGTGAATTCACAGGCTGGAGGTTTGGAACATATCCTGGCTGTCACACATTCCCAGCATGACCCTGAATGATGGCATGTCACCTCCTGGGACTGCGTCTCCTCCCCTGTTTGTTGGTGCTTTATGGCAGTGATTGTGTCCATGGGGTGATTCACATGTGAGCTGGTGACTCTGCTGGCATTTGTGACCACTAGGTGTGAGGAACAGAGACATTTTCCCCAGGGATGTAGATATATCTCAGCCCAGCTTTGGACAGAGATGAGACCTCTGAAAGTTGCTGCCAGCCTGCAGGAAGGCACTTTGGGAAAGGTGTCTCTCTGCACCATCTGTTTGTGCAAGGGCCTGATTTCCAGCTGGCAGGACAGGCATCCTGACAGCAAGCTGGTGGCTGGGCAGGGTTCAGCCTGTCTCACACCTTTCAACCATCCCTTCCACCCTGGAAGGGGGAAACCTTCCCAGAGACTGCACGACGCCTTCTCAGGAAGCAGTCCAAGTGCCTGCTGGCTGTGTCCCCTTGGCCAGGCTGCTGGAGGAGACCTGAGCATGGTCCCTGATCACTTTTGGCAGGGTGCAGGGAGCATGCTGCTCTCTCCCAGCACTCAGCAGCTTCCCTGGGAACCATGCAGAAAAGGAGGAGAGGAGCCCAGACTTGTGGGAGACACTTTTCATTTCATGCCTAAGCCACTACTCTGCTGCTCAGCCACATGGCTCCATTAAGTCCCTTTCTGGCTGTCTTCTTTCCATCAATCACTCCGTCTCCACGAGCAGCCCAGACACCGGATCTGGGTTATAAATAAGACAATCAATCAGCGATGCTATTAGATAAACAGAGTGGCAGAAGCCAAATTAATGCTTGGCTTTTTCTTGAAAGGGAGGAAAAAAGAGTCAATTGCTTATTAGAGGACCCTGGTGTGGTCTGGTCTCCACGCTGCAGCTGAGCTGGGTGGGCTGTGCTTGGCTTCTGCCTGTATGTAAGAGGTTTGGGATGCTGTGAGCAGATAATCCGTGTGGGTCACCCTGGCCAGAGCAGGGAGGGGACTGGGGCAGACTGAAGGTGAGCAGGGAGGTTGTAGCACTGGGGCAGTGATGGGAATGGGAAAACAGTGGTGGAAGCTGCCCATCTGGGCCATGAGGAGGTTTCAGGGCTGGTCTGGTGGGGAGGGAGAGCATGAGGCTGCAGGTGGAGGTGTCTGGGGACCAGGAACACAGTGCCAGGACAGAAACTGAGCCAGTCAGGATGGACACAAGGAAGAAGACAGTCACTGCTTGGAGGCTTTTCAAATAGACATTCTCTTCTGGAGATTAATCAAGTTGTTGTTTGGAACCACCAAGAAATAAGATGGTCCAAGAATCTTTTGTGGTCTGCTGTGACCATCTGTCACCTCTTGCTGCTACAAACCTCTGCCCTACAGCATTGTGAGGGTGCCCAAGGTGGTTTTTACCTCCAGAGTCCCCACCTGCAGCTCTGTCTGCTTCTCTGTGTGGTGGTGTTGGACTAACTCAAAGATCCTGGGTTCATTCCTACCAAAAATATCAGAGAGGAGACTTTCCTCATGGTGGGACCTTGTTGCCTGAGCTATCTCTCCTGCCACTGGGGAAGAAAGCCCTGGAAGGAAGGCTAAAATTTCCCAAAGTCATCCAGTGCTACATCTCTGTACAGGAGACATAAGCTTTTTCTGAATCAATACCCTGTGGTTTGGGGTGGACTCTTGTATTTGCTGGACTTGACACTACTGCAGGTTGAGGACTGGGGGAGCCTGGGCTCCTCCAAGTCAATCTGATTGTTTACAACCTCATCCCTCACAGATGCTACTCCTCACACTTTCATCCTGAGTACTGCCTTTCCACCAGCTCCTACTGCTTTCACCTACACCTGCCACTTCTCCTATTTGTTGTGATGGAGGAGGATATCTGCCCCTGGAGGACCAGGTTTACCCCTGTGGAAATAAGCAGCAGCTCTCCTCTGCCAGCTGGCTCAACAGATCCCACCTGGCATTTCCACTCAGCCCAGCAAGCTCTCAGCTCAAGGCCAGCAGTGCAGCCATGGGTGTGCTTTCTCAACAGCAAAACCTGCTTTCATTCCCCATTCTCACCTGTGACGGTGCCAGACTGACACTCTGCCAGAGCTGAAATGCACAGCATCCACTGCTCCTCCTTCATCCACCAAAGTATGTCGTCCCATCAAAGGCTACACAACGCATCCCTGTCAGACTAATTTGTGATAAATAAGCTGGTTGTTATCCCCTGGGAGCTCCAGGCTCCTGGGAGGCTGGTGTGGGAGCAGGTAGATTCTCTGACAATTGGGTCAGGGAGAATGATGTCTCTGCTAGCACCTGCCTCAGAGAAAGACGCAGGAGGTGCAGTGATTCTGTCCCGTTCCGCTGTTCATCCCCTAGCTCAAGCAAGTGGGGGCTTTCTGCTTCCTCTGAGGTCTCAAGTCCAGGAAATAGCTCCTGCTTTCCAGTCACACTTCTGATCCCTCTTGCAGAGCTTGGGGAGCTCCGT
Organism: Lichenostomus cassidix; assembly: GCF_008360975.1. Taxonomy (NCBI): domain Eukaryota; kingdom Metazoa; phylum Chordata; class Aves; order Passeriformes; family Meliphagidae; genus Lichenostomus; species Lichenostomus cassidix. The sequence continues at coordinate 66,332,033 of NC_139511.1, forward strand.
GCAAGGCTGCTCTCGAATCAGCAACAGCCCAAAACAACACCTTAGGTGGGATTTACTGCCACATATGTGCTGGGAAGATGCAGGGACCCATTGCACCCGGGTGATGTATTGGATTTCAGGTTATGTGATGCACAGGTCTCTCTGAGCATTGTAATTCCCTCTTTCTTCCTGTATGGATTTATACTGCTAAGTGGATGGATTTTCTGCTTGGCAGGGATGATCCCCTGGGACCTTCCCCAGTTTGAAACATCTCTGCACATCTGTACATAATATTCCTGGGGCACTTAACGAGTGGGCTTTTATGACACCCCTTGCTTTATGGACTGCTGCTTAACGTGGCCAGGCACCACAGAGGGAACACAAACGGCATCCTGGAGCCGGTGGAAAGCTGAGTACCAACGCCAGGTGCTGGGTGGTGCCTGGGGCTCTGTGTGAAAGCCACTGCTCTCAGATGGCTTCCCACACAGCTGCTCTGGGCAGGTGGGACAACCACTCCCTCAGTCCCCAAAACAGGTTGAGAGGGACAGGTTTCATCTGCCTAATAACCTGAGACAGCATGCCTCTGGACCAGGCATGGAAATCCTGCTTGGAGATGAAGGCAATCTGTCTGTCTGTGATGCTTCCCCCTGGCAAGGGCTGAGCCTGACATTTTCCTCTCTGCTAAGAGCTGTCCCTTCCCCCTGCCCCAAAGAGCCATCTGCTATGGTAGATTACCCCAGCTTTTAGCACTGTGAATCCATAATTAGTGCATAATTAATTACCAGATGTTTTTAACACTAATGAAACATTAATAAATGACGGAGGCATGTTGTCTGGTAATGGAACATTAACCAGTGAACCAAGTCAGTGCTGCCGCCGGCGTGGCCAAGCCAGAGACAGGTCTGCATCAGACTGAGCTCTCTGCTAAATAAGGCCCCAACATGGTTAGAATCACAGCAAGTGCCTGGTGGGAGCAAGTGACTGGCTTGCTGCTGCCTTCAGGCTTTGCAGAGCCAAGGCTGTGGCTCCTTCACCTCCATCCTTCCTTCCTTCCACCCATTCACCCTTCCGTCCACCCCATGCTTGTGTGTGTCCAGCCAGCCAGCCAGCCAGCCAACCAGCCACACACCCATCTCCCTGCTGTAGAGACTTAGCTGGGGCACCAGTCTGGTGATTTGCTAAAAAAATTGAACTTTTTCCCCTGGGCATTGGTTGATAGCATCTCTGCTCCAGGTGGTGCCCGCAAGCAAGGCACATGGGGAGAGGACAGACTCAGAAAATGTGCTTTGCTGCATCCATTGTTCCCACGCTGGGTCCCTGTGAGCCCTGTCCTGACAGAAGTTTAATTCAGAGCATCTGGGCCAGTGACATTTTCCTCACATGAAATTATTAAACAGACATGGGAAGTGCATCAATCGTGACTTCGTGCAAGCTCCAGCCTCCGGGCTGCAGTGGGGCACAGGCAGGTCTCTATCCCCCTGCCTGCCTGAGAGAAGTCACAGTGCCAGCCAGAGCTTGGGGACACAAGTGACCCTCGAGGGCTTGTGAATGGGGAGAGGTGGCACCTCCCCATCAAAGCATGGGTGTCACATGGGATGGTGACAACCATACCCTTTCTGTCACCAGGGGTTTCCAGGGTGGGCATCCCCCTTGCACCTTCTCAGGATGTCCTGAAGGCCAGTTTTTGGGTCTCCCACCCCTCTGGAAAGATGGTGCTATGGTCTCAAACCCCAGGGCAGGCTCCAGGGTGTCTCTGTCCCCCTCACTCCTGTTCCCATGTCCCCCCCAACTCAACCAGCACCACGCATGGAAGCAGGCAGCCAAAACCACCCACTCCGGATGGAAGGGAAATAACACCCAGAGCCACCAGTCATCATGAAATGAACATTTAATGAAGACAGTCTCTCCTGGTGCGTGTGTGTGTGTGCGTGTGTGTGTGCGTGTGTGCGTTGTCTCCGTGTGAGCTTAGTTTTATCCCCTCTATTACTTTTTTTTTGATTCTTTTTTTCTTTTTTTTATATATATACATCTATAAAAAATTCAAATACAGCATGTCAACAGTGGGAATATTCGGACGTATGGTATTAAATACTGCGCTTGGGTCCAGGCAGGGCCAAGAGGAGGTGTCTTTACAAAACAGGACTTTGGGCAGGATGGGGAGGAGAGCAGAGCAGGCACGGGGACAGCTGGGGACAGCTGGGGACAGCTGGGGACAGCGGGGGACAGCAGGGCACAGGTCTGCAGGGCTCCAGCTCTAAAGGCAACAGCAGAGCTATTCTGCTTTTGTTGGAGAATGAGACAAAGACATCAATGGGGATGATTCCCTGTATCCAATATGGTTAAAAGTTTGGGGGTGATGTTGGGGTGGGGTTGGGGGTGGCGAAGGCTCCTGCAGGGTGCTGTGGAGGGGGAGGTGGAGGGACAGCTCTCCCAGGTGCTCAGCAAGGGTCAGGAGGGTTTTACCGGTGTTTCATTTCCTTTTTTTTTCCCCATTAAAACCCTGCCAGCGCCCTGCTCCCCATCGCACTTGCGAAAGTCACCAGTTCCCCCCCTCCACCATCCCCTCGGAGGGGACCGAGACCCCCCTGACCCGTGCATCCCTCCAGCTTTGCCACACGGCCGAGAGCTCAGGGGAGCGAGTCCAGTCCTTGGGGGACCCCCTTTTGCCAAGAGGGGGTACACAGCTTGGAGCGTCATTCCCCTCACCACCCCCCCGTTTTCATATCCCCTTTTCTCGGTGCGCTGCCGCTCGGGGCGGCGGGCACGTCTTTGGCGTGGGGGGGTTAGCTGTATGAGTGGGGCCCTCAGCTGCTTCAGGTGCGGGGCCCGGGCTCGCTTCACTTCGCTGAGGAAAGGGGCACGGGGATGTGTCTCCTCACTCCGGGCTGGGAGAGGATTTTGCGTCTCCCCAGGGGGACGGCAGCAGCTCTGTCCTCCTCCGAAGTGACGGCGAGAAGCGTGATTCGTCCTCAATGTGTGCAAAATCGAAGAGCTGAGAGACTCAACCCGGGAGCGGGGTGGCAGGGCAGGGGTGGTGGCGGTGGGTGGTGGGGAGGCGTCTGCGCTGGGCTGCGGTGGATGGACAGATGGAGATCTGCGAGAAGAGAGCAGAAAGGTCCCGGTCGCGGTCTGAACTCAGGTGTGCCCAGTCACCGGTGGGACACACCAAACAGAATCTGGCATTTTTGCACTGGGGAAATACACCCAGGTGTCCAAACACATCATTTCCACCTCCTCCCGCCCTGCCCACCCTCCCCTGGCTGCATGCCACCGCCCCTCCCAATGCCACCACTAGTGTCACAGGTGAGATGACACAATCAGAGGGGAGGAAAGAACACCTTGCCCACAAAGGGCTTCTCTTTGGGCACCAAAGGATGGGTGGCATGTCCTTTATCTCCCTAAAGTGACACATGTGGCTGCTTCCAGGATCCATCCCCGTCCTTGGGCAGTCTGGGGACAGTGAAAGGGCATTTGGGTGTGACACCCGTGAGACAGCAGCCTTGGTCTGTAGAGCAGCGGGGCATTTTTTGGCTCTCCAGGCTGCCAGCTCCATTCTAAGCCAAACTAAGTACATTTTTGAGATGCAATCTGAATTTTCTGATCTCGGACAATTTTTCTTTCATCATTAAGCAAAGGCCTTAGATTTCCATGTGGCTTCTTTGCCTCCTAAAAAAAGTCAGCAGCGAGGAGGGGAGAGGACTGCTGAGAACAACACATCAAAGACTGACCACTTTGCCAGCTTTGCTTGAAAAACTGTTTTGAGATCTCCAGCTGAATATACATCTGGATAAGCAGTCAGTCTTGGTGCATTTACAAAAAAACTGCAAGAAAAACCCAAATTACTTGTTCTCAATGCCCTTCACCCACAGCCTGCCTGGAGCATCCCCTTCCCAACCACACCAGAGCCCTGGGGGTCCCAATATCCCTGCCCCACCCCAGCACCACATCCTGCCTCTTATGCCACCAATTTGGGAGATACTCACTAAATAAAGAGGACACTATAGGCAGCCACGACCAGTCCAGCTGTCCAACACACTGCCACGGCCCCGCTGCCCACCATGGCCCCCTTGTCACAGATCTTGGTGGTGGGTGGTGCCATGAAAGAGGAGGTGCTGGCGCTTGTTGTCTCTGCAGGGAAGGAGAGTGGATGGTGAGGGGAGCTGGGATTCCCTGGGATTCATCCCATAGGAGCAGCCCTGCTCTCCTGCTGGTGTGGACAGGACCCAACCTCAAACTACCCTTTTCACTACTATACCACACTAGGGGTGTGCTGGAGGGCTGGGATGATCCAAGGGATAGTGTGATCCATGAGACTTGCACTGCTGTGACAGTGGACCTAGTGGACCTACAGCTTAGAGATGTTTGTGCTATCAGGTAGAGCTGGGCATGCTTCTCATCCCCATCCTGATCAGCTGGGTCATTCTATGCATCAGCTCTGTGGGAATTTCAGCTAAGAAGTTATGATGAGCCACTGGTGCTCAGCAGAGAGCGTCCTTCACCCACAGAACATCCCAGACACAGCAGGCTGCATCTGCTGGGTGGGCTCACAGAGCTTGTCCTGCTTTACACTGGACCAGATGGATTGTCTGTCCCTATGGAGGGCTGCAGGATTTCTGGGAGTGCTTGCATGGGCAGTCAGGCTGGCACAGCTTTGGCCACATCCAGATGGCCCCAGCATGTCCCTGGCCAGACTGGGCTGATTGCTGGGGACCACAGGGTGTCTGTCTCAGCATCTTTCAGACTCCACTGAGGTGTCACAGTGGGGCTCAGTGCTGGAAGGGGGGTGTCCCACATCAGCCCTGCCTGGCTGCAGCAGGTTGCATGCACAGGGACGTGTGTGTGATGGGCACACATGTGAGTGACATGCGTGTGTCTGCACAGGGAGCAAGCAGTTGACATTAGAAGGGGCATTTGCATTTAGCACAATGAGGGCGGGTAGAGAAGCAAAACCAAAACGGTGACAGCAGCACTGCTGCAAGGTGTTCTTGCACTCCTTGTGGGGTTTTATCCACCTGGGAATGGGGAAGGGCTGAAAATCCCTGCTACTGCCTCAACTTCCCGGGTGCTAAAGAGGGGTTTCTCTGCATAGGAGTCAAGGAAACCAGTGCAGGTCTGCTCCATCCCTTCTGGGAAACGGAGGGCTGATAACACCCATTTGGACACAGTCCCAGCTCTTTCCTAGAAACAGAGACTTGTTAACTTGGTGGCTTTTATTTTGAATTGGCATCAGTTTGAGCCATTGTGAGGGGTCAGAAGTGTGGAGGCAGTAGGACTGGAGAGGGGAGGGAGGGCTGGAGGGGGACAACACTCCAGGGAAGAAGAAGAAGAAGAACAATAACAATAACAACAACACCACAATAATAATGGTAATACAATGCCCAGCCTCATTGTTCCACCCCAGGTATCCTGGTGAGAAGGATGCTGGACCCAGGTGAGCTGAGTCTGAATTTTTTGGGCCATGGTTGCACCTGCTGACAGGGCCACAGGTGGGGGCAAAGTAGAGGGTGAAGGGCTGCAGCTCCCTTGGTGTTTGGGGTATATCTTTGGCTGGGGACAAAGCTTGGGTGGAGCCAGAGAGGAGGTCCTCAGCCTGGACTCCAGGGCTCCTCCTGGCTGAAGCCTGTTGGTACTGGGAGGTGGGGAGCTCTTACCGGTGATCTGGGCCTCCGTGGTGAGATGCTTGGGCTCCTCTGTCCAGGGGGTGGCATGAACAGCCACGCTCCAGTCACTCCATGTGCCAATGTCGTTGTCTTTGGCTGCCACCTGGATGATGTACTCCTTGCCAGCGTAGGCATCTGTGATGGTGTGCGATGTCCCATCTGACAGCTCAACCTGAGGGCAGCAGTGAGGAGAAGAGTGTGGTCAGAGGAACCCTGGGAGGTGTAAGACAATCAGTACATTTAGCTCAGCTAGAAGATGATAATGAGACTTTTGCAGCACTTTTGGAAATCTGGGGCGTTGTGGGCAAACACATGAGCCCAGGACAGGGATGGAAGGGGAAACAGATGCTCCAGCTGCAGCTAAACTAAAGGTCTAGAGACCTGGTTCCACTCCCAAACTCACGGTGTCAGAGTGGAGCAGCTTCCTCTAGAGGTCACCAGAAGCCAGCAGATGTGTGCACGGGCTCCCTCGGACATGGTGGGAGCTGGGAGTTGGATATTGCAGGCAGTGGGTGCAGTGTGCAACATGCTTTCAGGGCACCACTGTCACTGCTGGGAGGAGGCTTCATCACCACCACAACCTCTGGCCACCCTGCTCCCGTGCCTGCTGGCTTCCCATCGTTTTGGCTTGTCTCCCTCCAGCTGGGCCCTTGGACAAGGATCAAGTTGTGTCCAGACTTCTTTCCTAGAAACCATTTTCTCTGTCCCATTGTCACTGCTGTCTGGGCCACAGAAGGTCCTGCTGTCCTTTCTGCTGCGAAGTGCAATGGTTTAATCCCATTTAACCCTCCAAGGCATCTCTGATCCACCTGGAGCTTGGCTCAAGGACAGAGGGATGCAGGTGCTCAGCAGAAATGGCACAGACACCCATGAGCAAGTGTGGCTGACAGAGGGGGAGGGCTCATCATCCAAGTGACCTTCCAGGGATGAAGCCAGACTTGGCCTTGGGGTCCTGAGGGCATGGAGGAAACCAGGGCAGGAGTATCAGGCAGAGGCTAGGTGGGATGCTGCCCTCCACCCCATCTCTGAGACTGCTGACAAACATGCTGCCCACTTCACTACCCCGCTGTGCGTGGCACGGGGGGCACGCAGGACACCCCTTGTCTTTCCTGCACCCTCCCCACACACAGTGACAATAAAGATGCTGAAGGATGAGGGGTGGAGTGGGTCTGACACAGCCCGTCTATGAGCACCAGTGCCCAGCCAGAGGCTCACGCTCAAGCACAACAAGCATCACTTCATGGATGTGGGGAACTTCATGGTGCTGCCCATGTGGGGTCCTCCACATCTCCATAGCCACCCAGGGGAGCACCAACAGCTCAGTGACAGGAGAAAGATGAAAATTTCTGCCTGGTCCTGGAGGGAGGGAGGGAGGGAGGGTGTCCTCCTGCCAGTGAGGCTTGAAGCGCTACCAAGCCTCAGCAGCACAGACAAAGGTGTGTGTCCATCTCACTGCTGCAGATTTTGGGGCTGGATGGGAGTCCTGCCTCTCCTTGCACCTCGGACTCGGTGCTGACCCCCATGATGCTGGAGGATGCAAACAAGGGAATAGTAGTGGTGTCACTGCAAACTTGTGCCTAGCTGAGACATATCTAAGCACTAAACCACCAATAGCCAAAGTCTCACTCCATCCCTACCATCCAGAGGACGCTTGTCCACCGTGACATGGGTCTCAGCATAATATCTGACCTCTTAGCATGGGGACAGCTACTCAGGGTGCCTGCCAATGGGACCTGAGGGCAGAGCCTGCCTGGAATGAGACTGGCATGGGAGGCAGATGAACACAGTGACCCTGGTGGGGCTCCATGCAGGGTCTCCCTGGGTTCCCAGCAAGCTGAAGAGACTGACAACCAGCCCTGCAGTCTCAGGTGCTGCCTCTTTTGTCTAGATAACAGGGTCAGCTCACAGGTCTGGTCCCCATCAGTCTATATCAGGGTGGTATAGGCAGGTCCCATCCTGGTGCTAGGCACAGTCCATCCTGCAGGAAAATTGTTTCAGGCCATTTCACTTTCAGGTAAAAACTGAAATCCTGTGAAGTCTGGGCAGAAGAGAGTATGGGGAAAAGATTAGGAGGATGCCAGTTCCTCCTGCAAGACATGACTCTGGATTGTCCAACGTGGGGAGAGTCTTGGCTAAGATCCCACCAGCCCCACCTCCTCAGCCCATAACCAAAGCCCAAGCTGGACCAGGGTCCACAGAGGTGATGGCTCTTGGCACCTAGTGCTGCACCCAGCAGAGCTGAGGAGGCTCTTTCTGCACCAAGCTCTCAGAGGGACACACCTTCCTGGCCCTGGGGTTGGTAGGCAGAAGACCTACCAGGTTGTGAATGACCTGGTCTGCCTGGGAGGACACCTCCCTGCAGTGCAGTGGCACAGTGAGGCTGTCTCTGCCACCCAGATCTTGGGAACTCTTTGGTGGTATCCACCAATGTGGATTGCAATGCCAAGGGGATCAAGTTGATTTAACTCCTAATGATAATTAAATGAAATGAAACCTCACGGGGTGAGTTGCCAAATCCCTGCTGACCTGACTTGCTCTGTACTGGTGGGGGGATGTCTTGGAACTGGGGAATGAGCTGAAAGATGGTGGGCTTATCCAGCAGGTGCATGACTCTCTCCAAGTCTTTCAGCACCCTCTGAACCCCCTGGCTCCTCCCTAGGATCTGCACTAAGCAGGTTGCAGGCAGGTCAGTCTGACTGAGGCCCTGCTGACCCAGCCATGCTGCTTTTCCATCAGGAGCATTTTCTCCATCCCAAGAGTCTTCCCAGCCTTCCCTTGGGAGGAATTCTTGCCTCTTTCCACCCACATCTAACCAGCAGCTGAATGTTTGTAGGTGGGGTGTCACAGGCACTATGGGGTCAAGTTTGTGCTTTCCTTGGGCAGGGGGAGTGTTCCCCCAGGACCCAAACTGGAGAATATGGAGGATCTTCTTTGTAAAACTGGGGAGGATGTTGCCCTATGTTCTGCTTTACACAGCAGATAAAAAGAGAAAGCACAAACAACATCATCCATCTCTCCTCACACATACAACCTCTGGATGCAGAACTTCTGAGTCAGGGACACATCCAGCATTTGTCATAGTGGGGGAGAAAGCCCCATGTGTGGGTGCTTGTGACCCAACAAGAAGTGCCACAGCAAACGGGAAACCACAGGGGTATTGGGTCCAACTGGACACAGAGAGGAGATTCAGAATGGGAGGAAGACACACTGGGGAGGCTGTGGGGGGATGGATGGGCACACAGCATCAAAGGCAGAGGGAGAAATTCCTTAATCCGCGTCCTCGCCACACAGAGACAAAAGTTGGAGGAAGGCTGTGCATGGTAATTTTTTTGGCCAGGGTGGGGGTTTGCATGTCGCTGCCTGCCTTTGTGCACCTGCCAAAAGTCACTCCAACTGGCTGTGAAGTGCTGCCCAGATTAATGAGGGATCAGTAGCCAGTGCAATGCAGAGCTATTAGCATTGAGGAAAAAAAAAGGGGGGGGGAAGGAAAAAGGAAAAACAAAAAGAGAGAGAGAGAAAGGAGAGAGAAATGAAAAAAAGCCCTTGAACCCAGTAATTCAGATGACAGCTTGCTGAGGACAGCGTGGGTTGGCATCCCACTCCCTGTCACAGTCACATACCCCCCCATTCCTGCTTGGAAAGATTATGGAGCTGCTGAGTGACCACCCAGAGTCCCAAGCACCAGGATGTGCACAGGGGTCAGCAACACACTGATGGGGTGGGACAGACACCCAGACAGGCTGAGGGGAGGATTGCCCAGCACTTGGCTTTCCCTCTGCCCATGCTGCTCCCCCCTGCACATGTGCTGGAGGCCTGGGGACATCCACAGCAGCCATACACATCCCAACAGAGAACACCCATGTGTGCCCTTCTTCCAGCCCCTGACTGGTGTCTCTGCCTTGCAGGGCTCAGTATGGCAGGAGTTAAGCAAGACATTTCACCCCTCTGAGCTCCCCTCTGGCCCCCAGCCCACCCTGCCAGAGCGTCCTGGCAGTAAAAAAGGTCACTGTGCTTTGTTCCCACCCAGGCTCTGCTCCTGGTCTGGTGTGACCAGGTAGCAACTGAGAACAGGGTGATGCACAGGCAGGTCTGAAGCCCAGATGGCCTTTGGAAGGGGATGGGGCAGGAGGGGCAGGGAAGAAAACCCCATCCTTCTCTGCTCTGGCAGCTGGACTGAGGGCTGGTGTGTGTTGAAAGGAGGTGGAGGGGGAGAAGCGGGGATCAGATGCCTCCTTCTCTGCATCCCACATGAAAATGTGTTTGCTGGCTCCCCTATGGTGTCAGTGGCTCTGTTTTCCATTCCTTGACACCTCCTGCTTTCCAGTGCAGCTCCCAGAGAGGGAAGAGGTGCTCTGCTGGCAATATGGGGATGGAGACTGGCACCCCTCAGTCCCAAGGCTGGGATGCACCATCTTTGTGTGTGACAGAACAGTGATCATGCACCTGTCCCAGGTGCTGTATCAAGCCTGGATGAGTCCGCCTTACCCAAAATAAAAGGAGCACCCTGGCTATTGTAGGCTGAAGCTGATGTGCTCACACAGCCTATGCTACCCCCAGCACACATGGAAAGAAACTCCTTCTACAAGCACAGCCTAGGTTTGCTGAACATCTGGCATCCTTGCAGCCTCCTCCTCCTCTGGATGCTACTCGAGTTATACTGGATCATGAGGGAAATGGGAACTGGGATAAGGACAGGACACCCCAGTGGGCTCGATTCCACAGCCCACAACAGGAGCCAGATCCTGCCACTGGGATGCAATGAGCTTTGCAGGGACTCAGCTACACAAGCAGCTGCTGTTTCAGGTGCCTTCAGTCCCTGCGAGTGCAGGGGGATCCCAGCAGGGCTTCCACCTGTGCTGGAGAACAGGCTAAACCAAAACCAGGAGTAATCCCCAAGCAAATCTCCTGCACTGGGAAGTGCAGGAGGGTTACTGTAAAGAGCCAGTCCAGCTTGAGAAAAGATGTTGCCGTATGGAAAAGAAATGTTTTGCTTTTTCCCTTTGAAAGCCATGCCTGGAGAGCAAATAGGTCTGACATTCAGTGCTCAAGAGGCACCCTCAAATACCTCCTTCTTCTCCAGAGCCACAGGAAGGAGTTGGTATAACCCCAGACAAACTTTTCTACTTGGACTCTGGAATAATTAAAGGTTGTGAGAAGGGAATGACCCCCTCTTGTTCTCTGCCAGGCAGGTAGTGGAGGAGCCACTCCAGCAGGGTCTGAGCTGTGCTCTCTGCTGTTACCCCCTCCCCAAAAGGCTGCTGTGGTGCTGCTGCACAGAGCCCAGCCCTGCTGCAGGTCCAGGAGGATGAGCTTTCACAGGGCTCCTCTGCAGCCTGGGCTGTGCCACACCAGATGCAGCTGAACAGATCCCTTCTGACTCAAAATAAAGACCATCTTTGAAAGCAAGGGCTGTAACCACACTCATAACAGGAAACTTTCTCCAGATGTGCTGGCCCCCTTCTGCCAAATGACAACTGTCAGAGGTCACTTTTACTTATGGATAAGGGGGAGATGGGATCAGGGATGCTGAGGGCATCCAGCAACATCTCTAACCTACCCAGCACTGGCCTATGCTGCCTGCAAATGCATTCACCACGCTGATGCAGTGGGCTGGGGGTGAAAGCAGCTTGTGCATGGGCATGGCAGGGCACAGACACCTGCCTGGTGTGGTCTGCATGTGGGCAGGGAAAATTTAGCTTGCCAGCACCTTCCTACCTGCTTGTAGCTGTTTGAGCATGCATGTGAGGACACACACGTGTGAGTGCTCTGCTGCTCAGAGCAACATTTACAGCTGCCAGGTGCTCAGAGGTTTTAGGTCACCAGCAATTTCCAGGGAGGCTGAGAGCACCCGGACAATGCCAGCCAAGGGTCCTGAACCTCCTCTGCCCCTGAGGCCGGTGGGGTGAATGGAAAAGGTGATTTCTGGGCATTTCCCACCGCCACCCTCCTCTGAGACACTCTCTGCTCCAGCCCTGCCTGCCCCACACTGAGCTGCGAGTGACACTATTACTGCATTGATATTTTGCTCCCACCTATTAATTCTTTGGATTTCCCCCCCACCTCTTTTTTAATCACTGACTTTGCAGCCAGGAGGGGAAGGGAGAGAAATGCTGCAGTAAAAGCTACCAGGCGTGAAGCTGTAACCCAGCTTGCTCAGGGTGACCTCCCTGCCAAGGTTGCCTTGCAGAGGGGGAGTGCAGGCAAAGCAGCAGAGGCACAAGGAGATGCAAATGGGCACAAAGAGGCACGCCCGCTGCAAAGTGACATTGCCACCACGCCGGCGGGGACGCTGCTGTGGCAGGCAGTGGCACTAATTGCCTTCCCCCCCAGCTTGCTCCATCCCTCTCCCTGCCTGTCACAGGCAGGATATATGCATTAGATCACACTTTCACATTGTTCCAGGCTGTTCTAAAGCAGGAACTTCTAGAGACAGCCTGTGAGATTCACCTCTCTGACCAAAAATTGTTGCTTTGCACTGGGAGAGGATCCTGAGCCCTCCTGGGAAGCCACTTCCAATATGGGTGAGGAAGGCCAGTCCACAGAACAATGCCATCCTTGCACCAACAAACACAACACTAAATATTTGGCAATACCCATAAACTTCCCATTCCTGTCCCCAAACCCCCATCATTTGCCCAGATCAGAGCAGGCACAGATGTCTGCATGGGGTTTTCTTTTTTTGCTCCTAAAACCCCATGATGGTGGGAGCACTTCTGCTTGCACTTCCAGAGAAGGACGCTTCCAGCCTTTGCAAATGCTCACGAACATGGCCCTAATGCTTCCAACGCAGAAGAGGAAGGAGAGAACCCAACCACATTATTAGCTTTAAATATCTCATGACCTTTTACTGCAAATCTCAAGATCTGAGGCGCAGCCCGCCTCACGGTTCGTTAACATTTCATGTTGTCAGCGCGGCCAATGGGTTCAATTAGACTTCACGACGGCATCTGCAAATTGCTGGCAGCCCACAGGAGGAAATCCTCCCTCAGTCTGGCCACCAGCTCTGACGCTGCATAAGAAATACCTTCTTGAGCCTTGCCACATTGTTGGGATGTGCATCGAGCTGGCCAGTGCTCAGCGCACGTGATCTCCCTCCACAAGCTGCGGAAAGGGGGGATCCTGCTCTAGAAAATGCCGTGGGAGGGGAGAAAATCAGGGTGCAAGACCCAGAGATGCTCAGGGTGGTGTTTGGCCACCCGTCTGCACGTAGGGTGAGCGTGCAGATGTGCTCGCAGGGAGATCGCATGTGTGAGCGCAGCAATCGCTGCTGTTGCGAGTTAACTGAAGGAGCCTGTAAAACCAGAAACAGGCTATTAGCAATCCATTAGGAAAGGGTATCCAGTTCCAGCCTAGGTAAGCCATTAGAGGAACATCTGAGAGCATTAGGAGAGCTCGCTTGGGGCCAGGATGGGGCTATAAAACAGAAGAGGAAACCACGCTAATCTGGCTTGAATTACAAACTTAAAAGCGGGAGAAAAATAAAGGATACCCTAAACATTTAATGTTTTATATTTGGGAGACAGAAGGGGAGATTTTGCCAAAAGGAGAGGATAAAAAACCTGTTTAGGCTACAAATATCCATCTCTCTTCTGGCAGCGGAGAAACCACCAGCCCCTCTTCCAGAAAGGGAGGAGTGTGGTTTTAAAGTTGCTTGAGTTTCAGAGTGAGCTCAGTGCTGGTGGGGTGGAGGGGAGTCTTTGGCCACATGATGTGACATGGCTGCATCACCAACAGCTACAAAATGCCTGTGCCCCTGTTCAGGGGAGCTTGCCTGTGAGGTGGCATGATCTGGCACATGCTTCACTGCATGCCCATGTGGAAACTCATCATCATCCCTCCATGAGAATAATTCCGAGAGCACATCACCATAATTCCCAGAGCAAACTGCAACATGAGAGCTGCTAAGTGGTCTGGGTGAAATGGAACTGCTGAGCAGGGGAAAGGGACAGCAAACAGCACGCTGGGGCTCAAAACCAAATTGCAAAGCACTGGGAAGGGGCTGAGGGTATCTCCCCCATGTCTTTGTCAACCCCAGAGATTGCTTCAAGCTGTGGGATGCTTGGGCCAGGCATCACCTGGCTTTCTCTGGTGGAGGGGAAACTACATTTATGGCCAGCTCACACAGTGGCAATCTCGATAAGATCCACTGCTCCCGCCACGGATGGCTTCATCTTCTGGTGCCAAGCCCTGGCATTATTAAAATCCTGAAAGGAAGAGCCTGGAAGAAAGTAGATGCTGATTGAATCAGGCCCTATGGTATTCGACAGCTCGACATCCATCTGATCCTATTAGTGCTCATTCGGTCCTGCCTGCCGAGGTGCTGTACATAAATCAGACCCTGCAAAGATAACGGAAGGTGGAGAGGTGAAAGAGGAGCTGCTTCTTCTGCCAAGAAACACCACGTGTGAGCAGGGCCTGCATGGATATTCAGTCTCTGGGCAGCCTTCAGTGCTCCTTTGTGGGTTTTCTCCTGCAAGGATGCTGGGCTTCCCAAGGGGCTGCCAAGTATGTGCTTAAAATCCGTGGCTGGTGCAGAGGTGGTTAGCCATGAGGAGGCAGGGATAGAGTTCAGCCTAGCCTTGGGCAGACAGGGATGTGCCAGAACATGAGGTTACCCAGCTTCTCCTGACTGCTGGCAGGGACTTCTCTCCCTACCGAGCTCCAAGCTGCCCCATTGTCAGCATGCAGGTTGTGTGGGCATAAAAAGCAAGGGCTTCTCTGTGCCAGCAGTCAGAGGGGACAGCAAGAGCCAGGATGGGGACAGCTTGTGGGAAGAGACTTGCACCTCCACAAGAATTAAGACATCCCCGTGCCAGTGTGGCATGTGTGACCACCTCATCCTGTCTCAGGGCACTTGTCCCTTTGAGCTGAGTTCCAACACAACCACGGCAGGACAAGATGGACAGATGAGCTAGGCTTGGTCCTTCCAGACCATCTCCTTCCCTCTTCTGTCTGGATTTGGGGGAACAGGGACACCATCCAAAATGACAACAAGTAGTAAGTCAAACGAAGAAGGAAGTGAGGCGTGGGCATGCTCCCAGCATGCTGACATTGGTGGGGTTAATTTTGGGTAAAAACACCTGCATTTGCAGGGTGCCCAGCTGGGATAAGCAGGCTGAATATGCCAATGGGGTCTGGGGTCAGAGCAGCTCCAGCTGCTGCAGTGCTGCCTTAGCCTGGTGTTTGGGAAACGATTGAATTAGGCTTTGCAAATAATTCATCTGATGAATAGTGGCAGTTTCCCTCAAATCATCCACAAATCAGATTTTTCATTACCCAGCCAGCAGGGCAGGGAGTCAGAAAACAAGGCTGGCACCTCACTCACTGAATGCTTGCACTCGCTCACTGAGCAAATTATTCCCCAAACACTCTTCTCCATCCGTCAGTGATGAGGAACGTGTCTCTTGCAAGGGGATATTGATTAAAAGCAGTATCCAGGAGTGCTGCACCTTCCCAAAATGCTGTGAGATGAACCCTTCCCAGCCATCCTTTTACCCACCGAGAGAGCTGGTACCTCGAGCTCTCTCTGCACCTCAGGGTATCTTTATATAGAAGAAATCAATATTTTTCTGCCCAAGACTGTCTTTTCCAACCAGGGTGGCTCTGCCACCTGTGTTACTAACACTCCCACGTATTTCCCACTATCACTACCTACCTGAGAGTACTGATGGAGAGGCCACACCATCCCCTCAGGGCTCTGCAGGCTCAACCCTGCAAATATGGTACCCCACACCCAGGCATGGAGGGACCAGCCACTCTGAGGGTGTTGAGGGGGGAGATATCTCAGTGGCTATCCCACCATTTTTAGGTGCAAACCAGGGTACTTGGTTGGATCAGGCTGTGGCAGCTTTTTCCACAACAGTTGAACACCTTGAAAAAAACAGTGTTGTGTTTGGCTGTTCCAATTGAACCTTCCCCTTTTTACACAGCTTCTACAGTTGCAGCAGTTCTTCTCCAGATGAAAAAAAGTACCTGCAGAAAACTAATACCCAAACTCCACCTCTGCTTTCATACCCTTCAGGATGCTCCACAGATGCTCTTCCATTCCCAGTAGGAGAGCAAAGGGCAAAGAGGCAAGCAGGAAAACCCTCTGATTTTCAAAGCCATCAGCAAACGCTGCAATCTGAAACACGACCTGTGGTGCTGCCTCCTCAAAAAACCCAACCAATGCAAAAAGTCACCAAGACACCTTGCAGAGCCACAAGCCAAGTGTCCCATCCCCTCTCCCACATGCTTCTTTCTCCAGAAAGAGCTGGGTGGAAGAAAATCTCACTTGTCTCTTTGATGCAGGTGCCCAGGGACCAAGTGCTGCCTCTTATTTGACTTTTTTTTTTTTTTTTTGCAAAATCCTTTATCAAGCAAAGAATCTAATTGGCTTTCAATTGGCCTAGCCTAGGCACAGAAGGGATGCTGGATGAACTATGCCAGCATAGCTGCACCCCTCTTCTCCAGCCACAGAATGCTTTCCTACACAACTCGAGCATACAAACAGTGCACAGAGGTAAAAAAAAAAAAAAAAAAAAAAAAAAGCCTGTTTGTTATCTTCCTGCAGTAACAAATGAAATCTGTCCTCCAGGCTGCCAAGGATTTCACTGACTATTTTTTTTAAAGAAACAAGAAATAAAAGTAAGAAATACGATAACATCGCAGCAATTGCTCTGTGACTGTGCTCTGAGTTATGGTGAGCGGTATTTTATCTCCAGTTCAAAATCTAAATGTGGCAGAGGCGCATTTAAATGTGGTGACATTTATACTTTAAATGCCTTTTACATCTCGTTGGCAAGTTTTATATAGAACATATGTATGGAAAGTAGATAGGGGCCATGGATGAAAACACGGAGCAGGGAGAGGCTGCAGAGCCATTTGTAGGCAGAGTGTGAGCTAAAAGAAAGATGGAGAGGAAGAGAAAAGGAACAAGAAAGAGGAGAGGGACAGGATCCAGGTTGCCTGGGCAGTAAATATACATCTTTTTTGTCCTCGAACACTTGTTTATAATGCACCTTGTTCCCACCAGCTTCCCCCACTCCCTCCCATCCCAAGCAGTGCAGCATCACTCACGTGTTGCCACTGGTCCAGGATGAGAGGTCGATACCGCAGGAAGAACTTCAGTGGGAAAGACTCAGGGTCAGGCCAGGATGAAGGGTTTTGCCATGACACCTCCAGTCTCCGAGGGTTATTGGGCACGGGTTTGGCCACCACACTCTCTGGAGGGTCTGGCTTTACTGGAAGAGAAGAAAAGAGGGTGTTTGGCAAAGCTTTGCATGTGTTATCCTTCCTTTCTACTCCTTGGCAAAGCTGGCTGGGCTTTGCACCATGTGCTTTCCAAGAGCAGCAGCCAATATGCATCCTTTTCCTAAACTAATTAGATGCAAGTCACCTTTTGTTGTCCCTGTCAGTATGGCTGTCCTGGCTCAAAATACCATCATCAAGGAGGTGACAGCATTGAAGACTAATGGAAACAACTAGGCCAGGACAGAGATCATCCCTCCCACACAGGGCTAATTGGATCAGGATGAGGAACCCACCAAGCCCAAATCCTGCACATCTCTGGCACCTGCTGGTTTCTGTGAGCCTGACCAACATTCAAACCCACTTACCTCATAATAATGTGGCAGAGTTTGACCCTTGGGTTTAGGGCTGGGGTTTTGAGGATTCAAACTATTGGCACATCATTTTTGCTAAGGGGGAAGGATTGCCCTGCTCACCTTCCACTCCAGCTCTCTCTCACTGTGCTGCTCTGCTTTTGGGGTATGGGGATATTTTTGTGCTACCTGACATGTATTTCAGGTGAATATTAATTGGCTGTGAGCTATGCAACGTGCTTTGATGTTGCAGCTACTTCCAGAGTGCCGGAAGCTCATCACAGTCAGTCTGTGATGAATGTCACTGCCTGTTGCAGAGCAATCCTTGCTCTTTGCCAAGGGTTTGATCAAATCCTGACAGCTCAAATTCCCAATTGCAATAGCAAAGCTAAAAAATTTGTGTACACCCATGCTTATCTTCTAATCACGGACAGGAAGGAGCTGGACTCAGGGAGCTGTGCAAGCAGCTATGCCAGAGGTGGAAGAGGGCTCCCTGTGCTCTCTAAGAATAGCAGTGCACATGAGTCCTCATGTCCTGGGAAGGTCCTCAACCCACTTCCAAGTCAACATGCAGGCAAACAGATCCCTCCTGACCTGAAAATTTCTGGATTCAACAATGGTCCCCTGGCTCTGACTGCCTCGAGCAGAAGCCTGTCAAGATGTCAGCATCAAACTCCTCTCCCAAGGATGGAGGAGGGATGGAGGGGCTGTGGAGAGTCCCCTTCTGCCTGGCAGAGCTCCTGCTCTGCAGTCAGAGGCTTTCTCCATGCTGACTCCAGGGCTCATCTGCTGTGAGTGGGAGGTGATGTCCCCACATTTGCTTACCCTGAGAGAGGAAGGAGGGGATGGTGAGTGAGCTGCTCCCTCACTAGCCTGCCTGCCTGCCTGCCTGCCTGCCTGCAGCTCTGCCCTATGTGTGAAGAGCATCTTTCCCTCACTCAAATGGGATCAGGTGCTGATGTGGGGCCAGTCTGCTGCAAGTGGAGCCACATGTGAGCTGTGAGCTGTGAGCTGCCATCCCTCCTCCAGAATTATGGTGGCATCGCAGCAATTGTCCCTGCACTGCCACTGCTTGCTCCTCCCAGGAGAAACCAGCCTCTGATGCTTTGAAAACACATTTTCTTGCCTGCAGGTGAGGCAGAGGGGGTGCTGAAATGAAACCACAGCCCAACTACCTTGGTGGGATGTGTTCCCTGAGACATAGCCCACCACCACCTGTCTGTCCCCAGCCTCCTCTTACTCAGGACCCTGGCTGCACTCCTTTATCACCATCATCTTCACCATCACCCTGACTTTCACCACCACCCCTCTGTCACAGAGGGTGCAAGGAGGGCTGGACAGCTTCCTCCTTCCCATGTCACTTCATGATTAGAGGATGCTCCCAGAGGCTCTGGGAGTGGCTGGAAAGCAAGCACCCATGGGCCTGACCACAGATGCCTAGTGCCACCTCCCAGCTCCCACAGACCCCTCTCTGTGGCAGGATGGGGCACAGTTTTCCATTTACAGCTTTATCCTCAGCAGCAGGAATGCTTTGCTCAGGCTGTGCTGTGCTGAGTTACTCCAGATGGCTCTGCAATTCCTCTGCTTGCTTTGAATCCCAGGGCTTGGGCTGGACATCAGCTTCCATCGACAGGGACTTGGAGTTCAAATGCATACGGAAAAGTATAAATCCAGCGTTGGCTCAGCAGGCTTGGTTTGCAAAACAAAAGTCTGTTTAGCTGAATGAATGCAGATGACTGTGAATTGCAGCTCTGAAGTGAGGAAACGGGAAGGAAAGTGATGGGCTAGGGATGGATGCAATGGATACTCCCTGGGGTAATGCAGGGGGGCTGGCCCTGGTTTTTAATATGCCATCCTGAAGAGATTATTAAATTCAGTTGGGCAAAGCAAATGTGCTTGGGCAGGAATGAGAAATACTACTGTGACGGTTGGAGGAAGTCAGAAAAAAAAGTGCCCTGGTGCTGAGGTGGGAGTCAACTGCCCATTTTGCAGGGATGTGACCCCTAGCCCCTATCCTGTGAGTTGGAGACTGTTTCTGGTGCACAGAGGGAGGCTGTCTTGGCCTCAAGTGAGTGGTGCCGGCTGCTATGAGCCTTCAAACGGCACTGTAGGTTAATGGGAAAACCAAAAATCTGTGGTACCTCCTCATGTGCCACTCCATCCACAGGGCTCCTGCCCAGGCTAGAGAGCACAGCAGTGCCAACCCCTCCAAAAGCACAAAGCCCAAGCTGTTCCTGCCACGCCCTTCCAAGTGGGTGGGGGCAAAGCAGCCAGGAGAGGGACCATGCCTCTGGCAGCCAGTCCAGAGAGGACAAAATTATGTCTCTTAAGACAGACCTCATCCTGCTGTGCTCATCACGGGAAACACCTGGGCTGGTCCCACAGGGGCCAGCAGAGGAGTGAGAGGAGACAGGCTGCGTCCAGTTCCCCGATTTCTATGTGACCTTGAAGGAGTCCTTTATGCCCTGCAGACAGGGACAAGTGCTCCTCCTTCCCCAGCCTTTGTCTGCCTCCATTCAGCCTGCACATGGTGAGGCAGGGGCTGTCTGGCTGTACATCAGCCAGCATAATAGAGCCCTGTCCTCACCGAGGGCCTGCAGGCAGTAACGTAATAAAAGCAGTAATAGTAATAATAATAATGGATGATGGGCATTAGGCTGAGTACTGGTTAAGCGGCTATAAAACCAGATGTAATATTATCCTGCAGAGCTGAGGGAGCATCATCAGACATTCCTGGGAAGGGGACTTGGCCAGAAGGCTACTCACAGCTCTTCCCACTTGGTTTTTGGCTGCTGTGTCTAAGCAAGGGCTCGAAGTGCAAGAAGAGCATCAGAGAGCAGCTTCTCCTTAAGGCGCTGCACGCTCACACTTAACTGCAACTCTTTAGCTATCCATTGCCCCTGGCTGTTGTCAGACATGTCTCAAAATGAATCTGGCAGTTCAGAAAGGCAGCTGAGACCCTGTGGCATGGAGCGGACCGTCGCCCATCCCGTCTCTCCAACAAGCACTAAAATGGATCCTTTGCGGCCATTAAATATCCCCTGGCATTTTCCATGAGCAGAGGGATATTAAACTCCATGTCTTAGCCAAATGTCAGTCTAGGTAATTTAATTCTGCCTCCCTAAGTAGTATGAATTGAACTGACCTTCTGCTTAGGCAACTGTATACCTGTGTTCAAAGACTCCGAATTTCAAACAGACATGGGCATCATGCAGCCTCTCTGAGATGCTCTGCATCTTCAACACCTCAGTGATGGACTTGGAAGGATCAAATAACCTTCCCAAGGTCACATGAGAGATGGACAGCAAATTTGGGGACGGCATCCACACCTGCAAGGCCACATCCAAGACTGCCTTCCTCCTTTTAATGCTGTGCATCTTCTTGTATTTTCCCCCAGGATCATATGAGGAGAAATCCTGCTGAGGCAGGATGCTGGTGTTGGTGTGTGGTGGTGTTCTGACTTCCCTGGGGGATGCAAAAAACAGCTCTTGGGCTGAAACACAAGTGAGGAAGGTGAGGAACATGTCCCCATGCTGTTCCAGCCCTCATGAAGGAGGTAGAAGTTCCTGACACACCACCTCACTCCTCCCTGGTATCTTCCTCTGCCTCCAGGTCCTCTCCCCTATGGTCCCTTTTCCACCTCATCCTTCTTGGGGCTGGAGCCCCGATGTCCTTAGGGCTCTGCAGGACTTCCTCACACTCACCTTTATAAATATCAATACTTTTGCAGAAGACGTAATTATGAAAACAATTTCCAGGAGCAAGATGAGGAGAAAGGCAATCCGGATCTCCTACCAATGGGAGATGGGGGCCAGAGGGCCGGAAAAGCTTTTCCAGTCATCACTGAAAATGACAATGCAGAGTGACCCTTCACAGCTGGCTGCTAACAACCAGCACGGCATGACCGCCAGCAAGGCATGGGCTCAGGACAGCAAAAGAAAGTACCAGTCATTTTCCACTCAATTAGAGACCATCTTCCCAGCGGCTGGGGAAGGGATTTTCTGCTGGGGACTCCAGGGACTGAGAAAGGAGTGAAGAAGCAAAACCAAAGGAGGTCACTCCTTCCCAGGGGGCTTTTCGTGCTTGACCAGGCTGGGTGGGTGGTCTGACCCAGCAGAGGGTCTTCTCCCAGCTCAAATGGTGCTGGGAGGGAGAGCTGCCTGCCCTGCACTGTTCTCTCCTTAGCTCCAGGTTGCTCCATCCCCAGCAGGCCATGAGATCAGGGCTACATGGCTGCAGTTTAACCTCCATGCAGAGTATATGATGTTTTTCTCTAGGCTAAAGGGAAAACACAAGGCAGGCTCTGACAATCACAGCCCAGGGATTTCAGGAGAAGCATCACACAGGTCCTGGCTGACAGTGTCTCTTCATTTTAGCAGGATGTGTGCAGATGTTGCAATGTTCCCACTCAGCATTTTTCCAATGAGCCGAAGCAGCAGCTTTGCCCTGAGCCATAGGTTTTCCACCCTTCATCTAGCAAAGGGAAACCCAGCAAAACCTCCAAGATGAGAGCTCATTGGTCCAGCTGAGATCCCCAGAGAACCTACTGGATGCTAGATCCATGCCTCCAGCACTCAGCACACTGGGACAGAGCCCTGGATTGCAGCTGCAGAGAAGAGAGCTGAAGAGACATGGAAGCTTTAGCGAGGACTGCAGACAATGTGGGGCAAAACTGCATGGCAAAATGCACCAAATGCAGTGCACTTGTTTTAACTGGAAATGCCAGGATGACATGAGGAGAAGCTCCAGTCAGGGTAGGTGGCAGTTGTTCAGCAGCTGCAGATGCTGTAATGATCTGCTAAGCCTGTGACTGCCTGCTTCAGCACTCTGTCACCACCCTGTCTGTGACACTGATGTGTGGCACCCATGTCAAATCCTGACGAGGAGAATTTCACAGTTGTACAGAACATGGAGATTTAAAGGCCACTGGATACTGAAGTGGTTATGGGAGTGGGCTGGTGCAGGACACAGCCTTTCCTATTGGCATCAGCCCATTACACCTTTTCCAAGTGCCATCCTGGAGCCAGGTGATGCTGGGTGGTCTGACCTCTCAGTGCAACTGCTGAGATGTGTCCAGGCACCCTGCACCCTTCCAGGCACTCATGCAAGAGGCAGCAATAGTACACCCATGCTAAGGGCTGGCCTGGGGCAGTGCTGGCCTCTGCTCACCACTCCTTTGACCTGGGCTGAGTTCAAACTGCTGGGCTGGATCCAGTTTTGTGCTGGGACGCCTGAAGCTTGCAGCTGGGTGTGCTTCCCCAGGGGAAGTTGCCCTTATGTGCTGGATGGAGAACCAGATGTTTGGAAGCCAGGCAGGGTATGGGTGGGATGCAGATGTTACAAGAGGGTGCCCTGAACTCCTGCAGAAGGGAATGCAAGGAACTTGGAAAATGTAGCTTAATTGTTATCCTGGGCCCTGCAGGCTGAAGGTTACCTTCATTTTTGAGGAGTGTATATTCCACAAACACAACAATTTCCATTTAAAGGCAACCAAGGGACTGAAACTCTACCACTTTCCTGCTAAGCTCCCTGCCTTGTTATCAGCATTCCTGATGCACTGATGAACACAAGCTTCAGATATGAACCATGGTTGCAGACATATGGCAGGATAGTCTCTGCTCCAAAATTATTTCCCTGCTCTGTTCAGAGCTGGTGCCTTGTTTGGTATTTTCCAGGATTTGGGGTAGAAAGGGAAAATCTGGTATAGCAGTGGAGCTCCTCTTCTTGCACTCCAGCACTTCCTTCCAGGTTCTCTATACTGGGATGCATAGCAAATAGAAAGCAAAGACCAACTGCTGGCTGCACTTCAGTGATTCACTTACTTGTTTTTCTGGTTTAGTAATTGCCGCATGCAACCAGCAAATTGTTTTTCAACGTATCCCTGAACTCCGTTCTCCCCTATTTTTCCTGTTCTTTGAGGATGTCACAGCGCCAGCTGTAATCCGGCTTTGGATGGTGGCAACAGCTCCCTGCTTTGCTGTGTTTGGCACTGGATTGCTCGGTTCATGCCTGCCCTTCACAGTCAGGGCAAATCTCCACTGTGGGTCTGGACGTGGTTGGGAAGCATCCCTGTGGCACAGCCCGAGACATGGACACCCCAGTCCAGAGGGGTGCTGCTCCCTGTCCCCCATTGCACAGCATCTCCTGTCCTGATGGGGCAGTGAGGAGGTGCAAAAAGGGGAATAGGGTTTTTGGGACCATGTAACTTAGGACTGGGGAAGGTTGACTGTAGGAGAGCTTTATCCTGACTAAGGATGGAGGGAAGAGAATGCGACATTTTAATTTCTCTTCCAATCCCAACTCCACTGACTCTGCTTCCAGCACAAACACCAAACCTCTCCTTTAGGGACGCTCTGAGGGGTAAAAGAATAGCAGCACCATTTGGACCACACAATTTTCACAGCTCTCTGCCCTGATACACAGCAGCTGCTTCTCTAGCCTCCCAAACAGGGATGAACTCAGCAGCCATGGGCGATCTGGACCATTGTGGGTAATGTCACACATGGCACCAGGCCACTGATGTGACCAGCATGGAGGCTGCCCGTGGGCATCTTGTCTGCCTCCCCCAGGATGCTCAGGGGCCATCAGGGCCATGAGAATGATAGGGCATAGGGAGGTACCAGAGTGGCTCAAACCCCATCTCCATCTCATGCACGGACAGGCAGAAGCTCCACTTGGAGAGCCAGTCCCTTCCCTGCCCCATCTCTCTAATGGATGACACTGTTTGCAGAGCAAGCCAACCCCAACACCACCCTGGAGAGGGCACTTGCTGCCGTGGAAGTTACCTATGGCGAACTCGTCAAAGGTGACAGCGGTGTAGTTTTTGCCCAGAGCATTCGTCACTGTCAGAGTCACCTTGTACTTCACTGTTGAGAAGAGCTGGAGGTATCTGATATGACACCTGTTTTTGGGAACGGCATCCTTCTCGCAGACCATGTCTTTCGTGCCATGTCTGGAAAGCAGAGGTGAGAAGAGCAGTTACCTGTGGATGCACCAAAGTTGCTGGGGGAAGAAGGCAGATTGTGCAGCTCTGTATCCCCACTAAGCCAGTCGTCCCCATGCACCAGCCCCTGCCACAGCCAGAGGGCTGCCTTCCTCTTGCCAGGGAATTGTGTCAGCTCCTGTGTATGAGGTTTAATCCCAAACCTACACAGAAGCTGCAGTGAATGTCTGAATGTTTTCATGCTGGCCCCAAGGAAAGAATGGGACCCTGCTGGGGCTGGGGTTGGGTCTGCCCGTCCAATGAGAGGAACAAGGTCTCCTTTCTGATGGTGACAAAACCCCAGAATATAATGCACAGCACCAGCCTGTATATGGGCTGTGCCAGAACTTGGGCACAGGATAGGAAGTGATGCTATGCCATGGCCAATTCTAGGGGAAAGACACTGTGGCTGCCCAACCACAACCAGCTTACAGCAGAAAAGAGCATGGATGTGTCGATTGTGCCAAAAACCAGCAGGAACGACATCCACTGCTGACAACTGCTGGATGAAAAGGGGATCTGGGAGATGGGAACTTTCTAGGTCCCTTCTATGGAAATTGAAACTTTCTTGGCATGAAGTCCCAGTCTGAAACAACCAGTTTGTATGCCCCTGGAAAACTGTTCCCCAGGCCCATTTTTGGGACACCTGTACCATGTGCTCAGCACAGGTTAGACCCACTGCCCATCTCAAGTATGGCACTACTTGAGACCTGCTCCAGGCTGCAGGGACTGAAACTCACCCCATTGCACCTTTTCTTCCCAGACACTTACATGACAGAGATGTTGAATGTGTTGGGGATGTACGTAGGGGTGGGCAGGTGCCAGCTGCAGTAGAAACCCTTCGGGTAGTTGTTGGACCGGCATGTCAGCACTGGCTCCTTTGGGGGCACTGCCAGGGAAAGAGAAAGGATAATTACCTGCTGAGGTGGGGTTATCACCAACTTTTGAGCAAGGGGATGACCCTTCATGCCCAGCTGCTGCCAGCTTGGGAGGGGAGAGTTTGCAAGGGGAGCAGGTGTTTATCAGCTGCTGGAAGCATCTGGGGGTCTTTATCCCACGTCTTCTCCTGAGGTGCTCCATGATACCTTACTTTGGGCTGGGCTGGGCTGTGGAAAGCTCACCTTCTCCTCAGGCAGCTCACTGCCTCTACTAAGGGATGGAGTGACAGAGAGGGTTTGCAGGTAGCAGGGGAAATTGTCTTCAAGGCTGTGACAGAGATGTTGCTCATGAGGAGGAGGTACTGCTCTGTTGACCCCACTAGTCCACAGTGCTTGCAGCTTTCTCTGCCACATCCCTGGGGAGTGATAAACTTATTGAGGGATGATCCTCCAAACAACCAGAGGTCCTCAAAGGACCACTGGCAAGATGAAGAGGAATAATGTGAAACCAATGGAGAAAATTCAGCCCTTCAGGAGGACTAACAGTGTTAAGGCTTTTGGCATTGGGCAGAGCATCCCATCCCAGGGCCCTGCCTCCAAAGAGACACAGAGGCAGCCTGAGACAGGATGAGAGCACCCCGTGGGAACAGCCTTCCTCTGGCCTTGTCAGCTGGTCCTAGAGGTTAGAGGCAGATGAGGATTTTAAACCCAGCAAAGTGTTCACACTGCACTTGGCTTTCCTGGACATATGTCTGCCCTTTGCAGGAGCAGGAAATCTCTGCAAAATGCTGAGGGACAGTGCATGCAAAGAACGAAATGTGATACCTTTTGCCTGATAAATTTTGCCCTTGTTGGTAAAAGTCTTACCTGATCTGACACCGAAATCAACTCCTCTTGGTACCCAAGCACTTGCATTGACTGCTAAGAGCAGCACCCTGGCACAGTGCCTTGCATTAAAATACACTCCCTGGGCTGGATGTGCACCAGGATTCCCCTTGGAAAGGCTGTGTGAACCTGTGGTGTTCCCTCTTTCCCTTCCTTTGTTAGCCCTCATCTCCATCCATGCACTGGGAACGTCCCAGGCCATGCTCTTCTCTCCAAGCAGAGTGTTTCAAACGAACCAAACAGACCTGGCAGCCTCAGTGCCTCTTCAGCCCCACGCAGGCACAGCCCTGGTGCCACTAGCATGACACCCTCGGGGGCACAGCTTTCGGGGGGCTCTGGAGCTCTGCGACTGCAGTCTACAGAGTCCATGCTCTACAGAGGGGAAACTGAGGCACAGGGTTCGCACACCCACCGGCGCCCCTGGGGCAGGGCTTAGAGGCTGCAAGCAGCTGTTAAGGGAGCCAAGAGCAGCAGAGTCAGGGAGCGGGGAGCAAGGAGAGGGAGAGGGAACGGAGGGGGCCGGCGGGGGGAAGGCTGTGCCGCTCTGCTCCGCGTGTTCCTCCTAATGGCTATTTCAGCCTTCAGCCGACAGACGAAGGCCAGAGCCTGGTAATGAGCCTCCCGGTTAAATTATTCAAGCAGACCCTCCACATCAAAACAGAATGGCTAATCGCAAAGCCAGAGACAAGGGCCTGATCCCTGCTACAGCTCCATCCTCCTCCTCCGCCCCGCAGGCTCCTTAACCCCTTCCCTGCCCCCGCTGGGCGAGGCGGGAGCCAACGCAGCACTGTCCTTTGCAGGGTGCGGTGCGGGGTCGGGAGGTGTCCCGGAGGGGCTGAAGGGGTGCGGGGGGTTTGGGGACAGCCTCTGGGATCCGGGTGACCGCGTGGTGGCACTGTGGGCTAACAGCACCTGCCCGGCGCCGGGAAAACCGGGATGGGGCTGGGAATACTGCTCGGGGATGCTGGGGACACTGGGGATGCCACCGCAGGCGACTCGCTCGCTTGCTCTTGAGCTCAGTTGTCCCCATTCGGAGCCGGGAGTCTCCGGGAAGCCGGGCAGAAGCAAGCGGGGCTTTTCCGAGCGTTCCTGAAGTCCTGCAGGGTCCAGCGCTACCTGCACGGCTCCAGACGCTGCGCTGCTATGCGCCGCAATTAGTCCATCTGCGCATAATTTATCTCCATTGTCTCCAGTATCACGCCGGATCTGGCTCTTTGTGATCTGTGCTAATTCCTCCGCTGAGGAGGCTGGGGCGGGCTGACTCCTCCAGGTTTGTTTTGCTGGGAGAAGAAGGGAGGGCTGCCCATGCTGCCTCCCTCTTCCATCCCCACTCCGCAGCAGCCTTTGAAGATGCCCTATTTCCACAGCATTGAACGCCTTGAAAATCCTGTCCTCTGCTTCAAGGCTGGACCCCAACTGCAGCCGCAGCTCCCTGTGTCCACAGCACTCTCCACCTCTTAACCCCTCATGTCTTTTAGCAAGCCAAAGGTTGAAGGAGAGACTGGGGAAGGGGGACAAAATGATTCTCGCATCTCTGCCCTCCTGATGCAGAGTTCAAGGACAGACACAGCTGAAGGGATGCCGCTGTATGAAGCCTGTCTCATCCCAGCCACAGTCCTCTCTTTCTGGGCCAACACAAGCTGTCTCACTCCTGCAACCTCCATCTCTCCAGAGAGCCATCAGTCCCAGAGCCACAAGCATCCTGGGAGTGAGTTATCAGGCAGCTGCCCCACTTTACACCTTGATGTTCACCCCATAGCAGAGTCTGGGGCCAGTGCAGTGTGCCACGTGGGGCTGTGACCATGACCCTACACGGGTGACCATGGCCACCACTGACAGGAACCACAAAGGAGAGGGCTGCAAGCCCCTTCTCAGCTGCCTTGGTGCATCAGGAGGGCTCTCTTTGTCCACCCGACCATGGTGTCTTCCCCAAGCTGGTGGCAGGGTCTTCATCTGCCTATGGGAAATGGCAGCCTGCAACCTCGTTCCTCTCCCCTCCTCTCCCAGGAAGGGCGCTCGCTGGCACAGCTCATGCTGCCCATCAAAGGCTCTTAAAGACAGCAAATAAAATTGCAGGCTCCAATCGATCCGGCGCTCTGTAATGCTGTCTTTGGAGGTGGGCCAGCCCATCAGGCCGACAGAGAGAGCAAGAAAGGCAGTGGAGGAAAACAAAGCCATCAAGGGAACAGCATTAAAGGCTTTTTCTGCCCTGAGGTTTTGGGCAGTGCTTCTGGGTGTGGGGTGTCCTGCTCCAACCTTCTCCATCTTCCCTGAGATGATGTCCAGCTCTGAGCATCTGCCCCACACCAAAACCAGCCTGAACAACACATTGGGCTATTTGGGCACTTCTCCCTGGGCTCCTGCACACAGCCTCCCTAATTCTGGCAAATATTTACATCCCTGTCACTTCATGGAGCTGCTGAATTCTGTAAAGGCAGAACTCCTTTCCTTTTGCCACAAACAGCGCCTGCCCTCTCTAATCTATCTATTAACCTCTTGCATGGCAGGGAGCCACTTCCCCCATGTGCTCTGCTGATGTCCTCTCTGAAAACCCAGAGTGTTTAATGCCTGGCTATGGCAGCTTCCCAGGGGCTTGGGCTGCAAGCAGCCTTGCTGCAAAAGCTCAGGGTGAGGCGATGAAAGGCTCAGAGCTGAGCACATCCCATCTGGGCACGTGGCTCACAAGCCATGAGATGCTTCAGCAAAATCTGGGGCTGCTATAGCAGTGAAAGCTGGTGCCAGGGTCATCATCTCTGCAGATCCCAAAAATACCAGTGGCAGGGATGGAGTTGGCTTTCCCACCACACAGTGCCCCATGCTTTGCCTCCATTTAACCTCTTTCTCTCCAGCTTGTTGGAAATAGCTCACTTGACCATCTCCATCACTTCTGCTCAGCTGGGGAGAGCACCACAAGTGGTCCTAAAGGATGAAACAGCTCTGGATACACCAGCACAGACACAGACTTTTGTTTCCTTCCTCATCTCTAAAGCCCAGTCGTCCTTGTACCCTCAGTCCCACTGTGCAGGGGGAAAGTGTGACCAATCCATTTTAGAAACCACTAAAAATGATCTACAAGAGCTTTTCCTAGCTCTGCTAGGTCATGAGATAATGGACATTAAAATCATGACACTTTTATATATAGAAAAGTTATTTTAGGTCACTTTTAGAGGTTTCTGAAATGGATCAGTTATAATTTTCCTCTCCTGCTGAGGGCTGAACGTACTAAAGATGCCTCGCTCCACAGGTGGAAGGATACAAAAAATAGCACCAATAAAAGTTTTAAGAGGCCTCTCAAACACTTCTGTAGGAGGTATTTTTTCTGATGCACTCGGGGCACATTCAGGCTCTGGGCTGATGGGGGATAATGAGCCCGTAGTGTGCTTTTGGGGTCACCTGCATAACTCATCATCTCGGTCTTGGGCCAGCAAGGACTCCAGGGTCCATGACAGCAGCATGTGCTTGTGCTAGAGGTGCAGCTGTGACACAGCCTGCCTGCACATGGGCAGGACAACCACACAACCAATGCTATTCTGCTGCCAAACTCTTGCTGTTTGCACTCCAGTGCCCTTGGCAGGACCAGATTATCACCCAACGACTTTTTTCACACCATAGGTGGTGGGTATGTACCAGTACATTACAAAGCCACCCAAGTGACCAAAAGCAAAGCTGCAGAGGCTTGGATAGCACAACAAGAATCCACCTGGGCACGAGATGCCAACACTGAACACGCGGGCACAAGAGCAGCAGACCCTGCACATCCACACATGCATCTACACAGATGCTTTTGTTATGCACACACTGGCTGCCAGCACAATGTATTATTTATCTAACGCTGCTTTTCTAAAAGGCTGTTTGTGCACAGGAGGCTGGTAGGAAACAACAAAGAAAACAGTGATGAATAAATCATATTTCTATTGCCAGGTGGATCAGGGGAACATCTGTCTGCCATGTGCTACCTGTGCTGGAGTGCAGCATGGCTGTGGCTGGGGACAGTCCCTTCCACTGACCCAAATGTTTGGGTGCAACTCTGTTTTGTTGTTGGAGAAAGTGGGGGAGGTGAAGCTTTGAATTTGTTCTGATTCCCCTTGACCGTCTGTTCTTGGATAAGTGTGAGGATGAGAAGGGGTGCAGAGCACAGCAGAGTGGGGGTCCTAGGCAGGTGATGCTCCCTGTGTTCTGGGAACATCACATCTGTAACCACCACTTCTCAAGAAGGATAAAGCAAGGGTTTGGTTTTGATTTTTTGGTTTTGTTGGGGTTTTTTTAGTGTGGGTTTTGGTTTTTTTTTTTTAATTGACACGGCAAAATTAATTTCAGAGAGAAGTAGAGAATACAGGGGTGCAGGGGCAGAGATTTATATGGGTTTGTCCCTCTCTGACCTCCTGGATGATTTGGGCAAGTGATGGAGACAGGGTTTATGTCTCTGCCTTTCAGTCTAAGCCACCCCAAGCTTATCAAGTGGACATATTCATCAGGACATTCCTTTCCCTTGATATTAGACATTGAAGATACCTCTGAAGTGTGAGTCATCCCACATTGAGCCCAGAGTTGCTCACATTCAGCCAGCACCTAGCCCAGCCCTCACATCCAACACTGCAGCATCCCCTGGTAACTCCCAAAATGGCCAGGGACACCTACAGCTGTAGCCAAAGTTCCCTGACCCTGCTGCCACCTAAGAGCCATTTCCCCAGCCTCAAAGAGCAAGAATTTATTCCCCAAGAAGGTGCTGGAGAAAAAGGTGGACTCAGCAACAGATAAATTTCTAAAAGGCCCTGTTTTACACTGATTGGGGCTCATAAACCAAGCTATGGATTTTCTCATTTCCCTTGCAGAAAATTCAGTGAGCATGGTAAGAGGCAACGCTGTAAATTTTTGGGCAAAGCATTACTCATCCAGAAGAGAAAGCCCACCATCCCACTTCCAGCCCAAGTGGCAGGGCAAGTTCCCAGTGTGACCACAAGCTCACTGGAGTTTGCTCCACCCTGCACTGCACGAGGCTGTGCTGTTTGCAGCACAGTAGAGGTGTTCCTCAAATCTGACCACTCTCCAGCCTTCAGAAAACTACTGAGCAAACCTCACTATCTTGACTTGTGAGAGGAAAGAGCAAGAGCAGAGGGGCTCTGGCAACCCTGGCATGGGGTGGGTGGGCTGGCTGGAATGGCAGCCTTTGCTGGAGATGCTCTCCAAAGTGCAGGATACTATGGGAGGTGATTTAGGCAGGAGAAGCCATCTGGAATCCTGAATTCATGACAAATCCTCTTGTTCCCACTCCCTCCAGCAGCACTGGTGCTTGGCAGCATTGCAGTCCCAGGGAAATGCCCATCCTGCTGAGCACACCAGTACCTCAAACCCAACTGTGCTCCTGCAGGTGGCTTTGTCCCCATGGGGCAGCATTCTAGGCCAGGTGCCCTAGGGAATGATGCACACCAGGAATGCTGGACACCTCCACCCTTCACCTGGGACCACACCACAGCACAAAGTCCTTCCTGACCCTCTGGTAACCACCCGAAACCAAAGAGCAGCTTTGCTCTGAAACAATATTAAATATTGAACAAACGAATGCAAACCTGTTATCTGGGATAATTGTGAGTAAATAAAACATTTAACCAAACCAAATGCAGCTGTTTCCACTTGGAGCCGGCACAACAGCAGGGAAGCCAGCTCAGCTACTCTGCATCCTCGTTACGGCAGCTGATTATTGTTTTGTGTATAACAGTAGCACCGCCAGCCCTGGAGCGGGGCCGGGGCCGCGGTGCTCCGTGTGGTACCCCTGGGATGGGTACCCCGGCAAGGCGGGATGCGGCAGCACGGCAGTGCGCCGGGCACGGGAAGTTCTCTGCAGCGCTGGGGTTTGCTCTTCAGCCCAGGGAGTTCACGGCGAGGCCGGCTTTCCTCCCCCAACACCTCTTCGAGGGGATTTGCATGTAACATAAACCATTTCAGAGCCAGGTCACTGGTTCGCACATAGCCCCGGGCAGTAATGACCAAACCTCGTTACCGGCTGCTCTGGGATTGACTGTGCCGGGCCCCCGTCCAGCTCCTGGAGACCTGGAGAGTGGTGCGGGGTGATGGAGTGTGCAGCCACCGCGGGAAAAGTGCCGGCAAAGGGAGCTTCGGAGGCTCCGCGGATGGAGAGCACATCCCTGTCCACAGCTCAGGGCTGCAGCATCCCGGGATGCCAGTCTGCCACGCCCGGACAGAGGGGAAGGGAGAGCAGGGGGCTGATGTGCTCTCGGTTTTTGCACTTTCACGGGACTTCCCACCACTGGGGTTTGGAGAGGAGAGCTTGATGCCCCTGCAGCTCCCACCCAAATGCTGTGTCTGTCTCTTATGAAATGGCTAGGAAGGATAAAGTGCAGGAATTACATGGGATTTTCCAGTCCCTGCCAAAATAATTTCTCCTTCCAGGGGACTGTTCTCCTCGATGTGGGGCTGGATGCACTGTGCCAAGGCAATGCAGGGGGGAAATGCTTCCTCGTAACACATGGACTCCCCAGCAGCTGTTCCACACCCCAAGGGGGTTGTGGTTGGTGCACATGGGAGCACATCACAGCCCTGACCTCCAGGGAGAAGTAGCTGCCTCCCTTGGTTCTCCTCGATACAAGGATTGACCAGTGCAGCCTGCAGACCCCCAGCAATCTCCTCCAGGAGCTCAGCTGGAAAAGCCAGAGAGAGGAAACATCCCTGCCTGCTGAGAGGGAGAGCCATGGGGAATGCAGGGTGCTCCCAAAGGTTCTTCAGGTATTGAGCACCCTGAGGCTCCTCTGCCTCCATGTCTGCACTGCATGCAAGAAGAGAACCCAGCACACTCTTCTCCCCCTTTTCCCAGCTCCAGGAATAAATTCCCTGTACAACCCACACCATGCAATGCCCCTGCCCCCTCCATCACCTTGTTTAATGGCTGCAAGAAAGCAATTCATCCTCTCTCCAGATGGAGAAGACAGGGAAAATACCAGGTGTGATCAGACACAACTGGGACCATCAACAGCCACGTATGCTCGGCAAAGCTGTCCCACCAGAACTCCTGGAAGTTGTATATTTATCCAGGAGGAGCCTCTGGAGGGAAGCTATAAGCACTTTGTCATGCACTGAGCAACAAGCTAGCCACGAATATTACCAGCTATCAATCCCAGTGCGGGAGTGTGGGTTGCCTCTAACAGGCAGCAGCTTTCCAAAAATGCCTCCTCTCTTGTCATCCCTCTTGACATGCAGTCTGGATACACCTCCTTCTCTGGTCTCTTCCCCAGTGAGGGAGGTACCTGCTGGCAGAGAGGCCTCTCACCCCGTGGGGAATGGAGAGCAAGAAGTCAGAAATTTCTGACTCTCTGCAGGAGAGAAGGGTATTTTTGGGCTTCTCCTGTCTGGGCAGCAGCTGATGGGAGTGGTTAGTAAGCACATGTACCCCCTAACTACTTTCTCCTTGCACTAGCACTGGCTTTTGAAACAAAAATTCCTTTCCTTCAGCATTTTTTGAAAACCACCCTCTCCTTTCACCTACATGTTCTGCTAGAGAAAATGCTGCAGGCTGTTCTTTCATCCCCTCACACAGGCCCCATGGTTCCCTTGAGTCTGTACTGATTGCTCTACCTCAGATTCAGTCAGGACAGGGGTCTTAAAAGTACCCTGTACTTAAAAGTACATCTGTACCACATGGTGCACCAGGTAGCTGTGCACAGGCAGTGGAGCCATTTCCTCATCCTGTGTTTGGCCATCCTGATTGCTTTTAGGTTTGCTCATGCAGGCTCAGCATCCCCTGGTAAGTGACTCACATCCTTGGGGCTGCCCTTCTGCCCTACATGATCTCCTGGTGAGATGCTGCTCTTCTCCTGGGGTTGATCTGCAGCCTGCCCCTCAGCCCCAGGGAGCATGTGAAATCCCTAGCCTCCGTCATGCTGGTGGCTTTTCCCAGCTTCATGTCATTGTTGCAGTCCTTTTGGGTAACCAACTGCAGGCACCTCACAAAAACAGCTAGAGGTCCCATGGGAGAGGCTGGAGTTGGGTGTAGAAAACTGACACAGCACCAGAAGGAGCTTCTCCCCATGCTGTTCCCACCCTGGATACATGTGAGTCCTTCTAGCAGCAGCCAACCTCCTGTGGCACATCCGGTGAAGCCACCTGGCCCATCCCACATGTGCTTCTGCATAATACACCCTGGAAAAATCCCAGCAGTGGGCCGTGGTGGAGATGCAGCTGAGATGGACACCACAGGGGGTGGCTCCAGTTTGTGGTACTAATCTGGCTGTTCAGGGATGATGATAGCCTATTAATGACAGGCATTTGGAAAGATGCCTAATTTATCATAGGAAATGAGGTCTGCACATCAGTCCTTAGCTGCTCACTCTCTGTCTTTGAGAAAGTACCAGTCAGACATGTCACTAAGAGTAGGAGTGTTCCCAACTCGAGCCAAAATCCTCCCCTGTGCTGTTGGTACCTTGGGGTGGAGGCAGGAGGAGCATCAGTCTCTGCAGCTCACTCAAAATGTGTCCTTCAAGCAGATGAAAACCAGAGGAGTGACATTCCTGGAAGTGTTGGGCTACGATACCAGCTCAGTTAACAGCACTGCTCAATACCACTGCTCTCTTTACTAATGTCTGTTTTTTTATCCTCAGGCCTGAATCAGACTCTGGCCTCATTCTTTTCTTAAGGCAATGGGGTACTTGGGATGATGTAAGTCACACAGCTACAGACTTCACTGCATTTGGAAGTAATAGCTGCGTCCTTAACTCAGCTGGCTTCAAGGGAGGTCCCATTATCCAGCCCATCTGTAAAGAAATGGAGCTAAAAAAAGGCCCTTTGCTTTATGAAAATGATGCTCATCTTCCTCAAATCCTGGCTTGCTGCTTAAATCCCCACAAACAGTGGTGGGCAAGCCCCAGGGGATATTTGTGGCATGTGAGGCCCAGGCAGCTCCAACAGCTCAAGGGGTTTGGGAAGCCTTTTCCCACCCATGTATGAGAGCTCAACATTTGCAAAACAGAACGTGAGGCACAAACCAATTCAGTTTCTCACAGCGACTGTTTCCACCTGCTCTAATCACCACCTTTGCAAGGTTGTTTTAATTTTCTTCCCTCCCTATTCCCCCCAGCTCCACTCCGCAGCAAGCACCTCACTAAATTCCCTTAATCTCCCCTTTAGGTCATACGATATCTTTTAATTCTTTAATCAATTTTCCTCTGGACTCCCTGTAATTTATCGATGGTCTTTTAACAATGAAACCCCAGAAGCAAACACACCTTCCCCAAGAGCATCAGCACCGGATCAGTGGCAAGAGCAGCATCATTGCCAAGTCTGCCCTGACAGTGATAACCTGGATGCTCAGCACAGCCTCTCCCTCCTCATGGAGGACAGCAGCCTGTCATGCATCCTGTGATTTGCTTACAACAAAGAAGAAATAACATGCACTTATGGTCAAATGAAAATATTGTTATCAGTGTCTTGATTATTTCCTGAGGAATGGTGGGAACCCCCAGCACAGAGCTCCTCCAGAGTGGGCAACTTTCCTGCACACTCCATGCACCTCAGCAGAGAAGGAGTTGTCATGTGAAGGTTCAAAAACCCTATTTGGGCAGGGTGAGGGGGCCAGGATGCTGGGATGGGGACCACTCACAGGTGGTTGGGGCACTGCTGCTGTTTTGGAGAACACACCACACTGTGCATGCAGCAACACTGCCCAGCACAGTGGGAGACCCTCAAGAGATCTGGAGCAGGGGAGAGCAGAGGGCACTGTGCCCAGATACCTCACGGATGGTCTGGGACTGATTTCTGGCTGTGCTGCGGTCTTTGCAAGAGGCTCAGCGATGGATCAAGCAGTTTGGCAGGGAAGCCTAGGGCTGCTCTTTCTTCCCCTCCCTTTCTCACCCCCTCCAAGGTCAAACAGTCCTGGACTCTCAATAAACTGTCGCAGGGGCTCCAGGGGATTTTAGGAGGCATTTGCTAGGATTTCAGCAGACCTGAAGCGTGACTTCACAGGGATGGGGGGGAAATACCCTAGAGCTTCAGAGAGAAATGTTATTAGAGCCACTGAAGGATTTTGCTGTGCTCTCTGAAGCGTTGCACAGAAAATTACAGGTGAAAAGCAAGCCCTGAGGTCTGGACCTTGCCAGCAGCATAAGGATGCTGTGGTGTCCTGGCTCACATGAGCCCCACTTCCATATCATGAACAAGGAGCACACTCCAAACACCTCCTGCAACAGGGACTCTCCTCTCGGTGCACACAGATGGCTCAGAATCCTTCTGAGATGAGGTGAGCAGCTGGGACAGGTCTGAGAGCCAGGGTTTGGCTGCAGATGTGAGCTGCAAGGAAGTGCTGGCAAAAACCAGACAGGGCAGAGCAGTGTGAGTTTACCCAATAGTTTGCAATCCTCTACTGGAGCAGAAAAAACAGCTCTGGCTGGGTTAATCCCAAAGTAGTTAGGTCTGTCCTATGGTGTAGAAGTCACCAGCAGCATGGGAAGGAAGGCAACAGGCCTGGAGGAAGTGAGAAAATGCTGTGATGCTGTCAAAGTTTTGGTCCTTTCCAGTGGTGCATGAGGCTGAACCTGACCAGGATCCAGTATGGGAAGATTTGGGGTTTGCCTGCTGCAGGAAGATGCTGGAGGCATAGGATCAGTACCTGTCCCATGCCAAGAAAGTTGTTCACAGGCATTTCTGGAGAGCAGATCCCACAGCAGCACCATGTCATTATGGCAGAGCAGCTCAACCATGGCCCAGCATAATGAAACTCAAATGACTTTTGAGGTCGTAGCTCACACATGCATCTTGGTAGCTGTCTATCCCGCTTTCTGCACTAATATGGGATGGAAAGGCAAGCACTGGGCCAGGACCCACAGGGCAGACACACTGTCTTTGTTTCACCCCCATGCTGATGCTTTACTTGGACCCTTGAGGAAGTTTGTAGCTCAAAAGCAGCTGTCAGTGTGAGCCAAATGGGTTGCAAATGTATTGGCATGTGTTGTGTCATCTGCAGTGGTTAATAGGATCCATTTTCCAAGGAAGGGGAAAAGGAAGAAGAGGAGGGGAATGCTTAAATCAGCAAAACAAACATTCACCGCCCCTTCCGAAGCACTACACCCAAGGCAATAAATTATTTATGGAAGTTTGGTCTGGAGCAATAACCTGCAAGGGCTTCTCACAACAATGCAGCTGGATTCAGATGTCAAACCAAAATCCTTAGCACTTAATACCTTCAAAGTCTGTACACAGAATGGATGCGTTGCTGGCCCCAGTGGGGTTATTGTGAGATTTGTCTCTCATTTCACCAGCAGCCCCATTAACATATTAATTCTTGCTTCCCTGGACCTGGGCAGGGGACCTCCCTTTCTGATGGCACCTACACCATGCCCCAGCTCTGAAATGATGTAGGAGTTGCCTGCCCATGTGATATTTGCTGCAAAGCTTGGGGAAAGTGATAAATAGGAGAAAAGCATCCTGTGCCACCTTTCAGTCAAGGAAATGGAGGCACAGAGTAATCAAGGGAGGGATGGCTACTGAGAATGGAGAGGCTGACTGACGATGTTTGTTAAATCCCTCAGCCTGCAGTGCAGCTCCCTGGTGAGCCCCAGGTGCTCAGTCACCTCTGCAGGCATCTGAGCACTGCTGGGCTCAGCACCCATGGGTGGCTGAGCTGCCCAAGCCCCTGTCTCCTGCCTGGCCCCAGGCAAGGCTGGGAGATCCCTCCTCTCCTGCCTGGCTTCCCTGCAGTCCAAGCAGATGTTCTGGGTCCTGTGTCCCGGGACAGATCCCGGCTTGATTTATTACTGGACGTGACTTCTGGAGTTTGTCAAAGGCACCCGCTCCCCCTCCCCTGACTTTTCCCACACCCTTCCCATTTTGTTTTACGTTCACTTTGTGGTCTCCCCACCATAGCTTGCAATAAACAGAAACTCATTTCCAGTATAAACAACTGCACACTCTGCCCCAGCAAGCCGTACGACCCTGCCTTTCCCGCTCCCCACCCCTGCCTGCTTCTAGGTTCTGGGAAAACAGTCTCTTTACTTCTGCTTTTTTTCACCCCCCCCAGCCTCCTGGCCCTTTGCATTTTCTCTTTTTTTCTGAGATTTATAACGTGCCAGCCAGAGCTGGAGTGGTCTATCCCACTCCACATCACGTACGTGCTATTAAACGTAAAGCTACCAATTGATCTCGGTAAGGAAAACCACCTGAGCTCTGCCGGAGCTGAGGGTTTACAAGATGGGGATGTTGGCCCTGACATGGCCAAAAGCCTTTCAAGATGTGGGATGTCTCTCAAGGCAGGATTTAGAAGACTTGAGTCATAGACTGAAGACGTGCAGGGCAGATCTTGTGCTCCCCAAGCCCTGGCTTGGGGGTGATGCCAGCCTGATGGGAGCCAAACCTGGTGAGAAACTTTTCAGGAATGCCATGGAGAGCTGGATAGTCACCTCTCTGAAAGGCTGGGCAGATGCTCTCAGATGCCTTTATCTATCTTTAACCACCTGGAAAGGAGCTGGTTGGGCCAAGCAGTCTGTCTCCACTCCTGCTGTGCTTGATGGGGACAGACAGACACCTGGGGAAGGTGAGTCGAATCTTTCCTTTAAACGGGGTACACACCTGTCTGCAGCATTTTTACAGAATCATGGAATATGCTGAATTGGAAGGGACCTACCAGGATCATCAAATCCAGCTCTTAGCTCTGCGCAGGACAGCCCCAATAACCACACCCTGTGCCTGAGAGCATTGTCCAAATGCTTCTTGTACTCCGTCAGGCTAGTGCTGTGACCACTTCCCTGGGGAGCTTGTTCCAGTGTCCAACCACCCTGTGGGTGAAAAATCTTTTCCTGATATCCAACCTAAACCTTCCCTGACTTCCAACTTCCAACTTCAGGCCATTCCCTCAGGTCATGTCACTGGTTACCACACAGAAGAGATAAAAATGCATAAAAATGCCTGATAAAAATGCATAAAGAATGGTGAAAGTTTTTGACACCTGGAAGAGCTTGCAAAGGCTCAAGAGGATTCCCTGCCACTGGAAGTCTTCCTATCAGGGCTGAATGCTTTCCTGGCAGTTTTGCTGCCCTTCAAGGAGGGATCTATTCAGGGCAGTATCCTGGCAGGGGACACACAGCAGGGCAGGCAGCAGCCTTGGGCCCCCATGTCTCCCTCACATCCCACATCACAGGGATGCTGCAGGGGATGCACACATCTGCCTTTTCCCATGGCACAAGGATATTGGGGTCAATCACCTTACAATGCTTGGGGACCTAGCTGCTTGGTTGGCCAAAGCTCTTTGATTGTAATTTTACTCTCTGATACCCCTCTTTTACTCTACACTGCTCTATTCCTAGGACAAGCCAGCCCAGGACCACCAGTGGCCAGAAGTTAGTAATTTAATTCCAGGCAAGGAGCTAAGCAGCCAGTGGTTTAATTTTTGCTGGGAGATTAAGAAAAATGAGGAAATGAGGTGGGTTAGTGAAAATCTGAACCCAAGTGGTTTAGCTGGAGAGAATCCCAGCATTGTAAACCGGCCTCTGAGAGTGCTGGAAATATCCTTATCCCTGTTGCAGATGCTGTCTGACACCATGTTCATACAACCATTAGCTGGGATGCACTGACAGTAAGACTTGTGTAGCCCGACAGCTGGATTTTGATTGTGCTGCATCTCTGTCAGTTTTGCCCCTTGTGGGGTTTTCCATGTAGAAATAAGCTCTTTGAGGGATTGTGCCAGAGAACAGGGATGTTGCTGGAGGGCTGCAGTACTGCACTGGGAGCTTCACATTCACACAAAGGTCGTGTTGATTTAGAAAAAAACCCACACATGTCATTTACAGGGAGATTAAACCTGAGTGATTGTCTGTATGCAGAGTCTGAGTGCAAGCAGACTCTGGTACCATGGAAAATCCCCACACAAAGCAACAGGGAGCTCCCAGCCACAGCTCCTGGCATCTGAGCACTCCCAGCAGCCATCCCAAGCAGGTGAGTTTGCTCATCTTGCCTTGTCCTCAGAGAGAAGGTGATGCTGATCAGGTGTGTAATGCTCCCAGGACGGCCCAGTGGGCAGGATCAGGGCTGGATCCAGGCTGGGTTGGTGTCTCCATTCACTCTCTCTAATGCACGAGTGGACTGGACTGAGCCTTACACATGCTACTGCCAGAACCAGGCTGTGAGCTGGCTCCAGGGAAGCTGTGTCCTCCCAGAGGGAGAGGGCAGCTCCAGGTGGTTTAAATTCCCTTGAGCAGGAAGTGACAAGAGATCTGGTAATGTGGATCCACCTTGGTGCAGCCTGTGCTGTCTGTGCAGCAGGTCCAGCAGATGGTCTGCCCACATTCGATGGGAAAGCTGAAGGGCATGGAAGGTTTCCTCTGCAAAATGCCCAATTCTCATGGAAGCACGCTGATCAGGAGGAAACACACTGAAAACTCCACATACAAAAATCCCTGGAGTGGAGAAAACCTTCTGTTATGTGGTGAGACTATTTCTATCTTGACAGCTTGGCTGTTATCTCACATCACATCTCCGTTCACTGACAGCATCTCATGACATGGTTCCGTATCGTGATAAGAGCAGCTGTGTTTCAGGTGGCTGTGCCCATGGCAGGACAGTTACTGCCAGCCACAAGGAACTGCCAGGGCCTGCTGGATTCCCCAACAAAAAATCCATACCAATGGATTAGCTGTCTATGGAGACAGCTGGTAGCATTTTATCACCCCTTCCCACCCCATTGATAAAAGCACTCCTGGTATGAAGGGTGGCCAAGAAACTGCTCCACTCCTCTCCTCTCCCATGGATGAGCAGCTGGAGCTGTCCCCAGCTGACCTGAGACCCTTAGCCTTTGTGTTGTCCACCCAAAGCGAGCATCCCCAGTGCAGTTAATCACTGCAAGCAGAAGACAGCCGAGGCTGCTGAAGCCCAGCACAGTTCGCTGACCCTGGGGAGGAATGCAGCTGACTCACACCATGGGAATCTGACCTCCACGGAGGCTGTGCAACTGGCTGAGATCATGGATATCCATGTCCTGGCATTGTGGCTCCCGGCAGAGCTGCAAACAGTGTGATGTGCCCCTGTGGGTCACGGTGGGTTCAGCCCCTCACCTCACTACTCTTTAGGCATCCCAGTGTGTGCTGCACACCCTGGCACAGTGCCTGCTGCCCTATCCCTATCCCTGCTCAGGAGCATGGGCAACAGTCCTGGCTCTCTCCAGTGTGATATTTCCAGCTAGGATAAGCTCTGAGTGTGCCAGCACTGGAGCTCTGCTGCCTCTGATTCTCCTCCAAGTGACCCACAGGGTACTGTTAGAGCTGCTGTTATGGTGATTTTTATTTAAATCAACATCTTCCGTGTTATCCCTGAAGCACTCACTGCTAATAACCTCTCATCCTCTCAGCATGTCTTCAGTGGCGGTCAGCTTTGCTTTGCTCTGCACAGAGCTATGAGCCCTCAACACTTCTCTGTAGCTCCACCTCTGCCCATGCCTCCTGGGAGTGAGGCTGCTCCCACCCCAGGTGCAATTCAACCGCTGCAGCAGTCACAAATACCTATGGGACTCCCAGCTGGCATGTAAGTTTCCAGACATTGTGATGGAACTCCGGAGAAAGCCCTGAAAAAT
Source organism: Lichenostomus cassidix (assembly GCF_008360975.1). Classification (NCBI taxonomy): domain Eukaryota; kingdom Metazoa; phylum Chordata; class Aves; order Passeriformes; family Meliphagidae; genus Lichenostomus; species Lichenostomus cassidix. Next base: position 66,373,558 of record NC_139511.1, read on the forward strand.
CTCATTTCCAAAGACTTTTTCTTAAGTGCCAGCCCCATGTGGGATCTGATAAGGGAAATCCCAAAGTGTTTGGGTTGAATAGCAGGTTTCAGGTCCAGCATGTGGCTTTTGAATCCCAGCATTTGTCATTACTGTTGCTGGAGGGGGCAGGGGTTCTCTGTCTGGAGTTTCTCAGCACACAGCATGGAAGAGGTCTGGGTCACTTGGTCACCTACACCAGCAAAAAGATGCAGGAGAAATCCCCAGGGAATGACACATGCCTGCTAACCATAAAGGGCACAAAACCCCACCCTGATTTACCAGCATCTCCAAATTATGATAATAAATCCTCATCCATTTGATCTGAGCACATATAGGGCCTTTTTCTACCAGAGGTAAAAATCTTGGTGAATCTTCCCTGGGTACAAGCATGGCTCAGCCTGACAACCACAGGGTGACACTCCTGGGGCTGGGGACCTGCCAGTGTGAGGCACAGCCCTGGGGTGACCAGACATGGATCCCCCATGGGCACATGCAGCAAAACCAATGCTTGCAGCCAAGCACTGTGCCAGGGGTGCTGCAGACCCTTGGGGGAATGGTTCCCCAGAATAAAGCACCAGCCACCACCTCACTTCCTCTGTCTTTCCTGGCTACCCTTCCCCAAATCCCTCCCCAGCAGCTTCCACCAGGCTGCAAAAGCCAAAACCAACAGAGGGAAAAAGTGAGGCATAAACCCATCATCAGGATGGCAGATTGGCATGTTATGGATTTCCCACATCAAAATAATGGATCAAAAGTCATGCTGCCACCCCGGCTCCAGAAGGGCACTGCTGCTCCAGCCCATGGTTTATGTTCGATGAAACTGAGTTAGTAGCGTTTTTATCTGTCAATTAGGAACCATGAAACAGTTATTAAATAGAGTCAGAGCCCTCCTTGCTGCTCTCCTGGGCAGTGCAGGAGACACATAACAGCCTGTAATGAAGCATTAAGCAGCAGCAGTTTTGTTTCTGATAGGATTGGAAATGATAAGCCAGCGAGGCATGGCCAGATAGGGGGAGCAGGTCCCCGGCTCAGAGGACACATAGCAGCAGCTGCTATAGGGAAGTTCAAGACTGAAATTTCTGCCCCCTGCCCCAAATAAACTCTTTGTAGGACTGCTGCCTTGCTGCATCTGCTTGATGGGGGAGAAGCAAGGGCCTGAATTTGATTATCTGCTTTTCCTGGTGCAGTCCTGGATGATTACTGTGGAGGCAGGAAGGCCTTTGGCTGTGAACGGCAATGTTATCCCAGCCTGAAGGAGAAAAAGGGATGGTTTAAAGGAGTTTTAAGAGACCAGGACCAAGCTGCTCATGGGAAGGGGGATAACACAGGCACAATCCACTTCTGGAGGCCATTGGAGTCCAGGGAATGATCTCACTGCCCTCCCTCTGCCGATGCCCTATGGCTTCTTTCAGTATGATTCCCCCAGGCAAGGTTAGGATGCCTATTTGACCTCAGGACCTTTATAACCAGGATTTGACACAGGGCAAGGTCAAATTCTGGGCAGAGGGGTGGTAGTCCTGCAGAGAGAGAGACACCCCAAGGATGCAAAGCATGGAAAGGGGCAGAGGTACACAATTCCAGTGTCAATGGACACATTTACCAGTCTCTTTCCCACCCCTCCTGTCTCAGGGTTTGGTAAGCCCTTGCTCTGTCCTGTTAGCTCTGCACCTACAGAGCTAACAGAATAACACCTAGCAGCCCCAGAATGGCATTTGTTCACCCACCCAGAGCCACGGACTCACCCCCTCCCCAGCCATTGCAGGCAGGGTCTGTTTGCACCAAGGGACCACACAAATGGGTACAAAGCAAATTGTCCTTGCAGCACCTTGCCCTGGGGAACACCACAGATCTGGCTATGCCAAAGGCTTTCAGACATCTGTGGCTGCTTTGCAGCCTGTTTGTTCACAACGGAAACAGGATGACAACAACAGCAGGGTTTTTTTGCTTCTGGTGATTTTAAATGAAAGGTTGAGTTTTCAGGGCTTTTCCTTTTGGAGCTCCCTCTGATTTAATTAAAAACCTCATCAAATCAAAATAAAATGAGCAAAATCTTGAACACAAGTGCTTAACTCTCTAACAACATACAACAAAAATTTTCATCTGGCTCTGACTTCCAGGGCATTTTTCCAAAGTTGCCAGTGAATAGCAAACCCCATTCATTTCTTCTTTCTGGGCAAACCACTTAGGAATGTGAAGATTAGCATCTCCCAGTGCCTTGAGAATTCCTGCTAGCTCCTTTGCCAATTGCCAACAGCAGGAGGGAGGTACACTGTGGTGTTTTGCTGGCTCACTACAAACCAGCTACATCCACCCCTCTCTTCCCTGGGACTTTGCAGAATTTCAGTGTTTGCAAGACACTAAGGGATTCCCAGACAGGTTGCACATCACACTGCTCTGTCCTGAGCCCTGCCATCACAGTATTCCCATGGCACAGTCCTCAGTGCCTGGCTAAGTCCAAGCTAAGCTCTGTCCTTTCCTTTCAGCTGTGAAGAATGAGAGGGAGACCTTGCCCCAGCAGAGATCTGAGCTCTGCCTGCATGGAATAATGTAGCTATAGTAACAAATTAATCAGAGCTGCAGGGCAGTGATGGACAGGTTTCAGCAGGGCAGATGGGAAGGTTTGCTGGTAGGTAGGGTGCTGTGAAAGGAGCGTGGAGGGCACAGCAATGGGCACACTTCCCTAGGGAAAGAGCCTCCTCACATCCCCTGTCCTGCTGCATGCCCATGCCATGGGCATGTACCAGTGTGAGGCTCTCTAAACTTCACAAAGAGACATAGACTTGCTGGGTATTCACTGCTGCCAAGCCACCTCCAACACCTTCCCCTTGCCAGCACGAAGGAGATGCCCAGGGTATGGATGAAGCATTTGTGCTGCCTCTCCAACCTGTCTGCAGAATAAAAGTGGGGAAAAACTTGAAGAGGCAGGAGAAACAACAGCTGCTGTGAAAGCACAGGAACCCAGGAGACAGGAAAGGCACAGATCTGTGTCTGCACACACCAGGCCCTCTGAACTGCCAGCTGCTTCCTTGAGAAAATGCTACCTTGGTCCCTTCCCATCCATTGGGATGGACTGGTGCCCAGAGCAGGATTTCCATCTCTGCACCATGGTGGGATGTTCATGGCTGCAGGAAGCAGGGGAGCCTGGTATCACTCAGGCTGAATTACATCCCAGCTCCTCCTGGGAGCTGTGTGCAAACCCTTGGAGTGGTACAGTGCCACTGGAGCTATCACACACAGCTGGGCTGGGTAGCAGACGGATTGATGCAGCAGGGACAAGAGAAATGGGAATCCCTGTCTCTTCTGGGTAGGTGGTGAGACGTTTTCAGCTCCATTTACACCTTGACTATGCCTGCAAGGTGGCCAGGATGGAGGGCCACTGTGGGCTGCTGGAGAGAGGCATATCTGTATCCTGTACATCAATGCCAGGACAGGGGGGCAAGGAGCAACCTAAGTTGTTTTCCCCACTCTGTCTCAAAGAGGATGCAAAATTAGGGCCAAAGGCAGGCCAGGGTCCTTACAAAGCATTTGTAACCCTCACTTGATTGGGAACCTTGGACTTTGCAGCCCTGCAGCAGTAGAATGCTTCCCTCACTGCACCTCTTCAGAACAGAAATAGAGGCCCCTGGGGCTCCTCAGGGATCAGTCTTTGCTTTTGGAAAGCAGCCAAGTGGCTAAACCAGGCTGGACCCTACTGCTGGTAGAGCTGATCAGTCAAGAGGCAAACCTGGGGCAGTGACTTGGGCAGGAAGATCTGCAGGGATTCTCTGCAGCAGTGGAGAAAGGGCTCTGCAAATGCCTCTATCCTATCCTAGTGTGAGCATCCTCCAGCTGGCAAGAGGGGCTGCAGCCTGACCCACTGTCCCTGCTTGCTTTGCACCCAGAAGGGATTCTGGGACTGAGAGGAGGGAAGCTGGGCAACTCCTCCTCCTGCACTTCCCTGGCTTCCCTGAAATTTGCCCTAGAACAAACTCTCAGGGATTAGCACCAGCCACATCCTGGTGAGAACAATATTAAGGGATTATGAGATTAGAAATACCATTTATGCCTAGAGGAATAACTCTAATTCTTATCTGATTGTCTACAGATGTCAGCAATCAAAGCGCCTCTTTCATGCAAGGCAGGGAGCACTGTCGGGGTGGTAGGTGAACACAGCTTTGCCCCCTCCTAGCAGCAGCCAGCTTCTCGTGCTGATGTGTGCCCCAGATCGTGTTTGGCAGCAGCTGCTGGCGTGTTAGTTCCTTTGTGGGGAAAAGCTGCTCAGCAGGAGCCCCGTGCTGGGGCTGCATCACCCTCCTCTTGTGTCTGCTGGGCTGCCCACCCGGGATAAGCTCAGCTGTGCCTGCTGCCTGCAGGGTGGAGAGCTTGGGGGGAGTGGGTGCTGCTTTTCCCACAAGAAACGCCACCCTGAAACTCCAGCAGCAAGCCCACCACAGCCCATTGGCCACCAGCTCTTCCTGCCTTGGGCTGGGTCCCTGTGAGGAGTATCAGCTCGCCTTGTGATATGCAGGGTGCATGGTCCCCCCTGAGTGATGCAAGGTTTTCCTGCTCCTGGAGGGGTCAGACAGCTTGAAAAACAGACAAACTAACCAGGTCTGACCCCAGACCTGTGTGCTGCCCCACTGTACTCTCAGGGTCTGCCTTACACCCAGTTGGAGGGGCTAGGATTGCTAAGGCTGGAGCATTCCTGGCTCTGTGGCACAACTGCTCCCTGGGCTAGCCCAGCACTTTGTGCCAGCCCGCCTGGGGAGGCAGCTCGTAATGGGGTGGCGTGGAAGGCTCTGCCTGGCCATTAAGGAAGGTAAGTGCTTCTGGGCGTGCTGTGCCAAGCTCCTGTCTGCAAGCTGGAGGCAGAGTTCGTGCAGTTTGATGGCACATTATCTCCATTCCGCTCCTCATCAAAAGCTCTCCGTCAATCCCTCCTTCGAAGGAGGGCTGGGGGAGCTTCTTCTCCTTCATGCTAATGCTTACATGAGTATCTCCATCCTATCTCCCTTCTTTCTTTCCTTTCTCAGACCATTTTGTCCCATTTTGTTTTTCTGCCTTCTCTGTGCAGACATGCCAGCACAGAGGCAACATTTGTCTCCTCCCAGCCAGGAGAAGGGTGCACAAAAAGCCAAAGCATCATGGAGCTGGGATGCAGCAGGGTGAGTAGCATCCTGAGTGGGTACATGCAGCATCCTCCAAACACCCCACATCCTCCTGTGCTGCAGGTTTTTCCTTCCTGATCTGCACCACCAAACACCTGAGCCGCATTATCTGATGAAAGAAACAGAAACTGCGAAGCTAAATCTGCAAGACAGGGATATGCACCTTCCTTATGTCACTGACTTGAAGGCCACAGGAGAAAATTAGTTCATCTCACCTGACCTCCTGGGTTGCACAGGCCATTACGTCCCTCCATTACCCCTCTATTGAGCCCAATAACTCGTGTTTGACGGAACAATCTTTCAGCAAGGCAGTCAGCCTTGCTCTGCAGATAACAAGCGACAGAGGAGCCGACATGGTTTTCGGCAGTTTGTCCTGATGCTTAATCATTTTTTCTATTAAAAATATGAGCCTCATTTCTAATTCAAACGTGGTTGTGCTCAGCTTCCAGTTATTGGCTCTAGTTATGCCTTTGCTTGCTGGTTTAGTACCCAGTATCTTCTCTGCTTGGAGATAATTACCAAAAGGAGTCAAGGCGTCTTTCCAGCTTCCCTTGAAGTCACTGAACAGACTATTTTAAGTCTTTCTTCTTTTGGCAGTTCCCCCTGCTCCCTTCACATCCTTCTTTACTCCCCTGTTTTCCCAGGGTCCTTCTCAAATCACATCTTTGATAACATCACGGGAATGAAGCAAGGACCTAATATTGTCTCTGTTGTACATACGCAGCCTTTGGCATAGCTGGCTCAACTTTAGACCCAAGAGTCCCCATTTTTGCCAGCCTGTCCCACTACAAACTCACAGTTTTGGGCACCTTCATCCTGGCACCCTCCTGCAGGAGCTGTCTTCCTGTGCTCTCCGCAATTTTGCTTTTTTTGGTCCTAATTAAGCCCTGGAGGTGTGTGGCAGCACAAACCTCAGACTTCCACCATTCCTGGGCAACTGCTCTGCTCACTCCAAGTGGGAATCATCCCTGAGTTTTGCTGAGAGACAGGGAAATGGTAGAAGGGAATGCTGCAAAACGATGCCTGCAATGACTATGTGTCACAACAGCTTTGTGAGCTTTTAAATGCCTATGAAAAAGCCCACTGCTCTTCTCTGCTTCTGAACAAAACCCTCCATGGGCTGACACAGCAGTCCTCACACCATGGCAAAAATCACACCCATGAACAGTGCTTTGGCAGCTAAAACAGTGAGGATGCTTCCCCTCCTGAGCCTTCTGGGGTGATGGGAGCATTGTTGGTGTGGTTATGCTGCTCCAGCAAACGTGGGGTTTGCAAATGTATCCCCATGTATCCCCACTGACACTCACAGAAAGGAATGTGCTTTGAACTGCAAGCTGCTTCCTTGAGGAAATGCTACCTTGGCCCCTTCCCATCCATTGGGATGGACTGGTGCTCTTGCACAGAACAATCCAGCAGTGTAATCACACTTGCTTTGCATTGATGTGAGCAGCAGGGCTGCCCACAGCACCAGCACCTCCCTCCATGCTCTTTCCTCCAGGAATGAAGGGATCTGATTTTGGACTTTATCTGCCCACTTCAATCCAATGTTTCAGGTCATCTGGAGATACAGGAATTCCCATCTCCCAAGAATTCACAACTTCTTTGAGCAGAAGAAAGCAGAAGCAAACCCACATGCTGGCCAGGAGAGGGAGAAGGGATGGGAGGAAAGGCTGGATGACAGAAGCTGTGGCAGAAAAGGGAGGTTGCCCATGGCTGATGTGTCCAGGCTGGCTGCCTGTGAGCTGTCCCACTCCATGGTGTGATGTAGAAACATGCAGACCTGTGTGATCAGAGAGTGCTGCTTCCCTGGGATGGGCTGCAGTGGGTGGAGTCCTGGCATTGGGGTTGTCCAACCCAGCACACCCCATTTGGGAAGCCTTGTAGGGTAAGGATAGCACTGAATCATCACACAGGTTTTTAAGCCCAGTTCTGTGGCTTCAAAAAATTCCTCCCCATTCTGTCTTAATTTCCCCTTCTGCCTTTTTGTTTAGACTCTGACATCCCTTTTTCCCACCAAGCTGGGGCAGGAATGGAAAGTGGCACAACCTGCCCTGTATCCCCAGTGCGGCACTGGAGTCCATGTCCCTGGGTTTCAGTGAGGGCAAGAGAGAAAGAGGAGGAAGAAGCAGGTGAGGTCAAAGAGCCTTTTCAGAGGGCAGATCCCCCTGGCTGGCAATTTAGGGAAGTTAAGCACAGAGGGAAGGGGAAGCAGCTTGGGACCAAACACAGAGAACAGGGATGAACTCTGCACTGGAGGGGTGAGCAATTATTCCCCAAAAAAGTGAATGGCACCACATCAACTGCAAAGACATCAAGAGATGACAAATTCCAGCTCATCCACCATACATACAAAATATTTCACAGATCCCTGGCTCCTGTTTCTGCTAGTAGCAGGCACTTGTTCAAACCAACACAGGTCACACAGCATCCAGAAAGCAGCCCAAAGGCAGAGAGCTGCTTGCAACCCCCTGCTTTCTTCCATGACCAAGAGGACAGGATGCATTCACGACATGTGAAAACCCACGCCATGCAAGGCTGCTCCTCACAGAATGTGCACGGTTGGAGTGTGCTCAGCACAAAGCCACTCACATTGTCCAGCTGTGGAGAAGAAAAACATCCAGAGTTGGAAATGCTCAGGACAAGAGAGCCCAACATGAGCAAAAATACAGCACCAAATTCTGAGCTACAGCTCCCAATCTCTCCATGGTTTCCTGGCATGGACCCATTGAGTGATCTCCTGTCCTCCAGAGGAGAACCTACTCTTCCTAAACATCCAAACTCAGCCACACAGGACATGCAGTTTCCCTGTGAACCTGACTCTGGTCCATCATGGTTTCGTGATCACTCTGTCCTCCACATCTCCCAGCTGGGGCAAACTGCAGTGCTGGGGAGCCACTGCTGGTCCCCGCTGACACAAGGTTCTTTGCACACACTGCTGGGCTCTTCTCTTCATGTCCCCAGAGTGAGACCAAATTTCCCCATGCTGCTTGGCACATCAGCTTGTCATTGCTCACTCATTTTCGGCAAACATCCCTCTCCCTCCCCTGCATCACCAGCTGCCAGGCTGCCCAGGCTGGTCCCCTGTGAGCTGGTGAAGAGAGGGGCACAGAGCCTGACGTTAGCCGTGCTCAGCAGGCTGTGTATGGCTCCTGTCAGCACAGAGAAGACCATCCTAGAGAGAAAACAAGCAGCCGTCACCCTAGGGATGGTATCATAAACCATTTTAATAAGGCATTTTGCTCCCCATCCCCACCATCCTAACTCATGCGAACGCTGCCTTGTTCAGTTGGCAGCAAACGATAAAGACCCCCAGGGAGCACAGGAGGGGGAGAAAAGGGACATCTGTTTAGAGCGCTTCTACTGCATGGCTCTCCCAGGCTATTTCTATCTCTTCTTGTCAAAATTTATCAACTGCGTAATTGTTTAAACAGCATTAAAGTGCTTGGAGCAAGAGCAACTGGAAATTGTCCTGCAGTTGCCTCTGGTACTGATGCTGACAGCTCAGGAAGGGACTGGGGAGAGAAGGGATCCATCGGGCATGGGAACCCTCTGACTCCTTTTCTGGGGGGAGACACCACCCTGTCCTGCTACCAGGAGGAAAATAATCTCACTTTATCCTGGTGCCCTTCCCTACTTTCCAGGCCCAAAGCTCTGCTCCTTCTCCTCTGCTCCCTGTCCTGACCTGCTGTTAGCACACATTTAGTCTGCTAAATTATTTACAACAGACGCAGCAGCTTGGGAAACCACAGCTAATGACAATGTCTTTCATGCTGAAATACCCTGAACTTTGCCCTGACTCTGCTGAGCCCTTGGCTGGCACCTCACTGCCTGCCTGGGCCTCACCGTCATTCCCAGCCACCCCCAGACATTTCATAGAGAGATGGAAAAGCACTGGGTACTGTGAAAAAATGAGGATTGGTTGCTGCCTGCGATCTCCTTTCCTTCCAGGCAGGAGGGATGCGGCCACAGAGGATCTCCACTGTGGGGTCTTCCCACCCCTGGCGACACTACCTCGCCTGGGTCCCTGCAAATATAGGGACAATTGTGCAGTGACAGGCAATAGTTATACCCTGTGCTGGTGACATTGGTGATCTCATTTAAGTAGCAGAGGCATTTGGAGCTGAGGTGGAGAAAGGAAAGCAGCATTTACATGTGCAGCATCAACCCCTTTTCTTCTTGTCCCATGTCTGCAGTGACAGGAGGTGGCTGTATCCCAGCCTGTTCCTCTCCTTCCAGGACCCTGGAAGCTGGGGACACATTGCTGGTGGGAGGCAGGAAGCTTGCACCAAATATTTTGACACGGGGCACTTAGGAGCAGTAAAAGATAAAATCCTTCCTGGAGCAGAGGCCAGTGCAAACAGAGAACCTCTTCAGTTCCTGGAGCAGTCACAGTCCCCACCCATGGCCACCATCCCCCAGCCAAGGAGAGTTTGTTGTCTCAGCCCTAGGCATCCCTAATTCCTGGCACTGCAGAGCAAGGGCTGTGGGAAGCTGTTTAGACTGGACTTGGGATTCTTCAAGTATGGAGCTCTTTTTGTCACGTTAGGCAGAATAAACAAATTTCAGGAGAGCAGAAAGAGGCTGTGCTGCCTTCCACCCAAGACATGGGATGTTGGTGCTGCATGCAGCCTTCGGTATTTGTTCCAGGCAAGGATGGGGAGGGTTTTCCAGGAAGCTGCCAAAGTCCTTTTTCCTTTTCTCCTCCAGCCCAGCAGCTGGAGCCAGCCTCCCCCTCTGTCCTATCCCATGAGCTTATTCCCAGCCCAGCTGCAGGAGAGGATGCACAGGGAGCCTCTGGGCTCATTTCACAAGTAGGTCCACAGCTCAGGATCCCACATTCACTAAGAGGGTTCTTGCATCTTAAGCAGCCTCTCTCTGATGGACACTCCTTCCCTAGCTCTGGCTGGTCACTGGCAACCCTGGCCTTCGCCACTGGAGGAGGGTGGCAAGGGGGTGACCACCTTCTCCCCTTCTCAGCGTCCTCATACCGCATGATGCTCATGCCATGACTCCGGTGGAGCCATGAGCTATCCATAGCACCCAGAGCCGGCATAAGCTCATTGGTCAGTGGGGTCAAGTGTGGGGCCACATCCCTCCAGTGGGGACCTGCCATGGGACATGGGATACTGCACACATTGGCCACCTCATGGGCATGCTCTTCCCTCAGGTAACAAGGCCAGGCCAAGGCCAGGGCAGAGCTGCTGGTGCTGCCATCCCATGCCGTGACAACTCATAAACACCCCGTGACGCTCCACTGGCCTCACCACGCCACTCTCCTCTCTGTCCCCAGCTCCCCCGCGGGAAGGGGGGAGCCGTAAGGATGGAAAGGGGATATTTTTATTGTTTCTGACACCGGCTGCCCCAGATTATCATGTTTTACGTCGCGAGCCAAGGAAGCATCACTCTGCTATGCTGCAGCTGGGCTGGCTGCCCAGCCCAGCGAGGGAAGGAGGAGAGGAGCGCAGCGGGGCGCGGGTGCGTGTGCGGGTGTGAGCATACGAATGTGTGCACACGTGGGCCACGGGGCACGGCTTCATTCAGCCCTTCCGCCGCGGCAGGCAGCCTGCAGCCCACTGAACGGGGCGGAGAGGTCGCCTGCTGCCTGCAAACGTGTTTGTTTTTCTAGTCCGGCTCCTAATTCGATTAGGGCTAATTGCATTTGGGAGCGTGGTGGGGTTTTTGGGTGGGTTTTTTTTGGCTTTCTCCTTAAAGAGCCGGCATAGTAATTTGCATGCTCTTACCCAGGATGCCTTTCCAGCTCTTAGCCGGGCCAAGACCTGAAATCTGGTTGCAGGCAGCACAGTTCATCCATTGAATTTTCCCAGCCATGAACAGACAGCACAACATGGGAAGGCAGCGACTGGAGAGCCTGCATGCCTTGTGAAATAAATCCAAATTTCAATGAACGTAGTATATCTGCAAGTTTGTTGTTGCTCCCATTCTCCCAGGAACTGGGGGGGATGGTGCCTGGCTGTGAATTGCCTCAGGACCACTGCACCTATCCAGCCCCCAGTGCTTCAGGCACATGGGAGAGAAACACCCTCCATAGTAATGAACCCAACAGCTCTGGGTGCATTTCCTGATGATGGAATACTAGCAGTCACTTAAATTTATTAATTTCGCCCTTGCTGTAGGTTTGCTCCATGTTAATGCTGTACCTCAAGCACTGCTTGGGCACAGCCTTGGGGCTGCCCTTGTGTAGGACTATCTCCAAGGAGCAGGAGCACACGGGGAGGGTGAGAGGATGAATTGAAGGAGCTGGTGCTGTTCCCTGCCAGCTGGCCCTGGTGCCAGGGAAATGTTCGCAGTCATGTTTTACTTGTTGCTCCTGAAATAGCCTAAGTTTACATCAACACGGGAGAGGACTGGAAGAGTTCAGAGGGGAAAAATCCATCAAAAGGGCTTTTTAAAAAAAAAACAACAAAAAAAACCCCAACACCCAAAACAAGCTCTGTGTCACAAATTACTGGACATGAGCAAGAAACTATCTGCACACACTAACCCTGAGCCTATGCTTCCCCTTCAGCATCCAGACAGGAGCACCAGCCTGACCAGAGGCACCCTGAATCAAGGCAGAGGAATTTTGCTGCCAGAGCCAGCCAAACTTCTGTTCTCCCAAGCTGGCATGTCATCAGTGCCCTTCTGCAGTTTTCTCCACTCAAACAACCTATGGAAACAGGCAGGCATACGTCAGCCCCTAGCACTGCCTTCCTCCACTGTTTAGCCAGTACCTATTGTGAGATACTCACGCCTGCCCTGATGCTGCATGCCGCTACTTGGGAGCCAGAGGTGCATGTCTTACGTGGAGAGGTCACTACCTTCTTGTTTTGCTTCGTTATGTTGGATAGGTGAAACAGAAAATATATTTTAAAAATAACAACAAAAAAATAGATGCAAACTTGTAGTACAACCCTCTGGCTGCAGCTGGAGCCCAGCTGGGAAGAAAAAGACTTCTAAGGCAGAGAAAAGGGAGGCTCTGATTATTTATTAGTGGCCGATGTTTGATTGCTTGCTAATCAGTCCAGAGAACACGCAGGCTCTCCTGGCCTCCCCACTCACATGTGGTTCCTGTTGCTTTGCCCCTTTCCCCCTCCTTCTCTCTGGTTTTGCTTTGTTTGTTTTTCTGTTAATTTGGTTGTTTTTTCCATGTCATTTTCCGTCAAACCGCATGTTTTTTCCTCTTTCTCTCGCCAGCCGCTGCAGTGACAGACATGGAGGAAGCAGGCCAGCCTGGGACTGCTTGTACTCTGCCAGTCCCTTTCCCACCATCCTGGGAGGCAGGAATGCCCATGGGGCAGGGCCAGGGCTGCCACCAGGCTACAACACCCCAGGCCACCACTGTGACATGGAAGATGACTCCACTGCCTGTTTCCTGATCAGTTCCCCTGCTGTTGCAGGAGATTCTGCTGTATTTCCTCTCCCAGGCAGACCCCATCCCTGCCTGAAGTCCATCCCATCAGGCAGCAGCCTTTTTGGTCAGCGAGCTGAGCGATGAGGGTCAGATGCACTTCTTCCAGAGCTTATGCACCCCCAAAGGAAGACAGAAGGGCTAAGGGGCAAAGGCACTGGTCGGGATGGAGATAAGCAGGTTAGAAAGGGACAGAGGGATGGGAGTGGAAGGAGGGTGCCTGCCCTGGCTGCCTCCCTCCCGCCCTCTCTTCTTTGCACACAAGGCCTCCCCGCTCCCATGTGCGCTCTCCGGCTTCTGGCAGCCTTTCCGACGCGCGTTTCCACTCCTCTCTGGCCCATTAGCAGTATTTTTATAACATTCTGTAACGCACAGAGCCATGTGCCAAACCTCAAGAGTGCATTATTTCCCAATGTCTTTGTTACATCCACCCCCAGGCCCTCCGGCTGCACATTTCCAAATGCAGAGCTGTGGCTTGTGCGGGCAGCCAGAAGCCTGGCACCATGCTCCTGTTACCCAGAGCTTTGCTCTCCCTTCCTGGCCTGCTCCTGGTGCTCAGCCCTTGGCTCAGGCCAGGGATGCCTCGTGTGGAAAAAGACCTGGACCCATCTCTGCTTCTGGCCACACATAGGCATCTGCTGCTCTCAGGCTGTGGGGCAGGTGATCACTGAAGATAAAGACCTGGTTGCTCTCCTGTGCTTCACCTCATGCTCAGCTGCCTGAGAAAAGAGGCAGACCAATAAGTCACTGCTTGAAGTGCCCTGGAAGAGGTTTCCCCTGGAGAAGAGACCCCTTCCCCCAGGCCAGTTTGTGCTGGGGAGGATTCATGCCTTGTAGGTGGCTGATCTAGGACCTTTAACCACAAACAAGCTTGGGGGCCCTTCCTTCTCGGCATCCCTGGGTGCACACTGTCCCACCACATGTGCACCAGTGTCCCCATTGCTGCAGTGAGTGAGACAGCCCAGCCACCCCTGGCCTCTGCAGGGTGCTGCTGGACTCCCAGCCACACCCACATGGTGTGGACCTGGGTGTCAAAACCCATCTCAAGGACCAGATGAACAACCTGTCCTGACTGCTGAAGCACACTGATGAGACACCTTTACACACTTGTGCCTGCACCATTATATAGCATCCTGGCCGAGTCAGCATGAAATCCTCACCCCACATATCCTCCTGTCCCTCCATAGCCACTGGCTTATCCAACCAAAGCCTTCTGGTCCTTGTGGGCCAGAGCCATTACAGATAATATCACTGAGAATGGCCCAAACACAGTCCAAACCTGGTGCCGAAGCTTCCCCATCCCTTCCAGGAGCTCCCCTTTCAGCACAATCTGATCCCCTGTAGCTATTTCCTAAGCTGTGTTCCAATTCTCATACTAATCCACATTTTCTCTGGTTTAACTCATAATTTCCCATGTGGCATCATAGCAAATACTTCACTGAAGTCAAGACAGATTACACTGACCACATTTCTGGGCTTAGAAAACTGGTTCCCTTATCAAAGAGAGCTATCAGGTTAATCTGCTGTGATATATCCCTGGCAAGCCCCCCTTGTATTTTTTTCCCCATTTTCCATTTGTGTCCACGTCTTTAATTGCTCCCTCTTCCAAGTGCACCCCGCGGCCCCACTGTGCTGTGGGGTCAGACTGTCTGATCAAGACTTTTTCCTCCTCTCAGGCACAGGAGACACGTTGCACTGGGTACCACCGCTGACCTCTCAGCTGCTAATGAGCCTTGCTAATGAACAGATGTCCTCACATGGGGATAAGGTGCTCCCCAAGCCTTCCGTGCATTGTCTTCTTTGAAGGTGGCTCCATGACAGAGGATCATCTCCGGGTTTTATGCTCCCTCCTCTCCCTTAGCCAGTGCTGCCCGTGCGTCTCAGCATTGCTGCTCAGACCCGGCGGGGTTCATTTGGTATCGGGCTCTGCCGAGCTTACTTTTAATCTCCCCTGAACCCTGTCTGCAGAACCAGCTCTGCTCTTCTCTCCTCGTTTGCTCTGTATTTATGTGGCTAACCCCCCTTTTCATTTCCTCTGCAAGGTCTCGCTCAGCTTGACTCCTGGCAGGTCTCCCTTTATCCCTGTGCTCGCTGACCCCCATGACAGAGCTTGCTTTGCTAATTGACACCCTTTCCTGGTCCTCGACCCTTCCCTGCTCCATCTCCACATCCTCCCTGCAGAGCTGTATGCTCAGGAGCACCCCTGCCTTGCCTGGGGGGCACATTCCAGGTAGCATCATTTATTTAATGAGATCCCCAGCACTCCTCCACGTGCAGCCCCAACCTCTCACTCTCACTGCAGTCATCTTTCTTGTTGCCCCAGCAGAAGAGAAAAATGCAGGCACAGGCCTGTTTTCATTTAATTTCCCATGCAATTGGAATGAAATGAGTCCAAGATCCCTAAAATCCCAGGTTTGGGCTCCCAATGCACTCAGCTGCAGCAGTGATGCTACCACAGGGCCATACTGCAAACCTCCCGTGAGTCACCCATCTCCATCTCCGTGCCCTAGCCCATCTTCACTCCCCCCTGGGATGCTACCAAACCCACTCCTTTGCAGGAGTCCACACAGCTCCAGGGAATCATGCCCAGCAGAGCCAGGACACTTGGGGTGGGGTGGGGGAAGCACGGGTTGGGGGTGCAGCGCTGGGAAAAGAAACCTCACAGAGAACATTAAATTAAAATCCAGCCAATTAAATTAATTACCACTAAAAGCGTCTCACCTGATTAGTTCCTTGCACAGTTAATTGTGTTAACAACACTAGACACTCATTTATTTATTTATTTGTCACCCTCTCTCCTGGGGTTGGTGGCCCCTGCAGTGTCCAACTGGGCTCCTCAGCTGCCCAGTGCTCAGGGGGGCTGTGAGTCTCCAGCATATAGGAACACACAGTAATAGGAAACAGCAGGATTTGGGCTCTAACGCTGAGCAATTCCCACGGGTCCCTGAGCGGATTGACAGGGATTACTATTAGCGAGGTGCTTAGCAGATGGAAGAGCCATTGCAAAATCAGTGATGCCACAGCTGCAGAGGAGTTGGTTGGAGGCTGCAGATCTCTCTCCACTCCTTGCAGGGAGAGTGGAGAGAAGTCTCCAATTTCCTGAAGACCTGAACTGCAGCCCTCTGTGCACTGGCAGAGCCTGGGATGTCTCCCTAGATGGGGTCTGCTGAGCACATGCCTAAGCAGAGGAGCTGCACAACCTCCTTGTGCTGCTGCCTGCACAGGATCCAGCTCCTGCCTTTTCTGGCTCTGAACTGGCTGTAAACACCTCCTGACCTGACAGTGCAGCTAGGAGGCCCCTGACTCATTTGCTGGGCAGTGGCCTTTTGGCCTGCCATGCCCCTAACCCCCACACCTGCTCACTGGTGTAAGCCCTGCCCTGTGCCGACTGCCTCCCCTCGTCTGCTTCTCACATCACCTTCCAGCTCCTTCCAGCACCCCTTCCCCTTGGCCCACATGCCAGGATCCATCCCACATGACCCTAAATTACTTGGGCACTGTACAACATCTCTAAAATTCTAATCTTTTCTCTAGGTGCACTGAACCCCTTGTTCCTGATTCTCAGGGCTTATACAGACCCTCCTGTAACCCTCTGTCCCTGGACTGTGGCCTAGGATGGAAACACCACCATAGCTCTGATGCAAGGTGCAGAAAGTGAGATAAGGAGTAGAGGAAGATTCTGCTATGTCTTCCAAACCCAGGAACATACAGCCACCCACACAATGCATCCCTGGATAGTGGAGCTCCCAGCTGGTGCATCACAGTAACCATCCCACAGCCGGCTCTGACAGCTGGTGCTCCCAGACACCCACTGCTGCCAGTTGCGTACACCGTGCTGCAAAACACACAGTTGCTATCAGCTGCACAAACACAGCAGCCCTCAAAACACACAGCTGCTATCAGCTCTCAGCATCATGTGAAATATAGCACAACTCTTATCTCCCCTGCTGAGACCCATGAATCGGCGCATCCTGCGCTGAAGATATACAAAATGCTGGGGAATGAGCAGCAGTCCTCCAGCATGCCAGTGCACCCAGGAGCCTGCAAACCCAGGGATCACCAACACCTTTTGGTGTTGGCTGCTTCTGTGAAAAAACCACACTGCAGTAACCCCAGCCAGGGCTTCTCCTTGCTGACTGCAATCCTCTCTGACAGCGCTTTCCTCCTACAGGACCGGATGGAGAAGCTACATCCCTTCTCAAATTATGCCTGAGGCATCATTTAATCTACTGACTTTGATCCAAAGCTTGGGGCAGAATTGCTGATTCCAGATGGGATTAGTATGCCATGGGGAGCTCATATGTGGTGTGCAGGTGACAACCCTACGTATGGGAAGTAGAGGGCTTGGCATGGCAGGAGGAGGGGGCTGTGAGGAGTCAATACAGGAGCAGAGATTCTGGCTCTCTCCCTCTCCATGTGACGTGCTGGGATACTCACTTCCCACCCTCAGGTAGGTCTGGTATTTGAGATGCCAGGAGGAGCCCTCATAGCAGGCGTACAGGCCGCTCTGTGACAGGTCAACATTCTTCAGGATCAGGTAGGACCCGTTCAGGCGGGAGTCATCGATGTCGGTGCCATTGGCTGTCCAGGTCACGGCTGCATCCCACTCCATGGAGCCACACTTCATGGTCACGTCTGCACCTACCCGCTCATATTGGGTGTGGCTGTCTGTGGGAAGGAAGAGGAGAAAAACAGATGAGCTCAGAGACCCTCAGCACGGTTGCCTTGGAAATAATATCTTACTATCCCATATGGGAAGGACTGGGACATGGACTGACTCTCTGTTCGTGGCCAGGGAAGCCCAGATTCTCCTCCTGTCCCCAGTAATGTTTTATTTTAGACTACAGTGGACCAGCTGACAAATAGCAGAGGATCAATATTCATGGATCACCTCCACCACAGGATGGTTTCATCTCACATTTGCTATGGAGAACACATGTCAGGGGTGCATGTGTGGCCCCACAACATGGCCAGACACACACAACAGCAAGACATTGCCAGTCCTGTATCTACATGACTTGTTGCAGGACACGAACCAAACACACACACATCAGAAACTCCCAGCAGGAAGGTGACACAGCCCCAGGACTTGTCACCAGCAAACTCCAGGTATTTATTAGCACAGATGGGAAGCAGGTAACTCTTCTTGCAATTCCCTATCTAGGAAACCAGGCAGGAGGATTGCAACCTGACCATGCTGTGGAAAGCCACAGCTGCTTGGTGCATGCAGTGCTGTTTGTCTCCCTGTCTTGATTTTCTTTTCTTTCCACAATAACATGATGCCTTGCTGAGCTGTTTGATGTAGCATCTCACGAGTGGGGCAACACAGCTCATTGGGCACCAGCTGCCTAATTGAATTTTCTCAGGTTTCTGGACAGGAGCTGGAGCTGACATTCATTAATGATCCTTAGCAACAGAATATTTCCCGTGTTGCTACACTTGGCTGTGCTGAGCTGCATGTGGCAAGGATAAAACCATGTGAGTGCAGGTGCGTGACACAGGATGAAGCAGGACGGGAGGATGAATGGGGAATGAGGTTCCTTCAAGGCTTCATGAAGCCTTTGTGCACAGACAAGAGTGGTTCAGTTCTCAAAATTCTCCTGGGCTTCAAAACCACCTTTGACAAGGTGCCTTCCAAGGAAACTAAGCAGCCCTGACACACGGGGAAAGTCCTTGCAAGGATTTATAGCAGCTAAAGTCACTAGACCAAAGGTGAAAACAGTCAGTGTAGCAGCAGAAGATGTCAGTGTTGAAGTCTGACAGAGGTCCCAGCTGGATCAGATCTGCCCAACACCCTCGTAACTCACAAGTAAAAAGGGTTAGGGCAGAGAGAGAAGACAGATTGCTGCTGAGGCTGTCAGGGCAGCCAAATCACAGCTGGGCTCCAAAGTGTTGCAGAAGGACATCATGGTACAGACCACTGGGTGGTAACCCTGTGTTGATAAGTGCAGAGTGGGATGCACACAGGGAAAACAAAGCCTGGCTTCACCTACACACTCATGGTTCCAAATGTGCCACAGCCTCCCCAGAAACCCATCCTGGAGCCATCACACTCAGTTCCCTGAAAACATCAGCTCAATGGTGACCAAGAACGCAAACCCAAGATGGAAAGCACTGTAGCTCAAAAGCCATGAACAAACCTGTCCCTATGCTGTTAGGAGCACAGCACCACAGGAAACATGGCAGAGGAAGGAAACAGGAACAGCTAAGGCTGGAAACACATGCCACATAAGGATGGTTTAGTAGACTCAAACCCTTCATCCCTAAAAGGAGACAACCAAGCAAAGATGTGACAGATACCTTATCAATGACAAGTGACATGAAGAGGACAAATAGAGAAGGACTGCTCGCTCTTTCTCCTAATAAAATAAGAGGGAGCAAAACAAGCAAAAGAAAGTGGTCTTTTTTTGCACGAATTGTGATTAAATTACAGAAATCTATGTCCATCAGATGCTGTTGATGTCAACACTGGAGGGGGCAACACTGAGTAAATTAATCCATAGCAGAAGACATGTCTTAAAACACTGAGCTGCCCTGGGAGCCTTAGGAGACTGCAGGCAGCTGATGGTGGAGAGGGATGGGAGAAGAACTTTCAAGGCTTCTCCTCTCTTTTCTCCCTCTCCAGACATCAGCTTCTGCATCCTATTGATAGATGGGACCACACAGGCATGATCCAGCCATTCCTTGTGTCTAAACCCACAGCCTGATCCCATCTGCAAAGCTGGCCCTGGAGGTCTGCCTGGCAGGTTTCAGCCCTCCTGCAGATGGTCTATCAGGACAGCTATGCCTGAAGGGATAAAGTAACTTTGGGGATGTAATCCCTGCTGGAAAAGGGGGTGCTACGGACAGGGAAAAAATGGGTTGTGGTGAGTAAGATGCTGGTGGGATGCCTCATGACTGTTTCTGACACTAGCCAAGGATGGGGACCTTTGAGAAACTGCGCTGATCAGAAAAGTGTATTTCAAGGGTCTTTAAACAGCTGAGAGCAAGTACTGACACACAGAAAGAGGGGAAAACATCTAAGATGAGGCATCTGTGTGGGAAGAGGTAGCTGGAGTAGGACCAGATAATCAGACAGATAGGTCAAAGTGGAAGAAGACAGGTGAGTGGATGGATAAATGTGTGTAACCACAGACAGATGGACAGCAGGCTGGATGGGCACAGATTGGACAGAGGAAAGGAGAGATGGAAGGAGAATGAATGGGAGTGGTGTTGGGTGGATGGCTGGCTATTTGAATGGCTCTGGAGGTGGATGGAAGGATGGATAGATGGATGGATGGATGGATGGATGGATGGATGGATGGATGGATGGTTGGATGATGAATGGATGGGAAGTCAGATGACCAGGCACATGTGTGGATGGACAAATACACATACCAGAGTTTAAGTAAGAGTTTCAGCATCTCACCCAAGTTCTCTTCTAATTTCTTCTATTGTATAAGTGGTTTTGTGTTCCTGTTTCCTGCTGGCTTACATGTGGCCATTTGCTATCCTGTCCTTATGCTTGTAGTTCTGCTTGGCACAGACACTGGAGACACTGCACCCACCAGCCTTGCGTGGAGAAAGGCTTAGTGCAGAGATGGACCCACCAACCTGCATCTCTTGCCTGGCTCCTGCCTGCCCAACACCTAGCCCCCGGGAAGGATTGAGAGTGGGGGAAAGCTCTGGGGTGCACAGTTCAGCCTCTCAGGACTGTGGCTGAAAGCTTGTCTGTAGGTAGTGGCCGAAGGACTAAGCTGAGAAGGAAGAAAAGGCACCTTGAGTTATTTCCTATTTGTCCTTAAACACAGCGCAAACACTCTGGCATTCATCCAGAAGGGCTGAGGAAGCCATTCCTGGAAGACAGGTCTTTGAAAGCAGTGCTCCTTTCCAAGGCAATGATTTAAGGTTCCTGATGAAGGAGAAACCCAAAGCTCGGCTTCAGAGGAGGCATTTCCCCTGGCAGGGTTTGCTGAGGATCTTACTGGAACAGAGACAGGTCCCCATGTCCTCCCTTGCCCCATGCCAAGTGTGGCAGTCCCACCCAACCACAGTGATGTGCAGATGTGTGGCAGCCCCTTTGGGAAGGGGCACCATGGGGACATCTCCCCTGGAATGCTGGAGCAGCCCTGTCTTACACTGAGAACACCAGCTCTGCTTTAGGATGCAGATGGGCAGGGGTGACCAGGGCTTTTACTGGGACCCTCCACTTCCTGCAGGCTGGGAATGGGCAGGAGCCCCTCCAGCCCACCAGAGGTCCACAGCTCCCTTGAAGAGGGAGGGAAGGGAGGCTTGTCCACACTCCTGGTCAGCATGTCACTGGTAACACATGGGATCAATGACCACAATGGTGTCTGTGCTGCAGGGCCAGCCCTGTTGGATGGACATCAACTGGTGACATGGGTGTCACGGTAGAAGATCTGAGCTGAACATGAAGGACAGTTTGTTCCCCTGGAGGGTGATACAGCGCTGGGACAGGTATCCACAGAGGGGGAGAATCCTCATCCATGGAGATTGTCTGGGCTCTGTTGACAAAACCATGGCTGATCTGATCTTCTTCTGAGGACAAACATTTTCCAAGTGGGACACTGGACTAGACACCAAAGATTCCTTCCCAGCAACTCGGATGTGATCACTGGCTAGAATTGACACTACAAGATGCTGCCCTGCCTCTGCCCCACCCTGCTTCTCCAAAGTATGCTGCCTTTTGGATCAAGTGACATCACAAGGCTGTGACAGAGGGGCTGTGATGCTGCACCCCAACCAGCAACCCCTCTCAGCATCCAAGCCCACCATGGGCCACATCCTCTGTCAGGGCCAGCATGACTTATGACATGAAGACCCAGATCTAGAAAGGAGCCATGCTGAGGCATAATGGGGGCAGAAATTACAACTTTACCCACAGCCCTGCTAACTGCAGTAGAGAGAAGATGGGAGCCAGTTGGGGTAAACCCACTGGACCCAGGGCAGCTTGATGAAGCCAGCTGTGTCCTGCTTTGCTGCTCCACTAGTAAGTGACAGCTTGACAGGTCCTGCAACTGCAACACGGACCAACAGGACTTCTTTCATCCAGCAGAGAGATGTGGAGGGAAAATGGGACAAAGCAGCTGAGATGTGGGGCTCATGGAAACATATTTGATGCTTCCCAGATCCATCCAGCTGGAAATCCAATAGAAACCTCATCCTCATTTTCCTCTTCTTTACCTACATCAAAACTTGAAGGGCAATAACAAAGGGAGATCCTGCAAAAAGCTGAGGACTAGCCTGGCACGCACTATGCTAGGAAGGAGCAGAACTCCTCTTGGGACCTTCCATCTCCACTCCTCTGCCTTTGCTCCAGCTGAGGCTCTATTTCTGCCAGCATGGGCAGCTGCCAGCATGGCAGGCATGCTGCTGGGCACTGGCCCACCCAGCATGGAGCCACGGATGTGAGGTCTGTGCCCAGATGCCTGAGGGGTCACTGGAACAGTGAGCAGAGGAAGTGGAGGGGATGGTTTGCATTCCTGGCACCAGCAATCACCACAGCCCTTCAGTGGGGGTCTGTGGGGCAGGGTCTGTGGCAGGACAACATCCAGCAGACACGCACAGGGCCAGAACCACCCTTGCTGTCACAGCAATTTGCAGGCAGACTGGGACAAATATTCCCTCTGAGCGCTCTGCTGAAATGCACTGCAGAGTTGTGGCTTTTTGAAGAAGAGATCGAGGAAAAGAAAGTCACTGCAGAATTTTTGGGGAGAGGGATGAGCACTCCACAGGTTGCACAGCCTCTGGCTCTTCCCTTCTTTTGCAGATGGTGAAACAAAAGCAGTGAGAAAGGCCAGGCCCCACTGTCTCTGTCAGGCCATGGAGCACTTCAGACAGACAATTACATATGTCTTTGTTCAGAGGCCTTCACATCACCCCACTGGCCTTCATATGTCCCTCCCACAGCTCAGAAACCAGCCACAAATAATTGTCTCTGCAGCTAATTAGCTGTCCGTGTAAACAATAAATTAGACATTTAATATTCACCCAATGCCAGGGCTATGCCAAGAGCTTTCCAAGTGTATAAACCAGAAATGTCATTCATTCCACAACTTCCCATGGTAAATGAGATGTGTCAGCCCACAGGAGATGACCAGGGAGCCCCAGAGGATGGAGAGGGCAAGAGGACAGAGAGGTGGCCTGACCAGCCTCTGTGGGAGGATGTTTCTGGCCTCCTCCAGCCACGGGACAGGGGAGTGGCACAATCCTGTGGCCTCTCCCTTGCTTCAGGACTCTGAAGGTGCCTGAGCAGCATCAAATGTGTCCAAGCAATGCCAGTGGCTCTTGCTCCCATGTGCAGCCTCACAGCCCTTGAGGTCTGCCCTTCTTGAGATGAAACAGCCCCCAGAGAGGGTTTCCTGACACCAGCTGCCCGAAGAATACCCCACTCATAATCTCCTCACATCTATTCCCTCTGATGCCACTTGGTCTTTGCACAGCTTTTCTTGCCAGCAGAAATCTTCCTTCAAGGAGAAGAAATTTCATGCTTAAGGAGGCACTTCTTCCTCAAGTGATTTAAAACTGGATACATCTTTGTAAGGAAACAAGCATAATTAAGTGTCATCGATGTAGCCAAAGATATGGACTGTTCCAAGTTAATTTTGTCCATTAATGAAGAGTTGCAGAAAGCAGAGCCTGCATTTGTTTGCTCTACTTTGGTAAATCCCTGGAGTCAGCAGCTTTGCTCTTGACAAGAAAAAATAATTAGAAAGAAACTTTAATTAAGAGATAACAGATGGGTGCTAAAGGACTTGTACTCAATCACACCAAGATAGCCTGGAAGCAGACCTTGGTTTGCTTCAGGAGTATTGTAAAGAAGGGACTTGGCCCCTCCAACATGCTTGGCTCAGGGCAAGATCTGGGGCAGGGAAACCTCTTCCCTCAGTCTGGAAGGGATCACAAAATGCCCCTGTGAGCACTGGCAAAGCACTGCTGCCCCTGGAGAAGTTCTCCTCCAGCTCTGCAGCATACTCACCTTTCACTTCTCTCTGCAGCTGCAACCCAAACGCAGCTGGGGATGTCCATCATGGGGTGACAAGGGCTTTTGTGGCCCTTCTAGTTGCTGAACTGCACTAGGCTGGTGCCTCTCCCATGAACCTTAATGCAGCATCTACTGGGCCTTTCTGACACTTTTACCATCAAATGTTCCATTGTCACAAATGATAATCCAATCCATGGGCTCCTTCCTGGACTTGATAGTCCAGCAGTGGGGAGGTGTGATGCCTGCACTGCTATGAGCTTCCCATGCCATTGCCCAGGCTGAGCTCCAGGTGACACAGTCAGGATGGCAGCACTGTCAGGATGGTGTCACTTGCATGGCTCATGCACAGGGGCCAGCAAGGCTGCACAGTGGCAGAGCATCAGCACCCTTCTGGGGAGAAAACAGTGCTAAACCCAGCAGGAGGTCACAGAATAGAGCTCCACTGCTGGAAGCAGAAGCCACACAATCTCACAGCAGAAGCAAGGGCCAAGTCCTTGCTGCAGCACTGGCTCAGCCCCATGGGATGCCCCGTGCTTTTCGGGCCGTGGGCCGATGGGGAGTCCTGTCTGGCAGATGCAGTAGGAGGATGAGAAATGCTGCCTTAGCAGACAAGTAACTTAAGTGTCATTTTTCTGCTTGCAGAATCATCAGACTGGCTGAATCAACAGCTTTGGTCTGGTCTGAGTGGGATCTCACCAGGGGCAGAGCATGCCCTCCCTGTGCCCTATTATGTCTCTGTCTTGTCCTGGTACTGCTGCATTTTCATGTTGGGACAGAGCCTCTGTTGCAGCTCTTTAGACCTGCCAAATCACATCAGCCCAGAGCTCCATACTGGCAGTGCTCCTGGATGCAAGCCAGAAGGATTCTGTGTCAGAGGCAGCCTTGTTTCCCTGCACACCATCAAACCCAGCTCTCGCTGGGAGCAGTAGGAGCTGTACAGTGATGTGCTGCCCCAAGCATATCTTGACCTTGGTCACAGGGGACAAGCAGAACTGAGAATAGCAACCAAATCCATCCTGCCTCAATAACGGAGTCTCCTCAGCCATGCATGGGTAGGAGACCACAAAGAAGCTGCTCTTTTCCATGGCTTCAGGGTAGGAGTGAGCTCTGCTGGAGGGTGCTAATGCTGGTGTGCACCCATCTGCAGTGGCCTCGTACCTCTATCACTGATCATGTTGTGCTGCTCCAAGCTGCCACGGCCAGAACCAAGAGAAGATACACCTCTGTTGCTACTGCTTTTCTGTCTTAGCTGCTCTACAGCAGAGAAATCTGGATTCTTTTGGGCTGAGGATCTTGGCTTTTTGGGTTATTCCAGTGGATACTTTGTTCTTGCATCCCAGGAAGGGACTTGAGTTCACGTGTTGATCTGTTTTCCAGAAGGTCTTGGTAAGACCATCCCTTGGATGTCTGTCCTAGCTCTTCTGATCCAAGTGTCCTGGGATTCCAAGTGTTCTCCTTGCTGCAACTGGCTGAGCAGTGACACTGTTTTTATCCTAAGGCAAATGCAAGACTGGATGGGACCTTGCCCACTTGGCTTCCTTGCGAAGTCAGCTTGAGATGACTCATCTTGAGGAAGTGCAATTGCTTGGCAAAGCAGCAACTCCTCCAATTCCTTGCAAGTACATCAGGCTGCCCCAGCATGTGGGGCGATACAATATGGAGGAAAAGGTGTTGGAAGACCAGAGGGAATAGCATTAAGGGGAACCAGCACACAGCTGGAAAATCCCACCAATATCCTCCACGCTGGGCTCACTTGAGCCTTCAACCTTTGCTGCCAAATGACTGGTGTTAGCACCACGGGTGAATTAAAGGCTTGTTTTTTGGTCTTGCTTTTTCATGCAGACAGGACAAATAACTCCAGGCCACAAAAGAGTGCTTAGATCAGGCTTTTCAATGCCGTTTAAGGGGAAATCAATACGATTCAGAATTAGGTGCCCAAATCAGAGCCATAAACACAAGAAAAGCTCATTGTGGTCCAGCAGCAGCGTGAAGACGCCTGTATTTACTGAGGTTTGGGGAGGGGGGATGAGGGGGCAGAGCTGGATGGAGACATCAGGGCGCCTCACTCCCTGCCGACCTCAGCCTGCCTTTCCAGCCCTGTGCACAGCACACACCTCCCGATCCCTGTTTGCCAATGCCCACGTGCCTGCCCTCAAATGACAGCCTTGCTCCACTCAAATACACCAGGGGCAACTGCTATTTGTTCACGTAACAACCCGGCTCCTGCTTCACCCCACTCAGGGCTGCGGATTAGCATCAGGCATTGTGCAATGTTTTTTTATTAGCACAGAATTATGGAAGTCAGAGGCGTAAAAGACCTGTTGGGTCCCACTCAGTCCATCCTCCTTCTGCCAAGACAGTATTGGTCCCTGCAGCATATTTACTATTTCTCCAGTCTAATTTTACATACTGTACAATCTGTGCAGTGCCAAGTTACGATCCCTGTGTGAGAAGCAGAGCTCTCAATTTCCAGGCTCTTGGGTGTGTAAAATCACAACCGCGATGCTAAATTAACTTTTTTTTCCCTTGCATTTAATCATTTAATAGCTCTAAAATTCAGCCCCTCAGGCTCTTTCTGTCTGTCTGTTGGCTTGGGTTCTGCCTGCTGTAGGCCAGTGGCTTGTCGCTTACAGATGTAACTCTCACGCCCCTGGGTGGATCAGCAGCAGCTGGGCTTGAAGCTGGGGTAACTACAACTTAACACATGAACTCCTGTGGCCCGAGGATGGAAAAATTCCTCTGCTTTTTTAACCACAGGTACAGGAGTTCCATCCTCCTCCTCGTTGCTCAGCCCCACAAGGAGGAGGCACAGGGGGCACTGCACATAGGGACAGAACTCAAAAGTGGCACACAAGCTGGACTGAGAAATCAAAATTAGGGCGCAACCGGTAGCACCAAGATGTGGAGGGACAGGGCATTCCCTGTGCCCATAGGCTCCCAACAGAAGCACCTCTACTTTTCTCTCCACCCCTACATTCACTGAAGGTTACACCCCAGGACTTGTTTTTGCCTAAAAGAGGGATTTCTTCCCCCCGCACCAACACTAAGACTTTTCTTTGTGCATGTGGCTACAGAATAGCCGAGGAACCAAGCTGCTGCCAGGGCAGCACCGTGAAGAGGGTGGGAAAAATAGCTACTGATAAAAAGAGAAGCATTTTCCCAAGTTTGAGGGGTTTTCAGACTCAGTCACCACCACCCCTGCAAGAAACACCTGCATATCTGGAGCCTGGTACTGATTTCAAAACAAGTCACTCCTCCACTCTGCCCTGCAAGGGCTGTATTAACAATTAAGACAAGGCATTGGGATTTGCATTGGTAATAATGAGATACTATATTTTCATTTCATGCCTTTCACTCTGAAGGATCCCTAAGCAAAACCAAGCCTGGAAAAGATCCCCAGCATGTACTGAACCATGTCACAGCCAGCAGAGCTGCAGCCCACCCATCACACAGAGTATCTGCTGGCTGCAAGTACCTCTGGGGGAAAAGATGGGCGTATATCAGACCCATGGCATGCTGGAAAGGGTGTGATTTACACCAGAGACACAAAATAAATAGCTCCATATAGCTAATGGAGCACTACAGATCACACAATAGGACCCCAGGACAGAGGTCCTGGAGCTTGAGCAGAGCTGGGAAGAAGGCTCCAGCCCTGGGCTGAATGAGGCTGGGACTCTGCTTAAGGGCTGGAAAGTGTATCTGAACAATGGATGTCATGACTGCAGAACTGTGGTTCCCAAATTGTTTTCGAGCTTCTCATGGGGGTCAGCACTATGCTGGAGCCCCATAAATTCACAGGCTGTGTGAGTATTTACAAATTACTCTGCTGTCAGAGAGCTATCAAAGGTGGCAGTGCCTTTTGGGTTTGTCTCTGGGCATGGGTAGGATGGAGGTTTCTCACACCACGAGGATGATCCCTGCAGCAAGAAGTAGATCTGTAGGAGAGCAGGGGACTGAAGGCATATGGTACTTCGGGGCATACAGAGAGAGGCTGTGCATGCCTTCTTGTGCAGATCACAGAATCATGGAATTGTGTGGGTTGGAAGGGATGTCTAAAGATCATTAGTCCAACTTCCCTGCTATGGGCAGGGACAGATGTGCACGTACCACAGAATCACAGAACAGACACATCATGTTCATCCATCTGCAAAGCACAGAGCAGAAGCTCACAGGAGATCTCACCATCTCAGAAGAGAGAGCCTTAAGACGAGGACAGTAAGGCAGGAGCTTTCAGCAGGGTTGGTCCCATTCTCGGCAGCATCACAGAGTGCTTTCAGAGGAGGATGCATGCAGCTCCTTGAGGGGTTGTGAGCTGAGTCAGTTCCTGCCTGGCCCTGCTGCCCTGTTGGTGCACTGAACACCGATGTCCAGCACCCTTTCCAAAACCTTCATTCAGCAGCTGAGCTTTACCAAAGCAGCTCTCACTGGCTGGCTGGTGGCCTCATCATGCAGAAACCTCATGGCTTCCTCATGCAGAGCCCGAAAAAACATGTGGTAATTTCTATTTGATATTTGCATCCTCTCTGCTTCTAGAAAACCCTTCTCCTTCTCCTCCTCCTCCTCCTCAACACAGCCTTTCCTGCCTTTCTACCCGTGGCCATTTCCTCTCCGTACCACTTTTGTTGCCATCCCTGTGAGTCAACTCCCAAAAGCAGAGAGCAGCACTGCTTTTGGGATCTCAGTCTGCCTTTGAGAGCCTCTCCTAACCTCCAATTACTGATGCAGCCATTTCAGAGAGCCCTCAGTTTGGCGTGGTTTTTTTATTCCCTGTGTTGGGGACAATGAGCAAATGGTAGTTCAAGAGCAGACATTCATTCAGTATGACTTGAACCAATTGGGCATTATTTCCTAAATTTCAACATTTAAAAGCTTTGAGTGTCTTACTGCAAAACAACAGCTAAAAGGCCAGTTATGTTCATTGACTGAAATACAAGTAAGTGTGCCCTGCTCTCTGGAGAGCTCTTGGATTTGAAGCAAAAGATTTTAGAGAAGTGTATTTTCTGAAAGTAAGACTATTCAGAAGCTCACCGTGTCCAGGGCTCCAGTCATCTGAAGGCAGTACTGAATTACAATTATTATTAGCACAAGAGATATTTGAATTCTGGAATTTCTGTAAAACGTTTTGAATTCAGGTTCTGAAGCATTTAAAGGACTTGAGAAAATATCTTTGGCTCCAAGTCAGCAAAGCACTTAGGCAAGGCCTTAACTTTGAGCATGTGTTTAAGTACCTTGCTGACTTGGGGCTTTTAACCCTGGTGAAAAGAAATCAAAGAGGAAAGAAAAGCCAAGGAAAAAAATTCTGGTGTACATGGAAATCTCTAGAAAAGCCAAAATAATAGAGAAATCTCTTCTATAAAGTAAGAAAACAAAAAATAATAGTGCTCTTGCTTTAAAATTAAGCACTAGGGGAAGCTTTCTGGAGAAGGGGGGAGAAAGACTCCCAGAACAAATGGAGTATTTCAATGTAGCCTAACGCCAGCTTCACTCTCCTGCCTCTTCAGCATTCAAAAATTATTTATTGCTGAAAAAAAAATCCAACCCAAACCCAAATCCTGCTTCCTCCTCCCATTTCCAGACGAAGTGCAACGGGAGAGAGAAAAATCTTGGCTTCAGCAGTGAAAAAAACATCTCTGAAATGAGTCGGCTGTGAGAGACTGTCTCCATCAGGAGGGAGGAAGAGGATAAGGGATGAGGGGGTGAAGGGTACTAATGAGGATGAGGAAATTGCCCAGAGGCAGAAGCCTGCAAACAACCACACGCACTGCCTGCAAGGAGGGGGAATATGAGGAAGTCCTTAAGGAGAGAAAATCAGTGCAAATCTATGCACACATGCATGGAAAGCAGCTACAAGCAGCAAACGGCTCTTCCCCTACCTCCAGCTTGAGATCATGAATAGAAAAACTGGAGCACAGCAATAAGAGGATCCTCTGCAGCCCACCCAGGGAGAGAGGCTGCAGACAGCAACAGGAGAGCAGCCACTGGAGTGGGAATGGGGGAGAGGAGTTGCCCTGGTTGCTCCAAGATCCTGTGCCTGCAGCTCTGGCATGGCCAGGGCAGGCTCAGGGTGCCATGAAGTTGAAAATGCTGCTCTGCCTCCACCAGGGCAAACGTCCAAATTTACAAATATTCTTTGTAAAAGAGAAAAAATACAAACAAAAGAGCAAAATTCCTTCCTTCAGAAGGAAACCAAAGGTTTTAATGTGTTTTTGGGTTTTACTTCAAAACTTCTATGCTGTGTCTTACAGAAGGATTTGCAAAACATTTGATTTTTAAGGGGAAGGGAGGGGGGTTAATTCAAAGGCAAGGTATTTTCTAAAAAAATACCAAAAAGACAAACTGCAGCCTTCCCTTCCCCTATGCTTCATTTCGTTTTTATCTCCCCTGACAGAGAAATATGATTTTGTAAAACATTTGGATGTTGATGGGACTTAATTTCCAACATAAAACAGCTCCCCTGAGGATTTTCCCCATCAGCTTTGCCCAGGACAGATTGGCAGCAAGTGCTTTACTCCCTGACGGAGATGCCCCTCATGGGAAGCACAGGAACCCAGCACAGGGGATAGAGGCAGCTCTTCCTCAGCACTCACTGTCACACTGCCTGCAGCCCTCCAGGGATGGCCATCCTGTCATCCACAGCTCCATGCTGGCACCCAGCAAGATGCAGCACCCGCCAAAAGGATCTGACAACACAAATGAGTGAGACAAATGAGGAGAGCATCATTCTCCCTGTCTGACACATGGAGCTGAAGTCCCCAAAGCAGATGAAATGACTGGCCCCAGAGAGGTGTTTCCATCAGAGCTAGGCTCTGGTTCTCCTCCTTCCCTGTGATCCTATAGCACCTGGTACATTGACACCAGGGTTTGGTTGGGCTCTCCTGACTGCTAAAATACAAAACCACAAAGCACTGAATTAATTTTTATTCTTTTTTATTCACCCAGGGCCCCTGAATGGCCCTCAGGATGCCAGCACTCGGGCACTGCAGGGATGGTTTGTGGGGCTATGGAAGAGCTGCTGCTGTGTACACCAGTGACTCCCTCTGAGGCACCAAAGCAAAAAGCCTTCCATAAATACTGGTTACACTAAAAAACTCCTCAGGGCTAAGCAAGTTAAGAAAAATGGCACAAACCCACTGGAGGAAAGAAAACACAATTAAATCACCCAGCAGCCCGTATCCACTAATCCCTTGTGCTACCAGGCTTGATTTGAAGGTTTCTGCTGACTGACACCCACTTCCCACCTGTCATCCAGACCTGGCACTGCTTTCCCAGAATGCTGGCAAGGTGTCTGTGCACTCATGTTTATGTGGGAAAGAAAGCCCCCCACAGCCCCAGCTCCCAGCACACAGTCACAGCCCAGCTGGCTTTGGGGCTTATGGGATGTGCAGGGACAAGACTGGGAGCTGCTGTCCCATGCCACAGCATGAATTAAAAACACTCAGCGTTTTTAGGAGGGTTTGATATTCACCAGGCTGGGAGACACATCTGCAGCATCAGGTAACAGCGTTAAAAGAGCTGTGAGTGCTCATGGCAGTTCTCACTGTGAGGTTCTTCACTCTGGAGCTGTGATTTAGGGCAGGATGAGGAATGTGATGGGATTAAGTCTGTCTACCTAAATCCTGAAATTTTCCTTCTGGGTTTACATCCCAAAGTCCTTCTCATAGATCAACAGAAGGATGCTCAGGCCCATCTCTCTGGAGCTGCCAAGAATAAAATTGCAAAAATATGGAGAAAGAAATGCATCATGGATACAAAAGCCCGTGGACTCAGAGAGCTCAGTGGAATGGACTTGCCCAAATTACAGAGTGAGGGGGGGTCACTAACACAGAGGTAGGGCTGTCCACTGGGTATCTTGCTCAGATGGGACAGACACTTCCACTTCAAAGTGACTGATCCAGCCCCATAAATTTCCTGGGAGATGAGGCACATTCCACTTCTTAAACAGCAGTTCTTGGTAGCCCAGGGGTGAAATGACCCTGCTGCCATGCAAAAGACATGAACAGTACTCTTAGGCTGAGTCAAACTAAGATGCCAAAAACTAGAAAATAAATAAATAATTTTTAAAAATACATAAATTTCCAAAAAAGAAAGGAAAAACCCCAAAATCAAAAAACAAAAACAAAAATAAAAGCAAGCAAAAACCAAACAAAAAGCCCCCAAGCAACAACAACAAAAAAAATCCCGAACCCTGCATAGACATACAGACAGATGTTTCTTCTAAAATGACAGCTTCCAAAGTCCCACGTTGCTACTATTCCCCCTGGGATTTTCCTTTCTGTCTACCACACTGCCAATGCAGCAGTTAGGTAACTTTTGAAGAGCACCAACCAGCAGCGTGAAAATAGCTGCAGTGATTATATTGCAACACTTCACTGCTTCCCTGAGCTGCAGCTCCCTCCTCCACTGTTGGAAGTACAATCAATGCTAATTAATTAAGGGCCAGAGCCTGCCAACCATGGTCACACCAACTTCAGTGCTGCTTCCTGAATATTCAGGGCTCATGCTCCATAAAAGCAAGGATCAGCCTCCAGCAACTTGGGTTGAAAACAGCAGAAACTCTCTTTGCAAACCAGGAGGGATGGACAGGCATGTCTGTGTCAGATCCGAAAGGTGGAGGAGTTATCTGAGCTGGGGCAGACCCCAGTGAGCTGCAGCTGTAAATCAGCAGTGAGGCATCCTGCAGGCATCCCCAAAGGCTCCCTGCCAACAGGAACCATGGAGCTGGCACAGCTTTTACACCCAGCCAAGGCTAAGAGGAGAGTGCTTGTGTGGGGCCAGAGACAAAGCATGAGTACCCTTCAAGACCAAGACCTTTCTGTTAGTGCCCAAAGTGATGTGCCCTGTGATGCTGAGAGAGGGGAAGACAAGGGCTGGATGTTAATGGACAAAGATGGGGAGGCTCCTTGAGAAAAAGGACACAGGCATGAGTCCCAGGAGAGTGAACAAACTTCACTGGAGAACTGGTGGGAACAGTACTGGAGCTCACTAGCAGGTGAGCCTGGGTCTTAACCCTGCAGAAGGACTTGTATGATGCTCTAAGAGTGAGGATTATAATCCAGAGGTGAATCCAAGCTCCTGAGCTGCCCATTCCCTCTGCCACACAGAGGGACCCCCATACAAAGGAAAAACACAAGACCCTGTGCTTTCCTACACGAAGCTAAAACTAATTTTCAAGTCTGCTGAGCACAGGAACTTGGATGTGACCACCAAGCTTGTGCTTTGCTGCATCCCAGGTAATGCTACACCCCCTCCCAAAAGCAGGAGTTCCTGCTGGGCTCAAGAGTCTCATACCTCCCACTCCTCAGCAGCATCACTGGATTTTCATCCCTTTGCACCCAGCCTCTACAGTTGTCACAGCAGCTGGCATGGGTTGCAGCAGGTCTCCAGGCTCACAGTTATGGCCAGACATAGAGGCTTCCCATGGGAAATCGCAGGAGAGGACTAGACAGACAGACATTAGCTTCTGGATTTAATGCACTCTGACTCCCACGTGCCTCAGTTTCTCCCTTGCACAGCATCCTGTCAGCTGGAGCAACCACACCACAGCGCAGGCAAGCCACAAACTCAGCGGAGTCCAACCTGCCAGGGCTTGTGGTTTGGCTAGAGTCAGAGGCTCTCTGTGACTCATCCTACAAAGTCTCAAGTTCATGGCTATGGCTGGAGAATCCCATTGGGAGCACTCCAGGCTCAATTTATACTCCCTCTGGGAGTGGATTTCTGCATAAACAATGGAGATGATGAGCAGAGCCCGACTGCCTGGTTGGAGAAGATCCTTGCTCGGATGGATGAGTGGATGTGGGGCTAACAAAGACAAGATCCCAGCAGTGGACCCTTGTGTGCACACTCTGCACCACCCAGGTTTTCAGCTGCTGCTGCTGCTGTGAGCCTGCCTTGGGGCCACTCACAATAGGATGAGACCTTAATCCCCCCCTGCAGCTCTGTTACCTCTGTGAGGGGTGCTCATCATCTTCCTTGGTTTTATTTCAGTTTGGATCCTGGAGGCAGCAGGTGTAGCCCCCCTGTGAGCAGCAGAGACCAGCTGAGCACAGAGGGGACCTTTCTCCAGAGAACAGGAGTGCCCTTTGGAGGAGCAAATCATCCATTCCCCCCCATCTCTCTGTGAGCAGAGCAGTTATTCAGCAGCACACCCAAGGCCTGGACATCAGAAATACAGGCACACACGGGCACTCATTGCACCTCAGCAAATCCAGCAGGAATCAAGCAAGACAGGCCACATGCTGCCACTCTGCTTTAGCTCATGCATCCCAGTCAGTTCCTCAGTGTGATGGTGCCAGCTCTCCTCTGCCTACAAATCACAGAGGTTTTGGCTGGCAGAAGTTCTACAGGCTCCTGGCCTTGCAGGTCAATGTTTTCTAGCATCAGCTCTGCAGACCTCTGGCTGTTTTGCAAAGCTCCAGAATAGATAACTAAGGAGAGCCTGGCTACTGGCAGATGACTTAAATCTGCTAACACAGGTCTGCTCCAGGGGAAATACTGCAGGCTTTGCACACTAAAAAAAGCTAGGAAGGTCAAGTGTGTTGAACCTGGGATGAAAGGCACTACCTTTCTGTCAACTGTGTGCACCCTGAGGTGAGGTTTTGCCCCATTCATAGGGAATTTTTAAGTGGATATGTCTTGCCAAGCACACTCCCTGCACACAGGTGCACGCAAACTGTGCAAGAAGAGTATTTTACCCCTTCCCCTTGTCCCCTAAGTAGAGACAAAGGCTGTTTTAACCCCTTAAGCTGTGAATCAAACCCACAAAACCCTTTCCCGAACACCAGCCTCCCCAGCATGGCTCTAATCAAGGGAAGGCAGTGCAATGAGGCTCCAGATCCTCAGCTTCAATTAGCACCTGCTAACAGCTGAGCCTAGATAGCAGCCTTTTCCAGCAAATTGTACACCAAGAGATCAATGGTTCATACAGGACTAATACTACTGTAACCCCCCTTGCCTCCATCACTGTCAATTGCCTTGTGGTTTCACTTCACTTCTCCACCTGATGGGCCTTCCTGGAGCAGTCATTACAAGGTGACACACATCGCTTTTCCCCTCTGTAACGAGCCTGCCACAGCCCCTCCTCAATCCTTCTTCTCTTTCTCCTTTTAATATGCCACAATTATATTGGCTTCTCTGCATGGATCCACCCCATTTAGTGCTGCCCAAGACCGCTTATCCTGAAAGATGCTCTTTTCATCCACAGCACAGCCTGCACATTTTGCAGTTTGTTCTCTTTATTTTTTTTATACTCCAACATCTCCTGGCCCGATTAGGAATCTGGTATTTCCCTTTCCACATAAGCACAGCATCTGCTCAGAGAAATTAACCTCACCAAGGACTTTGATAATAGAGGCTTGTGGATGTTGGGTCCCAGCATCTGCACTCCTGAGCATGCTTCATGGTATCTTTGCTCTGTTCCCTCCCTAGAAAAAGCTCTCTGAGGAAGCAGAGATGATGATGGTTGTACTCAGTGTCTTGCTGTGCCTGTGTTCTCATTATCCAGTGCTTTGCTTGCTCCCAGGTGTGTTACAGGTGGACTAAAGACAGCAGCAAGAGATTCCATGCCCAACACTATAGATGGATGGACAAGAATGTCCCAGCCTTTCCTGACCTTTTGGTCCTGGGCTCTGCCACACAGAGCTGCTGTGACATGTCCAGGGGATGATTTGTATCACCCTCTGCTGGGGCTGGGGACTCCTACAAGCGATGCCCCCAGGGCTGCCACATTTTGCTCTTTGAGACCAACTGGAGATTGGCTTTGCAGTCCCAGGACATCCAGGACTTCAGACACTGGAACTCCTTCAGATTGGATAACTAATGAGTAGCACCTTCAGTCCAAGTTCTGTTGGACACATGGGCTCGTGGAATCAGTTTGCTCTGGAAATGTGAGATGTCTGCCTCACTGGGATGGCCACATGTGACTTCCAAGGTGAGACCTTTCTGAGCTTTTGGAGGCTAATTGAAGCCAAATCCCCAAAGCACTAAAGGTTTCCACTCCACCCATAACAGTTTTACATGACCTTCCATTTCTGGAAGCCTTTGAGGATGTAAAAATGGACAAGGATTGCTTTCTCACCCACCAAAAGGAGCTCAGTGCTAGGACAGGACACAGCCCTTCTTCAGCAGCCAGAGCTCATGTAGAGAACAAGGCTTATGGCTATTCTCTCTGTGCTGGGCTAAACCTCAGTTTCCTAGGGTCTGAAAATATGTGAAAATGGGATTTTGGCTTCTGTCAGCATTTGGGGCTCCCAGCTGATATGGCAATGCCTCCATTTACAACCATGTGCCAGCAGAGGAAGTGTGCTCCTGCTCCACACAGCAGAATGATGCCATGCCAAGAAGGAAATCCAAATCCTTCCTCCCTGCCTCTCCCCAGTAAGCAAGCCTTGCTCAGCAGTGGGCTTCAACAAGAATTTGTTGCCAAGGGCCTTCTGGCTTATGGAGATGATCCAGAAATTTGGTGCTGCCCCCTCTGCATGGCCACACCCTGGCAGGTCCTGCCTCTGCCCCACGGGTTGTGGCAGTATTGCCCTATGTTAGCAGTAATCCTCCACTTGAAGCTTCTCTAGACGTCTGGGTGGGCTACAAATTCCATTCCTCCTCCTTCATTGCTTGTTGATGTGGAATGAAGCCTAAGAGACTACTGAGACATGTTTTTCCTTGACACTGGCAGAACTAATGAGTCCTGGCAGACTGTGATCCTCCTGGCAGTTTCTTCTTCTCACCTCAA
This sequence comes from Lichenostomus cassidix, assembly GCF_008360975.1. Lineage (NCBI taxonomy): Eukaryota > Metazoa > Chordata > Aves > Passeriformes > Meliphagidae > Lichenostomus > Lichenostomus cassidix. Next base: position 66,409,845 of record NC_139511.1, read on the forward strand.
ACACGAACTATTTCACCAGTTTTGTGGGATCACAGGCTTGTCCAAAGCCTGACATATCTATACTCTTATGTTGTGTTTTCTTTTTTCTTTTCTGTCTTTGATTCTTTTACAGATTTGTGATCTGCTTCAATACACAGGACCTATTTTTGGGAAGGTTTCCCTTTTTTGTTAGCATCACGGATACTGCCAGCTAGGTTTCCTTTCAAGCTCTTGGATGGCTCAAGTTGGACAGATCTCCACTTCACTCCAGAACTTCATCAGCTCCATTTCAAAAAACATCTTCTGTTTCCAAAAAGTGGCAAATTTAGTTCCAGTGCCTCCAGAGAGGCTTGTACATGGAAAGCAGGCTGCTTCTTTTCAATCCACAAACTTTGGCAACTTGCAAAAAGCAAGACTTCAAAGCCCTGAACCACCAAGCTGTGCTTTCTCTCACCTAAGTGTCAGTGTCTCTATTTTTCTTCCTGTCCTCCTCCTCTCCCCCCACTCTCAGTTCTACAACACCTAACCTCCTGCATCCAACAGCACTTAGCACAACAGGACATCAATCTTATTGCTGACCTGTGGCTATTTTTCAAACACACACCCCAGGTAAGAGCTGTGAGCTCTCCAGTCCATCTGACAGGCATGAGTCGTGCTCCCACACTGTGCTCCAGCAAGACAGGCCACACTGCTCTGTCCACCAGAGACTTTCTGTGGTGCAAAATTAACAGACAATGTGTGGAAACCCTCTTGATTTCCCAGCTCCCAGGAGGAAGGAGCAAGCCTGGGATGAGCTCCCTGTGGGGCTATCCTGCACTGCTTTCTGGACCCCTGTGGGATGCTCGGCTCTGGAACCTGTGGAGTGATGAGGCAGTGGGCAAGGAAGCACAGGCACTAAAAATAGGCTGTTTGCGGTAGGGGCTGACCACATTTATTAGCAAGCCTGTGCTCTGGCTGACCACAAGGTCAGCTGCCGAGAGCTTGGCCGTAATTCACTCTGCGTCTGGGCAGGAAATCTACTTGAGCTCAGGGGGATGTCCAGTAATAGAAAAAGTTGTTCCAGGACCTTGGGCTATTTTTGCTGTTTTCTTTTATTTTGCAGACAGAGAACCTTTTGGGAGATGCATCTTGTGCTGGAGAAAAAGGAAAAAAGCCAGGTGCACAGGGATAGAGAGAGGGGTATGAATGAAGAGGGGAGAATGCAGATGTTTGTGCCTGTTTGACTCTGGGGTTCTTCATCATAGAGGAGCTCACCTGCACCAGGGAAAATCAGAGCAACTAAGGGGACCCCAGAACTTGATGGGCTCTTAAGCACCCTAACAGTGTGCAGCAGAGTCCAATGGTTTGCAGCAGGGGTGTCCCTGCAGGTGGGGTTTCTGTCTCTGCTGCTTCCCTGCAGCTGTGGGTTGGCAGGGAAGATGGGGAGGCAGTGGGAAGACCATCACAGTAATGAATGCTCAGGGATGGAGATGATGGACCTCCCTTGGAAAGGCATCAGAGGGCAACTTGAACCACAGCCAGGTTGTACCTCTGGCCAGCATGGGATGAGCCAGCAAACTGACCCCCAGCAGATGCAGCAATCCCACTAGGACTGGGACTAGGTTCCCACTGGATGGCCATGAGCTTGGGCTAGCTCAGCTGTGAGCAGCAATGAGCAAGAAAAAGGAGGCAAAGAGGAGATGCCTGCTCTTGAATGGCAGCCTTCAGAATGATTTAAGCAGGCTCTGCTGAATGGGGCTGCAGTTTGGAGCAAGGTTGGTATTTTCAGCCAGCTGGATAATGAGACCATCCAGAGTTATAACAGGAAGGATTAAAAAAATGTAATTGCTAATGGGGAATTAATTGTTAATGGGGAGTCATCATTGCAGGAGGGTGTTCCCAGTGTGGTCCCGCAGGGATCTGTTCTTGGCCAATTGCTAATCACTTGTCTTATCAATTATCTTGAAGGCAACATAAAACTGTTGCTGGCAAAGTTTGCTGGTGACACAAGGGCTGATGTATATAATGGAAAGGATGAGTCCGTCACACACAGAGTCCAGAGCACTTAATATACAAGCCTTCCCTCAGCAGGAGCGTGTGTTTTATGCAGCCAAACACAAGTCCATTCATCTCCAGTGGAGGAATGTAGGTCAGACTCACAGAATGCAGGATGGTGTCCTGGGGAGGACAACACGGATAAGGTCTTGTCAGGAGCCACATGGAGATAAAGTGCCAGTGTGCTGTGCTGAGACCAAAGCTTGGCCAGAGGCACAAGGAGGTGTCATGGGAGGTGGGAAGGTGCTGTGTAACGAGAACAGCCTGAGTCTGGAACAAGGCACCATCTCCAGCCTCCCAGCCAGCTGCTCAGCACACACAATCAGTCCCTTTGACCTTGCCTTCCCCAGCGACTGCCTGTGCTGTGGCAATTACAAAAATTCCAGATCACACTGTTGCACACGCAGCTCACCCTGGGGAACGTGTGGAAAAATAAACAACAAATGACAGATGTTTGTCATGTCACTTAATGCATGGCTGAAGGACACTCTGATAGTGCCGGGAGGGAGGAGAGGAGAGGAGAGGAGAGGAGTGGAGAGGAGAGGAGAGGAGAGGAGAGGAGAGGAGAGGAGAGGAGAGGAGAGGAGAGGAGAGGAGAGGAGAGGAGAGGAGAGGAGAGGAGAGGAGAGCTGAATGTGTATTTGTAGATAGCACTTCTGCAGAGCCATTTAGGTTGGATGCACATCTCCTCTGTGTGCCCATGGGCACAAGACCAAGCTTCAAGACCCAGGTATCCCATCACATGTCTTGAATCCAGGCACCCCAACTCAGCTGCATTTGCACAACAACCAAAACCTACACAGATGTCAACAAACAAAATGCACAGCTCTGTGTGTGTGTACAAACCACCTCCTACACACAAAATCCAGAGAACACCCCCAAAATCAAAGTGATTTGCTCAAGCACTCCAGGCAGATGGCATTCCCTGGCATGGGCTGACTTACGTGGAGGTAACAGAGTCCAGAAAGAGCTGGTCACAACCCCATCACCCAACAAATGCCAAACAGACAAGGTTGGGCAATGTGAGATGGGGAGAGAGGTTTTCCTATCTACAGCTGGTTTCTCTTTGAAAAGCCAATTTGCATGGCTTTGCTGTGCATTTTGAAGGCTATTTACTGGTCCAGGCTTTGTCTTTGCAGCAGCATTTCTAATGAGGCACATGCAAACTGGATGCCCCGGGAGGCTTTGCAGCAGAACCGACTGCAAAAGATTAGCATTAGGGCTTAAGAGAGCAAGAAAGAAGGGAAAGTAATGAAACAAAATCTCTCTTTTCCTCTGCTGAGGAATGATGGGGGCTAATTGCTTGTTGCTGGTGAGAAAGAGAGGAGATGGAAGCTTCTATGCCTATCAATAAATTAACCCCGGCATGTGGCATCTGAAGTGCATTCATTTCCAGAGACTTTTATCTCTTTGTCTCCTCTCTTGGGTGAAAACATAACTATTGTTTAAACACGAGTTAATTCAGCAAGGTGAGAATCAATAAAGCAGAATTACTCCTCTTTTAAAAGCAAAGAAATCTCAATCTGGGACAGATGTGGACATAACTCTGGCAGAGCTGATGGATTGGGAAGATGCCTTGGTCATGGCAGGAGACTGGGGAAGCAGAGCTCCCTCTTCTCAGGACTGCTGTAGGCATTTGGTCTAATAAGAACAGATAAGTCCAGCACCAGCCAGTCACTGCATTCAGCAGAAAAAGCTGAAATCAGCCATGCATGTGTACTTTGTAGCCTGACCTGTTGTTAGGCATCTCCACCATGTACACAGTTCCCATATAAGAGCGTAAGTAAAGCCCCAAAGGTCATGCTGTGACCTCTCCCTGACCTTTATAGTCACCCAAGCCCTGCTAGGGAGAGGGTCTCTGCACTGTAGGGACACCCACTACCTCTGCTCTCACACAGTGGAGACCTTGGACAACCAAAGGTGTGAGTGTCCCAGCAGGCAGCATTGCATTGGTGCTCTGCTGAGCTTTCCCCATCACCTCCTTCCATTCTGAAATAAATTGGAAACAATCACTGGCTGCAGAACAAAACACAGGCAGGAAAACTGAGCTATTCTCAATAATGGGATATGAGGAAATTCTTCTTCGAGGAAAAGCTGAGGCTCTTCTTCACCCTGGGGAGGAGAAGGCTCTGGGATGACCTTATAGCACCTTCTGGTACCTAGAGGTACAAGAAACCTGGAGAGGGACTTCTCACAAGGACATGCAGTGACAAGTAAAGGGGTAATGGTTTCAAACTGATGGAGAGTAGGTTTTGGTAAGATATTAGGAATAAATCCTTCATTGTGAAGATGGCGATGCACTGGTGAAGCTTGCCCAGAGAAGCTGTGGATGTCCCATCCCTGGAAGTGTTCATGGCCAGATTGGATGGGGCTTTAGGCAAACTGGTCTAATGAAGGCATTGCTGTCCATGGCAGGGGGATTGAAGCTTGATGATCTTCAAGGTCCCTTCTAACCTAAACCACTCTGTGATCCTGTGGTTCTGTGTGGAGGGCACAAGGCTCTCCCCCACGGTCTTCAGCCTATTCTGCCTGCTTTCTCCTCTCCCATTCTTCCTGCAGCTCCTGTCCATCCCTCCATGCCAGCTGGATCTGTGCAGATGGGGACAGGCCTATGGCTGCCCATCTCTGCAGGAAGGCTGACCCAACCTGGCAGCCCCATCCAAAGCTGCTTTTTCATGCACTGGGGATGACTCTCCTGGACATCCCCTTCCATTGCCCCTCTGCCCCTCCCTGGAGCAGGACACCCCAGACCCACTGCCAGAACCAAAACATTAGTGCCAGGCTTGGATCATCCCCCTGGGGCTGCTCTGCTGGATGTCTCTGATCACTCATCCATCCAGTGACCACCCCCATGGGTAGCTGGAAGTTGCAGTCCCCACCTGGGTGATGCAGGAGAACCCTGAGCAACCTGCCAGGGGTGCAAAGCAAGGGAGGTCTGTAACTCCAAAGGTCACAGGAGCCCCAAATCCATTGACCTCTTAGCCCCTCCACTCCCTTCCCCCAAGACTGGGGATCATCCTGGGCTTCCACATCCCAGACAGATGCACCCTGTGCTCTGCCAACTCCAAGGAGAAGGGCCAAAGGTGAGCAGCAGAGGGTTAATGCATGAGCAGCCTCACCTTCACCAAGCCTGATGCTGCTTTTATTAATTCATGTGGCACTTTGCAGGATGGTCCAGTAATCACCAGGGTGCATATGAGAGCCAGGAGCGGGTGGCCAGGCTCCCTGCGCCGCTCATGCTCACTTAACAGCTTGTCACATCCTCCTCACTCAAGTATTCAGTGCTAATGCATCTCTTAAAGTGCTTCATGAGCTATTAAAGTCGAACGTGCCTCAAGTGCATGATAAATGGACTCTATGCCAGCATCTTCCCCCCACTCCACCGGGTCCCTGCCACCAGTGGGATTAATCCATCCTCCCACCCCATTCCTGCTGAGCTTTTCCAGCCTGAGTGCCCAGCTGGTGGAGGATGAGCTCTGGGGTTGGCAGGTGAGGAGAGGCTACAGCAGGGCAGGGGGTGAGCTCTGGGTGGGGGACACAGGGCACAGGCTTTGGGTCTCCAATGTGGGGCAGACATTCCCAAGCATGACCTGCCTGTGTGCAGCCTCTCCAAGCTGGGCATGGTGGGGTGGGCAGGAGAACTGCTGCTCCAAAGCTCCTGCCCAGAGCACATCTCAGTGTTTCGGAGAGGTTCCCAGGAGGGACATGCAGTGCCTCTGGAAAACAATTGAGGACAGTCCTGAAGGCACTCTACAAGCCTTCCTCCAGTGCTTGTAACTAATGTTCATGCCCTGTATCTCTTTTTTATCCCCAAGTGAAGCTCCTGCAGATGGGAAGAGCCCTGTCTCACTTCTCATACCCCATTCAGGCACTTGTTGATGCGCACAGGCCTCAGGAGATTCAGTTAGAGCTGCTGCCCCAGAAACCTCCTTCCCAGACACAGGCAGGCAAGGAAAACAGAAGGGACACAAGGACATGGGAGGCCATGCTGCCAAATCTACAAATTCTGCTGGATCACAGAGCACAAGATGACAGTCACTGCAGCTCTGCACCAGCTCCCAGTGGCAAAATGCATGGTCCTGCTCACTTGTGAGGAACAGCATTTGTTTCTGTCTAGACAACACAATTTAGCTGTGTGTAACCATGAAGTACCTGGCACTTCTGTGTTTTGTGCACCTCCCTGTGGAACAGGTTTGGGCTGCCATTCCTACAGCACAGCAGGAAGCAGCATGGTGTATCCAAAGGATGCTCTGGCAGTCTTGGAGCTCGGTCCTTCACAGCTTCCCAGGTAGGAGTCCTGCAAGCACAGCAGGACCGAGCAGCCTTGCTTGTCTGCAGGAAGCATCACACCACCACAGGCAGCACACAGCTCAGCAACCCAAATGCTTTGAGCAGGCACCCTGGGAAGGGGCTGGAGATCTTCCTGCAACACCAGCCAGCAAGGTCCTCCCATGTCCAGAGAGTGGCTGTCCCCATGCAATGTGGATGTGATGCCAAAACCTGGCTACTTTATGTCTGACCTGGCAGCTTGTGGCAATGTAAACCCACCCAACTGGATCTACAGAAGCTCAGCAGGCACTCTGGCTGGGTTCCTCAATTTCACAGAGCCCAAGGATGCACAGATGTCCTTATTGGAGTTAATCGGCAAATCCCCCTCTAAGATTCTCTGAAAGCAATTACAGGCAGGTGGGCTGCCAGGAAAGGCAGTGAATTCTGGAGGTTCCTCGTTTTTGTCCCTTTTTTGCAGGGCTATACTCCAGAGCAAGACCCAGCCATCCCTCATAACCTCACTGCTCCTACCTAGACCCAGGATGATGTGGGGCCCTCCAGCTCCCAATGCCACCAGTGACTCTAAGATGTAATCTCTCTAAAGCCACCACCAAAGGAAACCCTGAATCCTCTGCCAGCCTGGAGAGATGTGAGCAAGTGGTGGGCACAGATGTGTGGTGTCAATGGGGATTAAGTCACCTCAGGGAGGTGAGAGCAGGATGAAGCATCAATCCATCATTATCATGGGACAGGGTGTCACAGAGCTCTCAGGGGTGACTGGAGTTTGGAGCTGTCAGGGTGATGCTTCCTCCCAGCTCTTCATCCCTTCATGGATGGGCTGCTCAGGGCAGCATCCACAAAAGAGTGGGGGAAGGTGTACAAAGCAGTGTCCTAGCAGTAGGGACACCATGGGATATGCAGAGGTCAGCAGGGGGAGATGCAAGATGCCCAAACCCCACAGTGATTGGCTGGAGGGGACACTTGCCACGGAGAACATTGATAACGTGCACAGAATATCAGGCACACCTGGAGGGTGCACCAAGCTTCCCCCAGGAGAGAGTTTGGAGGAGCATCATTCCCGTTTTTCAGGACCCACAAGGTATGGGAGGTGTGAAGGACTCACCCTGGCTGTGCCTCTGGGCATACACCACCACCACCACGGCGAGCACCACGCAGCAGGCTGACGGGACAGGGTTAGCCATCTGTGGAAAGAAACAGGCAGGAGCAGTCAGGGTTTGCCTTCAGTGCTGAGAGCCTTCAGTGATGGGACTGCAAGGACATGGCCACAAAACCAGACTCCATGGCAGCCACGGGGAAACTCACTGCAAAATGAGGCATTTTGCTGGTACATGCTTCATCACTCAATAGCCTGTGGCACTTTCCACGGGAGGTGCCTGGAGGTGATGATACATCTTGTGCAAATGCTCTATCTTTCCCATCTCATTTTCAACATTTTCCTTAGGAAAATGGTTAGGAAAATGGTTAGGAAAATGGTGCTGGGCTCTCCTTGGCAGCTGCAGCATCATCCTAGGAGCCAACACTCCCTGCAAGTAGGTTGCACAGGGGTTTTGAGGAGATGGGAGCACACCCAGGTAGTTCACAGCAGCAGCTGGTGCTGAAGATGGGCAAGATGTAGATCTCAGCACAGACCTTAGCCTCAGCCACCTGCCACCAATATACTGATGGGCCACAGCTGTCCCCCACCTCTTTGTGCTGGGAGAGGGGCAGAGGCTGCTCTGTCCTGGTGAGCTGTGCCATGTCTCAGGGGATGCCATGGTGCAGGGAGGTGTGGAGAGGTGACAGCTGAGAAAGCAGGCAATGAAGACATCCTCCCTGCACCAGCAAGCTCCCCCAGGAGTGGACAAATGGCAGCAACAACTACGAGGATACCCTACACAGCCCTGCCAGGCTGGAGATGCCCAAGATCTCATTTTCCTGCAGCCAGGGCTGGTAAAGGAGAACAGAGCCAGGAGGGAGCTGCTGGGGATAGCAATGGGGATGCTGGCCCACCCGCCAGGAGGTAAATAGCACCATGCATGAAAAACAAATTGCACCTTCAAAACCATTTAAACCTCTCTAATCTCCAGTGCCGTAACGTGCACAGGATTGCCTTTTAATCTAGAACATGAGTATGGACTCATTAGCCAGATGGCATCCATTTAGACCTAAATAAAGGGGGAGCTCTATTGGCGAGAGAAAAAAAAATCCAGCAAAACATATTCCATTACCCAGCACGACCGTTGCAGGAGCCCAGATGGCCTCAGGTTCAAAGCAAGCCTTTGCAGAGCTGGAGGGGAAGGCAAGAGCAGCTGGGCAGATTTTGGGGTGCAGCTGGACCAGCCTGATCTAAAATGCCTCTCAGGGGCAGGGATGCTGGGGGAGATAGTGGGTCTGAAAAGGACAAGCCTGGAGATGGGCAGAGAAGGGATCCACAGCCTTTACTACTGATTTTTTGGTGCTAGGTTGAGGCTTGAAGGGCTGGCAGCAAGAGCTATTCCCAGTATGCTGGAGCTGCACAGCATGAACATGCAAGCCCCAGACCCTGCTGCCAGCCCTCACAGGTCACCTTGAGCAAATCGCTCAAACTGCCTCCCCCATGCCTCAGTTTCCCCTGTCTGTAAAACAGAGATAATGAAGATGACCTTCCTCTGAAAGCTCTGGGCAGCAGTGCTGAGTGCTAATTGCAACATCCTTATCACTCACTCTGCTTCTTCTCTCCTGCTCCTCTTGTGCCTGCTCTCCAATGCCTTTTCCATGTGTCCCTGTAGCATGGCTCCCCAGCTGTCAACCCCACCTGTGCTCCAGCTGCCATCCAAAGTGGCAGCTCAGGGAGTGGGTGATCGCTGGAACCTGAGGCAGGTGGCAATGTCACATCCCGAGGTGCTGCTGGCATGTGGAGCCCTGAGCAGCTTGGAAACCACCTGCAACCCAGGAGCTGAGACTTCCTATTTACTCCCAAATTTATTTGCCACTGAATATTTCCCTCCTATACCCCTGGAAGTGGATGGGTGGCACTGAGAATTGAAGCAGGCAAGGAACCAGGGGCCAGAGCCTCCCTTCACCACAGTCCAGGTATCCCCAGCTAGTGCAGCCACCCTATTGCTGGGGACAGTGGCAACGACAGGAGGCAGGACAGGACCCCCCAGCAACCACCCTGCTTTTTGAAAAGTGTGAGATCTGCCTGATGTAGCCTTGGGCTTGGCTCAGTGCAAATATCATCACCAACCATCCTGCTCTATTTCTCAGTCCTGCCAGGGAGCAGAGCCACCTGCTGCCCTCCCCTCCTGGTCTCATCAGCTCTTAAAATAATTGCTGCTGCTGCTGCTGCTGCCCATGTGCCTGGGCCAGCATCGAAACAGACACAATAATGTGGCAGGGAATGATTCCTGTGCTGAAACAATGATAGTCTCAAGGGATATAGGTGGAATAAGGAAGAGCAGAGGGACCCAGATGAGATCCCTGGAGACTCTGTGGCATGACCAGGACACAGGCAGAGGCTTCCAGTGACAGTGCAGAGAATTCATCACTTGACTGCTCTCACACAGCAAAACCTCATTTCTTCTTAGAGATGAGTCCTGCGAGCAGGCAGTAGCCGGATCTATTTTAGTACAAAAAATCTAGCCAGAAAACCAAATTTTTCTCACTTGAATTGCAATTTTCCATGCAGTATTTGCTTTGTTTGACTGTTTTGCCCAAAGCCATGTTGATTTTTTTTTCCCCAAGCACATAACAAAACCTTTGCAATTTCTAAAGATGCTTCTAATGCAAATTTCCATTGCTGTATTTGTTCATTTAACTGTTTCTCTAGCAAAGCCAGCACCCTGGCATTTGGATGCACAGGCCAGTGAACAGCAGCTCACCAGGTGTGCAAATTCCTGAGCTATGTCTCCATGCCAGCAAGGGAGCAGTTTATAGGTGATGGAGGGGAACCACATTTATTACACAGCAAAGCCAGCAGTGGGAAACTCAATCTCCTGTGCAAAAAGTAGATTTTCCCTCTGTAATGAATAATTTCTTGGTGGTGGAAAGGAAAGAGTAGCCTGGGCAGGAAGAAGGGGGCTGAGGGAGCATATGAAGTAGTGGACCAGCAGCTCTGGAGCCATACTCCCTGTTTCCAGCTTCTTGCTTGGGAAGACAGTAAATAGTTGATTTTCCATGCCTTGTCTTCTACACCAAGGGTAGTGACGATATCAGTCATGGTCACTTTTAGCAGAAGACAGCTCAACACAGACATGAATAAGGTCCCCTCCAGCAGCTCTTGGTCTAAACCTCGCATGTTTCCAGTCATGTGTCCCCTGAGCTGGATCAGGACTGAAGGAGCACAGGAATGTGACATCAGCTGTTGTGGGGTGATGGGGTGAGGACAATTCCAGGGTGCCACAGCAGCAGCAAAGGGGATTGTGTATCCAGGCAAAAAGTAGGATATCACTATCTGCTTAACAGTCCCAGATAACTTATCCTCTTTTGAGCAAGCAAAGGGATGGATCCTTTCCAGCTCTCCTTTAGTATAATCTCCAAGGCTTTGGTAATGGGGTACCAACTGGCAGCTAGAAGCAGCAGCTCCAGGACAGAGTTGTCCCTGCCTAGTGAGGGATGTGGGCTGCATCTCAGTCTCCCACCACAACACTCACCTCCCACAGGCTGCTCTCATTCTGGAAGTCTGCGGCTGCCACAAAAGAAAAGTGATAGTTTTAAAACCTAGTATTTCCAAGACAAAGTCTTCCATCAGGCAATTCCCCACCAGGTGCTGTTATGGGGTCTGGCTCTGAAGTGGTGGACTGGGGGAAAACAAACTCTGTTTAGTCGTTTCTGAAAGGAATAAGGAAGTGTCTTTACAAACCAACTGTGAGTCTGCTGGTAAGATGAGACTGATACTGAGAGATAGAAGAAACAATGGGAAGGATTTCCATAGGAATTCCACTGATTGACTTAGGCGAGACTGTGTTAATAAACTACAAGTACAGAGACATAAGAAAAGAAGGGGGGGATATATATTAGAGGGGGGTTTGCATTAGGCATTTCGGGAAATCTGTACCTCTCAAGTACCTCAGCCAATGGGGAAAGAGAGAGGGAAATGCAGCTGGGAAATTAGGATAAAAAGAGACTGCATCCTCTACTAATTCAAGAGATCCCATGGAAAAAGCCCATGACCTCCCCCTTTATTAATGAATAAAGTTACAGGACTCCTCTGTCTCCTTTTTGGAAATAAGCCTCTGGTGTTAGTGGATTCATTTTCCTGACATTTCCTCCTCCTGCAGCCTTGCCCAGAACCTTCCAAAGGAGCTTTGCAGTGCCTGTCCTGCAGGAACCCGCAGCAGACACCAGGGTGTGACTGCACTGCCCACAGTGACTGTGGATGCTGTGGTACCACCCCTGCTGCAAACACGGGCTGTGGATGGACACTGTGCTGCAGACAGGGCTGTGGATGGACACTGTGCTGGAGACACAGACTGTAGCTGCTGCAGTTTGCCTGTACTGCCCATGCCTGGGTCACGAATGCATAGTGTCAGTGGGACTCTACACCTGGACCACAGGTGATGACTATATGGTGGCATTGAACACCTGCAGTGCAGATGCTGACTGCAGACATTGCAGCTCACCTATCCTGCATGACAGGCCACAGTCTGCCTCTCCCTGAGGTGTGGAACTACGCCTGGAGTGCAGATGCTGACTGCAGCCATTACAATGCCCCTGCACCAGACACACAGCAGGCACCTCCTGGGCCCCCAGCATTACTGAAGGAGAAACAACACCCTTACCAAAGCCATTCTTGATTCCTCAGCCTAGGCCTTTGCCAGAGACAAACACAGCTTCCCCAGCCCCGAGGATCCAGGGTGCCTCCCACGAGTTGCCATCCCTCCCCAAGGGCAGGGTGTGATGCTGGTACAAGCAGTGAAGCACTACAGTGGGTTTCAGCTCCTCCAGACCCCTGTTCCCCAGGGATGGCACCACTTGTGGGCAGCAGTGTGTGCTCTGGGAGAAGTGCTTGGGCACCTGAAAGCACTGAGTGCTGTCTCCTCCTTTCAGATCACCCCAGCAGCAGAGTGAGGGAAAGGAGAGGAAAAAATAGTTGTCACTTATTGTCAGACACTTGCTAACAGCCCAAAAACCTTCTGGCCTTACAGTGCCCTGTCAGCACTAAACTCATCTTTGCTGCCTAAGAGAAAAAAAGAAGGACTTTATCATCTCCTTCATACGTGGTATCAGAAAGCCTTATCTGCAGAGACAGAATCCCCACTGCTTGAAAAGCTTTCTTAAATCTAATTTAAACCCCCACTGTCAATAGAGCAATTAGCACTACCCCCCTGGACAATGAAGGGACGACTGGGGTCAAATGAAATTAGTTCACTCTTGGCACTCATGGGCTGTGACTTTCCTCCCTCCACCTCCTCCCTTTCTGGTAATGAAGTGGACACCTCAAGGAAGAAGACACCCTGGAGGAAGGAGCACTCCAGGGCAGAGCTCCTTCATCACTGTGCCTCTGACATCCCAATGAGCACTGCTGGACCCTTAGGTGGCTGTGCAGGCCCTCCTGCCCTTGTGGTTTAAGAGATGCACAAATGGTGGAAGGATGGTCCTCACAAAACTTCCCAGTGGTTTTGGTTGAAGATGTGCCCCTGAAGGCAGCTGTGCAGTTGCAGAGCTCTTAGTTCCTGCACGCCTGCTGAAGGTTGCTCCATCTTCCCTGGATGTCACTGGCAGGGTGTCTAGGTGAGAAAAGCAATGACCAAAGCTGCTCTCCATATCCATGGGGGTGAAGAAAGCAGCTCTTTGGGAAGGAGCATCAGCCCAGATGAAATCATAGCTGATTTGCAGGGGGTACTGCACAGTTTAGGAGCTCTGTGGGTAGCTGAGAGGGTCCAGGAAAGAACAAGAAACCCATGAAAAGGCTCAGGCTGTTTGAGAATCTGCCAAACTGGCAAGCTGGCACCCAAGACAGGTAATTTCTTGCTTCTGTGGATCATGGTGATATGCTCCCACTGGAGCAGGGAGCTGTAGAAAGGCCAGAAGGTCCTAAGAACGCCAGGAGTGAGGTTGTCACCCTGCAGCTCCAGGGGCTGGGGGACTCCTGCTCCAGGAACAAGATGGGTTCTCTCCCGTCAAACCATACCTTGCAGCTCTTCAAATTGGTGCCCTAAAGCATCAGGACAGTGCACTTCACCCCTGCCCCAGGTAGGACAAGGGACACACACTGGGGTGCTATGATCCCTCCGTGGCCCAAGGACAGGCAAGAGCACAATGCCAGGAGAACACCAGATCAGTACAGTCGATGGGAACCTCTCCAGTGACCCTGCCCAGTAACAGCCCTCATTGTGGGGTCCATTGTGAGGCAATGCTGCTGCACGAGCAGCTGCCTGCTGCTGCCCCTTCCCTCTTCCCACTTGGAACCTTGCAGGGGGATGTTCCCCACAGCACATACCTGTCCTCACAACTCCCACCATGTCAACCAGTTTTTCTTCAGGTGGAGGGCAACAGTCCAAGACCAGCCATCTGCTCCAGCAGTGATAAAAGCCAGTGCAAGGAACAGCATACTAATAAGCATCACACGTCTTCAACACTGGCACTGTGAGGAAGCACTGCAGGGCAGGAGGGGCTTGAATCCCCATGGCAGAGGAAGAACATTGTCCTAGGACTATTCCTCAGGGACAGCCCTGGGCGAGATGTTCAGCTGAGCTGCCATACCTAAGCCCCACTCCTCCACACCTCACAACCACACCCAGACAGCCTCTGTGATGCAGAAAAGCTCGGACCAACAATGGGAAATGTAATTTTCCCCTCTCTTTTTACTCAACTTTCCTCTGCACTGAGCATTTCCCGGCTCCCTGCAGAGAGAGATTGCAGGAATCAATTGGATCTTTGCTTCTATTAAAGAACTGCCAAAAGCAGCGCTTTTTATCTGGAGCCTCTGTTAAAATGAGGTCTTGAGCAGTGTTTTTCCATAGATGGTGCCATGTCAGGGACAGGCAGAAGAGATCAGATAGAGAAGGGAGAGAGATTGGAGATGGGAGATGCTTGTGGTTCAGGTGCTTCTGAGTACTCCTCCCTGGAAGCTGGGGAAATCACCTAAAAGAGGCATGTTTGGGAGCAGATCCTACTCATTCTGTGTTTCTGGGCTGTGGTTACTGTGGGATGGAGCTCTTGGTGTCGCACTGATTTTCGGCAATTCAATTCCCAGCCTCCACCCACAAAAACAGAATACTAATGATGCGGAACAAAACCAAAACAACCCCACAAAATCAAAACCAAACTCACATACACAAACGACCCCAAATAGTTTAGGAAGGTCCTGCTGTCTCACACTATGTTTGGTTTGTGCTTTCCAGGCAAATGCTGGCAACATTTCTTATATTTGTCTGCAGGGTTGCATTGCCCTTCAATCCCCCTAGGATTTTGCTCACAACCCTGTTTTCTGCCTAGGGGACACTCCGTAGCAAAGCTGCTTTTTGAAACACCCAGCATCCCTTAAGATGCAAAGCTCCAGGGTAGACAAAAGCATCCTAGTATTAAAATCGGGCTGTGGCATAGTCATGTGCCATCCTGAGCAAAGCAAAGAGGAAGGGGAGGACAGATAGGTCTTGCCAGCTGCCACCTCAACCCAGCTGCTGGCACCCTGCAGGATCCCTTTCCTCCAGTGCAGGCAGGACCATGCTGGCTTGGCCCCAGTAAACTTCCCATTGATGTTGTCCCCAAGCCAGGGAGAGCTACAGCTCATTCCTGAATCAACACAGGCATCCAAGGACTGAGGCCACAGCACTGCTGCTCAAAAAGAGGGAAGGTTTACTTTTTGCCAGCATGCTGAGACAGAAATAGAGGAGGATGAGAGCCTGAAGTTGTGTTGCAGGGGCTCAGGGACGTGGGCAGGATTGGAGAGAGAAGCACTGGAAGAGACCTTGGCAGATGTCTTGTCCAAGGAAGGAAAAAGATACTGGCTTAGTAGAGGGAGAGTAAAGGATGGAACACCCAGCTGTACAGAGCTTCTTGAGCATTTTAATTTTAGCTTGGCTTTTTGTTTGGGCTTTCTTTATTTTAAGTTGTTGGCACAGAGGAGGCCACTGCAATGACTCTGATGCTGCCTCTCCAGAGATGCCTCAGGATCATGGAATCCTAAAATCAATCATTTAGGTTGGATAAAAACCTCACTGAGTCCAACTGTAAACCTAACACTGCCAAGTCCAGCACTAAACCATGTTCCTAAGTGCCATATTTACATGTATTTTAAATACCTCCAGGGACAGTGACTATGGCTTGCTTTGCTTTGCTTCATCTCTCCTCCATGCCTGCAGTACAAGTTGGCAGGAGGATGGGGTAGGCAGGAGCCAGGCAGCTTCCAAGGCCCAGGGAGAGCAGCAAACACACAGACAGGGGTTCAGGATGTTGGGGACTGTGTGCTCCCCACTGGTTCCTTCTTGCTGTCCTTCTCTGTCCAGGCTCCACAGGAGATACCTCTAATGCTTTCAAACTACCAGCTAGCCCGGGGTCACTGGCCCACAAGCTGCTGTGGGAGCACAGTCCACTCCAGGCAGCCAGGACAGATGCGACAGTAAGGACATTTCACCTCCACCTGCATATGGACTGGTCCCTGGCTCCCTCCCACAGCAAGAATGGTGCTCAAAACATGGGCAGGCAAAAGCAGACTGGAGAGAAACGCAGACAGCTGGGGCTTGGTGGTCCTTGCTTCACCCAGTTCTATCACTCCACTCAACCCATGTGGTTCCACAGGTGCCCAGCATGTCCCATGCAGCCTGCTGGGGTCTGTGTCCATATGTCACAGCACCACGCAGGTTTTGAAGTGGACAGCTGAGGGGGAAAACTGAATCATGTGGGCTCTCTGTAATGCTCAGATGACAAGGGAAAAGGGCAGCACTAAAGGGAGGAACCAATCTTGCCCCTTAGTCAGAGCAGCCCATGCTGGGTTTGATGGTGCTGGAAGGAGGCTTCCTGCTGCCAGTAGCCTCTTTGGTAAACGCAGATACCCACTCCAGAACTGAGTCTGAGGCTGGCAGTGAGACTGGGGTGATTGATGTGCCTGCCCTCTTCTGATTGCAAACACCCTCCTGGGAAAGCAGTGTGTAGGAATTTACCTCCTTTTGCTCTACTCATAGACCAAGCCTCACCACATGCCAGCACCTGTCCTGGCACCACTGCAGGCTCAGTTTGCAGCAGAATCTCACCAGCTCCTGCTCCCTTGCCCCCTCTCAGGTGAATATTGCCTGGATGCAGCTGGTGGAAGGGGAAAGCAGCCATGAGAGGTGGAACCAGCATTGCTGAAATGCGCTGGGGGCACCTCAAAGCCCCAGGCTGGCGCTCTTCTCATGGCCTCCAACTGCTGCCTCTTTGAGGGGCTCTGACTGACAGAGACTGGAGCCAGCAGAGCATGTGGGGTGAGACCAAGGGGCTGCTGAGGACACCTCTGAAAACCCCTGGGGACCCTCAACCTCCCTAGGGTCCTGCCCCAGACCTCACAGACAGCGTTTGCTGAGGGTGAGCAGAGGATGAGGAAGGAGAAATGGAGCTGGCTGGAGGCAGGTGTGCTGAAACAGAAGTCAAGAAATTATCTCGCCCAAAACTACAGGAAAGTTTAATTATCAAGGACAAAACACCATCTGTTTGTGAGGACTGTGACCACCCGCTGCCCCCAGGCTTTAACTGCTCTTTAATTAGTGTGTTTGTTAGGGGGTATTTGCTGTCTGGCATCAGGGAAGCAGCTCCTGTGGGGCAGAGAAGAGGATGGAGTGCCTGTCCACTGACGTGTGCTGGGTGGTGTGGTGGGTTCAGCCGTGGTGGAGGAAACAAAACACTGTTTCTGAACCAAGGATTCCCTCCAAGCATGGCTCTGGCAAGCCCAGCATCTCTGTGTGCTGCCACTGGCAGGTGAGCTATGGTGCGAAACTATATTTGGGTGTCAGCCTCTTTCCAAAAACAAAGCCAAGGAGCTGTACGCTTGGAGGAAGATTTTGCTATGTAAAGCCAGCAGAATTAAATGAATACTCAACAACTAAGAGGATGGATTAAAATCCAATTTGTTTTCAGCCCTGCAAGGGAGGGAAGATGCATACATTGGTACCAAGACTCAGAACTGATTTAGTGAACCATACATTTCCTTTCTTATGTATCCAAGGTGGCCATACCATCACTTTCCTACCTACTTACACTGGAAGCAATCTGAAGCCAATCTGGCCATACAGGAGAAAAACAATGCAGCTGGAAGAGGTCCCACTTTGCAAGATCCCAGAAGCCTTTTACTCCATCACCTGAGCTGTGCTCTGTGAGCTCCCACTCTCAAGCTATGTGGCTGTCACAGAGAAGGCTGAAGGTGAGGGCAGCTGGTAAACTCTCAAAGCCAAATGCAAAGCATTAATGCAGCAGCCTCTGTGATCTGCCATGATGACTTCCATCTGAGGAACACAGATTCAGGCCTATATTCATCCCAGGGGAATTCTAGGGGCTGTGGGTCTTGAGGTGCTATGCTACCAGACTGCAGGGGTAAGCAGGGGAGTGCTTGATACTCTTCCTGCTTGGCCCCATGCTCCTTGCACCATCATCCTGCCCCACCAGCCAGGTGCTCACTGGGCTCTTGGGGCTCTCCTGTCCTTTCAGTCCACAGAACCAGACCCTGTCTCCCACTCTTATGCCCCTGGCAGGTCAGCCCCTCTCCAATTCTGCACCTCTTTCATATGCCTTAAAACTATCTAGACATTTTGCACCTGTGCTCAAGGCCAGCATCTAGTCTCATCCTATGCAGCTGCTTCCCCTCTCCAGCAACCACCCCATCTCTTCCACCTCTAAAATCACACCATGGCTTTTCTCTTTCTCACCTTTGCAGGCAAAGCAGCCAGTGTATGAAGGACAGCCCTCACAATGCCAAATTTGACTTGGAAATCCCCTTGCCTACCTGCACCCCAGTGAGCTCCATCCCAGGAGGTTGGTGTGCTTCAAACCTCCTGTCTGGAGCCTGCACTCATTCCTCCCCTCTCTCAGAGGCCAGGAGCAGGCAGGAACCAGGGTGCCACCCCTGCCTGGCAGGCTGCCTTCCACCAGGCGTGGCAGGGCAGATGTGAACCACGTGTGCCTTTTGTCTCAGGACCCTTCCTGCAAGCTCCAGCACTGAAGGAAGAGAAAACCATCAGCCAAGAGCAGCCATGGAGTCCCCAGCGGCCTCCAGCCCCCTCCCAATCTCTGGCTCCACTCCATCCACTGGGGCAAGACTCAGTTTAGGGGAGGGCTTGTTTTTTAATTAGAAAATATTCATCAGCATTTAAAAATAAAATAATAAAAAAGTGTCAACCAGCTGGGGCCGCAAAAGCTGGGGCGTTTTTGGCTCCCGACCAAGCACTTTGATAGAAAGGCTTTTTGGAAAATGCCGTAGAAAACATTTAATTTCTCCCCAGGCCTGCATATGGGGCTCATCACTTGCGCATATTGCACAGGAATATTCATGTGTGCTGGCCTCCTGCTACAGGATGACGAGGGTTCGCCGGTGCAGCATGCAAAAGGGGCTCCTTCCCTTCTTTTTTTTTTTTTTTCCCTTTGGAAGAGGAAAGCACAGTATTTCACTTTCAATCCCCGAATATTTGTCAATGGCAGAACAAAGGGAAAACCGAGCCAGAGTAAGGTCTGCTCGTACTCATCAGCTCGCTGCGCTCACCACAGGGTAGAGCCACAGATGAGCAGCAAATGTGGGGAAACAGATTTCTGCCCCTGGTTTTGCTGCTTTCTGGTTGCTTGAGCCCATTCTGATGCTGTCTGGATGGAGAGCGGGAGCCTGACTTCCACTTCCCTGGCACAGCAAGAGGTTTCGGTCCAAATCCCAGCTCTCCACTCCAGGGATGTGGAGCTGGCTCATCGTGGACTTGCCACTGGGTATATCCTTTAGCTAATGTCCTTCTGCACAACCCAGGAGGACTGAAAATGCTCCACTGTGGCCGCAGAGCAGAGCCTGACCCAGCAAGGCAATGACTGCCATGGCTTGGTCCTTCATCTCTCATCAGTGCTGCTGGCTCCATCCCTTTCACCCTCAGCTTCTGCCTCAACAGCATTAGCTTTTGTGCAACAAGCCATGATTCTTCTGGAAGGAGCCAACCTCACACTGAGCATCTTCTCACCCTCTCACTAGGATGCTTGCCTCCAGCAAATGCTCCCCTCCAACCCTTGAGCCCATCTTTTTCTGTGAGCCCCTACCTCCCACATGCTCTGCCCCTTCCTCTGCAGCTTGCCTGGGGTGCCCAACCTTTTTTAACCATTCCTAAAAAAAACCATTTGTGCTCCCTTTCCCCAGCTCTGGCTGCACCCCTCTTTCCTATCAAGATGCTCTCTACAGCTCCAACACCTCCAAGCACAGCATGTACCTACCATCCCTTGCTGGAGCAGTTCTGACTGGGCCCCCAAAAAAGCTTCTTCTTGGCAGAAAAAACCTCAGAGCACTAATTAAGAGAAACCCTGGGCAAGGAGAGGGGTAGGAAAAGAAACTATCCGATCCCACTATCTCTGTGGAAGAGAAGTCAAAGACAGCTCAGGAAGAGGGCACAGTTCCTGCTGGGGATGCAGAGGAGCCTCTGAGCAGAGCAGCACTTTTGTGCAGGGCTCAAACTGCAGTTCTGAGGCACACTTGTGAAAAATATTAATAAAAAAAATCTACTGAATCTTCAAAACAGGAATCACGCCTAAATAAGTGTGCACACTAGCATGCACACATACACACAGACTTTATTACTTTTCATATGTTTTGGCAAACTTTCCCAATTGGAGGGGAAATTTGATGCCAAGTTTATGCCTAGGCAGGGTCTGCAAGATCTGCTATGGAAAAAGAAATTAGAAGTCCTTTAACCACATCTGGAGCACTGTGCCCGGTTTTGGGGCTCTGGAACAAGACTGGCAATGTTGACCTCCAGCAAGTCCATAAAGGGTGGTGGGGAGGCTGAGGCATATGGGGATGAGGACAGGCTGAGAAAACAGGGCTTCTGCAGCCTGCAAAGTGATGGTTTTGGAGGAGTCAAACAGCAACCTGACAGCACCAACCTAGAGATTACTGAGATGATGGAGACAGGCTCTTTTATCCATGGTGGGAAGATGAGAGACAACAGGCATGAGCTGCAAGAGCTGCAGCAGGAGAGGTTCAGGCTTGCTGTAAGGAAGGCATAGTCTCATGACAGTCACCTGCCCAGGTGACTGTCATAGGACCTAAGCCTGAATATTTTCAAAACACAAACAGTCAGAATAAGCTGGTCCACACTCAGTATTCACCCTGCCTGAGGCAGGGATCTGGACTAGAGACCTCCCAGGTCTCTTCTCTCCTGGATGGATGGATAAGCATGCCATTGCCAAGAAAAATCAAACATGAAGAAGGTCCCCACAAATTTTGAGGGGGATAGCTCTGCTCAGTGCTCCTTTCAAACATATTGGGAAGCAAAATCTGGGTGAACACATCTGACCAACTCTCTGCCTGGAGTGGGATGTAGACCATGGAGATGAACAGAGACCGCAGGACGGCAACATCTCAGGGCCAGATCCTATGCTCAGCTCATCCCCGTTGATGAAGTGGAGACCGAGGAGATGGCTGTCTGTCCCTTTTCCAAACTTCCTTCTGCAGGGACCGCCTTGCATGACACCAGTAAGTGATTAATGAGCGGCCAAGGCCGTCAGCACACAGCCTGCGTGCATGGGCGCTTTGCATGTGTGCGCAGCGCTCCCCGGGACTTGGCGGGGAGGGGAGCTGGGGAGAAGAGCGCTGACAAGCAGATGATTAATTGAAATGCAAGCGGGAGGAAAAGCAATGTCCGCTAAAACTATCAGGCGTCGCGAGCATGGGAAAGGAACTCGGAGACGCCGTCTCCATCTCTGCTCCGCACGCATGGCGCCTCCCAGATCCAAGCTGCTTGCCAGTCCTTTTCCTGGCTTCTATTTTTGCAGGTGCAATTTCATATTTGAAAATAACCATGCTGCACACGCACATATATATATATATATATTTCCTTGCTGTCCTCCCGGCTCATTGCACACGGAAACGGCAGCAATGGGAGAGCAAACCTCCCAGTCTGCAGCGCACGGCAGCAATTAGGCATCCAAGAGCTCGTTACCCCACGCCTCGGGGTGAAGGCACCCACAGCCCCAGCTCTTTGCGCCGTCTGCACCTTCCAGGTGGCGCAGGCTCAAAAACACACACATAAAGTTACCAGTTTACACTAAAATAATAATAATAAAAATAAAAAAAAGTAGAGAATGAAATAAAAGACTCTGAAAGCTCATGTCTGGCTCAGCGCCGAACTATTGCTCAGAGTCCATAAATTATGTCCTAGTGCTGGAGTTGGCGTGATTGCACTATCGGCAAAAAGGGCGAGCAAGCTTCTGTTCCTCATCTGATACAAGCAGGCTCAGCTTGGGTCACCAAATAAATAGAGTGGAGATGCAAC
This sequence comes from Lichenostomus cassidix, assembly GCF_008360975.1. NCBI lineage: Eukaryota > Metazoa > Chordata > Aves > Passeriformes > Meliphagidae > Lichenostomus > Lichenostomus cassidix. The sequence continues at coordinate 66,431,534 of NC_139511.1, forward strand.
GTGGAACATGCTGTTCCCCTGAATTGTGGCTGGGAGAAGCACTGAGGGGGAAAGCAACAGGAAAGGGATATCCTAGGGGGAGGTTTGAAGGGGCAGTGAAGGGATTTTTTTCATCAAAAATTTCCAGGACAGCACCTTGGAAATACCCTGCTTTCAGCTCCTTCTCTGAGGATAAGGACCAAAGAGAAGACCAAAGGGTCTTTCTGCAGAAAGGAGAGGATCCTGAGCCTCAAAGTTTCGCGTTGGAAAATCAGGGATGTGAACTTGCTGATGGCTTCTTGATGTCACCATAGCGCAGATGACAAACACCAGATCTTTGTCCGAGTGAGCACCGAGCAAGTGAGACTCTACCTAAAACATGACCTGAACGTGGGCTTCTAGAGCATGGTTATTACCAGGTTTTGCTTGGCAAGCTAATCTCCAGCCAAGACAACTGGATCGAGAAATTAACTTGTTGAGCTGTTCAGCACTTTGCTGCTCAGGTAACGAGTGGACCTGTAGGCGATAGCATTGTAGGACTTCACGAACTGCTTGTACCAGTGACATGGTTTAACAGACTGCTGTTTATGAGACAGAGCAGTATTTAAAAGACACATTTCTCTCAGAGCTGCACATAAAATTTGATAGCTAAATAGCTGTAAATGCTACTGAAGTCTGACAACTCAAAGAGGAATCAAGGGTCTGTCATGCGGAGTATCCGCCAATACACCCGGCCCCGCAGAGCCAGTGAGACTTCCAGTCTCATAAAACCTTTTTTATATTGGAAGTGAGAATTTGTGCAGCGCATATGAACTCTCTTTTATTGGGCTGGTGTGATGCTGAGAAAATGCAGTTAAAGTTGTACAAGTTCTCCTTGGAGCGCTATCGCGGCGCCTATAAATCAAAAGCTTTATCCTGGAATGGGTTTACTAAATAAACCTTCTTTAATTTGGGCTCGTGCTGAGCAGCAGGACCACAGTGGGAGTGGGTGCCTCCCCTTGTCAGTGCCCATTTGCACTGGTGGAGTGGGGACAGCTCTGAGTGAGAGATCTCTGGCTCATGTCCCCACTCTTGGGGCCAACAAGAGAATCCCAACCACAGAGCATCCTCCAGAGCACCATTCTCCTCACTCTTCTCATAGGAATTTTACCCTCCCAAAACACCCATAACCCCCCGCAAAGCTCCCAGCTCACAATCCCAGCCCAGCTGCTGCCCTGAAGCTGCTCCAGATCTCCATGCCTATGCAGCTGATTCACAGAGTTCCCGGGAGCATCCTGGGTTGGAAGGACCACAGACCCACCTTCAGCACCCAGTGGAAATGGAGAATTTCCGAACCTTCACAAAGGCCTGGAGTGCTTTGGTTGGGGAGGAAGATTTGGACCAGCTCCCTTATTCCCCAAAGACTCCTACAGCTGCATTAATTATTTCATCTTAGTCTGGCTTCCTCATTAAGCTAACCTAGACGGCCCATGGCTGAGTGACAGCAAGCCAGTCTGCAAGAGCCCAAGCCAGCAGTGCTGGAAACCATGGGCTTGATGTGATTTACGTGGACTAATATTACACATATCTCAAACATGCAATCTTTAGAGGACCTGAGGCTGCTGTCTGGGTGGAGGAAAGCCCACGCAGAGCCAGCAGCACAGCATCTGGACCAGGCCTGGGTATCAGCCTCTCACCCCACACTTAGCTAGCAATGTCGAGCCGGATGGTGGGAACAATTCCCTCACGGATGCCCTGAAGGCACGGGGAGTGGAAAGCCCCAGCACTGTGCCAGTGGACCCAAGTGTGACACAAAACATCTGTGTCAAAGCAAGGGACAGGAAGCACAGCTCCGGCACCAGCCATGGGACAGCCACTTCACCCCACTGATGTGGCTGTGAGTTCAGATAATTCTGGCATCAAGCTCCCCTTGGGATGTCTGGCTTTTGTGGGCTGTAAGAATGATGCTTTGGGGCATTATGCAGATCCCCTTTTTCCAGTACTGCCAAATCTGAGGCTTTTGTATGAATCCACTGCGTTTTGCCGCCTCTGCAAACAAGTGTATAGAAATACAAGACTTCAGCCCCTTAGAATCCTCCAGGGAAAATTCAAAGCAATGAAGAAATATGAGTTGTTTTTCCATGAACCTATTGAAAAAAATGAAAGAAAAAAAAAACCCACCCTGAAAAAACCCACATTACTTTTCAGCCCAGTTTTGCCAGCAGTACAGGTCTTTTTCCCACAGTCTAAGGAATCAACACATTTTCAAATCACTCCTGCTTATGGTATTGAATATCAGAAAAAGATTGCCTTTCATTCAGCAGCTGTTTTGGGACACTGAGAGAAAAGGCAAACATTCTAAACTTAGCAAAACATGAAGAAAGGCTTCGATGCATTTAAAAACTAGTCACAGGACTAGAGCAGGAAAGGAGGGATCTGCAAGGGGTGCATGAGGAGTTGTTCAGGTTTGCAGCATCTTCCACAGCCCAAATTGCTCATGGTAGCATCTCAGCATTGCTCCACTCCTACAGTTCCTTGGAAAAACACAGGGACATGTTCTCATTTTCCCAGGAAAATCAGCAGTTACCTCCTGATTTCCAGACCTTCAGCCTTTCTGACACATAAATGCTCTGGCATGTCTGTGCTGCTGGTGGGGAGTGGGCAGCTCCAAAAATAAACCAAGCAGCTCAGTGTATTAAGAGGAAGCCCAAGAGATGGAATAGCAATAGGGGATGGAGGATTTGCTGAAATAAGTTTGCCCTGAAGCACTGGAAGGAGACAAGCCTTGGGCTCCTACAGGCTTGTGCTATTTAGCACCCCCACACCCCCAGCAATAGCTCCAGCCTCCTCCTGTGAATTCTATGTTCCCTGTCTCATCCACAGGGATGGGACCAAAGCCTTGGAGCTTTCCTGAAATAAGGGAATGGGTCTGGACACTGACTCCAGTGGCTTTCTTTGCCTATCAGACCTGGGTGCCATCAGCCAGCAGGACAGTGAGCCTTCACCAGAGAAGGCTGAAAGCCCAGCAGTCACAAGAAAGGAACCTAAGGGAAGAGAGACAAGGAAGCCAAACTTGGCATGAATCAGCACTCAAGGTGGGTCAAGCAGCACATCAACCCTGGCTTGACATCCCCAACAATACCCTTGGGCAAGGGATCAGAGCCAAGCACCGTGTCCCCATCCCAGCTGACCCCTGGTTCCCACCTGGCCCCCACAGAGCCACAGAAAATTCTTAATGCCACCAGGTAAGTAAAGAGCCATGACCGCCAGGCTTCTAACAAAGACAAACTGCCTCCCTCCTTCCTCCCAGATTGCAAGCAGATGTGTGCTTAAATTACCTGCTGCTGACTGTGACGCTTAGCAAAGCGCCGTGGTCTAGGAGCAGAACGAAGAAAAAATGTGTGAATCGAGGGAAGAGAGGATTAGCAAGAATTCAGCTGGCTCTGGAAGGGCAAAGTGTCGTCATTGCAGGAAACAAATGTCACTTCCATTGAGAGACAAATATTCATGGCACAAGGGAAACCCTCATGTTGCTGAAGTCAGTGACAATATTAAGAAAGTTTAGGGAAAGGCTGCAGGGCTGCATCTGGGCTTCCCAAAGGGAATTACTAGGCCACAGCATGCTACCGGAGCCTGTAGCCCTGCTTGTGTTGCATGGCTGTGGCTTCCTTTTCCAAAGACACTCTTGAGGTCCATGTGCCCAGCTGCCCACACAGCCTGTAGACCCTGGCTCCACACTGCTGGACACAGATCCTGCTGGTGTTGGCTCCTGTGCTAGGCTGCAGGTCTTCATCATGTTTCACAAGTCTCCCCAGGGATGCTGTGTGCCCATGAAGCTCCTTTGCCCAGGAGGGCAAAGACACCCAGGGCCCATCTTGGAAGGGCTAAGAACAATGCTAATAGAGAAAAGGCATGGAGATGTACCTCCATCATGCTCGTCCTCTGTGACACATGAGGGAAATGGGCTCTGCACCAGCTCTGCCCCTACTCAGAGCCTGCTTGCACTCATATCAGTGACAGCTATACCCTCATGGGTTGCTGCCCAAAGCCTGCAGTTTCAGGGCACATCTTTGCACCAAAGGCAAGACTCCAAGTAATGCCTCCTCAGAGAGCTGGGATGTGGGTGCAAACTGGGAGAGCCCTGACACTGTGCTTCTTCTGTGAGGGCGGCAGGTTGCTGCAAGGATCCACGGTCTTCAGAAGAGCATCCAAGGAGATGCCCCATCTCCCAGCAGCACCCTGCACAGCAAGACAGCATTCTGCAAACTGAGCCATAGAAATCAAGTCCGACCTGCTCCCCTTCCCCCTCGCTGCTCCTGGCTTGCTCTCTGCCGAGCCCTTGCGGGTCACACGTGGCGTCCCACTTCCCGGCACAGCTCCACCGGCTGGAGCAAAGAGCAGAGTCAGACCCAAATTGCAGATTAGTGCGTTGGGTTCATGCACGGGAAACAAAAGATTGGAAATCTCTGAAGTGCACAGCTGGAATCCACACCCCGACCATGTTTTTGTGAGATATCACGTACATTTTTAAAAGCTATCTAGAGAGGGTTCTGCTTTAAAACAGCCTGGCGGCTGCTGCACTGACACCACCTCCTGTCACGCTGACCAGGACCTTCAACTGTTCCCTGTCCCCCACAGGCCATACTCAACTGTACCCTTAAGCCTTAGGTTATGAAATATTCAAAGAAAGGATTAAATGTCCTCCTCTGCATTCATTCAACACCAGCTGTGGAGGGAGGGTGGGAAAGGAAGGACATGTGACCCAGAAAAATCACTGTGGGATACTACCTGCCAACACCCTGAAATGGTGGTCCCCAGAAACCCTGGGGTTTCTCTCTCTGTCATATGTATGGCCTCACAAGGTCACTGCAAGGGGAATGCCTATGAGCAGCCAGAAGATACTCACATGGCACCATGAGGAACGTGGACTGTGGAAACACTCCTCTCCCTCTCACACCATAAATGTGGTTTCTTCTCCCTTTAAAGCTCCTGCAACAGCAACCATATGATGGGATGCTGAACTATGAGATCTTTCTTGCCTTTTTTTCCAGGCTTCCAGGCTAAAAGTGATCCAAGGTAAGACCAAATACACTTGTAAGATGCTTAGGCTCTCTGTTCCTCAACACTATTGATCTCCAAGGAGTCCTCCAACATGCTGCAGGAGTCTAAGCAAAGGTTTAATTCTCCTTAGGTTTCAAGTTTCTTCCTCCTTGCCTCTTCTTCCCATCTCTCACATTGTCTGAGTTGCAAGCTGACCCCTCAGCTTAGCTCTTCAGGATGTTTGCTTCACTTTGATTCAGAACTGTTCAACTCATGAGCACTTTCTGCCTCCACCACCAGCCAGAAATGGCAGCCCTGACTACTCCTGCTCCTTCCCAGGCTTCCTCTGCCCCAAAGCATCATCCATGGTAATTCTACAGCAAACAGTCACTCCAGGAAAATATGGTTTGCTCCATTCAAACTGACTGACCTCTGTAATCCAGCTCCTCCAGCCTCCCTGTCCCTTTTTTGGTCAAGGAGAATTGACGCGAGACACAGCATTTCCAATTAAAATAACTAGTTTGAAAGTCCAGCATGAAATTAAATTCCAACACAGCCACATGCCACAACCAGACTCCCCAGGAAGGGAATGCTTTATGACCCTCTCCAGTGACTGCTCCTTAGGAGCTGTAGAGAAGGGAAAATGTGGCCAGGATTCAGCCCCAACTGTGCTCTGTGCACTCACCGCGATGGGGCATGGAGCAGGACACCACACTCCCTTTGGAAAAACACTGTTCCATCCATACAATAAATACCAGAGCACCAATACCCAGCAGTGCAGCCACAGCCTCATCCCAGCATTGGGAAAAGCCAAACCAAGCCAACCTGAGACAGCAAAACTGTGAGCAAAACCCCCTTCCAGTGAACTCAGGGCTAATGATGAGATGCTGAAAGAACATGAGTCATGGATTGAAGGTGCTTGCTTTTTCTAGCACATGTGTGGAGTTACTCTCACCTGAAATCAGTTTTTGGACAGCTAGTGAACACATGCTGTTTCAACTCAAATATGCCTCGGTCGCTGTCCCAAGCAGGGAGTTATCTCAGGGTTTATTAATGGGGAAATCCACTGCACTGACATGCTTGAAGCATTGGGGTGAGAGCAGTAAGGAAGGAGAATCAGCAACACCTGCTCTGCTTCTCCCTAGGGAAATGATCAAAAAAAGGGCAAGACCATTGCCCACAGCCAGGGATGCCCAGCATTCTCCAGACTGCCCCGAGCACAGGCTGCCCTCCCTCCCACACCTAGATGGGAAACCCATTAAACACTGCAGGCAATGAAGCCTCCGCTGCTCCTCCCTGGAGGCATTTTCACGGTCAACTTGAGGAAATTGTTCCTGATATCCAGCCTAAATTTCCCTTTGTTGATTTTCAGTTGAGCAGCGGAAAGGTGGGAGCTTTAATGAGACAAGCGGGGCCGCTGGAGGGGAAGGAGCCGTCAGTTTGAGCAAGGCAATGCACAGAGCTGTGGTTTAAGTGAAACAGCTATTGCAAAAAGCCCAGAATCCTACAAACTTGGGATGGAAAATGTCTATTAACTTTCCCAATGGACTAACATGAGATTGTTCCCCCATTTTCTAATGCTTCCCCCAGTCCAGCTATTTGATTGGGACCAGAGCTCTGCAAAAATATGAAGGGGTCATTCTTTTTTTTTTTTTTTTTTTTAAAGAATTGTTTTATGTGGAATAGAGTGTTGGACATTATGGCCAGATTTTCTTGTTTCATCCAAGAGAGAAACTTTTGCTGTTTTCCCTCCTCACACACCCTCTTCTACCCTGCAAACCACCACCACCTTGAGCTCTCCTGGTGTCTGAGTCAGAGAGCATGATGTGCACAGCAGGAAGTCACTGCCAACTTGTGTTTGGAAACAAGTTGCATTTGGGGTGAGAAATGCAACACAAAACTGCAGACAACTGCTGTCTGGGGCATGACTGCTGCTCAACAAGGCACCACCCACCTCATGCACTTCCTCACAGGAACCCAGCATGATCCTGCACTGGCAGTCCATTGGATGTGAACCCCTTGCCACCCTTCACTATTTTTCCATGTCTAATTGAGGAAAAGGCTTTTCATCAGCCTGTAAGACACTGCAATGCTCACAGGAGCATGCCTGGGATGTAAAGATGCATGAGCAAAGGGCATGTAAGGGAACAATTGTGCAGCCAAGTGGGTTTGACATGACATCTGTTTCTTCCAGCAACCAGGAAATCAAAACCTAAAAATCCACCTTGATCTACCTTGAGAGATGTGATTCAGCAAGAAAAGAAACAATGGTTGGGTACAGGAGCACTGGGCCCCTCTGCCTTACACACCTAGAAAGCATCAGGACTGTACAATTGTGAATCCCAAAAACTGGCTGGCTGCTTTCTGGGGGGAAAAAAAGCTCCCAGGCTGTGATGCACCACTGCAGCCAGACCTCCTTTGCAGTGGGTAAGAGTTTACCCAATATAGCCACAGAACCCCACAGGATTGTGGAAATAGAGGCCTCACGAGAGACAGATCATGCAGGGCTGAGCTAACACACCCTGGAAGATGTTTGCCTCAATTGCATGCTTTTTTATTTTAAATGTCAGAAGGCTGCATGGCAGTAGAAAGGTTCTTTTCCACTGTATTGTTATGGGCTTGTAAAGGTCCCTGGAAACATCAGGCTCGGTTTTCCTGAGGACCTGCCACCTGTAAGGTTTTACCAGCAGAATGGAGAGCAGAGTGCTCCTGGTGGTGCAGAGTGAGCTGGTGTAAGTGGTCAGGAGCTCTCCCACCCCTTACACCCACGCTGGGCCAGAGCAGGGCATTGCCTCCCCAAAATGAGCACACAACTCATGTTGCTGAAAAGGGCAGAGGAATAGCACCAGCACATGCTCTGCCCCACATTAACACCAGTGTTTGGAAGCTCATCAGGGAACACATTAACAGGGAGCAGACAGCCCCAGGGTTTCCCTGCTGTAGCTCTCCCAGTGCTCTCTGCTGTCACAGAAACTCCCTCACAGGGTAAGAGTTTAGCACATTGGCTGCAAAAACTTCAGTAAGAGAGATCCTCACCAAGACATTAGAGAAATCCTACCTCACCCGCTCTGTTTTTAGAAGCAGGAAAAACATGAGTGCAGGGGAGTGACAAAGAGGGCTTTTTCCCCCATGAACTTCCTATACATCAGGCAAGAGAGCACTCTGCATGGAACATTGCAAGTCTGGGATGTGGCAAGACACCAACTACATTTTATGTGTTGCAAAGCCACCTCCTCTGTGGCAGCTGAGATTTCAAAGCATACACTCCGACCTTGGTAACACATTTTACATACTGAGCCACTGCTGACACGGGAAATAACAGGGGAAAAGGGCTAGGATTTCAAAGATTTTATTGCATTGTCGGATCTGCTAGGAACTGGGACAGACCCAGCTGCCAGCCTGGCCGTCCAGCCCTCTGCCACTCTTCATCATGGGCACAAGGCAACGAGATTGAAACAATCTGAAGCAATGCAAAATGCTGGCACACCAGTCTAAACAAGAGGAGAAGATTCAAAGGAGGAAGAGACACACACCCTGCTCTGTGGATAGCCCTAAGGGTGATGAGTGGGTGATTCCCTATTTTTTATTATCTATCTACAATGGAGGATGGCTTGAACAGGACAACACTTCTTTTTCCTCTTATGGAAAGAATCAGGACAACTTCTTTGTACTTTGTACTTTGCCTGTGAAGGCAATCATCCCAAAAACAAGGGAAGAGGAGAGAGGAGACTTAGAAGAAAGCTTTTTCACTGGAGGAAGCAAAGATAGATGGGCAGATGGATAAGAAAAGAGAGGAATCCTTCCCACATGACATCCTTCCCCATATGGTCCCTTCAGGCTGACCTCAGCCTGAAGGTTAACCCCCCTGAGACACTTTACCAAATACATAATTTGATTCCCCCGTTCTCTCCCTTCTCCCAGCAAGGGAATAGCAGTTTCCTATAGCCCTGATTTGCTAAATAAAACACTCCTTGATGGCTCCTCGCAATAACATTTGCACAGAAAATTGACATTCTTCCTCCTCCCAACAGCCTTGACACTGTTTGTTTGTGAGTTAATAACTTGAACACTCGGCTGAGCTATTGATCCCCTCTCAGAATGATCATTCTTTAGTCCAAAATACACAAAAAAATAAAGGAATGAGATTGCAATGGCAAAATGAACTCAGTGCTTGCATGTGGCCCCATGGCACTGGCTTTGCAGGGAGGACTCAGGTCCTTCCCAAATGTTCACAGTATCTTCTGCAAACAGAACCACACAAGGCTGGATTTATTTCTCTCCACTGTCAAGGAAGAGATGTTGTAACTTGCAGGCAGAAAGTGAATTTTCATGACCCAAAATTATCATTTAGCTTTAAATATTCATCACCCAAAAGGGGCTTCATAGAAGGATAGCTGGTGCAGGGAGGTGTCTCTGCTAGAGATGTCCAACAGCAGCTGTGTGTGGGTACCATCACCTCCTGTTAGAGGAAAGGCAGTACTTCAGAGCCCCAGCTGAAGGAGAGAGTGGAGCAGCAGATCAGGCCCTCCATCCAGGGCATGGTGCTCTTTGGCCTTTTGTTGTATTGTTGTTGTATTGTTTTGCTGTCTTAGACAGGACCTGGCATTCCAAAGGCAGAGCAAAGCCCCAGATTTCATCCATTCCCTCCTGACCTCACTCCTTTGGAGTAGATCCCCCTCCACTGCCCACCCTAACAAAACCTGATGAAAGGAGACATTAAAGTCCCTGCAATGCCCTCATCCTCCTTAACCACTCCTGTACCAGCAGGGCATGGTACAGCACCTCTCCCAGGGGAATCCTCCCCCATGGCTGTGTTTTCCTTTGCAATCTGTTTGCATACCTCTGGCTAATTGTTCTTCAGACTGCACTTTTCAGGGTAGATTTTCATGGCACACGATCAATTTTTCCCCAGTTGAATTTTTTTTTCCCTTTCAAAGCCTTTGATGTCTGGGAAAATAACAGGCAACCTCAACACACGGCTGAGCATCAGGCGAGGGCTGGGAAGCACTAAGCGGAAATGCATTTAGTTGTCTGGGTCAAAAACCATTTCCTTTGTTAAATGATTATTATTGTTCCAAGAGGATTTCAGTGGGAATTGAGGGTGCTTAGATAGATGGATTCACAGGTTTGCTGAGCTTCTATAAGGGTCTCTATATCCTCCACCATAATTCTACATCATAACTTCCAACACCAATAACTCTTCTATGACTCCCAACAGATATTCCTGTGCCTTCCAAAGCAATAACTTCTCAATGAACTCCAGACCTGCCAAATCGACTGTTTTCCCCCCGTGGACGCCTGCTTTTTGGCCCTTCTCACCGCCCCCCTGGGAATCTTGACCCATTTACCTCTCCTTCTGGTTCCAAGCCCAGCGCAAGGGGAGATGAGATCAGAAAGCGATCTGCCTCGGATGTCAACAAATAGCTCTGGTACTAAAAGCTTTCAGTCATCTCCCATTTTCCTGACTGCTCTCAGCAGCCGAGGATCCAGATCTGGACCTGCCTGCACTTCTGAGCAAACCTTTCCTAATCACACACTGCCCTTTCTCACAATACTCATTTCTTCCCACTCGTACCTGTAAATTGCTACGAGTGTGTTGCAGGTCTGCCCTGAAGAAATTCCTTAGTTTATACACTGGGGCTAAAGGACAAACACTCAAATAAGAAATAAATTGTGATGCATTTCTTGGGTCGTCCAGCCTCCCAGTTCACCCATAAGAGCATCATGCCAGGCACAGCAACACTGAGCTGCTAACTCTACACGCACCTGATCTTAATGATGTGTTAATTAAGCTAAGGTTAGAGCTGCTCGTTACCTTATTATTTTTGGTTCTATCACAGTAATGCTCAATGGTCTCAATCAGGAACTAGGCTTTTTTTTTCCGCTCTCTCCTTTTAAATAACAAATTATTTCAAGATCCAGTAAAAATAAATGCACACAAGCAAGCTCTGCTCTTTTCCAGGGGATTTTGCTCTGCGAGGGAAGAAAGATTTCAACAGTGTGTTTGAATCAAAAATGAACATATGCAAAAAGGGAGGAATGACATACATCAAAAGCTGCCCTTTTTTTTGTTGAAAAAGTGTTTTTTTAAACAAAGAAAAACCCCAAAAGACTAATCTTAGAGCACTAGGTGCTGTGAACAGCCAGTTCATGCTGCATGGTGAATACTGAGCAAGCAACAAAGCTGCCTAGAGGAGGACAGAGGAAGGATAAGAGGTTTGGCTCCACTCGTCAGCTCTCCAGTTGCTACTCCATTCACCAACCTACAAATTGCTCCAACTACTGGGCCCAAACATGGCCAGGCTCCTCTCAGGTCATCCCCACCCCATGAGCACACAAAAGGCAAGCAGTGCTTCTGTGTAAATAACCAAAATTTAAAAGACAGCACTAAATTTGCTGGACAGCATGTTAAAGGATCTCTGGTGACGCTGGTGTAGGTCTACCCATGCCAGGCTGCCTTCATATGGGTGCAATGAGCTGCCAGCTCTCATCACTCCCTTGATAAACTGCCATAGGCATAGCCCTTCTTTACCTGAGCAGCAGATATTAGAGGGGCAGGATGTCTGCAAAATATTCTAGTCTGGGATCCAATGGGGTCCAGGATGGAGAGGCAGGTGGGGAATGCCACAGAGGAAATTTGGGCAGGTCTTGTTGACACCAGAAGAGATTCAGGTGCTCATCCTCAGGGGTGATGCTGCTGCCCTGGGAAACTGGAATAGCATTCCCCACTTCCACTCCTTCCCAGTCAGGGGGAAATGAACCACATAAACCAAGAATCACAGAACCACTAAGACTGGAAAAGACCTCTTATTTCATTGAGTTCAACCATTAGGACCTCCCATGCAGGAGGACCTAATGCTTCTAACACTGTGGGCACCTCTGAGCACTGTGGCTGCACTTTCTCCTCACAGGCACCCTCAGATATTGGTGTAGGAGCCCACTGTGGGGACAGGCTCATGTCACACCCCCAGCTGCACTCCACTGCCCTGTGAATGACCTGGCTTTTTAAAAGATGCCATCACACCCACACAAACCGATTACTAGAAAACAGTTAAGCTGGTGATGGACCTCAGGACCACCATGGAAAAATGTAAAAGGAATCCACCCGTTCCCACAAAGCCCAGTTTCTGCAAAGGATTTGCAATCCAACTTCATGTCATTTGTCAAATAGGAGTCAGGACTCCTCTTCCCTGGTTTTCAACCGAAATCAGCTTATGCCTTTTCTGGCTGCTTCTGAAAACAACTCAAAAGTAGAAATTAAGAAATGAAACCTCTAGAAATTGTTAGTGTTTCCCTGACCTGTGCCAAAATTGTCAATTCCCTTTGCATTTAGTGCTGCTATCCTCAGTGGGAAGAAGCTGGTTCCGTCCCAAAATTTAACCCTTGACTTGAGAAAACTTCCAAAAGGGGAAAAAAAGCACCTCTTTTGGGGAAAGCCCACAGGAAAAAGACTTTGGAGAATCTCGGTGATGCTTTAATGGATAATGGAGGAGAAATGGCTCTGGGAACTGGGGCAAGAGAGGATTTTTCTGGGGAACATGGTGTCTCCTAAAGCAGCAAGTCCTGCTGGTGCTAGTTTTCCAAAGAGGTCTTGCAGCACAAAGCAATGCAGGCAGACACACAGCAACTTACTTGGAGGCTCTGGCATGCAGGCTTTGAGCAGGAAAGTGCTGCACAACTGCACTAATTATCTGCTGAACATCTGTCTCTCTCCTACTATCGCGGGGCCGGAGGAGTCCTCCTGCATAGCTGAGGATTAGCGCTGGAAAATATTTTGTTGACTGTGTGATTTTACATGGGAGGGGGAGAGGAAAAAAACCCCTCAGATTCCTTGGAAGGGGGGCTGTTTCAGGGAGAATCTCCTGGATGAAGAAGGGGAATTTGTGGTCAAAATCAGAGACCTTGCTGGAGCAAGAAGCAGGGGCTTGCCCTGATGTGGGCTGAAGGATTCAGTCCCTTGCTCCAGACTGGGGCAGGAGGGGCTTTGCCCCTGTGGTGCCAACACTGCAAGTAACACCAGGGCATTTATTGGAATCCAGAGGGTTCTCCTGTCACAGCACCCAGCCTGCTCCGCTGGCAGCAGAGGTTAACCACCAAAGGCCAACCCATTGGTGGCTTTCCAGGGACTGCTTCATTTCCCTAGGACAAAGGGGGATTCCCAAGATCACCAGTGGCTCCAGAATTTAATAACAGAAGTAGTAAGACCTTCAGTTGTGGTGTGGTACCCAGGGGAGGTTGTGCATCCTTTTCTCTGTCTTGGCTGGGATGCCATTCTCCCAAAATCCGTCTATATCCAAGGAGAGAGGCAGCAGCACAAAGGGACTTGGACAGGCTCCTGGCATAAATCACCCCCTAATAAACTGAGGAGCCTCCTTCCTAGAGAGGCAAGAGAGGGGATCTGGAACTGCAGGAAATGGGACTGGGTGGTGGGAATACATCCCTAATCTTCAGTCTGTAACCCACCAGCCTTGAGAGGAAAAAACTGCCCAACTTTGTACGACATCCACCATCCATATTAATGAGGTTTGTAGAAATCTGTGTGCAACAAGCCTGACAGAAGCCTAAAAATCAAACCTGTGGTGAAGAGAAGCAAATTCCCTGCTGTTTAATTAGCACAAATGTCTTGAGAGCTGGGAATGTGTTTTTTTTTCCTTTCAAGACCATCAGGGGCCAGAAACTTGCACAATAACACAAACAAAACGTCCCTTAAAATCAACTGGTGTTTTTGGCCAAGCAGAAACGGTTGGGATTTCCAAATATGGCCCATGGGAACAACAGCCCAGGCATTCTTGGGAAGCATCACGGAGCCTAAACTGCCTCCCAGGAATAAAATCCTTCAGTCCAGCATGACAAAAGAGCCATTGCATGACAGTCGCTATCGCAGAAGTGCGCGAATTAAGCAATCAATCAAGCGAGCAATGCGCGGCAAAAGAGCAGCGCACAGGGCACATCCTAGCAGCAGCAGAGCTGGGCTGGCCTGTGGTTGCATCCCATCCCACATGGGCTATTTTATCCCTTCTTCACCAGCATCACAGAAACCGAGGGTTTCCCTTTGGTTTTGGCTTTCTAATCCAAGTTTGGGGAGCAGGACCCTTTCTTGGAGACAATGCAGGTATCCAGCATTTGTTTTGGATTCAGACGCTACATAAATCAATGGTTATTCTGCGGGGACATGACAGAGCAAAAAATCAGATGTAAAATTTGCCAGACGGCAAGAAATGAGCTAGAAATCATTGCTGTCTCTCCTGGGTCAGGGAAAGAATCCTGTCTCAAAGGCTTGGGATTGCGTGTGTGCCTCCAGCTTCACATAATGACATTCCCTGGGGCAAAAAGAGAAAGAAGACTCTTTAAAATCACCCATGATTTATTTTTGTCCATCTCTTTTAACTGGTTCAAAGGACATGGCCACTGCCCATGCAGGGATTTAAACACCATGATGTGATTTTTGGAGCCCAGCTGTACCCTGAGAGAAGGGCTGAGCACCCAGAGGCCCAGATATATTTGCAAACAGATTGGGCAAACGGCTGCATGTTTGTAAGTGTATTTTAAAAATCAGATCCTGTTGGCAGGCAACTCTCAGACAGCAAGCAGGGCCAAATCCCATGAATAAATTGCTTGGAGCGAGTAGTTTGACGCGCCATTATTCATAACTAATGCAGTCCTAGTAAACAGAAAATGGAGGCCAAATCTGCCTGTATAGACACCAATGACCTCATCTATTTTCATCCTATTTACTGAATAAAATAGGAGCAGAAGAAAGTTACCACCATCGTCTAAAAGGGGAAATGGAGGTTTTGGAAGAACAATATTCCCAACAGCTCTGGAGTGCATTGGGAGTCTGAAGAGCAGGGGCCCAAGGTGAATTCAGTCAGAGCAGAAATTTGGTCCCACCAATGAAAAGACTAAAATAAAGCCAACTGAGTCCTTCTCCCATCTTTTATCAGCTCTTGCTCAGGGTTATGAAGAGCACAGCTTGCCTGAGACTAGATGAAAGCAAGAGCCACTGGAGGGTGCACAGCCCCTGTAGGGCATCCCCCCCTAAAGGTGGGAGCTCTCCTCCCACTTCCCAGCTATCATTTCAAAGCAGGTTATGTAGAGTTTTTTGGGATCAGGCAAGCTGCAGTGCACTTCCCAAGCAAAGTTTCCACTCTCCATAGCAAAGTCCTAAGCAAAACAAACAAAATAAACCAGGGAAGTGAAGAGGGAGCAACAGGCTGCTCCTCCACCCAGCACAGCAATTACAGGCTGCTCAATGCAACCATCGAACAGTTGGTTGCAGCAAGCACAAGGCACAACTCTTATGGTGTTTTCATTCAGAAGAAAAACATCAGAAGTCACTGCCAGGGTATACTGTACAAAAAAACCACCCATCCTGATTGCAGATGGGAAGGGACCTTCACGAAGCGCAGGTCTGCTAACGCTGACGCAGCTGCCAGAGCAGCAGCTGCTTCCAAGAAGCCGTGAGGCTGCAAACCAGAGCACAGACGTGCTATTTCTGCCACATTTCCTATGTACTTTAAGAATTACATTTATTCAATTTGGGCAACACGTAGGAAAATTGTGAACGCGGCTGTGATCACTCTTGCCTTGCTTCCTTTTCTAAATGATGCAAATTTTAAAGGATTTTGCTTGCAAGCTGCTTTCACCCTGAAGAGGCCAGCTCAGCACCTCCATAATTTACCTTAGGGAAAACTAAAGCCATTGACCTGAAGTCTGTCACATTCATCTTGAGCACAAAGGGAAATACTTCTGTAAATGACAAAGAAAATTTATTATGCTGCTTACAAATTACAGCCCATTAAAAAAATTGTCCTGATTTGAATCATTGACTTTTCAAAATAAATACTCTTCTTTCATCAATAGCCTCAAAATACAAGCTAACCACAAAACCCCTTGGAAAAAAAAAGAAACATAAAAATTATATCTTTACACATTAATAACATTTATTGATCTAACGGCAAGTGTATGTCCACATCCATAGTTTTACTGTATCACATATCAATAATACTCCACACTTTTTTTTATATTAAAATATGCTATTCCCATGAAACCAAAGTCCTAAGTATTTTCCTAAAAAGGCCTTTGCGATTTAAATGCACAATGGTTGCATTTAAAAGTACTAACACTAAGAGCATATTTGGTTACGCAGACTGGCATTAACCATTCATAAAATGAATGGGGCAGCGATGTGGGCATGTCATAAAATAGAAACATTTTTATTTGTAATGAAACCATGAGAGTTTTCTCTGTCTCCTTTTGCTATCACCTTCTTCATGTCTCAGACCCTGAATTTATTAAGCAGCCAAAGCAGCCTGGACGGAGCTTGGCACTGCCAGCTCTGTGCCTCGTGGTTTTGGACGAGGCTTAGCATGCTATAATCTGTTTATTAATGCTTTGAAGAGGGGCTGAGCAATGAGGAGGAAAAACTGGCAGATGATAATACTATTTAGGCTAATCAAGAATACGATGGATAGGAGAGACCATCAAAGCGAGCGGCAGTGCCAGGCATTGAGGAAGCATGGTGTGATGATAAATGCAATGCACTGCATGCTGAAAGGGAGATTTTGAACTAATCACATACATTGCTGCAGCCTAAATTAGCTGAAAAGAGGCAGCAAAGTGATGTCAGCCTTTGCTCGGTGGCTGCATTGAAAATGGCAAACAAAATGTAAGGTGATATATAAAGACCTGGGATTATATGTGACGCTGTAAATCAACAATACGCCCTGACCTGGAACATTCTGATTAATCCTGGATATCCTGCATAAAAATAAAAAAAAAAATCAGGGGTAAAGAGTATCTGTTCAGAGACAGGCAATAAAAGCAATGAGATGCAGAGAAAGAGTGGAGCCTCAGACTTTAATTTACAAAGGAGGTGGAGAAACAGGAAGAGAAAGGAGGTGCAGAGAGCAACGAAAGGGAGCCGAAAATGCTCCTTGAATACGGGAAAGGCAAGAGAGTCCACAAAATAAAAAGGAGACTTGAAGCTGCTTTATCTACACATGTAGAACCTGGTGCACAGCCGGATCTCGGTCTGTGCTCCCTCCGAGCATCCAGTAGACCCACAACAAAGAGAGTGGAGAATTAAGTGCACAAATTAAGTGCTTTTATTTCTAAGAAGACTCATAGGTGTGTGGTGGCACTGGGAGTGGGTGAAGGAAGAGTCATGCTGGGAAAAAGAACACCAAGGTCTAGAGAAACACCACCACAGTCAGCACGAGGTCTTATGGATGAGACCTGTATCCAGACAGGAAAATGAGACCTGTTTCCCATAGCAAGTTGCTCCTGGCTGGACAGAACCAAGGGTCATTACATGCTCTGCAGCAGTCAGGGTCTCCCGGGCACGCCTTTGGTATATTTAGGTATTTAATGAGTTGGGTTCTCTCTCATGTCTCCCTCAACCCTTGATGAGGAGCACCACTTCCAGCACATCACTACGAACGCCATGTCCAAATGGCTCCAGAGCAGCTGCTGCCCGCTGTGGGGAAACTGAGGTAGAATCCCTGACTTTCCCAACACCATTGGGATACTCTTCAACACTGCACTCCTCACATTCATCAGCTGCATCCTAAAACCACAGTTGCCCAGGGGCAGGTGGGCAGACACAAATCCTCGTGTCTCTTCATCTCTCCCCTCCCTGTTTTCTGAGGTCTGGTGATTTCCCAGCTGATGAACACATTACCACCTCATTCGGCAACGCCTCGGAGGCGCTCACGTTTCAGGCCCCGGTGAGAAAAAGATGAAGTATGAAAATCCCTTTCCTTTCCAATCCAGTCCTCCCAGCACCGGCCAAGGAGCAAACACAAAACGCCTCGGAAAACACACAGAAAACACCGGATGTGAGAGGCCGTGCCGAAGTCGCACCATATGCAGGTGTCAGGGAAAAAGGTCTCCTGTCTCCCACGCCAGGCTGCTATCTCCATCCTGCAAAGCCTCCCCATGAGGGGTTAATGGCCAAGGATGATCCTTTCCCTCCACTGGCTTGTCAGTGAACTGGACTAAGCAAAGAGGAGGATTCCCGTAGACATGCCCATGAGCTCCAGTATCTGGAGATGATACTAGCTCTGGAAGCCTTCAAATACATCCACGCTGACTTAGAGAGGTACACGCATGAGCCTCGACCCAAATATCAACTCACCATTCCATTACAAGCATCACTGGGGAAAGCACATTCTCCTCTCCCTACCCTCGGAGCTGCAGCAAAGAAAGGGACAAAGGTCAGGGCAGGAGTTAAACACTAACCCCCAAGGGCACCTCCTGGTGACATCCCTGTCTGCAAACCATTGTATTTTGATTTTTTTTTCAGATGGGCTGCAGCATGTTGAAACCCATGAGGCACAGCAGAAGCTTGTCCCACTTCTGCAGGCAGTGGCTCCGGAGCCCCTATTTTGGGGTATTATTTAGGAAAAGTGAGACAAGCAACCACATGGGTGAGGGAGAGAATGCTTGTTATGTTCCAGTATAACGGAGCATGTCGGACAAGCTTCATCTTCATCTAAAATCCTTGGGAAAAGGCATCAACTCAGCATCTCAGGCCAACAGAGACAGATGCTTCTCAGGAAATGTCACAATCTCTTCCCTGAAAGGCTTTTTGGAAAAGGAAGGGGGTTATAGCAATTGTGGCACTGTTCCTCCCTTTCATAAGCTGAAGCAGAGCAAAAAACCCCACAGCTCTACTCCACACTGGTTTTTCACCCCATAAATAGAAACAAGCTGATCACACCAAATTCGTGCAGGATTTTGTGGAAAGCGCAGAAGAAAATGGGACAGAGGTTTGTTTAGTGGTGACAGCCCAGTCCTGCCTCTTTGACATTTGCTCCAAACCAGTGAACTGCACAGCATTTGAACTTTTGTTTAGACAGATAGGCCTGTGTATTTAGAAATCCTTGAAACTCATCCATCTGCAAAGACAGCAACTCTCCATAATGCAAAAGCTCGAGCTGGGATGCTGAGCTCAGCAGATCTCTCTACAAATGATTCCTATTAAAGTAAAAAATTACAAGGCAAGTGTCTATTTGACAATCCAAGCCTGACCAAAAAAAAAAAAAAAAGGGAATTTAAAAAAACGTAACATGGTCATGCCAGTCATCTTTATAGACTGCTGAAGAGCTTAGGGATCACCAGTTCTCCATTGCCTGCCTGGTGCCCAAACTCTTCCAGAGGAGAACACTCTCCATGCCACCCAGGACCATCCTGGTGCAGTCACCCTGACCAGGATCTACTCAGCTCTTCAACACCTCTAGAGGTGGAAACCATAACCTAATTGCCTGGCAGTCAGTTTGGATATCTATCCATCTTTTCCATGAGGATCATTTCTCCTGGCACTCAGCCTGAAGCTCCCACACTGTGTTTTACCCCCTCAATTTATTGCCCCAGGGACACAAGGGCTGGTTACTCTAGGAGATTTTTGCATCTCTGAATGCTTACAGCTTTTTTTGACTTTTCTCCAGACTGAATGCTTCCAAACCATGGCCTTGGGGATGTGGGACATGCTTAGGTCCCCAGCTGCTTTGTACACCACCAGCATCAGCAGAACACTGAGAAACTCCTCACAGGTGATGGCTGCCACCACACACCAGCAGTGATCCTGATCTCACCATCAAGCACAATGAGGCACAGCCACCAGGACCGAAGGGATAACACAAAATTATCCTAACTATCATCCTATCCTATCCTATCCTATCCTATCCTATCCTATCCTATCCTATCCTATCCTATCCTATCCTATCCTAATCATCATCATCCTATCCTATCCTATCAACTAAAGGCCACCTGAGGCCAGAGAAAACTGCAGAAGAGTTTCTTCTTCTGCAGTTCTGTGGTTTCCCCAGGTGGGCCAAGAGGTGGGACATGCTGGGGAGAACCTGTCGGTGCCACATCCCTTCTCCTTCTCTGCACACCATGGCAGCAGCAGAGTACTCAGCTTGTAGATCCCTGCCCCCCACAAAGCCTAAACCAGCAGATTATCACGTTAACGCTTCAAATGTTTAATTTCCTGCTCCAATTACACTGGTTTTGCAGCGGGAGAGGCAGGAGGGGGGAACAAGTGAAAACAAGCCGGGTGTTTTCAACTAAACCAGAGTGACCCCGAGACCACCAGGGTTTCCCTTCATCTCCACAGATGGGGGGTCAGTGCTCAGGCTGGCGAGGTGGCTGGATGTAGGCGTGGGAGCCACCTGAGCCCCGACCTCTCAGGCCAGCAGTGCAGTCCCTCTCCATCCCACAGTTAAAATGAAAAGATCCTTTTGTCCGGCGACCTCCACAACACTGCAGAAACATTTGCTGCACCACAAGGAAAACAAGGCAGCTGGTGTTGGCAGAGCAAAACGGTACTCGGCTGCAGACAGAGGCTGAGGGAGCATCAAGGAGAGACAGGTAATAGAGTAGAGGGAGGGTAAAAAACAGTGTGAGTAGGGAATGGACGGTATCTACGTGCAGGATAGCTACAGAGTGAAATGCACAGAGGGATGAAAAGCACAGAGGAAAACCGAGGGAGAGGGAAGGTGAGAGCATGGAAAAGGGGGACAGATAGTGGGGAGAAAGGGGGAAAGAGTGCAGAGAAAATGAGGATGTGGAGAAGGAAGGAGGGAGAGTGAGGAGGAGAAAAGCACTAAGGAAACGGCAGGCTGTGGCGGCATGCAGGCTCCAGCAGAGCTGCCTCCGCCTGGACACTCCCCTTGCCACATCCACCGGGTTGCTCAATACTCCCCAGAGGAAAAGAGAGATCTGGAGGAAAAAAGATATTCCAACCCAGGTGTCTTGCAGATCAGCAATTCCAGCTTGAGTTGCTTTCGAGAAATATTAAAAAAATAAACTCATCCATGAGCACTCAGCCTGAAAGTCCACTGGCTGCTTATAGGGAAGACTGGGGCTCTGGGACTCAAAATCCCATGGAAAACATCCAATTCCCCCTGGTGGGAACACAGAGCCCATCATCCTCAGCTGTGCTGGGGCAGGGGATCTTGGTTGCCCACAGAGCCAGGGATGCTTTCTGCTCAGAGCCCTTCCCAGGGGTCATCCATGGCTGCTGTTATTTATAGCTGGCTGAGTGTGCACACCCTGCACTGAGCTCACCCGAGCACACGGGAAAGGAGGTGAGAAAAAAAGACTGACCTTGGGGTCAAGGCCAGGAATAGCTGCCAGTGGCCAGAAATAGCTAGTGCCATATTCGGCCCTGGTTCTTCGAGAGCTGCTGGATCAGAACATGGTGTTTCCAAGACTTCAGCTCCGGTCAGGATAGGATTGATTTCTCCTTCGGACTCATGTTCCCTCAACAAGACTCCTCCATAGCTGCTCTCCAGCTCCAAAAATCTGCCGGGTGGATGGAGCAGGTGGGAAGGGGCAGGAAAGCAATCCAGCGGTGGGGAGGGGATGACTGACCTCTGGAAAATGTGCTGGAAAAGCAAGGGAGGCAGGTCGCGAGGAGGGACGGGTTTCAGCACCTGCTGCAGCAAAGCCTGACGCTGACCTGGGAAGGGGCGACGCAGGGGAGCGGATTCCAGAGGATTTTGGCAGCGTGCAGCGATCAGCACGCAGCTCGATGACTCCTTTGGGTGCCTGCAAGAATCTCAGCACATGAGATCAACGTGGACGGTGTGCAGGCACGAAGACTGTCACGTGCACGCCTCTGTCCCCCCTGGAGCCTGCGAGCATAGAAACCACCTCTGCACCCCAGGCATGCGGGATGTGGGCACCTTCCCCATCTCTCTAAGCATGGGCATGGATGAACACATGTGTCCTTTCAAACATGCAAACACATGGCCTGGTGCATCCAGCCCACAAGCAAAAGACTTTCCTGGCTGCCCTGGAGGGACCTGCCTGTAAATGCCCTGGATCCAAGCACGCCCACGTTGCTCCGTGCTTGGCTGTGCTGGAGCACTCTGCCCTTTCAGGTCAGGGAACAAGGGCTGAACCCTTCTTGCAGGATCACTGCAGTTTATGAAGACAGTGAGAGACCAGGGGAGTGGGAAGATAAAATCCTGCTCCCTCCAGCACCAGCACCCAACGTTCAGCCACTGCCAAAGGCAGAATTCAATTAAGTGTCCACAACCACATCCAGGGGTGAACACTCTGATGGGTAAATGGAGGATGAAGACAGACAGGAGAGCATGGTGGGACCTGTACAGAAGGCTGAAAGCCCTGTGTGAGCAGTACTAGCTTGCTGGGTACCTGGCCTGCAAAGAAAATTGCCTCAAGTTTGCTGCAGAGACAAGATCCTCACTCCCTACTGACCAAAGGGGAGGTTTGAGAAACTCTTCTCCCAACTACTCTGTGTATTTCCCTCCCAGGAGATCTTCCCAGCCACCTTCAGGGTGTTGAGGGAGACATGCTGGTGTGACTGCATGACACTCCTCCTTTGCCCCGACCTGCTCCAGGAGAAACATAACCTGTCCCTTTGGCAAGGTCTCCCAGGGTGGCCACTGCCTGCTGACACAAGGCTCTCACCCTGTGCAGCTCTGAAGGGCTGAGATGCAGAAAGAACACTCTCCTGGCTTGTTTTTCTGCATAGTTTTGAGCCACATTTTGGATATGGAGGAAAAACCAGGGCCCACCTGCTCCTGCTCCTGCCCCTCAGCTGAACCACCACAGCACGGCACAGCACTGAACCAGTTCTGTGTGCTCCTTCATCCCAAGCGCTCCAGAGGACACTTCAAGCACCATCGACCAGATCACTGCACAACAGATATCCCCATTGTCAGACAGGGAGAATATACGACCCTTTGCTCCATTAAGAGCCTCTTCTGCTTAATTTTCTGATCTGGATGCTGGTCTTCCCAGACCCTTCCTGCTTTTGGGAACCAGCTGTATGAACTGCGAGGAGCTGGGCAGGGCAAAACTGATCAGGTCAGGGAGGCAGCCCGGGGAAGTCTCCCACCCAGGGGATGTGTAGCATCAGATATCTCTCACCAGGTGGCAGCAGGTTGTGCTCACAAGGCTGGGGAGTGGAAGAAGAGCTGGAGAAAGCTGAGGGAAAAATCCGAAAAATAAAGCATGCCCTGAGCAAAACGTTGAGAAGAAAACACACAGCGGCCGTTGAGACTTTCCTGCCTCTTATGAAAATACACACAAATGCAGGGTTTTTTGAGAGGTGGCTTGCACGGGGTGGAGGACACAGTTCCTGCAGGTGATGCACATCACCTCCAGCTATCCCATATGCCGTGGCATCCTCACACACACGTGTGCAGAGTGTTCCACCAGATCCACATCCTACAGAGTGGCCCAAAGAGACATGAAGTCAGGAGCTGCCATGAGCACAGGGGAGGCAGCAGCACCAGGTCAGGAAATTTATCTGTCCAAACATGCCACAACAAAGCCCTGTGATCTAGTGGGCTGTATTCCTGCTCATGGCAGGGGGGAAGATGGAACTAGATGATCTTTAAGGTCCCTTCAAACCCAAAGCATTCTGTGATTCTGAGAGCCCCCACACCTCAAAACCATCCAGAAGCAGCAGCATCCCCTTGAAGCTTCTCCTGTTTGCAACATGCTTCTAAGCCCAGACCATGTCAGCCCAAAGCCCTGGAGACAAAAAGCTTAGCTCCAGGAGAGCCATGTCCCAGTGGGACAAGGGCGGGAGCAGGGAGGTTTGTGCATGCACATCTGGAGCAGAGCCAGTCCTGGGGAGCCCGTGGAGTCCTCCCTGCCGCTCCAGCATGCAAAACTCAGCATCTGGTCCCGGGGTGGGTTGTTTTTTGGTTTGTTTTTTTTGTTTAACAAACTACTCTCCAGCCTTGTAAGGCGAATCCCCACCGTGCCCAAATAAGCTGAGTATTTTTGGCTGCTCTCCCTGCAGCCTTGGGCTGGCCTTTGGGAAATGCATACCCTCCGGCCCTCCATGCCCTGGTAATTGAAGAGGCTGCCTCTTCTCCGCGCCAGAAAAGGGATTACAAGACACGCTTAAGGGCTTGTATTCAGCGTCCCCGGGAGCTGGGGACCCTCCTGCCTGAACAGCGGCAGTGGCACCACTAGCCGGCAGCACTGCCAGCATGTCCATCCATCCCAGGCATCCAAAGGGCATGGCCAGTATTTGGGTTTCAAGCTGGGACAGAGCATGCCGACCCTCTGGGCTGCTCGCAATTAACAGCTTCTGAGGCTGCACGGAGACAAATTACTATAATTTAACAAATAGACGTTATCTTCAAACGAGTGCCTTACCCAACACCTATTGATTCTTGCTCCCCTTCCAAAGAACTCACTGCAATTAAGTTGTCACATCTCTAATGACCACGTAAAAATGAGTCAGCTCCTGTGTCTCCCAGAAAACCTCGTCTGTGCAGGATTACAAAACCCAGCTGCCGAGTTTGCTTTTGACTCCTGAATTAGCCAGAGATGAAATTTATCTCGGTGGTAGACAGCAGAGCTTTTATCTGCATCCCTCTGGCTGCCATGCAGCTCACAGACAGATCACGTTTTACCTTTCCTCTTCCAAACTGCCAGTGGTTTTGTCTTCCTTCCATGGGCAAGGCATTAGGGAAAGCAGAATCTCCAGTTTTGTGGGCTTGCAATCCCTGCACAGCTAATCTTTGGCTGCTGGAACAGCAGGACATGCTGCAGAGAGGAGGTGCAGTTGGTGTGACCACCTCACTCCACGGGGCTGGCACAGGGGTGCTCTGGGCTCTCTTGTCCCAAGGCCTGTCCCTGCCCTGCTGGGAGTCCTGCTGGCCTGGGACACAGGATGAGCAGCCCCAAATGTACTGTGTTAGCATGCTATGCCTCAGTTTCCCCACTGCCACAAACAGATGCAGCATAGGTGACACCTTTGCCAAGCAGAGGAGCTGCAGCATGGGTCCCAAGAACAACGGTCCCAGTTTGCAACTCAGGGGGGATTTCCTCCCTGACAGCAGGCGAGGAGAGTGTGAGAATTGCTTTTTTCCTCCCTCAAATGGCCAATTAAACTGCTGTTTTAGTGTTCAGGCTGGGACCACCACCATGACATAATCACGTTTTTCTTGCTCCACAGTGGAACAGCTCAGGGGTGTACAAGCTCTGGGACCCTCCCAGGGACCCTATGGAGCAGCCAAGATGCTCCAACTGAGATGGAGGCAAGGTGAAAAAGCCCTGGCCATTCAGTAGCATCTCGGAGTAGGACTGATTCATTTCCAGGACAGCCAAGGGTGCCTTCAAATCCTGAGGTTTTGCATTTCCAGCACCCCAGACTAGGTCAGGAGGAGGATTCCTACCCCACTGCTGCTCTCCAGGAGACAGGGGAAGGCAGCCAAGGGAAAAAAAACAGCACAGAAAAATAGTGACAGGGGTAAAAAGCCAGAACGAGACAGTGATGCCAGAGATTAGGACAGGATCTTTACAGAGACTGGGGAGCCAGACCTTAATTACATGCCACACTCTTGGGCAGCGAGCCACCAGCTGCCGTTCATTTCACCGATGCAGCAGATAGGTTTGATAATCACCGTCGTGTAGTGGGGATAATCTTCCCTTCTCCATCTCTGGACACTTATTTCGCTGCAGGGAGGGTTGCAGCCAGCTCTGCAGAGAACCCTGCACCCGTGTGCAGAGCCAGGGGTTTTAGGGGTGCAGCTACAAGCACCCAGATGGGTGCTGAGCCCTGCAGCAGGGGTGCATGGCCCTCTCCATGGGTCCCCAGTGGACACATCCCACCCCAAAACCTCCTTGCAAGAGGGGACTCTGTCCCCTTCTCTGGTGACGCCAGTGTCATTTATTAATAGCATCCCTGTGAAGGAGACAGGGAACTGAAAAAATGCGTGAGAAAGGCTCTGCAAAGCATCATAAAGGCAAGAGGAAAAGCCACACTCATAAAACACCAAGAGCCAGGAGTTAATAGGGGGCACCAGGGGTGCCATGGCTCTCTCCTCTGCCCTGGAAAGACCTCGAAGGAGCTCAGCATCACAATTGTTTTACCCACGGCTTGAAACCTGACTATCCCTTTCTTGTTCCTACGAGGACAAAGTGGCCCCCAGCAGCAGGGCTGAGTCCCCGCTGTGGCAGGCATGGATCAGAAAGCCCCCCCAGCTCCCATCATCTCTGGAACGTCAATCAGGCACCTGCCAGCGCAGCCAATTCACTTCCATTTGGAAAATTAAAGAAATAAAATGAATCGTTTGCTTAATTTAAAAGGGTGGCAGGAAGCAAAGATGCTTTGGGCTTGTGCCAGCGTGCGGAGTTCTGCTCATTCACAGGGTTTTGCTGGGGCAAACATCAGCCTCTTCCCTTCCTGTGCCTGCTGGGCCAAATAGCCCCTGTCCAGGGGGCCACAGGGGCTCCCAGCCTGCTCCCACCAGTCCCTGAGCTCCAAAACTGGGCAGCAGTTGGCAAGCACAGCAGTGCTCACAGCACTGGTGCCTTCTAAAACTACATCCGAGGGCCACAGGGACCAATTGCCCTGGGAATTCTGTTCCACCATTGACTGGGAGGGTGAAAACATTTCCTCAGGGGCACCTGGGGTTTGAGAGTTTTTTTTTTAACGTGCCTTTGACCTCCTTGACCTCTGCAGGTCCCCAGCACAAGGCAGGAAAGAGGGAGCAAAGGTGGAGGTGAAAAGAATAGGAATGCACATGGCAAAACACCTCCCAAAATGTCATCTCTCTGAATCCCTTATGGACTTTGCTCTGGAAATTCACAACTCCCCCCGCTGCCCCAAACTTTCAAGATTTCGGGGACATTACAGGAAATTCTCCCTATCTCAGCTGCCCTCATCTTTGGTGCAAACATCTGCTCACCAGAGATGGCCTCATCATGGTTCTGCAGCCCCACAGCCTGTAGGATTCACTCCTGCTTCTGTCCCAGGAAAAGGAGAAAGAGCTACTGGGAGGGGATCCTGTTCTCCAGCCGACTCTCCGGGACAGGACTGAACCCTGGGCTGTGTCCTTCCGCCTCCCCAGTGTGTCCGACTCACTTGAAAGACACAGACATCATCTCATTGCTTTTTCCCTCTCCACCCCCCCGCTCTCCTCCCTCCTGCAACAAAGGCGAATCCCCAAATCGCAGCTCCTTCCTGCCAAAGACACGTGCACCTGCAGAGCAGCCGATGCCAACATCCAGAGCAGAGCCAAGCACAACAAATGGGCTAAAGAGCCCTCACTGCACAGAGACCAGCTTACAAAAACAACTGTATTTCACCCAAACTCTATTAAACTGTCCTGGGTTATTGCTTCGTTTCCTTTCCCACCACTGAGGATCAAATGAGATTTCTGTGGCTACACAAGAGATGCTCTCACATCTCTACCTTCAGCTGCCCCTTCTGTGCTATGTGCAGGGCGAAACTCACTGTGGGGTGGCACAGCTTTGCATGCAAATAATCTCCCTTCCACATGACTTTCTCACACTGGGAAAAGTACAGCCAGCAGCACATTCCCACGCACAGTAACCCAACAGGGCAGCCAAACCCACTGTGAGCCCAGAAAGTCCTGAGTGCTGTGCTCTTCCTGCAAAGCCTGAAAAATGGGGTTGCACAGGCTTCAGAGCCGAACGGGACTGGTGTGATGGTGATACCCACCGGCACAGCCCTGACACTCTGTACCACCACAAGCTCCAACCTCACTATTTGTGCAGCAATTAACAGGGTATTAATCAAAGAACAGGACACTGCTCCCTTCCCCTTCCCTGTGAGTATCCCTCCAGTTTTACCTTCAGCCTTCTGGGTTTTCTTCTGGCAGTCTATGAAAGCCAGCTGCAAACTAGGCTCCTTGTTTACAATTTAGAGGATTTAAGAGCCATGCTGGAGATTCAGGGCATGGCTCACATTAATTTCACCAAGTTTTACACATCTAAGCCTTAGCCATCAGTTCCTAACAAAAAAAAAAAAAAAAAAAAAAAAAAAGAGGCTTGCTTCGAGGTGAAAAATAGCCATGGAAAATGAACTTCCAGAGGCTTTTCGAAACAGAAGTATCTAAAATGCAACAGTTCTTTCAGGCACTTGCCAGGCTTTGCAAATAGATAAGGGTGTCTGGAAACTAAAATCTCAAAAATTTCCACTGCCTGCCCTGTCCCATAGTATCTGCACACACACCCCCACACCAGCTCAGCCATCAGCAGCTTCTGGAGAGGAAACACAGAGAATAAGTCCAAGAAGTTTAATGAACTGTCACAGCTTAACAAACTAATCCCTGCTTATGCTCACCTCATCCCAAATGAGAGGCTGGGCGGAAAAAAAGTGTGCAACATAAGGCAGCTATCTCTTATCTGCTCTGTTGCTCTGCAAGGGCAGAGGATTGAGCACAGGCTCCTGGGTCATGGTGAGGCACTGCTCATTCGTCCTCAAGGCATGGCCAGAACTGAGCAAATACCTCACAATAATTTCCCATGAACCGTTTGTGCCTGTTTTCCAGAAAAACTTCAGCTAAAGGTAAAAAATATGCATGGGAGCAGTGTGGTTTATGAAGCCCTTATGGAAATATGGCTTTGAACTCAGACATGAACATGCATTGGGTGCAGAAGTCCCCAATGCATGTTTGTTCATGGCACCAGACTTGCCCTCTGCAGTGAGCAGGACGGCAGCTGAGCAAGCAAGGGTGGAGGCAGAAACAAAGGACAAAACCAAGGAGGAGGTGTTTTCCTCCTGCTTCCACTGAGCTCTGGAAAGATCTCACAAAGGTTCTAGGGAGAGCACTGTGTCTCCAGAAAAAGCTGATTCAGGAGCAACGGGCACATCAGCTGTCCTCCATGGAGCTGCAGGGAGCCCAGCACCTTCATCCCAGTGTCCTCATTCCACAGGGCTGGGTGTCCCACGAGCAGGCAGAAACAGGGATATGAGGCAAGCTCCTGCTGGGCAAGCTGCTCCTGAGAGATGTAAACACTTGCTGGCAGGAGGCACTGAGTAAATATCTTGCAGCAGTGCAAACAACAGCAAGTAGCATTTTCCTGGTAAAGCAGCATCCAGGCTTTCAATCAAAGCTCAGGGTTGTATTTTCTTAGGCCTTTTAGTGAGCTATCAAAAGGCTTTACTTCTCCCACCTCCCTTATAAACATGCACACACACAAAACTGGCTTCTTGTCCCCAGAATCCTCCCCCTTTACATGAACTGCTTCCTAGCCATTTCTGGAGCAGAAAGAGGAGAAGCTCGTCATGAGAAATATCATCCAGCCCTGATCAGCAGCTCTGATCTTCATAAAAAAACAGTGCTTGCACATAGCATCACATTGTCATAATGTGGGCACTGTTTCAGAGATGCCTGCAGGACAGCTGGTACCGAACTGGAAATGACTGCAGTGACACCAGGATGAAGGTTTAGCTGAGCAACAAAGCCTGGGTACAGATGCTAAATCAGCTGGTAATTCTATGTCCTGGTGAGAAGGTAGGATTTGTTTGGTTTGAGATTTTTTTTTTTGCTTCTAGGTAATGCTTTTCTGAAATGCCAAAGAAAACTCTGGTTCCATCTGATGATGGCTTTCTCTAAAGTAGTGGAAATACCAGCACTATTGTCAATCTGTCTCACACGGGTAACATGTTGTCTCTCCTTTCTGTAAAAGTTTATAGGAAAAGCTTAAAAACTTTCAAGAAAAAATAAAGTGTACAGAACAGCACAAAAAGGAAGGAGCTGGGGAAGCTGGTGGTGGTCCCCTGGGGAGTGGCGAGGAGGTAGGAGGTCAGGTCACATAGCACAGATTTGCTTTTCACATCTTCTTCAAGAAGACATCAGTGCCTTCAGCTCAGCCCCCCATTGCCACAAACACAACATCCTGAAGAAATGATTCTCTGCAGGAAAGCAAACAGGGTGAATGGGATCTGCTGCCAAGCCCTTACATCTCACAGTGGGAGAGAGGGGAGACCAAGAGGAAATTAAAAACAAATCCCAGAGCCGGGGATGTGCTGAGGGGTGGCTCCGGTGTGGTGTTGTCTTTGTCGGCAGGGTGGGCTCTGCGGGGGACACCACGGGAGAGGGGATTAAGCCCTCACATCCAGACATGCCTCTCTACAGGCAGGGGAAAGGGGCAGAAAACCAACAGGAAGGCAGGGCAGGTCTCATTGGGGTGATTATATCCCTGTGGGTTCCACAGCTGGCCGAAGCACTGGTGGGACCTGGAGAAGTTTACATGTTGGTGGCCTCCCTGGCAGCCAGGCTTCCCCCAGGGGAGACAGCCCCGTGCCAAGGGGTGGTGCCTACCTGATCTGCTGCAGCCAGCCTAGAAAGAGTGAAAGGGATGCATACAGAGGAAGCAAGGGAAGAGGAAGAGGTGAGATGGTAGCATTAAAATATAAATGAGATGAGACAGCTTTGTAGATACTTTTAAAACTTCCCAGATGGAAAGCCACAAGTAACCACGTCCCCACACACCATTAGCACATCACTTATTAACCACCCATTAAAGGAAGGGCTACAGATAGCACAGTCCCCTCTTCTATCACTACAATGCTTTTCAGCCAGTCCCTCCTTCTCTTTCCAATTTTATTGCAAGAAATTCCTCCAAAAGCTAACACCCAAAAGCTGCACCTCAGTTTCTTGTTTCCTTTCTTTCAGCCAAAGCTTTAAAAGCAACAAATACAAGCAGGAGCATCTTCACAGCAAGTTTCCACCTAGTCCTTTTTCCATGCAGGACTTGCTGTGCACGGGACTTGCTGTGAAAGCCTTTGGAGACTTGTATGTAGCTTCTCTCTCCAGCTCTGTCCACAAACACACATTGAAGCCTCTTTTTATTTTTTATTCTTTTATTCCAGAAAAATTATTTGCAAACCGAGCCCTAGCCCCCTAAGAACATACTATGTCTCTTGCTATTTTCTGAAGAGCTTCAATGGGCCAGCAAGCTGTGTGAAGAAGTATTTGGTGTTCCTCTGTGTCTGACTGCCTCTTGTGCTGTGAATAAGGCTCCTAGAGAATAATTCTACATCGGTGTTGAAAATAACAGCATCTACTGCTAATATGTATGTCTTCCAAAGCATGAGTATCTATACTGCCCTTGTGTAGCTTCAGAGAAGCAACGTGCTTTCTGGGTCCAGCAATAATTTCAGCAAAACCACAGGCACAAGAGATGCAGTTTTGGACTAGGAAAGCATCTCATCACTCTGCTATTTATAAAACTTCTAAAATACATGTACAAACATAAAAACATCACCCTCCCCCTGCTTGCACACATACCACCTTATTTGATCAGACCTCATAAAAGACCAGATGCTATCTTGGAAAGTAACTTCCTCGGGAAAACAAACTGCCTGTAGTAAATCCCAGGGCCAGCACGGGCAGCTGCCCCAGCGTGCTGTCTGCGCGGGGCTCGCCACTTTGCGGAGTCTCAGGACAAATAGGGCAGGATTGGAGCTCTCTGCAAAGCAGGAAAAGAACAGAGAGAAGCCATGAAAACCTCACAGCGCCTGCTAGCATGGAGATGGGCTCCATGCTGGAGCTTCGGGGTGATGGAGGCAGCCGAGCAATTGAAAAAAAAACCACAACCCGCGGATGTCAGCGGGCTGTCAGCGTCCCGGCGGCACCGCCATAAAATCCGCACGCAGGGAAGGGCTTGGCCGGGCAGCGGGAGGGCTGGTAAGAAACAAAACAACGCGCGGGGTGACAGCGGAGGCTCTGCGCAGGGAGGCTGTCAGCGCCCTGGGGTCGCAGCGAGCCTCCTGCTCCGCCAGCCTGGCTGCCAGCGAGCCTCGCCAAGCGGGACAGCAATGCGTGCGCACCGCGAGGCGGCATTCCCGCGGGCGGCTTTCCCCAGCGCTCCAGAGCAGCCCGGAGCTGGCTGCACCGCGCTGCCATCGGCCAGGCAGGGAAGCCCAGCGGGATGATGGAGGGTCATTGCCAGCACTCGGATGCTCGGGTGAGGCTCCCCAAGCCCGCTGACGGAAATGGAAGTGCGCGTTGCGCGGAGGGATAGACGCCGGTCCCGGATATTCAGAGAAGGGAAGAATGCGGAGCTCTCGCAGCGGGCACGGCCACCCGCAGCTGTGCAAACAGCCCCGCTGAGAAGGTGACTTACCTTGTCCCCCGACTGAGCTCGCAGACCCCCCGCTGCCAGGAAGCCTGTTCCCTGGCCCAAAGACGGGACGAGCAAAGCCGAGGGCTGTTTCCCAGCGGGAAGCTGCTGTCTCACAGGTCAGAAAGTTTAATGAGTAGGGCTGGGGTTAGGGCTGAGCGCCGATAGCCACCATCAGCCTGGCCCAGCCCAGTTCACAGCAGTTGCTCCTTAACTTATCGCCACAATCGGGGTGAGTTTGTCTGGCAGCAGAAAAGCAGCAGCAGTGGCTGCAGCGAGAGGTTTTGCTGCACCGCTCGCGTCTCCTGCCCCGCTGCAGCATCTCCCCAGCCCTGCAAGCCCAGGAGAGATCCTGCATCCAGTTGGATGGGCAGGAGGAATGCAAGGCCCCGATCCAGGAAAGCACATACTGATCCGTCAGCACCCGAGTATTCTTGACCCCTGTCTTCCAGAGGAAACTAACTTCAGATGGCGAGAGAGGGAGGAAGGGAGAGTGATCAGCACCAGCTCTGGGGAGAATTGGATATCCCAGCACAGGCTGGTCAGAGGTCACATTGGAAAATGCCGTTTTGGTGACTGGATGCAATGCTGAGTGTCAGCAGGTCCCAGCATGGTCTCTAAAAGACCATCACTGGTGCTGCAGGCAGTAGAGAAAGTGACAGCCAGTGATTTGAGAGGCGTGGGTCATGATCCTGGCTCCACCACAGCTTCCCAGCCCGACTCTCCCGAACTTCAAATATAGGGAAAATACTACTTTTCTCCTGTTTTGCCTCCCCAGAATACCTACTGTAAGTAATAAATGGAGTCTGTAGGCCCTACAGTAAAAAAAGGTGGAAGGGTTTTAGATTCCACATTTACATGGACTTTTCAGAGATGGGGGTGAGGAGGAGGGGGGGCCAGCACAATCTCTAAATCTTTATTTCCTCAGGCTCCTTCAGCCTGTTTCCTCCCAAGCTTTTGTGCTACTTCAACCAACTTTTATTTTTGGAAAAATAAACCAGAACAAATGGCAATAAATACAGGCAGGCTTAGAGGGAAACGGCTGGGATTGCTCTGGATCCTGGCAGCAATCTTCTGAACAATGCTGAAATCCCAGGGCCCATTTCTGCCCAGTGGCAGATGTGGCCCATGGTGGGGGATGTGGGCCACAGTGGCAGCTCCACCAGATGACCCTCCTGCCCTGGCTAGGGGGAAGCTTGTCCAGCCCCAGCCAGGAAGGGGCTCTCCCAAACTCCTGGGCTTGGTATGACTTTTCACTGCTTACAGCTGTTGGGTACAGATGGGCAAAGGAGATGGAGAGCCACCAGACTGTCAAGGAGCAGCCACAGCAAGGAGGTCATGGGGTGTTGTGGTTTGACCTGGGGGATGAAGCCTGGTCTGCTGGCAGCAGAAACCAGCAGGCTGGGTGGATGGCGGCTTCCCTTCCCAATATTCCTGGGAAGAAGAGCATGCTCTGCAACCCTCATGTGAGTCTGAATTCAGGCTTTTCAGGGTTAGGGCCAGGGATGCTGTTGAATTGCAAAGCATTAGCTTACCCAGAGCACATCAGCCCCCACAGGCAGACAAAATCCTACTGCTCTGAGGGTTCTCATTATCACATGAATCTACATCTATGATGTTTTCCGATGTCTCGGCTTTGAGAGCTCTCAAACCCTTGCCAACGGTAGCTAGCAGTGGATGACAATCTCAAGCAACTAATGCCTATTGATAAAACGTAATAAATATTCAAGCTAATCAGAAGGATGAAAATGAGAGAGGGAGGAGGACCCTGCAATATACTAGTTGCTGCTTGCCTGATAGCACCATTTAAAATGATCCAACAACCAAGCCATCACACACAACCCCAGCTACAATCAAGCCAGTTTTTCTTCTAAAAGCTCTTTTACAAGCTTTGAGCACCTTCCAGTAAACAGCACATTGAAGTGTGTGCTCAAGGTAAAGGAAACCAAAAAACCTAAAGCCCAAGAACACAAGCCCTTTGGTCAACTGCAAACCTGGCCACAGGGAGGCACCTGACCCATGAACCCAACTCCAGGCAGCACATGTGCTGTTGGTCACCCCTTGCTGACCACCACAGCCTCAGCATGTCTTCACTTCACATTTGTGACAGTGTCTCCATTTGTCTTCTCACCCTGGACTGTATAAATGAAGTTGACAGGAAAAGAGAAATACATCACAGCCACTACCCTGAGCCCACACTACTGGCTGTAGCTCAAGTGACACCAAGTGCATGTACTTCCTGAGCAGGGCAAGACGAATGAAAGCAGCACAAAAGAGTAAGCCAGGCCACACAGAAGAGAAATGGGCAGGAAGAAGAGACCAACCAAAGAAGCCATATTATTAGAATGGGTTTCAGGAGACAACTCTGACAATCAGTACTTTATTCCTGGAATAGTTTGCCCATAGAAGTTTTGGACGTTCCATCTCTAGAAGTGTTCATGGCCAGGCTGGATGGAGCCCTAAACAATGTTCTCTAGTGGAAGGTGTCCCTGCCCATGTCAGGGGGGTTCAAATGGGATGATCTTTAAGATCCTTTCCAACCAAAACCATTCTGTGATTCTGTGATTCCAAAGCCAGGGATTGTCTCTTACCAGGTTGGCTTCTTTTAGCCCTGCCCTGGGACCATATATCCTTCACCACACAAGGAGATGACATGCCACCTTAGTGCTAGCAGACTCACCTGAATTTTTTTACAACAACAAAGACCACCACCACCTTCAGAAAAAACCCCACAAAGAGTAATGTAGCAGAACAGAGGGTTAAAGTCGCAATTACAGAATCGGTAACACAGTTACCCAAGAGAAAAATAAACCAATTACAAAAAAAAAAAAAAAAAAAAGAAAAAAGGCCGAAAACACAATTCCAGATTATATTTAACACTCAAATTCCTCCTTAATTGCTCCAGTGTCTCAGCCAGTTTGCAGGGGAGGAGTGGGGATTGGCAAATTAGCTCCCCCCAGGGCTGCTTCCCCCTGGGGAGCTTTCCCAATTTACATTCCCATTGTGTTCTTTAATTAGTACATTCCTACAGCTTTTCTGAGAGTCCCAACACTTCCAGGGCTGTGACAGTACTTTATAAATAATAAATCGGAGGGAGTATTCACTGTACCCTGCTTCACTCCTCCCAGTGTCCCAGCTGGTGTCTGGAAGCTTTTGCAGGGACCACACACAGCCTAGAGCAGCCCACCACTGCCAGCCCCAGAGGTGGCCTTTGGTGGGGACATCAATAACCTCTTCCCATATTCCCACCTTGCACAACTTATTTGGAGTCCTGCTTCCTGCACAGGATTCTCCCAGATGAAGCGTTTGGACTTTGTGGCATTCCCATAATGTGATTCCAGTGCAGGTGAGAAGGACTGGAAGAAAAGCTTGAGAGAAGTCACTGAAGTTCTTTGGCTGGCCAGGATGACGCCCAGAGGCAGCACTGGACCAGCTAGTCTTTATAACTCAGGTTCTACTCAGAGGCATCCCAAACCCAGCATCAGCAAGCATGGAACGTTCTGCTCCTCCACACGAGGACACAGGAAATACCCTCCAGCCTAAGACTTCTGGCACCCTTGGGATACATTAACTTGTCCTTAGGGAAAATAAAATAGGGACAATTTATTTATTCTGCAGCACATCAGCCAGCCTGTGCCAGGGGCAGAGCCCAGGACTCCTTGCCACGCAGGAAAACCTCCAGCACCTTCAGCCTCACAGAGGTTTCACCCAGATAATCCTAGAAACCAAATGGCAGAAAAAGCCCAAAGTAACGGGGAGACGATGCAGCCAAGCCATGCATCAGAGCTGCAACCCAACGTTTTCCCAGGTCTCATTAGGGATGATTTATTAAGGCTGACACCATCATTAACCTCTGACCATGTCCCCACTGCCTGCAGGGCACTTCGCAGCCTGCCTGCGACTGTCCAGCAGCAGTGTGAGGGGATGACTGAGGTTTTATCTCCCCTGATAATGCTATTAGGTGGTTTGAAGGAGACCCATTGGATCATCTTACCTGCAGCAACCCAGCCACTGCACTCGCTCCCAGGACGAGCCCTGCACTCACTGCGTGCTTGCACACACGTGCAGCACTGCTTGGCACGGCAGCGGGCACTAATAACCTGCCATTTGCAACCCCATCTGGTTCTGACATGTCCATTATTCAAAGGCATTTGGCAAAGACCTTGGGCAACTCATTTGCAGAGTCCGGGTCAGTTCACAAGCTCATGAATTCCCAAACTATTTTGCTGGCCGTGCTGGTAGCCAAGCTGTGAATAGGTTTTTGGCAGATGTGAAAGGAGCCAGTGTTTTCTGAAAACACCAGCCCTGGGAGGCTGCAAAAGCCCACAGATTTCCATTCCTATTTAAGATGCATATCCAGCCCTCCCTAAGGCTGTGGTAAGATGAAAACCTGACTTGTCTGCCACTATAGAGAATTCCCTATTTTTTATCAATCTCGTGGGAGATCAGGTGACATGAGAGTCCCTGAGCCAGGGGGTGCAAGTGTCACCTCACCTCACCCTTCCCTGCTCCTCCAGGACTGGAAACCCAGCAGAGCAGAAACATCTCCTGGTCTGGAACTTTCCCCGGCTCCTTTGCCCAGCCCCTCTCATCCCACAAATGATGCAATTGGCTGACTGCTACAAGCCAAGCCCAAAACCCAGTGATGCCCTGGGAGCACAGGCAGCAGTAGCCTTGGATGCTCCTGGTCCTACAGCTACTGCATCAGGATAATACACCCACCAGCTGGAGCACCAGGGTAGAACTGGAAAAAGCGCACCTAGCACCTTTATTTCCAGCCAATTCACATCATGCTTTGCTCTCCCTCACCCCACCAGAGCTGCGGACCGCTGGGGTTTGCTGCCTCTCACGTGCAAGGATGCAGCAAGTTTTTCCTTCCTGCCCTGGGGCTCAGGCTCCGCTCTCCTGCCAGCTGCCTTGCTAGTGCAAATCCTCACTGCAGTCTGTTCAACCAGTGGGCAACTCTTCCCTACTGCAAACAGCAGCCCACAAGGCTCCCGGAGATCAGGCGGCATCGCACACCCGCTCGGGGAAGCAGGAGGCACAGGGAGGGGAATACGAGACGTGATTTGCTCGGAGACAGCTCTGTGCTTTTGGCAGGACTCGAGGGCATTTGTTTTGAAGCTGTGTTTACATGCCTTTGATCAGACGTGTTTAACTTTTCTGGTGCGTGACAGCAGCAAAACAAGTTTGAGACAAGGATAATGAAACACATTGTGCGCCTGTACATGTAAACGGCTACAACAAGGCTGAGCACATCAGCAGCTCAAACTGGAGGTGGGGGCGGCGGGGGGTGGGTTGCCAAGACGGGGAGATGCATCATGATGATGCCAAACCGACAAGTTGAAAATATATTAAAAAAAGAAAATAAGCACTAACCCAGCAACAACAGCTCAATCTTGGCTCTTGGAGTTGGCCAAGTGAAGTTTGTGCTGAGTTCTGATGCAGGAGTAGAACTCCATCCGATATCGCAGGGAGCTTTTCTTTTTGTAGATAAACTGCTCCCATCATGGCTCAGGGTTTGCTCTCAGCAGCACCTCAGGGCACCTCAGGTATGGAGTAGCCCATGCTTTCTCCAGCCTCTGAGGGTCATCGGCAACTCTCAAAGTCAAGCACCGTCTTTTAAGAAATGCCAGCACAAGATCAGACAGCAAAATGGAAAGGCAGCTTCCGGAGATGCTCCTAAAATAGCTGCTCTCTGAAATGCTACGGGCACACCTGGTGCAATTAGCAAGGATGTATCTACATATGTATAGACCAATAATTGGATCATTGAATACTCTGTCATCATTTCAAGGCTGGCAAGGCAATAAAAACTCTCTCCCAGCACCCTAAGGAAAGGCAGAGTACTGCGGGCATCCTTTCAGCACAGGAGAGTGTGCATGGTCGTAAACTGGGAAATGTTTCCAGGCACTGCAATGTAAACAGCCAGGTGTTGAACTCCTAATGAAGACCCTGGCATAGGGCAAAGCCTCAGCACAGACGGAGGGCTGCTTCTACAGATCAGTTTGGATGAAAGAATCCTATTTTTTAAGGTAAAAAAGACACGGAGGAGTGTGGATCATCCAGCCCTCTGCTGAAGAGCAAACCCAAGCATCTTATCCCTAGTATGTTTAATTTACTAGTTCAAAATGCCGGCAGAGAGACTTTATAATACAATCCCATGCTGACCATGCTTTGAGATGAGAGATGCCACCATCTCTCTGTGCTTAGCACAGCAAATGAGCAGAGCACGTTGGCACAAGAGGTTTCCTAATGGCATGCCACCTCACTACACAACCTGTCAAGCCAACGCAGGCTTAAGCAGTGGATCTTAGTTGGCAATAGTGGGGGAAGTGAATACTCAGCTGTGATAAATATTTAACGTGCTTTTAGTCCTGAAGAAGTGTAGCACTGAGGCCATCATCCTGTAAGTGAAAACCAAGGCTGATTAATGGGCGAAGGTACTCCCATTTATGGGAGGTTAGGATCAATCCCAATTCTCAGCTATTTGTTGAATCTTTAATGCTCTTTTTCGATAGCAGAGTTCCTTGGTGAAGGGCAGCATCCTAATAAGGCTGCTTTAACAGAAAGGATGTTAAGGGGGTATAAATAAAAGACCCTTGTAAAAAATAAACAATAAGGTAAAAAAGGAAGGTTTCGTGTGTTCACTGCTGTTGGCTGGCTTGGAAAAAGCAGTTTTCATGTCCCCACTGTTCTTTGGAGGCTGGGTTTACTTCTTTTGGAGTTTCTCTGTCATCTCACGGCTGAGCCCAAGGTTAAGCCTCAGGCCAAAGACAAGCTGTTGTTCTGGGAAGGAGGGAATGACCGTGCCAGCCCAACAGTCTGTGTCTGACCTTTGCACATCCTTCAATCCATGCTAGAAAGGTCTCCACCTTCTTCCACACCTCAGCCCACTTCTCAGACTCACAGTTTCACCATCTTATGCTCCAACTCTCCCTCCTCTGACCAAGGTGGCCCCATACCACCTTCCATCTCACCAGCCAAAATTAACCCCCTGCCTCCATAGTTTTGTCAGCATCAACCACTCCCCTCCTGTGCTGTCAAACACTCCCCTTCACTTCTCCTTTCTCCAGAGTGAGTACCCACGGTGAGCAGGGAGCTTGCATTTAAAAGGCATTTGCCATCTCCCATCAAGGAGAGCATCCCTCTTTGTCCCTTTTGGGTCCTCCATTGCATCACCTGCCTGCATCCCCCTCCTCCCATGCTTGCTTCCCCCAGTAAATCCCCTTCTAATTTTCTCACCATCCAGTAGGACCACTCTCACCTCCTGCAAACAAAGCTCTCCCTGCACGTCTCTGCTCTCTAGCCATCCTTCCCTTGCTGGCAAGCAGCACGGAAGCAAGACCACAGACATCAGCCCTGTAATGAAGATGAAGAGCCACACAGCCTTGCTGGCCTGCTCTCCATCTGCCCTCACCTTTCCGGTTGCATTACGCCTTATGTTGTTTCTTGTCTGAAGCTAAACATCAGCTCCTTCCTGGCTGTGCTGTTACTCTCAACCCAGCCTTGTGCTGAGGATGTTGCAGCACGAAAAGGAGGGAATGAAAAGTGGGCCAAGAAAGGGGTTAGCAAGAGGCAGTGGGGGAGAGAGTGTATTCACAGCAGGGGTAGCCAAAGATGGCAGAGCCAAGGGTAGATTCCCAGCCATGATGGGCACTAGTACATCCCTGAAGAGCCCCAAGACTCCACTAAGGCATCAGCTGGAACAGATCTGACTGTCTGAGCTGAGAAAGGGTGCTGGCTTCTCCCCAGAGACACAACTGGGATGAGAAGAAAATGTCACCCCCAGGCAGAAGCTAAGAACCTCTTTGGTCCCTAAAGCTCTCCCTCCTCCTGCACAGTGCAAGGGGACCAACCTTCGAAATCCCTTCTCTTCCTCCAGCCCTGTGTCTGCTATGGTGGAACAAAAATGTGGTCCCTTCAAAGAGGAGACTGGCCCAAAAGTAGGCAGCATGGTTGGACAACCTCCCTCCAGGGGCTGCAAGTGCTGGAAGAGTAGGGGAGAGGGCTGCACCCTCTCACGGCTGTGCACACACATGCTACACACACAAGGGCTGTACACACACAGGGATGTGCACATCCCTTACTTCCACCAGGGACCACTCCTCACTAACTACCCACCAGGATCAGTCAGCCTCTCTCCCCCCACAAGCCACCTCCACTGTAATTGTCTTTCCTCATCCACCATTGTAAACAGGGATTGTGAATACTGATATGAGGTTAAGCCTCTGCTGAAGATTAACCTGCCTTTGTCCCCAGGTGCCAGACATCTGTCCATGCCCCGTGAGAATCCTCAAACACAATTCCTTGTGTCGCCACAAGACTTTTAGGGAGATGCTATGAGACATCCTCCTCTGCTCAGCCTTAGGAAGCTGCCCCAGGCCCTTCTTGTGCTCCTAGCAAAAAAACCCAAGGAAATGGAGGTATTGTATGTCCCTGCAAAGTGCCAGACATAGAGGCTGGGATGCAACCTGCTGGCATTACAGGAAAAATCAGCTCCAGAGAATCAGCCAGGCCCTCAGGTGGACAGCATTACCCCCGATGCCCCTGTGGGACTCTGCACACCCACCCACTGCCAAGCAGCACAGACAGATTCACTGCGTGGCAATGCCAAGCGGAGGAAGGATGCTCTCATCCCAGGGAAGGCACAACCAAGCCCCAGTCTGTAGCCAAACTGCCCAGGTGCTCTGGCTTCTCGCCCTAAACCAGGATACCCTTTGGCTGAGACACATGCTTGGGAAGATGATGCCTGTGCAAATGTTAGAGACAGGGCTGCTTTTGTTTACAGGCTGCTGGCAATGGCGCTGCGCACCCCACATCCTCCCCCGGCCAGGAGTGAGCTCCAAGAAAGGAAATTACACAAGCCAGAAGGTTTGATGGAATGAACCCATTGGGCGGCTTGAAGATAGCTATTAATGGAGAGCTTTCTCTAATTGCTTTTGTATAATCTGGGGCTGCTAGGCGGAACTGGGTAATAAATGAAATCCAATTACATTTTCTCTCAGTATTTATTTTATTAAGTAGAATTCATCAGCTGATGAAGGGCCCCTCGAGGTAATGGCTCATGACCTAGTGGAAGGCACTTTTTTTATTATTATTATTATTTTCCCCACTTGGGGAAGCAGATAATTCCATTTCCCAGTAAATGCAGGCTGTCCCCCCTGCACCGTGGGAAGCACGACAGGTCCCAGGGCAGCAGGGATCCCACAGGGACCCACATTGTCCTCCTGAGCAGAATCCCTGCTCTGACTGCTGGAGTTCCAATGAGCACAACGGGTGATTAAACCTCAGCTTCAGTGTGCCAGCCGAAATGGAGATGGATTTACAATACACAGCATGCATGGTGTGCTCCAGAGGGCTGCAGCAGGGATGAGTCCCACTGGGAATGCAGCAAGAAGCAATGTCAGTCCACGTCTCCTCCCCAGGAGGCTGGACTCTGGGGCCAGTGCTTTTTCCCTAGGATAAATCTCCTATGCAGGGCTCACAGCATGGGCTCAGGACCATGACTGACCAAGCTGTGAATACCCTGAACACCAGCAACTCAGATCCGTGCTATCCTGCCCCACACTTCAGCACATCCATGAGGACAAATCTTGCATTGCTCTGCGACGCAGCACTGTAACCACCAGTTGCTGGTGGTTTGAAACCCAGTTACAGGGGGTAGAGGCACAGACACAGTTGCTGCCATGAATGCTGCCCAGTAAGGTCACCAAAAGCACTGGTCCCACATGGAGATGCCTAGGCAAGCCTTGTGCCACCACCAGCACGCTGGCACCAGCAGGTAAAACATGTCAGGGATTTCTGGAGCTGGCACTCCAGCTACCAAGCAGGGTTTGCTGGAACCTGCAGCATTGCAGGAGAACAGATCCCAGGCCCTGGCACTGTGCCTTTTCTGTGGTATGAGAAGCAGCAAAACCCAGTGTGGGTCAGGAGGGGTTGCTCCAAGTGTATCTTTACAAGCTCCAGCCAGCATCCATTCCTACGGAGCAGGGATGGGCACCATGCCATAAGACTCTTCCTCCTCCTCCTCCCTCCACACCAAAAAGCATCACTTGGGTCTGCCAGTTAATCATGGGGTCTGGTGCAGCACTGTTGCCCTTTTGCTGGAGCCCACAGCAAGGATTCCTCCAGCACGAGCAGGCAGGATGCCTTGGGGATCTTGCAATCAGCTGCTGGGCTTTTCACCATCCCTCTTCCCATCCAGATATTGAGTGACGTTCACCCCTGGCTCCCAAACCCAGCACAGACAGCCGCAGCTCGCCCGGCTTTCACTGCCATCTTGTCATACAAACAATTTATCACCCGCCAGCGAGTGCTGTTACAGGCGACAGACTCCAGTGTCCATTAATTAACAGGAAATACTGAGAGAGGCAAATACACATGCACAAATCTGTCTGAGAGGTTTCCTACAGCACCCACCACGGATGCAGCCATGTGCTGCCACAGTAAGCACAGGCTCTGGGAGCCACAGCAGATGTAGCCAGCAGCAGCCAGGCTCAAAACAAAGGAAAAACATTATGAGGAAAAAAAACAGCTATGGAGGTGATAGAGTAGCATGGTTTTATTCCTAAATAGTAAGAAACTGCTCAGTTTAAGGGATTAATAAAGAGGATGATGACTTGAGAACAGGGGAGCAAGCAAGCCACATCCCAGCTGCTGAGAGTTTGGGGTGAAGGTGATGTCATAGACACCTCCAAAGGGCTTGCACAGACTTTTGCAGCATGAACAGCTGACGCCTTGCCTAGCCTTGCATTGGGGATGAGGTGTTCTTGGCTGCTGTACCCCCCTTCCAAGCCTTCCAAGACTCCATCAAGGCAGGATAAGCCCAGTCCCCCATCAGGGCAGCAAACCCAGCAGCCTTACACATCCCAGACCACAGCTCAGCAGCACCAAAGGAACGCCTGCCAGAGCCTGAGCCCTCATGCTGCTGGGCCAACTAAAAATAAATGAGGTGTGGGTTCACAGAGAGTCAGCATCAGGTTTTAGAAGTGCTGTGTGTCGCTGGTTTTGCTGCAGAAGCCAGGCACAGAGGATAAGGAAAAGGGGTTTCAGAGGGCAAGGAAAAAGAGTTTCAGAGGAATCTTCTGAAACTCGTCTGGCTTTTTGATTTGGGAAGAAAACTGAAAACCAGTTGGAAAGGAGATCTAAACATCATGTCAAAATCCAGCTCTTCATCTTTTTCACAAGTGGGCTTTCACTTTCTTCTGTGAGGCTATTTGCCAAACACAACACAGAAACACAAGCTATTTGCGTTGATCCAAAACTATTTTTCACCAAATAAGCCATTCATCTGAAATCTTTCTGCCCAGCTCTGCTGCAGGAGAAGCTATCTGCTCATGGCAGACCACGATTTATGCTTAAATGAGCATTTGTGACTAACAGACAGGCTAGATTCATAGTGAAATGCATCATCAATAAATCAGTCAATCACTTCTGCCCTCAGCTCAGGGCTGAAGTCTGGAGTAACTACTCAGCACTTTGTCAACCTTTACTCCAGCAAAGTCTGGGTAAGAGACCTCAGGATTTAGCCTATTGATTGCTTACTATTGTTTGTGATGCCCTGCATGCTTTAGACATGCTCCCTTCAAGCAAGATTAAATACCTGGCTTATGGCATTGGGATTCAAGGGAAATTATCTTTTACAAGCATGGGAACAGACAAGCTAAATTGCCCTGTACAGTGGTCCATTGTGTTGCTAAGGTGCCCCTGAATCCCCTCTGTGCTGCCAGTGCTGACTCTCCCTGGGGCTGCCGTGGTGAGCCCCCCGGCTGTAGCACATTTCTGCAAGTTAAATGCTATTTTGGCTGTGGCTCCAGAGTCTCTGAGCCTCTCAGCTCCTCCGGTAGAGTTTTGTTGCGAGAATAATAGAGTGACAGCTCCTCGGCAGCTTTGAGCAGCATCCCCAGCTCAAAGGCACCCTTAATACCTCTGCCAAACTCCAGCCTCTTGGTTTTTACATCCGTTTGAAGTTAAGCTGATCTAACTTGGGTGAGTGGACGCAGACAGAGTCACTCAACCAAAGCCAAAGAATGTTTACTCCTCTGCCTGAGGGCTGCTGCTTGTTCCCCACACACCATCAAGGATATTGAATGTATTATTGAGTGTATTAATACAGATGGACATAAGTGACCATCCTGCCCCACCAAAGGGCAATCCTGGGATATTTGCAT
This sequence comes from Lichenostomus cassidix, assembly GCF_008360975.1. NCBI lineage: Eukaryota > Metazoa > Chordata > Aves > Passeriformes > Meliphagidae > Lichenostomus > Lichenostomus cassidix. The sequence goes on from NC_139511.1 coordinate 66,475,585, forward strand.
CCTCCACAACTATAAAGCAAGGAAACACAGCAACCATTTGCATGGCAAAATACTTCCTAATAACCCTCTGAATACCACCACCTCCCAGGAGCCCCTGCCATGGGCTGGGCTTTGTTAGGGATGAAGGGTGCTTGGAAGGAAGATAAAGTCTTGCTTTCTAAGGATGCTTCTTCCTGCTGACACCACCCTGAATGCAGGAAAAAAAAAAACTTCAGCAATTAGAAACCTGCCATTTCTTGAGGGAAAAAAAAAAGCAGCAGGCTGCAAAGGGACCTCTCAATTTAGGGAGAAGGGGAGAAAAAGGAAGTAAAAAACCCAGGATTCACATAATCCCAACCCAGACCACCAGCTGCTCTCCCAACCCCATGTCATGCCCATGTACCAGAGATGGCATACTGGTTCCCAGGTTTCACCCACATATCCCACCGTAAGGCAAACTGATTTCTGATGCTTGTCCCACCTTCTTTTATTTCTGCCAGACCTCCCCCTCTCCTCTGGGTACTTTTCCTGCTGCCGTTTGTTCCTGTCCTTTACAGCTCTGCCTGCTGTCACTCGCATAACCTTGCCTGTTTGGTAATTTGTGGCAATAAAGTGTCACTGTGGGGAAAAAATACAGCGTCGCAGCAGCATATAAATCTCTGATCCATAAATTGTGCTGCTCCCCACCTGCATGCCCCTCCTTTTAGATGTAAAGTGCAACGATTTGGGGCAAGAGGAAGAAAAAAGAGCCAGTAATATGTGATCTTACTGAAGGGCAGCGCTGAGGTGTCCTCATTGGGGGTTATAATGAGTGCTGAGGGACTGGTGTGTGCTGTAAATTGCCCTGGAGATGTGGGCCTCAGTGGAGGCTTCCTGGAGCTATCCAGAGCTTAAAAACAGTAATCTTAAAGGGGGAAATAATACATGAAACATTATTAAGGAGCGCAGTCAATGCTGCTGTCTACCTTCTCTTTGGAACTGTGTCACTACTGCTGAGCACACATGACCCTGGGAGTGCCATGGTGGAAGAGATCCAGGTGTGTGCAGCTGAGCCCCTTGCTCCTCTTCCCACCTAGATTTGGGATCCTGCCCATCTCCATCACAGCTGAACAGCTCCTCCAGTAGATCCCCACCTCCAGCCACCCTCCCTGCGCATTAAAGTGGGACTACAAAGAGGTAGGTCTGCAATTTCCCCCTTCCATCTGGTGCAGTGGGTGCCCACTTTACACATGTATGACCTCTACCAGGCTGACAACAATTCCCCATGGCTCAGAGCCAGGATTCAGTGGGGCATCTCCCACCCCAGGCAAATGCACCTCACCCTTATGGCTCCATGATTTCCAGCATTACTGTGCAGAGCATAATGCCTCCACTACCACAGCCCCCCAGAGCCATGAGACACACAGCACCCATGGCACCCTCTGAGATGGCCTTAGAGGAGTACAGCCCTTCTTGCTGGTGGTTATTTCTTTTAATTGCAATACACAGTTTGCCTCCCCCTTATTTACCAAATTATCAGCTTGGTCACAATGTAGCTCAACATCCTGGGCCAGCTGTAAAATGTCACCTCCAGTGGTACTGAGGCCACTGTCCCCTCCACGGCTCTGTCCCACTCCTCCCCTGGCTCTTGGCACACTGGGGTCATCAGTCACACAGAACAGCAGGAAGACTTGCATTAAAGCCTTCTCCTGACATTGACATCTTTCTTGACATCTACGGCTCACCTGAGCAGCTAAGCAACACTCCTGTGAATATAAACAAGCAGGAGGGAAAGTGCATTCACTAGACAGATAGCCTGGGGAAGTGTCATCACCCACTGAAAGCCCATATGTGGTTTTGCAGCAAAGGTATTTGCTTCCTGTCCTGCCCACTCATCAGAGGAATATATGAGCAGAGCTGAGTGGCACCCTGGAGACAGACTAAAACCAAGCAGAGAGCAAACGGTGCTCGGAGGGCTCTGCAGGAGCCGTGCAGGCGAACACATTATGGACACCCTGGGGAAGAGAAATCTCCTTTCTCCCAGCCTTGGGAATGGCACACAGCCAGGATCCATCATGCAACTCTGATGCACCTGATGAAGACAACGTGTTAATAAACAAAAGAAGTCAGGTCTTGGTCTCCAAACCTGCCCATGGATGGCAACTACCCTCCCAGAGCCACAACAAACTGAGACCTCAAAAAAAGCACTTATTGTGAAATCTCCAGCTCATTGCTGTGGTTTGGTGTCAGGCTTGGACATAGGAACACCCACTCTGTGCCAGCATGGGTCCTGCCAGCTGCCTGCCCAGGCAGCAAAGGGATCAACAGCAGGCTGGGCTGTGAGAGCAGAGGCACAGCCAGCATCTCATGCAGCACTTAAACCACATTGAGACATTGCCCTTAGTTTTGGGAGCCCCAAGACAAGTGCCAGTGTTAATTAACTAGAGGAAATTCAGCCAGGGCCACTGAAATGTCCAGGGAAGGTGCTGAGGACACGGAGCCAGGCTCTTCACAGCAACACATAGCAAGAAGGTAAGTGACAGTGGGCATAGCTGAAACAAAAGGTTCCCACTGGATGATAGGAGAAACTTTTCTCTGCTTTTTGTGGGGTCAGAACCAAGGCAAAAACAACACAGAACCTTTGACAACAACATCCAAGGCTAAGCAGAATGCAGCTTTTGCCCTTCTCCCACTCCCAAATTCATGACTGTTGTGACAGAGCAATGTATGGAAGGAAATGAAGAGCAGCTCTGTCAAATGAGCACCAGCACTCATCATTCAGGGGCAGAATGTGGATTAGCTAACCCATTGCACCCCATCCTTTCCAGCATCCCCTCAAAAATTAAACACTCATGGAACATATATGAGCACATACACTGCAAGACCTGAGACAACTAGACCTGAGGAGCCACTCTGAACGTGAAGCTTGCATGGCTGGTCCTGATTCAAACATCCTTGATAGCTTTTCATAAAGAAGGAAAAATCATGAGATCCAACATGTCAGTGGCCACAGATTGCTGCCTGGGAGGTTTAGGGTGAATGGTAGGAGAAATCTCTTTGGTGGAAGGGTGGCACAGGTGAGAGCCAGGTATCCCAGGAGATGGAGGATGTCCATGCTTAAGCCATGAGCCCTCAGCTCAACAGCCACAGTGCTCTGATGTAACATCCATGGCAGTTCTGCTCTGGAGCTCCAGGGCCTCTGTAGGTTTATGCAGATGCAAGAACAGGAAGAGGGATTGTCGACTTTATCTTAGTCACCAGCTCTGGGACTACTCACAGGACCTCTCAGCCACTTCATTCGTACTATCTAAACATCAGGTCCCTACCTGGAGGAACGACAAAGCCCACCTAGAGGCAATAGTGCTTGGGACTGTGCCTGGAGGGGACACACCTCAGCCACCTTCACATCCAAGCACTGCTAAACACTCAAAAAACTGCATAATCAAATGACAGCAGCGAAGCTTTGGCAAGGCATCTGTCCATCTATAAATAGAGCTCAACTGTGTGTCCTTATCACAGGGCTTTGATGTGTTTGGGGAGAATATTTTCTTCCCCTTCGCCACCAAGTCCCAGGCAGCACAGATAATGGGCTTGAATCGATCCAGCTCAAGTATTACTAAACTTCCTACCACTGTGGCAGCATGCCAGCCTCAAATAGGACAAGAGAACATGTGTCTGCTCAGAGTCAACCACAAGGAGCGGGCAGAAAATTGCTTTAGGCTTAAAAGAAAAGAAAAAATAAAAAAGGTGCTTTTTGCAGATTTGTAGATCAATCTACAATGTATTTTAGAGGTTTAAGAAAGTCAATAGAAACAAGATATATCATAGCTGCACAAGAAGCTGAGAAGTTGTATTTCTATTTGTGCTGCTGCTGTCACTCCAGCCATTGGCTCAAGGTCCTGCTGAGGTCCCACATCACTCCTTCTCCACCAGGAATGTCAAGGGAAGAGGCTCCTTGCCACAGTTCACCACCCCATTGGTTTTGCCAGAACAACTTAACCCTGGGGCTGGTTGGGGTCTGATACACCTGAAGCGAGTCACCACTGCACCTTGTGCCCTGCTTGCAGCAGGGGGGCAGCAGGAGGACACAGGGAGCACTGGCAGTGGCCAGGCTGACCTCCCACAAACTGCAGCTTGTCTCTTTATGTCTCCGTCCTCATGGCTTCAGTACACAAATTGACTCAAGTCCCTTGGGATGTTCCAGGCAGTGCTGGGACAATCCTTTGGGATTTGTTTCTCAGGCTGGTGCTGCTGCAGAACTTCAGAGGGCAGTGGCCTGACCTCTACAAACTCATCCCCAGGGATGTCACAAGTTGGTTCCCTCCCTCAGACACTGTGCCCAGCATTCCTGTTGCATCATCATTGCATGACTTGGGAGAGGCCTCACACAGACTCCTTCACCACCCCTCTGGCCCCCTCAGCTCCACTGCAGGGCACTACAAAGCATATGCAGAACTTTCCTCTCCCTTTCTTATTATGTTATGTTTCACATAACATGCCTTATCAAACAGGACCTAAATCATGTCTGCCTCTCCCCAGATCCCATGTAATGTGTCAGCCATTAAACATGCAATTAGCCTGCATTTACAAATATGTGAGAGGCTCTTGCCAGCCATCCATCACTCATGGGCAGGACTGCTCACATCCCTGCAGTGGAGCCTGTCCTGCTGAGCCACCAGGCAGTGGATCCCACTGCAACTGGGGCACATCCATTTCCCAGCCTCCATAAGGCACAAAACCCCATTTCCTGGCTCCCACCCTCTACCTGACAGGGTGAAGAATAAAGTGTGCATCTGAACTGGAAAGAGTTGCTTGTGCATCCTTGGTCAACAGGAGAAAGTCCCTGGGCTGAGGGATGCCCAGCTCCAGACATCCTTCTGCCCCAGAACCCACCCAGGCATGAGGAAAACAGGTCAGGCTGCAACACAGGAAGCACAAACCAGCTTTCTACCCTTCCTACACAGCTAAAACTTGTGCGAATGCCTGCCACACATCACACTGAACCCTTTGGGAGCAAACCCAGGAGAGGAAGCCAGTGATGCAGGGCAGGGATTGGCAGCTGACGCACCAACGCTGGCAGGAGCACCAGCCTGCTGATGCTTCTCCAACCCCCTTCCCATGTCTCTGACAAGCTCAAGCTCCTCTAGCAGCCCATCATCTGGGCTGGGCTCCTACTCCTCTGCCACCACGAACAAGCAGGCATCAGGGGACATATCATTCCACAAATCCGAGGAAAAAACAAGCAGCATTAACCATTAGCACGTGTGTATGGAGACCCTTCAAACTCTTTTTTCCCTCGCTCCCATCTGCTCTGCTCTGGGCCACTAAATCCAATTCAGCAGCACTCAGAGCTTGCACCAAAGCTGCGACACATTTGTCAGATCCCTGACTAGACCCATGGCTAATTTTACAACGCTAATTTATCTCACCATATTATATTGCTTTCATTTCATCCCCCCAGGATCCCATTACTGCCAGTGTACCTTGTAGCCAGCATGTAACAGTAATTGGTATTATTAGCGATGTACCCTGCTCGAGCTGCTCTATTTGCAGAGCTGCAAGGAGTCCCGTGGATGGGCTGATCTACCTCAAGGATGGGGAGGGAAGGAGTCCTTGTTCCATGCCGCTCCTTGGATGCCACCAAGAAGCAATGCCAAGGGCAGGGTTTTGCTGCTGTAGAGCATCTCTGCATGCCCAGACCCCAGCCCACTCCTTATTGTGACTCCATCAGTTGTTGCCTGCCCCTGGGTTCCTTAACCTCGACCTTTTAACTCCAGGGAAAACAATCAGCCATGCACACAGGGAACATTTCTGTCCTTGCCTGTGGCTCAAAGGATAAAGGACTCTGCTTACCCAGGGTTAAAGGGGCTGCAAAACAACTCTGGGAAGCATGATGCAGGGGTAGAGGGCAGGGAAGCCGCACAGGGAAAATTTATCATTCATGCTATTTTGGCCAACAGTTTCTCCTCTTCGGTGTAAGCTATTGCTTTCTAGGATCAATGTAATTAAAGCCATGCAGTTTTAGCTAAGTGAGAGGCTGCACTAGTCAAACGGTGACAATTCCCACTTAAGGTGTCCTTGTCTGGCATTTAGAGACTTGTTAAATTTTAATTCATCATTTTCACTTCTCAGGCACAGCACCAGCAAGTACTGGGCTTCCCCAGCATGGCTCTGCAGGGTCTGCATCCCCAAGTGGGGCAGCTCCATCCCAGGTCCCTTCCCTGCCCCACCATGGCTCAGAAAACATGATCCCAAACAGCACTGTGTTACCACAGCCCCACTCTGAGCACATTTGCAACAGGTCTCACAGGTGGCACAACCTCTTGCCTGTGGCTGCTGCTGCTGCTGGTGGTCTCCTAAGGGGATGCATCCCTGATGCTGCAGCCTGACAGGGCAGGAAAGCAAAGAAAAAAATCAAACAAACCTGAGAGCTCCAGGCTGTGCTTGTCTGCAAGAGGAGGCAATTCACCTCCCAAGTGGAGCTGGGCTGGGTGACACTTACCTGCTCCAGAGCGGTTCAGCCACGACACAGGACCTCTGCTGTTGTGGTTAGACTGTATATTTCTGAGCTGCCCAGAGGGCTTTCAGGTGGGAGAGCTCTTTATGGAGAAGTTGTCCACGGGCAGCCCATAACATATGCATTTTCCAGGCTGTTTATCCATACTTGCCCCTCCACATCCTAAAAAACCACTTTCAGAATCTGCCCTCTTTGCACAGCAGCCAAAAGGCTGCTCACACACTGGAGCCACAAGCAGCATTTTGTCACACTTTAATAAACACCATCCTCGCCAGAAGACACGTGTCCTGCACTCCCACAGAGCACACCAACTCAGGACAAGTTGGGTGAGCAGGGCTTTTAACCTACCTCTTACCTCTTCACTGGTCCAGAGTCCTTGGGGTGTCCCCAAATTCTCATAAACGTCCGGGGGATTCTTCTGGCTGCTTGACCAACACTCGCCGCTCAGATCTGGGATTTTCTTCAACTAAACAGAAGAGACAACCTGTCAGGTGAAGCTCTGCCACTGCTTCAGGTTTGTGACACCACCAAGGCAGGGGGGCATCTGTTTCCCAGCCCTGTCAGCTGGGGGTAACTGGTGCAAAGACGAAGCTGGTTTAGTATAAGAGCCCTCCCACAAGAGCGTCACAGTCCAGCCCCAAAGCACGTATTTGCTTAATTATTTCGATTCAGAGACATGAAATGGGAGAGGGGGAAAAAGAATCCTGCAGCTTGGGGCATCTCTGATCCTCTTTAAAGACAGACAGCAATGCTCCCCAGCCGGAGCAGCACAGCAGCACGACACTGTCAGCCCAGCACCAAGGCATTCGCCCACGAGGTCTTGTGCTGCCTGAGCCCTAATCCTGAAAAGCCTCACACACGTGTTGAAGGGTGCAGGGAGAGGCCACTCGGGCTGAACCCGGTAGTGTGAAGAGGGAAGCATGCCTGTACAGCTTTGCAGCACAGACACCAAGGTCTGGAAACAGGAGGGGGACTTTCTGTTTTACGTGTGACACACTGCCTGGTGAGATGGAGTCAGAGGCATTAGTGTAACCAGCAGTGCCCTCCCTTACAGCAGGAAATATGCTTTTTGTGTTAGACAAACAAATTATCAGTCGAGATCTGTGCTCATTATCCAGCTTTTGTGGCTGAGGTTGTGTTGTTTCCCCCACTTCTTCTAAAATGCTTTGAAAAAAATAAAAAAAAAATCTTACGGTTCTGCATTATTAAAAATGAAAAATTGGAGCCAAACCCCACTGGCAAGAGGAAAGTCTGGGAGTCACTCCTGCAGAGATTCTTTCCCAAGGGTGACAGTGACTCCAAGCCTGGAACACCACAGGCTTTAATTAGCACCCAAGCCTCAGCTGATGAGCTTTGCCAGAGTTCCTCCCAGGACCTCATGCAAAGCCTGGGCAAGCCAATGGAAGGATGCGACAGAAACCCAAACTACAACCCCCATCTACCCCCCGCCTGCCTACAAAACCTAAATAAATAAACCACCCCCCCTGAAACTCCACTGGGCGCCTGATGGCGAAACTCTCATTTGCAAAGTGCTTGGAAATAATTACAAATTTTTCCCAGAGTTTACAGGGAGGGAAGCCGACTGTTTGTCATGCCGGCAGCCATGGTGTGCCTTAATTTATCACGCTTGTCAGGTGTCAGCCACCAAGAAATTTAACTCCAGCTGCCCCAAGCCCAGCACCCGCAACTCCCCATCACTCAAAAGCTGCTCTGCCAGGGACCCCAGAGCTGAAGACTGACTGGCAAGGAGGGGAGAGAGGCTACACCCCAACAAGCCTCCTCTCACTGTCCAATGCCAATGTAACTCTTCGGATATTTTTTGGAAATGTTTTTGGTTGTGGGTGATGGGTTTTTTCCCTACCCACAGATGAAGAGGAACAAAGAAGACCAGGCTACAGCAAGAGATGAGGCTCGTTCATCATTACCTGACAGAGACCTTCCTGGGCACTAATTCCAGCTTGGCAGGGACATGAGAAGAGAGACTGGGCTTAGCACTGAGTACCCTCAGGGAGGGAGTGCATTATTATGGGTAAAAAGTGCAAAATCCCAGTGCTTTTTCTGAGAGACATCTCTGAAACCTGCTCCTATGGAAAGGACTGACAGCCCCAGCCATCTCTGTGCCAGCTCTGCCACAGCTTTCCTCATGGAAGTCAAAGCATGGGGACTCCAAGCTGAGGTCAAACTGGGTTTTGGAGAAACTCAGCACATCCAAAGCAGGTCACCAGCTGAAGGACCTGATTCGGGGCATGAGTTACTGCTGGGCCAGAGGGAGTATCTGTGAGCTATGCTTCCTATAACCAAGGGACAACCTTGATCACAGCTCAGGTGGGCTCACATAAGGAGCAAATGTCATCAGCCACGGAGCAGGAACAAGTCCTGGGTCAGGTCCCTACAGGAGGGTTGGCATCACTGCTGAGCTCACCCCATATCACCAGGTCTTGAGGTCTCAGCAATGCCATGGTCAGGGCACTTCATCAATGTGACACCTGTTTTATAGAGCCAGTCGGGTCTGCCCCACAGAAATACTCCTGTTTTGGCCATTTCTGTAGCAACAAGCTGATTTAAGAGGAGCCTGCCTGCAAAAGCACTCACTTTTTAAACAGGTCCTTGCAAAGCACTGGAGGAAGCCCAGCACCCATGGCAAGCTGCATGTCCCACATAATGCATCTGCATGGCACAGAGAGGGCTAATGGATAACTGAACCACTTGCTTTAAAAAAAAACCAAAAGAAATCCAAACACACAGCATTTGCCAAAAAATCTTTCTCTCCAGCACAAGCTGGGGCTACGTTGATCAGGGATCCATGAATTTTACTTGCACCAACAGAAAGGGTCCAACATTTCCCAGCAGGAAGGCATCCCATGCAGGAGCTGGGGCACAGGTTTTGCAGTCCTGTGCTCTCGAGGCAGTGCAGTTCCTGCTGTGGGAAGCTCCCCACACATGCTGTGTGTAACACACCCACGCAGCAGCACCATTCAGAGCCTCGCAACTTGGCGCTGGGAAGGTGGATTTTTGTGGCGTCAGCAGCAAGCAGATCTCTGACGCCTGGCTGAAAACCTTCCCCAAAACTGTCAGGCTGAGTCTCACAGCTCAAAGATACTGGAATTTCTTCGGCGCAAATGCAAGATTTTTTCTGCCTTTTTTTTTTAAATTTTATTTTTAACTCTGGATAAACTAATGCCTTTTTCTCCCCCAAACCCTGTTCTGAGAGCAGCTTAAAAACTCTCTTTGCTAAAATTTTCCAAAAAAATTCAGCCGGAGGCAGACATGTGAAGTTTCAGTCCAAATGGTTAAAGGCTGGCGTAGTTTCAAGCAACTGAAGACAGGGGCTTATAATCAGAAGTGTCAGGCAGCCTTAATTATATTATTTCCTGAAGGAAATAGTTTTCCCTGCCGAAGTCCAGGAGTTATTAAAAAAAGTTGACCTCACTGGAACCAATCAAGATGGAGACAAGAAGCCTGTAATGGATTCTTAAGGCAGGCGTGTTCATGCATTTGCATTTTCAGGGGTCCAGGAGTTTAGGACAGGTGTTACCAGACAAGCCTGGCTTTGTGACAACTGAGAGCCAGCCCCTTCCCATCCATCCTCATGGAGTGCCCTGGGCAGGGGCATGTGGGAGCCCCATGCACCCAAGGAGGGTGCTTGCCTGTGCCCAGATCGATTGCCTTGCCAAGGCGAGCGAGGAAAAACAGCCGGATGCTTTGTAGCTGTCAGGAGCACACAGGCTTTTTGTCCGTGTCTTCCTCTGTGCCCATAAATAAAAGTGACAGCAACTTTATTTAGGACTTCTTCCAGTTAAGAGGGGATGGAAGAAAAGTGAAAAATGAAATCGTAGCTCGGCAGAAGCAGAGGGGGAAGGTCCTGGGGGCACAGCTCAGGCTGTGCCACTGCTGCAGCAGCCTGGGGTGGTGGCAGCCCTTGCTCCACAAAATCAGCACCTCCTCATCCCCATCAGCACACCCTTCTCCTCTGTCCTTCCAGGCACAGAATTCCAAGTCCCAATCCCACACTGCAACCCCTGCCTGCTGCTGCCCATCAACTCCCCAGTACTAGCTGAGAGGTTCAAGCATCTGGAGTGAGTCAGGAATGGAATAATCCTGTCTCCGTTCCTCCTAAAGGAGACTAAAACAACCCCAAAATACTCCAGAGGAGTAAGACACCTGTTCCCTGCACATATGCAAAGGTTGTACTTGTGGCACCAACAGAAGCCCCGAAAGGCAGCTCAGTCCAGTGCAGCTCACCAGCATGGCTGAGCAGGGAGTGCAGCATCTCCACCAGCACCCACTGCCACAGAAAACCCTGTCTGTTTTGGCTCTAACCTCCAGGTGCTATGGGGCAGCCAGTGCCCAGGTGCTATGGGGCTTGTCTAGAGCTCATCTGGAGTTGTGCCATGCACTTGCACACAAACAAACAATCAGGGCAGGTGTGTAGGGAAAGAGCTCCCTCCCATGCCTGGGGAAGTGCCCACCCCATGCAGGAAGGTTTAGGGTGGAAGTTGTGTGCAGGTCCCCAGGGAGGGAGGCTGCCAGTGACCTCATGGGTTTCTTCCACTGCTGCCCTCTCCACTGCCATGAGTCAGAGATTAATGACAGGCCATTTGTCAGCACCGGTGGCATCATTGCCAATCTCATTTCTGAGCAGACATCTGACCTTGCTTGCCTCCCCGAGACCTGTGTTACCGCATGGCTCCAGCAGCCTCCTGACAGCTCCCAGGGGAAGCAGCACAAGGCAGGGAACCGGGCAGTGACACAGCCTGATCCTGAGTCAGGATGCACAGACAAACACTTGAGCTCAGGATGAGCAGTGAGTGTTTGTCAGCTTGTCCCACTGCCCTACCCTCCTCCCAGCTGGCACCTGAGAAGGGGTCTCTCTTACTAAACACGGGATGAGGTTATGGAGATCTGTGCCCAAAGAGGAGGGCATAGGCAAAGCAAGCCTTGCCTGAAACTCAGGAAGGAGGGGGGCCAAACCATAATGTCCACACTGCTCCCTACTGCACAACAGAAAACAAATGTGATTTCCAGGAGAGCAGGGAAAATTCAAGAACAGGTCTTCTGACAAGTGCTGGTCCTGATGCTAGCTTTTCCTCAACACAACCCTCAGCATTAGACAGCCAGATGCATCCCCACCAGGAGGGATGAGACAAACACCAACACAGCTCTTCTTCTGTGCCAAGTCCAGCCAGTCCCAGCTCTCATACTTCTCAGAAGGAGAACGAATTAAAATGATGTGGGACTGGGAAAAGACTCACTTGGTTAAGATGAAGAAATCAGTGCCATTAAACGTCATTAGAATAATATGCCCAGAAAGCTTTATAAAAGGAGATACCATATGATTGAATGCTCTCCAGACCCTCATTTTACACAGACCCAAAACATCAACCCAGAGCTTCTTTTAACAGCCAACTCTCACAACGATCAGAAGGTTTTAGGTTTTGTTTTGTAATGTGTTGTTTTTTTTTTTTTTCCTGAGGAGCTTTTGGGTCTGCAATTGAAACTACAATTCCTTTAGTTCCTGGAGTGTGGTGGGGGGGGAATAAAAATCATTTTTCATTAAGCTGAAGCAAATGGCATTTTTGCTTGTCAAAAACATTTGACACAACTCTGACAGACTCGACCAGACATATAAATAAAAGATTTAAATCCTTCTGCTCCAGAGCTTAAGAAAAACCTGCTGTCAGCCCAGTGCTAGTACAAGCTCTCCTACAGGTCACACTCCCTGGGGACTGCCAGCACCATCCTGGTGCTGATGCTGGAGGAGAGGGCAGGCACCAGCCACACCAGGCTGGTCATGGAAGTAAAACCCCACCAGCCCGTGCTATCCCTCTGCAGGCTGCTCTCTCTGAGACTGGATCAGCCTCCCTGGGCTCAGCCAGCACACCAGCAGCAGGGAGCTGAACAGCATCGATCCCTTCCCTCTCCTGCCACCATCCATATCTGATAGCAGCATCGACCAAGCAGCACTGGATGCTGAATTTCCTCGGCCACCTGGGCTGTGCACAGCAGCCTAAAGCTCTTTCCCCATCCGTCGTGTCAGCGAGGCGGCCGCAGACACTGTGACAAGACACAGAGCAGTGTCAGAGCCCATTTCGAAATCCTTCTATCCTATTCAAGCCAGAGAGGCTTATGTGTATGGATTTATACTGTTTGCCCCAATATTTAGCTACTGAGCTGACTAATCTGTGTGCAAGAAAAACCCCGGTGGCTCAGAGGCTGAGCAATCTACATCATTCATCATTTAGATTAGCTATTGTCTTAATCCTCTTTAAACTACTGTATAATACATAAGGGAATGGATGTCCTATATGCCTGTGATATGCAGAAAAAACCCAGGCTGAAGCTCAGAAACTTGGACAGAAGCTAGAATGACAAATCCTACCAAGCCACAGAAGAAAAAGGAAACTTGTTGCAACCCCTGACAGATGGTTTAACTTCTTCTTGCTCTCTCCACCCCAGCAGTCTTTAATTATTTCCTAGCCAGCTTCCTAATTACTTCCCAGGCAGCTTCCTAAAGCTCCTCTGCCCTCTCCCCTCATTGCAACCCTGTTATGAACTTTGGGCCCCAACCTGAAGCATCCCACACCACATGGTCTTGCTGCTGCCCCAAGGGTGGACAGCCCTGTGCCCCAGGAGCTGGGAAATCCCACTGCAGCATCACCTGTGGCTGTGCTGCCCTCAGAAAAGCAATGGCTCTGCCCAGCCTAGTGCCACACTCTGGGCCATGCCTGGCAAACAGGCATGGGAGCATCAGGGCAAGGATTAAAGCCTATTTGGATACCCAGGATCATGCCATGCATGGCTGCAGCGCCTGGCTGGAGGATGAGCAAAACAAGATTTCTTTATGGAACCAGCAAAGAGTTCAGGGGCAGAAGGAGGGACAGAAACAAGGCAGTAGCAAACAAGGCTTTAGTTCACTGCCTGCCAGAGCTGAGGGAACTAATAAACAGACAGATGAGCTAAATTGTCTTCTGAACCTCTGTATCAGTATTCACATTACAGCGGCTGCTTCCAGCAATTCCAGCGTATTAATAATAAATGCTACATAATTACAGCAGACTTGCTTTGTCCTCTCTTCCTGTTTACTGTCAATGTCTCTTTAACCCTTTGCAGCCCACAGCTGCCTCTCCACCGGCACCAGACCCTCCACAGCCCTGGCATCACTGATGGGTGTCTCTCCCAGCTGCCTCCAGGGCTGGTCAGGGTGCAGGGGGAGGTGAAGGAAAGTTCAAGTGCTGATACAGCTCCATAGGGATCACTTTCTGCCTGTCAAAGCCCTGAGAATGTTGCTGCAGGGCATGAAAAAGGTGTATTTGAGGCCTCAGGAGCACCCCCGGGCTGGGATGAGCTGGGGACTCTGCAAACAGCATCTCCAATGTACAGAGTTGTAAAAAGTCACCAAGAGCCTCTTAACAGCAAACCAGGTTTACAGCCTCTCCCAGTTTCAATCCCCTCTGGACTTGCAGCTGGAGTTGCCTTCTCTACAGAGATGTTTTTGGGGTACTTCTACCATTGGGTAGAGCCCGTTGGGATCCTTCCTGCTGCACTCGTGGTCCCATGGCTGTCAGCAGTGACAGCCACCTGGGATGCAAACACACACTGCTGGGAGCTGGAAATGGTCTCTGGAGCAATCCCTGAAGGATATATTCATGGGGAGACATGGGAGATGGCCCACAAAGGTCACAAGTCTGGCACCCAGGCAGGGAAAAACAAAGCTTTTGGATAATCAAGTTTCAAGCCGAACACCTCCAGTGTTTGAACAGTAGCCACATCCCCCTTTTTTCAGCAGCACCACACCCCACACACAGCTGCTCTTCCTAAGTCTCCTTCCTCATAGGCAAGCTGTGCCAAAATGCCTGCCCTGCCTGATCATTTCATGAGCTGATCCAAATGAGAGTTAAAGACCCTCTGGCACTTTCCCCCTGGATTTTCGAAATGTTTCATCCAATGTAGCTGCAAACTGAACTCTGGAGCCTGCTTTTCTTCCCACAGGACTGTCTTTGTGAGTATTTCTTCCTCAGTTGCAAGCAAATAGCATCAAAACTCTGGAGAAGGGCCCACATTAACAGTGCAATAGCAGTTTTTATCTGAGCATGGGTTTAATTTGCACCTTTCAGGCTAGTTCTTTCTTTTCCCAGCCTCGCAGGGAAGCTGCCATGGCTCCTAACACGGCTTCAAAAAGAGAAGAGAATAGAACAAATAGCTCAAATGGGATTTCTGCGAGAAACCAGCACACAAAACAAAGTGTGCCTGCCTTCCAGTGCAAATTAACTCAGCTTCTGACCCGACTGCAGACCTTTCCAGACAGGAGACCCACTGGACAGCAAATGAATGCCAAACAACTCAAATGCAAATCTCTCCCTGCACAAGAGCCTCAAATGCTAAGGGAACACTTGGCTCAAACAGCTGGGCATTGAAAAGCTTCAAAATGGAAAAACACAAACAACTCAAACCCAGTTACATCGCTCACACAGGGAAAGCAAGTCTGGAGTGACATCAGGACATCTACCCCTCAGACACCAGTGTCTCCCAGTCAGCCTGGGACATGCAGAGCATCCCCCAGCACTGACATGCTAATATAATTTTCCAGTGGTCCCCACAGCTGCACACATCCACTTTGCATTTGCTGTGTTGTCTCCTCTGCCAGGTGAAGCATAGAAGATTTTTTTTTTTCTCCCTGTACACAGACACTTCTTTGATTTCTCAGAGAATGAAACAGCAATCAGTCATTCAGGAATAAGCACTAAATAAAAAGAAAGACAGGGCTTCTGTCCTGAAATGTGTACAGGGTCCAAGAAAAGTGAGAGGACCAGATGGTGCAAGGCCTGGGAGCCAGACACAAGGCAGGAGTCCTCTGGACCACTTGCATGGAGCATGCACAGCAGAGAAGGATGGAGCAGAATGGGGATTGGGAAGAAATGGGATCATCATCATTTCATCAGCCTCTTCCTTGCAGGACAATACCAGGAGGACTACTTGGAGAGCAACATAGTACCCATTAAAGCTAGCAGATATCCCCAGGGTATGAGGAAGGGCAAGTTCATCCCTGATGGGTGGCCCTGCATCTCTGCTGTCTCTTCACTCACTGCCCCTTTTGGCAAGGCAGCTCCAATTTCTACCCTGCAGGGACCTGTGCAAAGGGCACTCAGCAGGATGGAGTCCCCACACACCATCACGGGATGGTGCAGCCAGGAAAGCAGCAATCCATACTGGCAGGGAAGGGAAACCCACAAAGAACTGCAAGAAAGATGACATATGTCAGCTCCAGAAAGGAAGATCCCAAGCTGGACTGGGACACACTCAGCCTGTGCTGCTGGAGGAGCTCCCACTCTCAGGGGGAAGTGATGGCCCTGCCAGCCCCTCACAGCACCCGCCAGACACACGGGCAGCCCCCAGCTCTGACAGCAGACTGCAATGGTAGGAGGACAGTGAACTGCCTGGACTGATCCCTACTCAGTGATGTCACAGGCTAAAGCAACATTTGCCCCAGGATTATCAGCCAGCACTCCTAGATGCAAAAAAAAAAAAAAAAAAAGCAGTAGCATTCTGAGGTCCCAGACTCATCTCCAGGACAGCCTGCATCCCAAACCCCTGCTAGGACTGTTTCCCTGCTCTCTGACAACATCCATGTCCAAACCCACCCCCCAAATCTCAGGATGCTCCTCAGCAGTTGGTGACGGCACGTTGCAGGCTGTGTGAGCCTCCTGTGTCAGCCCCCCCTGCAAGCCATTTAGAAAAGAGACAGCAAGTTATTAATTACAAATTAAGCTGCTAATTGATACTAAGCTCTGTTAGCTCTAGGGGAAACAGAGGCAGAGCTGTGCCCCTCGCACCACGGTTCACTGACTGCAAGTGAAAATGAGGGGTCTGCCCTCCCCAAGAGAGCTGCTGAGGGCACAGTCATACCACTTCTGGCTCGAGCTGCACACCCCAGCCCAGAGATCTCTTGGTACTTCACTTCCTCCATCCCTGACCTGCCTCCAACCACTGTGACAAGCAAAGGCTCAAACAGCCTCTCCCAGCTGACAGTCAGACCCCAGTGCAAACCCACCACCCACAAGAGCCAGTGATTGCCTCCATCAGACTATTTCTATAACACAGCAATTAGCGGTGACAGCCCCAGGGCTCACCCCAAATAAAGATTTCTTCTCTTGAAGGGGATGAGCAGTTTTCCTATCACCACATCCCAGCAGAACTTCAAGGCCTGTAGAAAAAGGTCCAGTTTTGTTTGGTCCTGTGTGGACTCCTGCATCTTGCAGAGAATGACGAGATGAAGCAATGCAAGAATCAGCCCATGCCAGGCAGGTAGGATCACACCATCTGACATCCTAGAGCTTAAGAAATCCCTCCTGCCACAAGTTCCTCAGTTCTGCCTTTGGAAAGGCCAAGAACACAGCCCAGAATTACCTTCTCTCTAAATAAGTAACGGGTAATAAGTAAAAAAATATATATATTAGTAAATAATGAATTCCTCAATAAGAGGAAGTAAAGTTCTAAGTATTTCACCCCTTTGCCCCAGCTTTGAAGCACATGGGAATCTCCTCTCTTGCAAGGGAAGCTCAGAAGTTTCCAGCTTTGGACAGACCTGCCTTGTCCAGGGGCTCTGCTGGAGCAGCACCAGCTCTGCTGGGTTTGGCAATCAAGCAGCTGATGCCAAGATTTCCATCCATCCACTCTCGCACTGCCCTTCTCCTCTGGCAGCTCAATTAAGCCTAACGAATTACATCCACCACAAGTCATGAGCAAACACAGGAAGACTTGGCGACCGCAGTGCTGTGCAAGCAGAAGGTGAATAAATAAAATTGACTCAAGTTGATAGAAGATGCCAATTCGGGTAGAGATTCTGTTGTGAAGCATCTGTTTGGGTGACTTTGGCTCAAAAGGGGACAAAACAAAAATGGGACAAAAAAAAGTTCCATCTTTAAATGGGAAAAATTCCAGAGAAGTTCAATACTATTTCAACATCTAAGTTTTAGGAAAGGAGAAAAAGAATGTATTTCTAGTTACCAGAATGGATTTAGGATCAGAGCTATAGAATATTGTCGCCTGACCCTAGATAGATCTCAACCTAATGCCCTGAAAGTGGCACAGGACCAGCCAGCTCAGGTACTGGGGCTACTGCAGGTCAGGACTGAGCATCTCAAACATATGACTTTTCCCATCTCTTACTCCTGCTGCAGTGTTTGACATGGGGACAAGATACTTCTCAGTGCCTGACAGGGGACCAGATGCCTCAAACTGTGCTGTGGTCTGATGCCCTGTCCCTTGGTGCTTAGAAAAACAACTCCATCTCCTGCCTTCTCCCCACCCATCAAGAGGCTCGAGATCGCCATTATGCCCCTCAACATCCTGCTTCACATTCCCTTCCCCAGGCTGCACAGACCCACTGCCCCCAGCATCTCCAACATCATTCTTCTCCACAAACCTTTTGAGTTCTCCCGCCCAAAACCACCCCAAGGAGTTTTGACATTGCATTCCCCCATGGGATGATAGCAGGGAAACACTGCAAACCAAGACAGACTGCACAGCTTCTCAGGGAAACACTACAAACCAAGACAGACTGCACAGCTTCCTAACAGACAAGAAACACTTCCCAAATCTATCTGTACACATAACCAACTGTCACAGTTCTCCCTTCAAAAAACAAAGAGCCCCGCTCCATGGTGGCACAAACAGTTGCCATTTCAAGACAGTTTCCCTCCTCCCTTCCCCTTCCCTTCCCTGTTCAATTTGAAGTCAATTACAGGAAGGTTAATGGGGCAGAGAGGATGCCAGTTGGCTGGGTAATGATGTCAAAGCACCTGGCATTGCCTGGGCAACAGCTAGGCAGCAGGGATGCAAATGAAGGCACAGGATTGCACTTGGTCCCTCGAAACGAGCTGATGCAATTGAGCGTATCAGCATTAATGAACATGGAAATAACGAGAGAGCACCCAGAGAAACAAGACACTGATGAGGGGGTGGGAGCTGTGCCCACAGCAGGGAGATACAGTAGCGGGCACCATGTTCTAGCTGTCAGTGGGAGCAGCTTCCATGGTGACATTCCCCCAAGCCTTCACCCAGATGTGCTTTCCATGGGTTAACACTCTGGCTTTGCACACCAGAGACCAAATCATGTTGATCTGCTGAAAGCTCCACTCATGCAGCTCCTGGCTCCTCTCCAGACAGTCTGTGGCAGGAAGAGCAAGAGGGGAGATCGTGTGCGTCAGGAGGCCACATCTCAGAGTGACCTGATAAACATGGGGCCAAGGCAACGAAGACCCAGGGGCAAGAGGTGCACAGGAGCAGAGGGGCTTGAGGGCACTGCAGTGCAAAGAGCAACGACCTGCTCAGTGGGAAGGCTGTTCCAGCAGTGCAGACCAGATTCTCCAAAGCCTGCAGTCCCCACATCATCTGCAACAGATACTTTGAAGTTTTCAGGCAGACGAATGGGAGCCTCTATATGGGATGTTGTCTGGCAGAACAGCACTTGGCACAATGTGCTTCCATGGACCAGGACTACAGAGCAGCACATCAGAGTACTGCAAAGCCTTAGACAGCAGCAGAAAGCCATTTCCAGCTTTGCTCCACCATCCAACTGCTGTATTTTCTTCCTAGTCCAGAAGCTTCATCAGAACCCCGTCCACATATTAACTGCTTGGAAAACCTTCACTCCAATACTATTCAGTGTTTTTCTATCCCTGGCCTTTAAGCCCACCCCATGCCACCACCCTTGTTCCTTCCTGACAGCACTCAAACCCCAGCCCAGCTGCAGTGAAGCAGCTGCCTTTGGTCCTCATGCAGAGCTCATCCATCCCTGCAAATCCCAGTGACATGAGGTGCTGGTGCCTCTCTCATGCTCACCCTCTTCAACTCCACAGTCCAGCGCCAAAATATGCTCCAGGGAAGTAACAGCTCCGCTGGTAGCCACAGTGAGGTCCCACAGGGTCTCTGCTGCCCCAAGAAAAGTTGCGTTTGAGGGACATGGGGAAGCTGACAGCATTTCTCACACCAGTGACTAGCAGAGCTTGCACAGCTGAGACGCAGCTGTGCAAATGAGACCCCAGCAACCACCCCCAGCCCCAGTGATTCCCCACAGGCGTGAAGAGCAGTATCAGGGACACAAAGAAGCCGACGCCACGGGGAAGCCTTTGGGTCACGCATCCATTTACAAGGTCATCGCCCTGTGCCTCTTTAAAGTACTTCACTTTCGCCGGAGGCAAGTCAAGGTGACTCGGACAGAGCGTGCTGCCGCTGCCGCTGTTCCCACCGATGCTCCCTGCTATCCCTGCTATCCCTGCTATCCCTGCCCTTGCGCTGCGAGCCCTGGGAACACAGGGCATCCTTCTCTGCCCTCTGGAAACGGCCCAGCAAAGCAGCATCCCGGGCCATAAATAACTCTGGCAATGGGTAGGAGCGGAGCAGCCGTGGGCTCTGCAGGGCCCTGAGCATCCCTGGCCAACCCATACGCAGGCTCTGCGGGACCCGGGGCTTGCCTCAAGCAAACACCTTCCAAGTATCCTCCCTGCCCACCGCAGCGGCACCGGGCATGTCTGGGCTCACAGCAGGGCCATCCCGGTGCCAGGTCTCTCCTTGAGTCTCCACATGTTGCTCTTAAATGTCAGCAGTAAAACCAGCTACAGAGAGGGAATTAAATGGAGGAGGGGGAGGGAAGGGGAAAAAAAAAAAAAAAGAGAGAGAGAAAGACGAAAGGGAGAAGAGACAGCTCTGCTAATGAGTCAGCCAGAAGTCTCAGAACCCATTTGAAACACGTAGGGCTTAATTTAACTTAATGGTTTTGTCAAACATTGGCACTCTGTTAAAAGCACAGGCGAGCTGGTAATCCAAATGCCAGTGGCTCTGCCTTTGCTAGTCACAAGAAAGCTGCTGTTCCAGTCCCCAGATAGATCCATCTGGTTTCGTGCAGGCAGCAAGTATGGCCCTGGCTAATGCAGTCACTCATGAGGGTAGTTCTGTATTTACTTAGCACCGGCAGCAGCTCTGACTTTGCCCAGAACACAAAAAAATAAACACAGCCACTGCATTTCTGAGCTTGTACATGTCTTAAGGCAGCTCCAGGCTTCTCCTGAAAACACAGCTCCATCAGGGGAAGAGAGATTTGCAACTTTCCCTCGGGAAGACAAAATGAAATCTCTGACCTATGTGGACTTTGGAGAGAAGTTGGAAGAAAAAAAGAATAGCAAACTCTTTGCTCCCAAGTGGGCAGAGAAAGCCATGAACTGAGCTGAAAAAGCCAGATCTCCACCCAGCCCTGCTCTCCCTCCTCTGCAGCAGCCCTAGGTCAAGGGGCTCTGCAAACCCTGTGAGATGCAATGGGGCTCAACCCCAAGGCAGCACTAGCTCTGCTTCTGTCAAACCCCTTTCTAGAGAAAAAAGTAGAAATTCCAACCTGCCATTTAAGATGATCTTCCTTCTGCAGACTAAGCCATCTTTATACACAGTAAGGACAAGCAGAGGGTGTTTAACTCTTCTTGCCTGCCCTGATGCCCTATTCTGGCAGTATATAGGGAATTTGGGACATCTCATTTTGGTTCTGTCCCCTCTCTAAGGGCACCAGCAGATGAATTGTAACACCAGGCACTGTGTGATTCAAGCCACTGAGACACAGGCACACCAAGGGACAGTGACCAGGGCACTCTCATCTTTGCAATGACAACAGTCCAGCGAGGTCAACCTTACCTATAGAGTCTTGGGGGGAGGCTAAAACATCACTTTTTACCTTGCAACCACCTGTAGGACATCAGTCACTGATCTGCCCTCTGCACCCACATCCTCCTATGCAGCAGCAGTAGCCACCACAAGCTGGTGAGACCAGAGATGCTGCTGAGCTATGCCCTCCTCCCCAGCCCCTTATGCTCCCAACAGCAGATCCCAGAAACCTTCCCTTCCCTAGGGAAGTCTCCACTTCCCAGCACATTCCTCAACCCTCACTCTGGTCCATTGCAGAGGACCACCTCTGCCATACACCCCAGGCAGAGGGTGGTTCAAAGGGCCAGCACTAAAGGAAGCACTGCTGCCAATCCCCAGAGCAGAGGACTACAGAGGGAAACAATCCCTAAACTCCAGGGCCATGAGCACATTCCCTGCTCCACACAGTGCAAGGTGGGGAAAGGGCTCCAGGAAAACTCAGGGGGGGCAGCGGAGGCTTTTGAGCCTCTGCATCCCCTTAAACCTCCCCCTCCATCCCAGGACCTGGATTCCTGTTTGATTTAAGACACAAATGGGATCGAGTTTAAAGGTCTCAGCCTGGCCCTTGACTCCTTGGTGGGAGTCTTTCCACATCACAAAACCACCAGACAATTCAGCCTGATTGACAGCCTTTCAGGCAGAGGGGCCCGGAGCTGAGGGAGGGGAGTGGGCTGTGGGTCAGGGCTAAGGGGGGGCAGCCAGAGCCAGAGCATGGGACTGGGAGAGCAGTGGATGGCTGTGTGGTGGGACAATGTTCAAGGTTTGTGCTTCCACTGGAAAAAACATTTTGGGAAAGGATGAGAGGCTAGAGCATCCTTGAGGGTCTCAGTTCCACTTAGTACGGGAAAAATCTGAATTGCAGAGAGCACATGCGAGGGGAAAATAGAGATTTCGTACAATGCATTCTTTTCTGAGGTAAGGGGATAGCAGCATATACCAGAGAAAGCAGGAGGCTGAGGACAAGGCAGAAGGGGGACCCCAGTCTAACAGAGGGGAGAGCAGAGGAGTCAGTGACAGGCAAGAGCCAGGAGACATCAGGGATGGCAAACCAAGTGAGCAAAGCCAGAATTCAGTGACCCTGGTCTCAGGCCATGGGGCTGCAGCAAAGGCTGAGATGGCAGCACAGAAGCACACACACATGTGGACATGTGCCACGTTCTGCCTTGGGCCCCATCCCTGCTCTCCAGCCCTAGCAAAACCCAGGCCAGTGAAGGCAGTTGACCAAGTTACCCCTGCAGCAACAGGCAGGGCACCCAGAACAGCCAGCAGCAAAGATTAGGTGCTTCCTCACCTCCTCCACCCTTCTACTCCTCACACCCCAGCTTAGGATAGCTGGACACAATGGTCAGCTCCCTCCAACACAGCTCTTCCCCCTGTTCCAGGGCTGATGCCAGCAACCTTCATGGGTCTGCAGAGACCAGTCTTCCTCTGTATGTGGCCAAGCCCTTCCAAGCCCATTCACCTCACTAATTCTGGGAGAAGGTTCCCTTGAAAGTATTCTCACCTTGCAGTCTGGGTCAAACCCACGTTTGCCAGCCCCTCTTCCCAAGAGGACACTTCTGCAATAAGATGGGAGTAATCACTTGGGGAGACCAGGCAAGGGAATATAAGAAGACCACAGATACTTGTCACACTATCTTATTTATACCCCCTTTTACACACAGGAAACCCTTTCTCCTACCTTCTTTTTTCCCCCTCCTCTAAATAAAAGAGAAAAATTTTAAGCTGGTGCTTTAAAGCACAGCAACCGCCAGCCCATCTCCATGGCTTGCCAAGAGAGCAATTCATCCTCTGCCTCTATTCTGCAGTAGGTAAAGCCCCCCCTCTCGCTTTTGTTCATCTCCCGGCTCTTTTGTCTGGCCCTGAAAGCGTTGATCACTCCTGCATGAGGAATGTGAAACTGATGTGATGTGATAGGAACAATGCTCCAGCCCCGCTCCTTGCAGCCACATCAAAGTCCCCATTTGCATGGCTTCCCCTTGCCTGCCTGTCCCCCTCTGCCCCCGGCCGTGCTCTGGCTGCTTCAGCGCCTTCATTGTCCTCCCAGCTTCGAGAAGCAGCCTTGGCCTCCTGCTAAAAGGCACTCGATGGGTTCCCTGTGCCTGCCCATGGGAGCTGGGATCCATGGGCAGCATCTGGGTGGCAGGAGATGTGACACTCGCAGGTGGCACTGCTGACTCTGATGCACCAACATGCTCTCTCTGTTCATCCTGCTGCTGCCTGGTACCCATTCCCCAGTGGATGCTTCTCCTCACAGCACTGCCAGGCTGGGGTGGGGGATCTAAGCTAAAGGATGGAGAGGTAAGGAAGACAAATCCAGAGGTGTGGGGCAGGGGGGCCTGGCTCTGCTAGAGGAGAATGGGGAAGTGCATTAGCGTGAAGATTAGGACATTTCTGAGCCAGTGAAGGGCTCAGAGGTAGCTCACACTGAAAATGCCCAGCTCTTGCGGTATCAGTGGTAGGTAGAACCCTACCTGTCCTCTTGGTGTAGAGGGAGAGACCAGGAGCCTGCCACTCAGAGAGGACACAACCTGACAGGTGACAGTGCCACACCTGCAAGCACTGCCAGCCCACGCAGCGCCCTCCGGCACTGGCAGTGGCACAGGGCTCAGTGGATGCTGCAAAAGCCACTGGAGCAGCTGGATAAACACAGCTCTGGGTCCAGGCAGCCTCCTGCCAGGCTGTTGAACCCAGGAATGCTGTCACCAGGTAAAAATCCTGCTGCTGCTTTGCCATGGGCAGCTTCAACCTGACACTAAGAAATGCCCTTCCCAAAGCAAGCTTCACAACGAGTCCAGCTTGCCAGGCTTCACCAGGTCAAAGGCTTTAACCCAGCAAAGGAGGCTGCTGAGTGAAAACAAGCCCTCCAGCAAGACAGAGCCTTTCCCCAGTCCCACAGCAGCTGTGGCCCCATAGCAAGGCTCTGTTGACCTGACAGCAGCTGGAAACTCATTGCTCTACACCTCCCTGAGGCACCACCTGCCTCCAGGTCCAGTGGGAGCTCCAGGCAAGCAAGCTCCCATTCCCTTCAGAGGGCATACAGGAGCCTGCTACCAGGCAGGGAGATGCAGGCACCACCTTGGCAGGGGAGGAGAAATCCAGGCACTGGCTGTGCCAACTGTGGAGCAAGGGAGAGGCTGACATGGGACAGGACCAGAGGAAAGCAGTAGTGGGGCCACACAGAACCTTGTAGCACCAATCAGTGCTAGAAACAAGAGGGACACTGAAGTCTCTGCAAAGTTGAGGTGCTGCTGGTGCACCTCACAAGCTGAAGGATTTAAATTTTGGCAAGGAGGAAATAAACTTAGTTTACCCTCACCACCAGGGCCCATGTAAGATTTATTCTTCATCTTTCTCATCCTGAAATATCAGGCTTCCATTCAGCCTTGACACCAACCATGATGCTAGACTGGTCTGTGACTAACCAACACCCACAGATAGCCAGCATCTGTCAGCTGAAAAACAGAGCCTTCCAGGTGCAGCCATTTCCAACACAGCATGCAAGATCCAGGTGAATCTGTGAATTTGCCACCAAGGCTTTGAGCCCAAGCACATCTCCAGTTTGCACCACATGCAGAAGGTGAAGAAGAGGGGCCTCAGGTGTTTTGGCTTCAAATGCACAGAAAACATAAAGCAACTGTCCAAGGGCCATGCCTGAATTATCAGCCCACAGATCAGAATGCAGTCATGGGTTACATATAGGATGTACTGCTCTAATGTTAAACAGGCATTTTTTAAGCACTTCCCAGGCCACCTCTACCCAAACAGCCTCCCATATTTTGAGATCCCCTACATCTTTCCTCAGTTTTTATCTGGTTTTGCTTATTCTTTTATAAGCTTACTAATGATAAACATTATAATTTGCTTATTATCTGCCCCCTATTCAAGTATTTCTGTTTCTCATCTCTGGCTGGAGCTCAGCAGCCTGCCAAGGGACACAGCACTGGCAACTATTCCTGATTTATACTGATGGAGAATATAACTTGCCTTTACTAAAGTAAATAGAGTCACTACCAAGAGGCAGAGCACAATATTTTTTTATTAATGAGCATATTTCTGCCTCAGTGCTCACCAGGGAGGCAAGATAGTTAATGTAGAAGAACTGAAACCCCCTTCCTCACACTCTGGGTCACATTTGCTACACAAAGAGTCCACTGTTGAGCATTATACCTGGCCAATGTCACTCCTGTTTAGGAAAGAAGAGTCTCTGCTAGAGGAGTATCTTGGGGTGTAATTAAAGAGGATATTTCATTCTGGCACTCAGACTTTTCTCTGCCAGGGTGGTTTACCTTAGAATGATACCAGAAAGGCTGTTTTGCTGCAGCTGTCCTCACACACTGAACAGAGCCACCAGCAATTCTGAGGCTCCTTCATCGGGCTGGGGCAGCACAGCACTCCCAACCATGCTGCCCATCCCTTGCTGGACTCCCACATGGTCATCTCCAGGGAATAAAGCCCAGAGTCTCCAGTGGTGGGCTGACCCTGGCTGGATGTCCACCATAGCCACTCTATCACTGCCCTCCTCAGCTGGACAGGAAAGGTAGAAAGTACAGCAAAAGCTCCTTGGTCAAGACAAGGGCAGGGAGAGATCACTCACCAATTACAGTCACAGGCAAAACAGACCCAGCTTGGGGAAATTAATTTATTTTATTACCAATCAAATCAGAGTAGAGTAATGAGAAATTAAACCAAATCTTAAAACACCTTCCCCCCATGCCTTTTTTTTTCCTGGGCTCAGCTTCACTCACAATTTTCTCAACCTCCTCCCTCCCAGAGGCTCAGGGGAATGGGGATTCGAGGATGCAGTCAGTTCATCACACATTATCTTTGCTGTTACTTCCTCCTGCGAGGCTGGAACCCTCACACTCTTTCCCTGCTTCAGTGTGAATTCCCTACTGCAGAAGTCAGTCCTCCACAAACTTTTCCAGTGTGAGCCCTTGTCACCAGCCGCAGTTTGTGAACTTCTCCAGCCTGGGTCCCCTCCTCAGGGTCAGGAACAGGCTGCTCCAATGTAGGTCCCCCACAGGGTCACAAGTTCTGCCAGCAAACCTGCTCCAGCATGGGGTCCTCTCTCCATATGTCCTGCCAGGAGCCTGCTGCAGCACACAGCTACAGCCTCCTTCAGGCATCCACCTGCTATGGTGAGAGGTCTTTCACAGAATGCATGTGGATCTCTGCTCCAGGATCGACCTCCTGAATGGTCTTCACTATGGGCTGCAGGGAATCTCTGCTATGACACCTGGCGCACCTCCTTCCTCCTTCTGCAGAGCTGTTACTCTCACATACACTCACTCCTCTTTTCTCTGCCTCCAACTGCATTTTTCCCCCATTTTTTAAATCTCTTGTCCCAGAGTCTCTACCATAGTTGCTGGTGGGCTCAGCCATGCCCAGTGGCCAGTGGAAGGTCCATCTTGGAGCCAGCTGGCATTAGCTCTGTCGGACACAGGGGAAGCTCCTGCCAACTCCTCACAAAAACCACCTCTGCAGCCCCCACTGCCACAACCTTTCACACAAACCCAATACATCCCCACGCCCCCAGCCCTGGAAGGAAGGCAGCATCAGGGATTTTTTGTAACTATAATGGTGCAAACAAGTAATTTTGCTCAGAGCCTGTAGGGCTCCAGGATGGGAGCCTTGTTCTCGTGTTGTGGCAGTGAGCTGTGGCAGAAGAGGGCACAGATAGGATGCTGCACACCTCCCCAGTGCCCCATTTCCTCTGCCCTTCACAGCTGCCAGCAAGGCAGAAGAGGTCCCATTCCATCAGCAGGGTCCTTGCTGATGCTGCATCAGCAACAGGGAACAAGTGCTTTGTGCCAGTAAGGGATACAGTGATCCCCACACTGTTCTCACTGGGCATCACTCTCTAAAGGTGGTGAAACACAGCAGAACCTCCTGCCCCTGCAAGCAGGGCTGGGTGTCACTCCTTCTCTGGGAATCAGGGACTAGGAGACATCCAACCTTTTCCTTTACTCTACCCCAGTGCTCCTTGCCAGCTCCTGGCCAGCTCCAGCAGCTGATGCTGATCCCATGGGATGCTGTATCCAGAGGAAGCCTCCTCAACTCACCCTACACCAGCATAGCAGCTGGTGCTGGAGCTCAACAGCTCTAATGCTTCCAGCCCATGGAGAGCCAAAAGGCAGCAGGACAGCTCAACAGAGCTCACTGCACCCAAGTGCCATCAGAGGCATACCACAGGTGAAGAGTTCTTAAATACAACTGGACAGATGTTGGTTCAGGGCTTCCTAATTCTCTGTCCCTAATTCATTCCTGGTTCCTGCGAGACGCAGTTAATTCTTGACCAGCCACCACACGTGCATGTTTCTTTGCTTTCAATTCGCCCAGCAAAATCCATTTACCCTGCCTGTCTCATCCGGTTTCCATCAAGCCTGCTGAATTCTCCACCAGTGAAATAAGCAAGCTTACTGTAACACCCTCTTTTGTAAGAGCATGGCGAAAATGACAGTCTTTCTGGTACCTGACTATTTCCCTTCACAGGCGCTAAACATTGCTTGTTTCCAATTGTGAACTGTTCTGACTTCTTAAAATGCATGAAAGTACCAAGGGAGTCAATTCAACCAGGAAAGAAGTTTCTAAAAGAGAATATTTATTTACCTTGCAGTTTTCCATGGAGAAGTTTAGGCTGGTAATTTACTAGGCAAGGCTGTGGGGATCTGCAGGTGAATACAAGGGGGATATAAAAGGGTGAATACAAAGATGCAATCCAGCATCTGCCTTGTCTGGAAGCAGCCACGAGGAGCCAGAGATCAAGCTGTGGTTTAAAGCTCCTGGTTGTAAAGCCCCACTCAGTGGGTCTGCAGGAGGCAGGGCAAAAACTCTCCACCCTTGCACAGCCCAGGAGCTTTTTTGACTTTTGGTGCCAGAACAACAAGCCACCTTTGGATCTTGCAAAGCACAGTTCCAGTGCTCTGCAATATGTGTTTTCCACTTCAAGGCATCTCCTTAGGGTTTCTCAGACTGAAATTGAGGTAAGAGAACAGAAAATCCAAACTTGTTCCTCCCACAGCCCCTGCTCCTTCCTTACTGCTTTTCTGGTGACACACACCCATGGCAAAGGAGCTACAAGGTTATTGGCCCTGTGCTAACTGCTGCCAAAGAAGCAGCATGTGAGCCAGAGTGACCCTTTTACCCAAAACCAGCCAGGGAACCAGGTCAAGCTGCTATGTGCAAGCACCTGGAGACCCACAACTTCTGCCCAGACACCAGGAGCCTCAGAGCAGGGGGAAGTCCCCAGGGATGCACACCGAGGAAGGAGACCACCAGAGAGCTCTCCTCCTATCCCCACTCCTGTCTAAGCAGGACAATTGTACATCTGGAGCCAGGCAGCTGACGGAAACCCAGCATGGTGCACACCAAACTCTGCAGAAGGAAACCTGGCCCCTCTACTCCATTTGCAAAATGCTTGAAGTCTGAAGCTTTCAGCACAGGAAACATCCAAACTCCTTACACTTTAGGATTTAATTTCCCTCCTGCAGTAGCCTGGAGTTTTCATTTCTCATCCTCTCTTGTTTTGGTTTCCTTACACTCTTTTCTTTTCACATCCTTGCCCTTTTTTTTTTTGGTGGCTCCTCAAGTTTCATTCTTTTTTCCAAGTTACACAAGATGAATTTAAGACTTCTGCCACTCCTCCCTACTCATTAGCACACATAAATTAAAAGCAGAATTAAAGAGATTACTTGCAATGCCACTTGAGACACCTTCAAGCCTCTTACTACTTTGCCATGTACTGTGAATTCTGACCCACCTAGGGACTTTACATTCAGACCTTGCCAAGTGTTTATCTACATCCTGTTAGATAGGTTTGGGGGAAGAGCTCTCATCCTTCTCAGAAATAGGATAGGATTAAGACTTTGCTGAAAACTTTCTATTCCTGCATTAATTTTTGTTGCAGAAAAGTCACCACCTGCTAAGGTCTTTTGACACTAAGGACCAGATATGACCCAATTGTAGGAAAAAAATCATGCAACAATTTTTTTGGTTTTGTTTGTTTCTTTCTTTCTTTCTTTCATGGAATTTGGGTAGGATGTTACCAGACCTGTACTGGAAACAGCTGCCACATGCAGGGCCCTGGTCAGCCACAGCCTCCTACAGAGACCACAGCTGAAGTGAGCCAAGGAAAATCATTGCACACCAGCCTGCTGCCAGGACCAAGAGCAT
This sequence comes from Lichenostomus cassidix, assembly GCF_008360975.1. NCBI lineage: Eukaryota > Metazoa > Chordata > Aves > Passeriformes > Meliphagidae > Lichenostomus > Lichenostomus cassidix. The sequence goes on from NC_139511.1 coordinate 66,504,920, forward strand.
CCTGTTGATTTCTACACTTCCAGCAGGCCATCAGCAGAGGATCTGAAGATTTTTATTGCTATGCTCAGCTGCACCTATCACCTCCCCTCTGTGATCCTGTGTGTCAGGGAAGAGGCTGAGAGAGATGCCAGTTGGTCCAAGCTCATGGATGTGCTGACATTTGCAGCCAGAAGCTCCAGGACACTGTCTGAATGCAATCACAGTTATTTCTGAACTCTCATATGATGTTCACAGGTACAGCCTCTTCTGTTAAAAGCTCAGTTGGCACAAACCAGAGGGCACAGGGCTTACAGGGCCCTGCCTCTCCCACAGCACCCTTCACACCCAGACAGTCACATACAGATCCAGGCTAGATGCGAAACTGAGCTCAAGTGCCACAGGGATGGAGGGCAGAGAGCTCAACCACCTGTGGGAAAAGAGCAGCAAGAAGGACCGAGCATGTGTCAGGGGATCCTCTGTCCCAGCCAGTCACCGGAAAGAGGCTGGGAGTGATGAGGACAGAGCACAAAGCCAACAGCTCAACAACTGTCAGCTCAGAGCGCCAAGGCACGGCGGGCGCACACGGCCATCGCTGCTACGTAAGACACCACATGCCTTAATCTCTCCCAGGGGAGAGAACCTCACACAGCCCAGACTGTTTGTGTACTCAGCTAATTTTGTTGCCTGACTTTCCACCTACTTGCTCAGCGGAAAACCGATCCTCCCAAGTAATCATCACTATTTCATCCCTACCCTCGGACCTGAGGCCACGGCATAAGCAAAACCCTGCCAGGCTGCATCAGCTGCACACCCAGTGTCACAAGGGCAACTGGCTCTCCTTGCTGTGTCCCCTTTGCTGCAGCTCCTCTCCCAGGCTGAGCACCATGTGTCCCAGCACAATCAAATACTGCAGCCCACTTGTTAACCTAAACGAGCCTCCTACATCCTAAAATGCAGTTCCAAATCTCCTCTGTGGCTCCTACACACAAGTCAGGCTGTTCAAGCTCAGTAATATAATTAAGGGAAAAAAATGCCCTGCATACACCAGGGAGTATCCTGAACAGCATGAGCTTAGTATTAGCTCTTGCTGGAGCACAGTGAGACTATTCCTGGCTGCTGCCTCCAGTGCCGGTATCCACACTTGTGAAAAAAACAGGTTGTGGAAGTGGAACAGGTTCCAAAAAGAATTAGGAGAATGAGTTGGGAACTGGAAAGCCTGCTGTGCAGACACAGGCTTGAGCAGTCGATTGGTTCGACTAAGCCAAGAGATGATCAGGAGAGAACTTAATCAGCCTCTGCAGAAGTACCCACAGGCAGAAGATTTCTGCTGGCAGTGGGACTCTCCTCCAGGGCTGCCCAGATTCCACACAGCAAAGGCAAAGGAGACAACTCAGCTTGTGGGTTGCTCTAAGAGGGCAAACTAGGCTAGGGTGGCAAGTATTATGCCCAGGTCTCAGCTCCAACTGCAAGCCACCCCTTATGCCTCAAGCTGTAACAGAGGAGGGCAGATGAGTACTGGAGATGCCCTGGTCCACTGCCCTGGACCAGCCAAAAAGATGAACCAGAAGCCAGCCTGCATTGCAGCACCAGGGGCATCTACTGACAGCCAATGCTGAGATGCCCCTTTGCACTTTCCTTTATCTCTTCATTTCACACACTAGGCACTTGCCAGAGGAGAAGACCATGTTCTCAGAGTGAGGCCAATGGTCACTTGGAAAGAGAGAAGGCAGATTATATTGCTTCTAAAGTGCAAGTCAGCTATCCTCACTGGATCAAGGGGATCACTTTGGACAGATCAGCAACCTTAAGAGGTCAGAACAGGCGTTCCATGTGTTTCTCCATCACTTTGAAGCCTCACTGTTCTTCCTTTGCTACTTCCATATTGAAACCAGTTTTGTCAGGGAGGCTCTGCATCAGACACAACTCTAAAACTCACCTGCAACACCGAAGCTTGGTCTTCACCCCTCCCTCCAGCTGCAGCTCACTTTGCCTTTAAGGCAAGGCTGCCTGGGATGCCTCTTTGAGCTGAGTAATAAATGGCACAGATCTTTCACGCTGGGGCTGTAATCCCATTTCAGAGCTGCATCCCAGAGCTGAACTTGCACGTGAGAGAGCAGAGGCATTACACCACTTCATCTGTGGACAAGAACAGCTCACTGGGAGCCCTTCTTGCCCCTTAGACTGGGGCATCCTTTGCACTGTCAACACCCCTGGCACCAGACTACCTTCTTTTTACGGAGCAAAGGGACACGGTTATTTACATTCCATCATTAATTCCCCTAATGCCCTGAAGAGTATTTACTGAGGTTAGCCAAGCATTTGAGATGCTTGCAAAGTACCCTGAAGCTTTCCTTAATAGCTATTTCTGTATAGTCATGTTTTGTTCCCAATCTCCCACACATCTCTTTGGGCTTTTTTAGTCTTGCTAAAGACAGGTATAAAGAGATGGCAAGGATCTCAATCATTTGAGATAGGAAAAGAAATTGGTGAGAAAACAATTCTATTTAATGGACCTATTGTCTCCCTTCTATTTTCTTCTCCCTGGCAGTACTGTGAAAAAGCCTCTCTCCCTGCTTCCATCACCAGCTGGAAAGGCTGAGATCATACAGCTCAGACACTTTCACACCATAACTTAGAGATTCATCCTGTTGTGAACTCAACAGCATCCACACTCCCCTCTGGCATCCTGCAGCATCCTTGTAGACAAATTTCTAATACCTTGACTGTTCTTCTCAGGATCACAGAAATCAACATATGAGCACACTTCTCCATTTTACATCCCTCACTGCTGCATGTTTTCTCATAATTTTTTTCCTTTCATGGTTCTCTCCCTGTTGCAATTCTCCAGGGCCACTTCACACCTCCCAGAGCCTCCCGTTTTAAAGTCCACTTTCTACTTCAGTTTCCACAGGTACAGAATTATTAACCTAAAAATGCAACTGGGCAAGGTATTCTGGGGATATAAAGCTTCCTACAACCTCACAGTGAGAATCCTGCCCCAGGCATTTTATCTCCCACAATAGCCCTTCACTGTTCAACCTCAGCTTTCTCATCACCTTCTCGTGAAGGCAGCTAGAACCAATACAAGTTCTTTGGTCACCAGACTTCTGTGTGCCTGCAGTGCTGCCTCTCAACCTCAGCAGAGGCAGTGCCAAGCCACCTTGTCCCTACCATCCATTTCCAGTTGTGTCTCTGCATCATTCCCAGAGCCTTCAGCGGGGACAGCAGCTACAACACCACTCACACAGGTAGTGGCTAGCACAGGTCTTTCCCATGAGAACTTTCTCCTGTGTTTTATAAACAAAGATAAAGTTTGGATGTTATTGAAACAGTGTCTCGAGATTTGGGCAGTTCGGGCCTGGCCAATCAGGCCTAGGGGGAGGTTTCTGACTGACCAATCTGGGTGACCTCTGAAAAGTCTATATAGGTTGGAATCAAAATAATAAAGCTCTCTTTTCTTGCCACACTGAGAACCCGGGTCTTTTTCTCTGCTAGCGGCTCAACAGCAACAACACAGCAAGAGGCCCTGCCTGGAAAGATTTAGAGCCTGTGCAGATGCAGCTGACGAGGGGAAAAAAAACCAAAACAAAACCAGGTCTAGAGAAAGGAAGGCAGGGCAGCGGGCAGAGCACTCTGTATGCTCCCTCTCCACTGCCTGAGGTGCTCATCTGCAATCATTCCTGCCTGACTGATGGAGGCTGGAGCACAAGTGTGGCTTCCGGGCATCAGTGCAAAGAAACTTCCGTGAGGAGCAAGGGAGGACTTGAAGCAGCAGCCAAAAAAAGGCTGTTTTGGTTTTGCATGAACTCTACCCACCCTTCACCTTCAGAGACACTTCCTCTCCTTGCCACAAGTAACAAGCACAGATAATTGAAGGAAAACATCATTTCCCAGAGCATTTCTGATCTATATTATCCATGCTCATTACCAGCTGGGGGGTGCATTCTGGTCTCCACCAGCTCCGAGCAAACAGGAAAGTGCAGTGCAGGGGTAAGGGGCAGAACTACTGCTGGGAATGCACAAAAACCAAACCAAAACCACTTAATAGCTCTTGAAGGACCTGCAGAGACACATGAGCTTGTGCTCAAGCCAGGGTATCAAAGGCCCTAGGTCATTTGCACAGCCCAAGTTGCTTCCTTGAGCTTATCCAAGTGAATGGATTTAACTGGGCAGTCCTGGGATTTAACAGAGGCAGAGTTCAATTCTCATCTATTGACTTGTGTGGGTTTTGTCCTGCCCTCCTTTAGGCTGCCTCCTAACCTCAGCAACAGTACTTCACTGGTCAGTCTAACAAAAAGACGACTTGGAAAAAACGAAGGAGTGTTTATTTCTTTTCGGATGTTTTCTTAAACTTTGGGAGTTTGGGGTTTTTTTCCACCATTGCACATGGAGTTAATTGATGCTAAGCTTTGGCTGCTTCTACCCTGCTGCCATGGCTGGTTGGAGCCTCCCTGGGAGTGACTGGAGAGACACATGGGACCCAGGTCACTCATTGTCCCACTTCAGCATCTCACAGCTCCTCCCCACATGAAGAATTTTCAAAAAGTTGTTCAGGGACCACATTTCACCAGCTCACTGCAGAAACATGGTCTATGAAACTATGCTCAGCAGCAAGGCATTGGGAGACATGAAACAAAAAAGTAGATAAGCAAGAAGACTTAGAGGAAAAAAGAATTGCTTTGGCAGCACATGCAAGGTCCCTTTCTCCAGAAGAGCCATAAAGATCCAGAAGAGATGCTGCACACAGCCCCTGTACTAAAACCAGACTTTTTTTTTTAAAATAGCATTTTAAATGCTATTTCAACTAGGGAAGCAGAAGAGGCCTGGCCAACCTGGACAGAGGGTAACTGCATATGGAACTACCCCCAGCAGTGCTGTTTTCCTCTGAGGGATGGTGGGATGCACAGATCTGGAACCACCACCCACCTCCGAGTCATCTCCCGCAGCTGCTGTGACAAATGTGGGGACAGATGGGGAAACAGTGATCAGAGGCAGCAGTGACAGGCTGCAGCAACACACCACCTTCCTTTAAACATCCTCGCTGCATGCAGAGTCAGGCTCCTGCTTGCTTCATATTCACCCTTACCCAGAAATCATCTCCCACTCACTCAAGCCTCACCTCCCTCCTCTCCTCAGCCCTTCTTGCTCCTTTTCTTTCTTCCCTGCTCCCATCAGGGTCGGGAAGCTCTCTGGTTCAGCATCTTCCATTTGTGAACTATGTGATTTATACCATCTCCAGTCTGGTAAACTATATGATACTGGAGAGGATCCAATACTGCAGGAAGCATGTCTGCCTTGGCAAAGACAAGACACGGAGAAAGAAAGTGGATGGGAACTAGACGGGCTCTTCCTTCACCTGCTGCCCCAACCTCTCTTTTCCAAGTCGTGTGATTTATCTCTCTCCGGACCATCCCTGCAGGAACCAGTGCAGGAACCAGGTCCATTACGGAAATTAAAATGTGCTACTGCCAGCAGCTGGCAAGATCAAACCCTCAGCACGCCTGTCCCCTCCAAGCAGGGATGGCAGACACCGTGCAGCTTGCAGCCAAGTGCATCAGAGAAGGTGCCAAGAGAAGCTCCTGCACTGCACCCCGATGGGCCACCAGCTTTGAAGTCTACTGGCCAGCTGCACAGCTCAGAGGGCCAGCCAGATGCCAGTCTGAAGGTGGATTCTGGCACAGCCAGGCTTCCAGCAGCAATGGGAGAGTAAACACAGACCTGCCATGGCACTGCTTGCAACCCAAATCATAAGCACATCCAAGGTGTTAGAGAGACATCAGGATACTTCAACAACAAGACTGAGTCTGGGGTGGGGGCAGAAAAACACCTTTCCCTTCTTTTCCCTTCTCCCCACAGCTTCCCTTCCCTTCCTGGAAATATCCCAGTAAGGATATGACTGAATCAAGGAAAAATTCACTTCCCAGTACAAATCTATCACAGGGGGCTGGTGGCTGCAGGTCCTACTGGAGGGAGTGACCAGCCAAGAGATCCTTCCCTGAAAGAAAGGCTTCAGCTTCACCCTCACAAGAAGAACCCTTGAAGAAGCAGCTTGATGTTCCATTGACTGTGAACACATCAAGGTCATTATCATTCCCTAGAAAAATCTTTTTTGTTCATGTATTTCCAAATGATAACACGAGAGCATTCAATCTTGAAGACGTTTGTGCTCCCAGCTGGTGACAGCTCTGGAGAAAGCACAGGAATAAATGCCTGGGGAAGCGTATTAGAAAGGCTCAGAGCTGGCAAGGCAGGCACAAACTTCTCCTGAGCAAGATGAGCTCAGTCAGGCATTACTGACAGAAACAAGAAGAGAGAAATGCAACTCATGCTAGGAGGAGAAGATTTCCAGGTGCCCCTTCCCAGCCCTGTGCAGCAGCATGCTGCTCCCTAGACCAACACTCCTCAACCCATGACACTGAAGGCATCCCTGAGCACCCAAAAACCACTGCAAAAGCAAAACCTCACAGCCACACAGCATCACTTGCACACACAAGCAGCTACAGGAATGGGAGAGTAGGTTTGTGTCCAACAAAATGTTGGAATATATCATAAAACAGCCCACGGATTTTTGTCATAAGAGGTAAAGTGGCCCTTAAAAGTTGGAGAATGCAGCCCTGAAGGCTCAGATCTGTGTGGCCACATCAAGACCAGGAAAGAAAGAAGCCTTACAACCAAGGGGCCCTTAAAACTCCCATTGTTTCCTTGATGCAGAGAATGCAGGTGATGTGCCAAGACCCTGGCCTTAAACAGCAGGACAAGGTGTCCTTATGCACTCAAGCAACACAACAGGAGCTTGTTCCACCTGAGGTTCTGCTGGCCTAAGGTCTTGTACAGCCAAAGAGCAGGTGAGAAACCACCAGCTTTGGCGGGGGGGGCGACATGGTGTATCAGACAATTTTGGTTTTTAATGAATTTCCCACAAACAGACTTTTTGCTGGTACTTTCTATCACTTAAGACAAACGAGTTGAAGTCATCATCTGGACAGTCAGGGCTCTGCCATGCCAACAGTCAGCCTAATCCCTCTGATTAGAAGAGGATTTGGAAACAAGCAGGAGGGGAGATTTCCTTCCTTTCTTCCACAGCATTTCAAACAAACCCAGTTCATGCTGTGCCACGAGGTAACCTTTTTCCAGGCAGTCCTCAGCCCAGCCTAAACACAACAGAGCACTGTACCTGGGGCCAGAGACCTAATTCTTAAGTGCCTCTGACCACGCCCTGTTAAAGGGATCACAGCAATCCCTCCAGCACTGCCCACACCATAGCAATATCCTCCTGCACATCACTGGGAGAGCCTGGGATGACTCTGCCCTCAGCTGGATCTGAGCCCTGACCTCCCAGTGCACTTTCAAACCTTCTGCACTCTGCTCCCTGCATTGCCATGATACTCTTGCTGCCGGTCACAGGGAACCTGCCAGGACTGCTGATCAGCTGCATGATCTGCTTAAGAGGGGAAGATCAAAGCACACCAACCAGTTCTTTTGCAGCCTGTGCCATTTCTGTCCTAGGCACCTCAGTTCTCAGGGTAGCCAGGTAAACCTTGTGGGTTTACCCATGCCTGTTCCCCAGAAATTGGAAGATGCTGGAGAAACATGGCAGCTTTGTAAGCAAATGCAAAACCAAATCCCCAGTCCAAGTGTGGGGAACAGCAGAAGGGAAAGCAAAAGTACCCCTTGGCAGGTCCCTTTCTCCCCAGGAAGGTCACTTGGGTCAGCAGATGCAGGGAGGCGTCACAGTGGGGCTCTTCATCAGCTGTTGACAGCACAGACACTTCATCTTCCGCCAGCAGGAACGTCTGGGCAGCCCTGCATAAGCTCCTTGGATACTCTGGACCATCACCAAGTGACAGTTCATCCTCATTCTCCCATCCTTGCCAGCCTTCTGACCATCCACTCCCTAAATAGCTCAAATCGTTTCAAATGGACAGTACAAGGAAAAAAAGGTTAAAAAAACCACCCTTCTCCCTCCCTCACCTACCTGTGCAGCATCTTGGTCTGAGGCTGAGGGTCAAACAGCCTCCTTCAGTTCAAGGCAAACGGAATCCTGTGATTTTTAAGTGACCATCTGTGACCCAGAGCTGCAGCGTGGAGAGAGTGGATACAGACCTGCATCCTAAGTAGGTTGGATTTTGTCTTACACTTACACAGCACAGACAGTAGAGAGATCCCCCGAATGCTACACAGCCAGATATAACAGCCATGTGCAAGGCTTGATGCCATGCAGGGAACATGCTCTCCTCTGGCTGTAGCCTGGCTGCTCAGACCCTGCCTCACAGTGCAGGGCTCAGGCCAGCAGGTCCTTTATTTTTTCCAAAGGAAAGAGCCACAGCCACTCAGCTTTTGGTTAACCAAAAGAATGTAGGCACACTGCCGCCAAGGCTGCAGCGCACTACATCTGCAGGCTAGCTCCTGGCGAGGGCTATCCTAACCTGGGAGCACCAAACCAGCCTGCCATGATCTGCACAGGGAGCAAGAGACTGCACACAGCTGGGGAGCACCACCAAAACACTCCCATCTGCCTGAGCATCACTCCCAGCTAAGTAAAACAGGCACATGGCAGAGCTGGGAGCACTCAGCATCTTTCCTGCTGGTGTTCCCCTCTGGATACAGCGCAGTTCATCCGTGCTCTGCAAACATCCCTGTGCATCTCTGCCCTGGCCAAGAGCTGTGTTCTGCAGCTCAGGGGCAAGCAGATGGTGGAAAGCCACACTTGCAGTGGGAGCAGAGCAGGAAGCCTTCAAACCAGGCTACAATTGCAATACAGCCGCACTGCTACAACTGGCAAGCCCTTTGCCATGCATAAGTAGAGTCACTGCCTCCCAGCACCTGCACATTGCCTTCAATTTACACATGATGACAGTAATTAAAACACCATCTCCAATGGACTAAGGCTGATCAATCTAGCGATCACAACCATGCTCTACCCCCAGCACAACTTTCTGCCATGCCAAAGTCACTCCAGACCCTTTTTTTTTCTGATCGAAAGGGGACTGCCAAAGGCTCACCAGTACTGGTGCTGCCAGTTTGTAGGTTCTCTCTCTGAATTTAAAGTTGTGTAGAGAAATCTATGAGGTATTCTTCAGGCTGAGATGTTGACATTTTATTTGCCCAGTATGAGCACCTTCAGTTGCTTTATTGTAATGATGTAACTGAACAAAGCCCCAAGAACAGAAAGGGACATGGAAAACCTCTGTGAGGTGCAGCTGGGACGTGCTCTATCTTACAGCTGTCACACATCAGTGCTGAAGATGTACAACCAGATTACTGTCATACAGCATGAAACCTGTACCTGGAGATGCTTGTCAAGGCATGTCTGGGTAGAGGAGGGATGCAGCACGAAGCTGGGGTGCACAGCATCACCAAGACTCCTCACAGCACAGAGCCTTACTGGAGGGCACCTTGCAGCTGCAGCTACACAGCCACAGGCGTTGCACTGGAGGAGTGTGAGGGACAAGTTTCCCACTCAACCCTGACAGCACCTGAGCCCCACAGAAGAAAGGAAAAAAAGCCAGCAGGTCCTCATCTCTTCCCAAGAGTGGGGGAGTGGTGTGGGGATCATCACTTCCTTTCCTCAATCCATGCACTTAGATAAATTCACAGCAGAGGGGAAAAAAAAAATCTCTTTACTTTTGAGACTGTCAAAGGCTGGAGTTATATAGTTCATGCTTACCCTGTTTTTATACCTTTCCTTGCATGTCCAGTACTGTCCACTGCCTGGAACAGAACCCCGGGACATTTGGCTGCACTGATCAAGTCATTCTCAGGGAATAAGCTGGCCTAAAGCATGCAGCAGGAAAGCACTGGGGCAGATATTTTGATTCACATTTGCAAGGGCTTTTGACAGGAGCAAAGAAAGAACATTTTAAGCATTCCTTTCAGCCAGCATGCATCCCGGCCCATGAGACCTCTCCTAGGGCAAGGCACAAGAACAATCTCTTTCAAATCAAGGGCTCCTTTGTCACCCTGCTGCAAGCCATTTGACCTTCAGAGTCAGAAGGAAGCTCATATCACAAGTGGTCTGATGGGCCCGGGTTGGGAGTGAGCCCAGGCACTCGAGAAGGACCACAGCTCGGCTGCCAACCCCAGCATCTCAGCAGGGAGATAAACAGACCCCGAGCCTGAGCACTCAGCTCTGGAAACACTTGCTTCGACTCAGCACATTTCCTCTGACAGCCAGACGCAGAAGGTCACTCAGAGCAGCTTTCCACGTACAAGACATATCCTTGCCAAGAAAGAAAAGTCCCAGGCCAGGCTGTGCCACAGGTGTCCAGAGAAGGTTTAAGCCTTTGAAACAGACAGCATCTGCTGTTCACCAACAGCATCTTCACATTTCTTTCAAATGCATCAATCACCCCTGCCCTCCCTGCTCTGAGGCAGGAGATTGCATACCCCTCTTCATTCATTCATTCACTGCTCTCTCTGCAATTGTTCCACCTTGAATAATTGGAGCTCTCTTCCCAGCACCTAACTGCAGAGGTATTTATTAGGGAGCACAGGACTTCTGAATGATCCCACAAAGGGCGAAAGCCAGCAGAGCTGCTGCCCTAAAATTCACTGAGTACCCTGGTGCAGCCTTTAGAGGACTACTTGCTACAGACAAGGTCTTCCCCACACCAGAAACCTCGACAAAGTGAGAGCTAGAATGAGTTGCTATTGCTGTGGCACATCTGACCTGCAGCTGTGCTGCCAGGGGCTGCTCTCCCCACCGACTGTGCCTCCTGCTCTGCACCAAGGTAGGACCACAGGACCTCCAAGCCACCTCAGAGCCCAGCCAGCATCCAAAATGCTGCGCCTTCTCCCCCCAAATACTGTGTCTGCTCCCAGCCTTCCAATGCTGGGCCCTATCAGAGGATGTCAAGCCAGCTGAAACTCTGAATGTGTGCCTAAGATACCTGTGTTTTACACACAGGAGTTGCCTGTTGGTGCACAAACAACAGAACAGACACTGAGCCCCAAGACAGGTCCAGCAATCCCCCAGCTACCCCCATTTCCACATCCCCACCACTGCCTTTTGCCTGGAGCAACAAAAAAGCAAATACAGGCTAACACCAGCCCAGCCAATATTCTCCTTCAAACCTGCCCTGTAATGACTCAAACCGTGACAGTAACAGTTTTTACAAGGAGACGGGAACGAATCTGAGCATCAGGCACCCGCCAGAAGGAAGTCACGGCTACGTGGGCACCGCAGAGAGCTGATCTTGGACTGTTCCTGGGTCAGTGTGAGCAAGGCACATGCTGGCTAGCATGCCAGCTTCTGCAGAAATGGGAAATGTGTGACAGATGCCTCGTGTTTATGTAGCAGAACCGCCGCTGCCGCTCCCACAGAGCCCTGTCACTCTATTTGCACACAGGCACACCTCAGGTCTGTGTGTGTACCCTTCCCAGCCTACCCAGGCAGAGAGGTGTTACAATACACATTTAACTAATTCAATTACCAGGAAAAAAAAAAACAAAACAAAGAGGGCAGAGAGCCTGTGATTAAGCATTTCTTTCTCAACATGCTGGCAACATGCCTGCAATTACCAAGCCCTTGATTCTCTAAATTCCCCGGAGATCAACAGCACCTGATACCACCATGTCCTCAGGTCTCTCATAACCCAGAAAGCCGCTCACCCACCCCGCTGTTTCAGCACTGGTGAGATTTTTCACACCTTGCAGCTCAGAAACACTTAAACCTCGGACATCCAGCCCGGCAGGTCACACAAGATTCGCTGGAGTAATTGGCAGCACAGGTGGGCTGCAGCTGACACAAGCCAGGGCAAAAGTACTCTCATTAAAAGCAGCAAAGCAAGACCACGCTCAGTGCAATGGGAGGAAAATTGCTTCCCACACCGAATCTGTCGAGCCAGCCACCAGGAGCACCGCAAAGGCAAGAGCTAGAGCAGCCCTCCCGCTAATAAGATCCCCCAGAAATGTGAATGGTGGCCAGAGTGGCTGCGCGAAGGCAGGGCAGGAGGCTGGGGAGAGCCAGATGGCTTTTCCCAGCCAATAACCCCAGGTGCCATAGGGTTAAATCAATGCGTGAAGCCGTTAAAGGGGGTGGAAGTGTTTCAACGCGGTTGAGTGAAATTCCTCACACTTTTAAGTCGACCAGGACGCCATTGGGGCTTAATGGGCTAGCACAACCCACCCCATTACAGGTCGTTAACACGCACAGGAGCCTTGGGAAGAAGGGCAATTAGGGTTCCCCACTAACTCTCCAAGAGGGACTCCCTCCCCAGCTTTGAATCCCACCGCTTGGGAAGAGGGATCCAGGAAGAGGCCATGCCCTCCTCTAGCCTCTGCACTTTCTCCACCTGGAGGGGCACACACCTCAGCAGCTTGCAGCAGGTTGAGCTCTCAGCAGGCTGAAGGGGCAGAAAATTGGCCCCCAGAGCAAAGCACAGTGCAGAAAGCTCCCAACCCAACCTCTTCTGCTGGAGGACATCACTGCCCCGTTTTTCTTCCTCTAGACTCAGGGCTGAGGAGCCGCTGTCCATCACACACCTAGCAGCAACAAGGAGATACCAACCAAGCATCTGTCCTGGAGAAGTAGTGGGCTGCTCCCCAGAGACTACAGTGAAGCGCTGGGATTACTGCAGCCATTAGTTGTGGTTGTATGGAATATGGTATTTCCAGCCTAGAAATAAAGTTAAGACTTCTCAGGAACTTAATGGGTATACACTGGTTATTTTCCACTGGCAAGAGAGCAGCAACTAAAGCTGAGGTAGAAGGAAAAGCAAAAAAAACTTACTACATTACTACCTAAACTACCAGGTTAGAGCACCTTGCTCTGCTCTTCTTCAAAAATCACCAAGGAGGACAACCAGACCTGTTGGTATGGTGGGAGCCCTGAGGCTGCAGACCTGGAAGTAAAAATAGGAGAAAAGTGGCCCCCAAATGTGGCTGCCAGCTTCTCCCACACAGTCAGCTCTGGGAAGGGTCTGAAATACTGATCTGCTGAATAGAATTTACAAATTCAGAAACAAGAACAATCCATAGCATCAATGCCCTGCTCAACCCAGAGCAGAGAACAAACTGGCAAAGGCTCTGGCTGGCTGCAAAAGAGTTGTGGATGGGAGAGAGAGACCACCCATGAGGGAGAATGCCTGGAACAGTCCCCAAAAAAAGTGAAGCAAAATCCTACAATGCAGAGTGCAGACAGCCTTGGACACGATTACTTGGCAAATAAGGATTTTGCTGAGATGGAACTGATATTTATTTTTTCTTCCCTTCCCTAAGAGAGTCCAAAGCTCCCACAGAGAATATAATAAGGAACAAGCTCAAAGGGTCTGCTTTCCTCAAATACCTCTTCCTTTGGGCTTCCAGCTCTGTCCACAATCTAAACATCCATCTTGCACAACACGTGCAGCCCATCAGGGCTTTGGTCTCTCACAGGTGGTATTTCCCTTCCTTGCCTTTCCCAAGAGTGGGGTAAGATCATCGCAGCAGCACAATTCACCACAGGCAGTGACGTGACTCTAGACTTGCATCCTTCCAGCCAGGACTCAGCCCCAGCTCTTTCCCTTCTCCTCTGTACTTAAACACCCACCAAGCATTGAAGAGACCCTCCTCACAGCCCTTTGGTGGCTCTGTGAAGCAGTTGCAGCAGTATGACTCTGACTCCTCCTCATGGAGACCTAGCTGTCACTTCCAGCTGAGCCCAGGACAATCCAATTTACCAGTTCTCTTTCCAGAAGTCTCCATAGCAACTGTAGTCTCACTCTGACCATCATCTGCTCACCATGGTGCTTCCCTGGCTCAAGGATGCCAACTGTAACACCACTCTGACTGCCCCCTTCTTCTCCAGGCTCCCACTTTTGCATGTGTCCTTCATTGCAGCCACCTTTCCTTGAGCAAACAGGCCCTGCTTAGATGTCACCAGTTTCCAGCTGCAAATACTCCCCTCTTTGCATCCTCCTCTAAGCCCCTGCTCAGCATCCCCTTTCCCCCAAAGTGCTGCTTACCACCGATGGCATGGCTCCTGAATATGTCCATGGAATTGCCTAATATTTATCCACAAATCATTTTGTGATTTGCTCCCATCATCCTAGAAGGAGTCCCAGAAACACCTACAGAAATATCATGCCTGCATCATTGCTTTGATGCCTCAGAAGGGACCGAGCAACTGCTGTGAAGCCACTTGCAATGATCTCTGCCCCACCTGCTTGACAGATGGTCTGCACCAAAAGCAGAGTTAGGAGCACAGCCCAGCGGGATTCCCAACCAGGAACAGTTTGCAAGCTGCCTTATCCCTGCCTCTGGTTGTGGAAGGGCAGAAACACCTGCAAACCCCATAGTAGAAACAAATAAACGACAAATAATTCCAATTCCAACCAAAGCAATTGGTTTTCTTGCCGTCCCCTTTTTGCACAGGGACAGATCCAGTTGGAAAGGACCTCAATGACACACCTAGTCTATGCCTTGTATTCCTGGAAGTCACCCCAACAGGCAGGGCTGGAACAAGCAGCATTAGAAGACATCCAAGCCCCTTCCAGAAATCCAGGAGAGGAACCGGAACCCCTTGGAGAGAGGAGTGCTCAAGCAGGCAGGAGCCACATCTTGCAGCAAAAAATCTGATGATGAGATTTTTGGTGAGCTGGTGAGCTACTGGCACAGATTGCCCAGAGAGGCTGTGGCTGCCCCATCCCTGGAAGTGTTCAAGGCCAGGCTGGATGGAACCCTGAGCAACCTGGTCAAGTGGAAGGTATCCCTGCCCATGGCAGGGGATTGGAATGAGATGATCTTTAAGGTCCCTTCTAACCCAAACCATCATTCTGTGATTTTGCTCTGCAAAGACCAGGGTGAGCCCAGCCTGCAAAGGCTCCAGTGGGTCTCATAATGCTGTTTTCTGCCAGAGCTGGAGCTTGAAGCACCACAAGGGCATGGCCTTCCTCCCACCACCTCACCTGTCCCCAGCAGATGTTACCTGGCCTCATATAGTCTCAGATGTTCAACAGAGAAGGAAACCACCACAGGGCAGTTGAAGGGACAGGGGGCACTGCTATAATCCTGCTTTTGCCCTGCTCATGTAGGGAGCTCTGCTGAACAAGCACATGGCCAGGTCTGTTCCCCCTGCTGCCACCACACTGCAGCGCTGCCCGAGGAGTGCAGACCACTTCCCCGTCTGATCCGCCATGCAACATTTGTTCTGTGTTTCAGGCGCTGGCAGGTCTGATTTGTAAGATGATGAAGCGGTCTGAAGCCTTCCACGTACATGCCAATTAGATGCTCCAAACCCCAGGCTCAGCGGAAGGTCAAGTGCGTCAGTCAGGCTCCTCGATGGGATGTCTGAGGAGGGCTTGGAACAGCATCCGCTGCTTGGTTTCATGGTTCACAAGGAATTGGCTTAAAATGGGGAGGAGGGCTAGAAATAAAAGTTGAGGGCTCTTTTTGTTTTAAACAGGGAGGCCAGACATGTAACAGTCTCAAAACTTGGAGCTGTTTTGATCCAGACAGCCCCCTCTCTGCTGAGTTCTGTCAGGAGACAGGCACAAAGCACCAATTAAAGACGAGTTATGCTTTTTCTGTCAAGCAAAAAAGAAAGGAGGGGGGGGATGGAGAAGATGATGGGAAGGGGGGAGAAGAAATCCAGCCCTGGAGTAATTTTGCTTTCAAAGCAAGCTGTCAAGGCAGCCCCCTCTCCTCCCATCTCCCGTGGAGGAAGAGCGAGGGAGCACCCGTGCCTGCTGCGGACGCGTGGCATCAGTCATCAGGCCACTCCATCCGTCACTTGGCACATCAGGCCGAGCCGTGCCCTCGCCTTCCCCCGGGCATCCGTCAAAGCCCGTGACAGGGAGCCAGAACAGCAGATTCTTAGTGAAGATGGGCTGAGTGCAAGCCCCACCAGCTCCGATGACAAGAATCCCCACTTATGGGCAATTAGACTGGGAACAAAACAAAATAAAAGCAGCAAGGACTTGGGGCATTAGCTAGCTCGCGTGGCCACCACATCAGCTCCATTTTCCCATGGCAGAGACATGCACAGCCGGCACAAGCATGCAAGCACTGCCTCTTCTGCAGTATGGGTTACCAGTTTTGAAGGCTCCCTGCACAGCCAGCAGCTCTCCTGGCTTGCAGCTGAGCTCAGGACAGAGAGCTGAGAGCTTCCCCCATATATTCCACACCACTGCTTGGTTCAAACCAAGGCTGCCTGCCTCAGCAGTGAACTGCCAAGGAACCACAGCAGCAGCATGGACACAGCAAGCTCTCCATCACCCTGGGCTAATACTACTACCTCTGAATCTACCTTGAGCACTTGCAAGCCATTGCCAGATCTCACCCAGCAAGCACCAGTCCTGCAGCTGGACAGATCAAGAAGATTACAAAGATCCCTCTGAGCTTTATTGTTGTATGAGGAAGATAAATAGCAAGCACAACCCCTTTTAATATGAAAAAGGGCAGGCATTTTAGCACTGCACAAGCACCAACCCCAGCTTTAATAACCCATCTGTTTCTTTAGCAAAGTACCCTTTGCAGAGCCCATTGGTACTGATTAGGGCATCAGCTTCACTCTCACCTCTTCCTTGCTGGGCTTTCTGAAAGCTTCAGCTGCCCACAGTAGCCAAGTCACCTGTGGGAGATAATGCACATTTTCATTTCTACAGGGTGGCACTCGTGCTGGGCTGACTGCTCCCAAGGAGGGGATACCCTCTGCCACCTGAGCCCAGCCCAGTCTTCTGGGGCTGGATGCATCCCACAGTCAGCCCAGAGGAGGAGGGAAGAGCATCTCTACCCTGGTTTAGGTCTGCCTGGGCTTGCTGCTCACACTCCCAGCTCGCTAGTGAGTGCCCTGCTCATTAGCATGGGGTCACTCAGCTGCAGCAGGGCACAAGCACCACTTGGCTATTGTAACACCACTCACGTCTACTGCTGTGGAAGTGTTGAATTTCTTTTAAGAGCCCTGAAGATCTCGGTTTGAATTTAAGGGAGGAAAAAAAAATCTCACAAAGAATTGCAGGATCTCTGTAAACATACCAGAGGAAAAAAGAAAGTGAGTCTTTGAGCCTCTTGACCTTGACAATGTCCTTATAATTACAAGACTATTTATTTTCAGTTAAACCCCAACTATTGAACAGACAGTGTCAAGTTGGTTTTTCCTGAGCAGGTGATTATCCTGCCTGACTAATCTAATGAAAATTATCAGGAAGCTACTGACCTCCTGCTACACACACTAAATAATGCACAAAGCTTCAGGATCAGACAGGCAAATCATAACCCTGCCTTATCTTAATCACTTTCTATACAGCTCCAGGCCTGTTCCACTCGTCGCTGGCTGTGTTAGCCAAATGCTATCTCAGTGGAAACCACAGCAGAGCCAGCCCTGAGAACTGCACAGCAAAAAGTTACCTCCTTAAGATTTATTTTTGTAGAAGCCAAGAGCTGCAGCGGCAGATATATTTAGTCTTTAAGCTGCTGTCTGACTCCTGAGCTTATAGCATGAGGCGGTGGTCCCCCGGCACCTGGCTTTGGGAAAAGCAGTATTTTCCTGCTACTCTGATGCAAGGTACAAGGAAGGTAAGGTCTAAGACCAAAAAAATATGCACAAAGGGGCTCATTGGTCCAGATAGGTAAAGCTACCCTTCCCACTCCATCCTCTTAGAACCTTGTTTCAGCCTCCCCCTGCAAACAGGGCTGCCCATGGGTTTTGGAGCTGCCACAGCACAGCGTGAGGACTGGGTCAAAGCAATAGGACCCAGCACTGGGGATGCTCTGTCCCCAGCTCAGGGCCTGAGGATCCACAGCAATCCTGTCCCACTCCTTGCAGCCCCACTCTCCTTCAGGAGAGACAAGTGCAGCAGCTGGAAGAGATAAAAGACTACAACTGTCAATTAAGGAGGGCAGAACTAAAGAAGAAGACATCAAAAAAAACGTTATCACCAGCTCCCCATACAGCCTCAGCTTGAACAGCACCAACAGCTAGAGGAACAGAATGCACTGGGGTGACTTCAAGCCTAAAATAAGTTTCCACTTCCGAATCTACAGAGAATTGTGGAAAAACACTGCTAAAGGACAAGCTGACTAATTTTTACACCTCCTGCTCCCCAACATGAAACCCGAGCTACAACACCAGAGAGAAGACACCCCTCTCACCCATCCAGCCTGATCTCACTGCCTCATCCTTAGCCTCACCATCATGTGTGGTTTTTCAGACCTCTTGGCATAGGAACTCCCAGATCTGCTCCCATCACTGCTGCAGCTGGGAGCTTCACCTTGCAGTCCCTGCAAACTGCTGACAGCCTCAGCAGCCTGCTCCTGCCCTGCAAGGCTCTCCCCATCCACAAAACACCTGATTAATCCTCCCACCCCATATAGCATGGGTCTTGAGTCACTTTTCTCCAGCTGGGGAGGTGCTAAGCAAGATGTAGGTGGACAGGATTCTTCATATTTTAAATGGCCATTTCTTTCCATTTTATGACCTTTCAGAAGAAGATAAGTCTTTCTAACGTGAGCAGAAAAAAAGCCCAAGGTGGTTTTAGGCATGACAGAAGAGGGAGCAAGAGAAAGCATAGAAAGACAGGCAGGAAATAGCACAAGCTTCAGCTTTGGGAAAATACCAGCTAACACATGCAGTAATCCATAGCAGATCCATAGCAGAGATATTCAAAGGGAAGCAAAAATCTGGGAAAAATTAATGTCCACAGCAGCAATTGTTGGGGGGACAGCAAGCAGGCAGGGCTTTCAAACTGAGCAGTACTGAGGCAGAGGCTCTACCTAGGGCAAATCCCAAATCTGCAGATGGAAGTGTTCTGCACTGCTGCCCTGTGGATATGGCCACATGGCCATGCCCAAAGATGTCTCCAAAGAGATGATCTTGAGTCCCATGGAGCCTGGTCATCCCATCTGGACATGGTATGGCTGAAAGGGTTAACTGTCCAGGACATATCAAAAGAAGAGCTCCTTCATTTTTAATTTCAGTTTTAGAGAGCTGCCTGTTGCTGAGGCATCTGAGCTACTTCTGGAAGGATAGAGCAATAAGTAACTTCCTCCATCTCCTAGTCTGGGTGACAAGAACAACCTCTGGCTTCTCTGGTCATTGAAGCCAACTCTGTAATTGCTGTGTCACACAGCCTTGCTCCATCCACATACCCTAACTCTGCCCTGAAAAGCCAAGGTGCAGGTCAAGCCATGTCTCTGCTGTCTAGCAGCTGCTTGATGTCCTTCACAGGCACAGCTGGGGTTGCAAGAGGGGCATTGGCTGTGTTAAACTGGCAGCACCCCACTGAGTTATGGGGCACCCTCTTACACTGCCATCCTTGCTGAAAAATGCTTCTCAGGGACAGCTGAGACAGCTCCCAACAGGCACCATGGAAGATCTGGTGAGTGTAAAGTGGAAGGTGAGAGCCTGGAAAAAGCCAGTGAACCACAGTTGTTTAGGATTGACTTTATCATTGTTCCTGGTCAGGAAGAAGACTTGCACAAGAGGAAGGGATGGAGTTAAAAGCTGCACAAAACCCTCAAAAGTGCTTCAAGGACTAAAGCTGGAGGTGGCTGCTGGTGCTGGGACCAAGGGATGCCCCACTGCCTGCAGTCACCCCAGGCTCCCTACTCCAGAGCAGGGTGAGCACCATCCTCTTCCCATGCCAGGAAACAGGCACTGATCCTTCCTGCTCACACAGTGGCAGAAGGTTGTGACTGCCTGTGAGGGACTGCGACACACCAGAGCTTGCAAATGCATGTTCTGGGGAGGTTTCTCCACTCCCCAGGCTGACTTCCAGCTGGAGACACGTGCCTGTGCTTGTCCCCAAGGCAGACAGCAGCAGCAGAGGCCTCTGGTGCCACTCCCCACCAGCAGAGCATGGCAAAGCATTGCAGTGACAGCCTCCAGGGACATGGGAGCAATTTCTGCGCTGCACACACAAGGACAGCATTTGCCTTCCTTGCTGAAACCCAGTGGGTGACACGCTGATTAGTGTCACTCGTGCTGGCTGTCTCAAGGCAGACACCCAGCCTGCTGGGACTCTGCTGAGGGCTCACCAGCTCATTGCACACATGCTTGCCTCTAGGACCTAGGTCAGATGCAGGCTTAAAGAGAAGGAAGGTTGGCCTGCAAGTCTCTAACTGCCCTCTCCACCCCAACACCCCTTTTCAGTGCAGAACTGGCTCTGTCTGCTGCTTTTGAACATCTACTGCTGGCTGAGCCTTGAATGGCCTGATCAACAGGGAGAAAAAGGAAGCTAAAATCTGTTTCTCTTCATGTGTCCACCAGCAGAGCTGTTGCTCCAGCCCCCACATGTTAATGCCAGTGATGGGAGGCAGGAGGAACCCAGCTGGACTCCTCCAATGCAGGGATGGAGCTGTTGCTGGGCCAGCACTTAGGGGAAAAGCATCTTCAGCTTGACAGCTCAGCAAATTTGATCTGAAACTGGCAAGAGAGAAAAAACATAAAGCCTTTAAATGTCGTCTTGGGTTTGACTGCCAGAAGCACTTCAGACAGACAGAAAGACAGACAGATAGACAGATAAGCACAGTGCTGCGCAAAGAACGAGATGCTTTACTTTGATCTACTCAAGTATTTACTAATGTGTCCCACAGCTGGCATGAGCTGTTAGCAGCTCAAGAAATCTGGTTTACTGCTACCAGCTCTGCTCTGGGACCTAAAGGAAATCCCAAAGCCACTCCAGGTTTCAGCTTCCGCTTTTTGTAGGCAATGATGCTTTCCCTCCAAGCCCTGGAGGTGGCAAGGTTAAAGGCTGACCCTGGTAATGTACTACAGCAAGCAGCTTTGGGAATCCTCCAAGCCTAAACGCAGATGTGCAGTTAGGCAAACCCCTAGTTTGGGTCCTATACCCAAAGACAGGCCAGATCAATTCCTTGGGATAGGCAAAGTCAAAATCATCAATACATATCCTTTTGACATTGGCTCTTCTGGCCTGGGCAAATCGTGTCATCTTCTCATTGCTGTGGCAGGACTGGGGACATAGCCAGTCCATCAGAGCACAAGTGGCTCTCCCCTGTGCATAAGGCAGACCTGCTTGGAAAAAACCCACCATTTCTGGCCTGGCTGCAGGTACAGGTGTGCCAAAACTAGGCAGCACAAATGCTGCATGTCCCTGAAGTCAAGGGCCCACCATGGCTATTTGCAAAGCTCCTCTTCATCCTCACTCTGCAGATGAACAAGCTAGGGTGAACCTGAAACTGCTGATCCAGAGCAAAGAGGGATGGGGGAGAGCAGATGTGTCTGCGTAGCAAAAAGCACTTTGCAGAGTGGGGATACAAAGCACTGATGATCCTGTCCTCATCTAAACAAGCCCCAAAAACATGATGTGTCTCAGCATTGCTGGAAGATGGCAGCACACACAAAACCAGAGCCCAGCAGGCAGGGTGTGCCCATGGGAATGATTGATGGTATGTTGCTGGACTTCTGAAGGATGGAAACCTTCATGGAGTTGCTATGTGCATGCTTGGGGTGTCCTCAACACTCAGGTTCCAGAGAGCCCAAACTGCACCTTCTGGCAAAACAACTCCAACTGCAGACAAAAAGGAAGAGCCTCCAAAATGTTCAGGAAGTTGGGATATTACAGAAATGTCCCATCAAAGGGGCAAGGGGTTTCTGGCAGGTGGCACAGCACATCTGAGGCATGGTCAAAAATACTGTCCTGCCAGAGCACTCCCTCCTGCACAGATGTCAGCATTAGCTGGTTCTCTGTGCCCTGTCATAGCACTTACTTTCCCGCACAAAATAAAAACTAGACTGGCCAACATACCCAATGGGCCTGTCAAACTAATCACATTAGGAGGACTGGAAACACACCAGCAGCAAGAGCCGGCCCCTGCTCCAGAGCCCTTGCAGAAATCACGCATCCAGGAGACAGAAAAGCCTCTGTCGTTCCCGTAACCAGGTCAATAAAAGCACAGACAACCCCATCCAGAGAGAGACTTTTTTTACAAATCACAAGAAAAAGCAGCTTCAGCTCCCCCAGCTGCAAATAGGTGGGCAGGCACAAAGAGGCAGCATGGAAACGTGTCTGTGCAACACGTGTGGGCAATCGGCCGCCCCGCACATGGCTGGGATATGGGGCAAGAGGAAACCGCTCTGCACCGAGCCGGGAGAAGCAGCAGCAGCAGCTTGGTGTGACTTCTCCCACCCCCACCAGCTGGGCTCCCAAATCCAACAGCCTCCCACCCATATGTGTGTCTGGCATGCTGGGGAGAGACAACAGGCTAGGCAAGGATTTCAAAGCTGAGAGGTCCCAGGCAGCTTTGAATGGCATTGGATTTATGGAGTGACAATAACCCCCTCTTTGGGTAGCAAAATTATCCTAAATGAACTTCATCTTGGTCCCTCAAGAACAAAGCAGTCCTGTCCCCAAACCCACAGTTATCTGTGGGTGCACTTTACTGTAACACTATTATTTCTGGAGCTCTTCATTAACTGAGAAGCCCAGAGGACCGGACAGAGCTTTTTTTTGATCAAATTTCAGAGCAGCAACAGCCTTTTGTTGTCTCTTCTTCCTTTTAACATATTTATTTTTCAAGCCCTTAGTTCAGTGGCACAGAGGAGGGTAAATCACACATTGGGGGTAAAGTCTAGCACAGGCTGCCTCCCCTTTGCATCTGAGAACCACACTAACCACAGGAAAGGATGTGTCCTCATTTTCACCAGCGTTTTTTAGGCTGTAGACAAAAGGTGGAGAGTGTACCTATAGTAAAATCACATATAAGGTTGTTTTATTATAAACGATATTGCTTGATTTCACAACCAAATCTTGTGCCTGACCCCCAGGTACCCGAGCCAGGCTGCTTGCCCAAGCAGGAGAGTCTCCAAGCAGGAGTCTCCAAGTAATTTGCACATGTACTCCAGAGCCTGGGGATGTCACCAGAGACAGGGCAAAGTGGGAAAATACTAGGCTGCAACTTTGTGAATGTAATTAATTCACTGGCTTGACACCCACATGATTAAAAGCAGGTGCATCCCTTGGTAACTGTTAGCATGAGGATGTGCCTGGTTGTGTGTTTGCTTTCAGTGGGCTGAAATAGCACCTAAAACAGCAAAACTGGTCACCAGTCCTTTAGCAGAGCCAGGCTGCTCACAGCACTGATGAAACACACGGGGAATATTCTTGCCCCAGGAACTATTTTGTCTCCCATTGAAACGGGAGTAACAGCTCCCTCCTGCGAAGGAGGTCTGAGCCACCCACTGCTTCTCTCCCCCGGCAATTCAGAGGGCTCTGGCAGCCACGAGGACCTCAGCCCTGAGAGAGCAGAGAATGCTTTTGCTCGCTGTTGCTGGGAATGGCAATGGTCTCTGCTCTCCACACTCATCCACCAGCCCACTCCCTGGCTTTAGGTGGCTCCTTCTGGCTCTTAGCACCACTGCTGGGAATGGGCAACTCCTGCTGTGCTCTCCTCTCCTCACAGGGCAGACTGAACAATGGTTTTGATGGGTGAAGAACAGGCAGTGAGAGCAGCCTCAGAGGGAGCAACCCCCAGTCCCTCCTCTCAAAGGGGGATCAACCAGCCACCACCTGGGTTTGGTGCAGCAGAGCGCCAGGGTGCAAGCTGCTTCCAGTATCAGGGAAAAGCCTTCCCAGGGGCCTTTCCCTCTTTCCCAGCACTTCTTGTACGGCTTCCCACACCAGTTCCCCCTCACAGGGTGTGTTGCATAGTATTTAAATACAACCAGGTCTGGGCAAGCCAGATTTCAGGTGATCCCATGTCCCCTCTGTCAGGCAATGCTAAGAAAGGGGTCATGATTCCTCCACCAGCTGTTAGTACAGCATTATTTAATGCAAACCCTTACAGCCTTCCTCCTCCAGCCTCCCTCAGGCAGAGAGCAGCAGAAAGTGATCCCCCTCGGGGAGAAGACTGGAGATTTCCCACATAATGGGCACCAGTATTAATTCTTCCAACTGCTGCAGCTTTCCTTTCATTCTGCGACTTTGTGAACATCACTCGATGTTGGCAGCAGCCCCGGAGGGTATCACAAGTCACCTGAAAGGAAAAGAGCCTCTTCAAGCACCAGCATCTGCGCTGCCTCTGAGACAGAGGGTGGATGCTCTGGCCGTGCACAGCCACACTGACCAAACAGCTCACAGCCAAGACACTGGATCAGCCATGCCTCAAGAGGGCTTTGATGACATCTTTAGGGTGTCATGGCTAATTAGAGCCCTGACTATACCCTCTAATTAGGCAACACTTTCAGACAAATCACCCTGTCCTCTTCAAACCACTTCACACCTCCAGATACCTCCCTAATTGACTTGAAAGTTGACTCGGCACTTCTTCCTGGACCTCCTTCCATTTCGCAAGGCATTTCAAAATAAATAAAGCCCTGCTCCTCCGTCCTGTCTCGGAGCCCAGCTGGGGAATTGCCCTCACATCCGCACAGGCGTGCACCTGCGCGACCTGACACAAAACCTCCATCGCAGGCACAAAGCAAACGCTCTGACGCAGTGGCAGCATCGTCCTCCTCTGATCTCTCGTTTCTAGCCATCCTAGTGCTACTTTCAACAACAGTCAGCAAAGCCTTTTCTCGGAGAACAGGAGTGTTTGCGATGCGTCAGTGTCCTACTAAAAATATTGCCTGGGGGCTTGCAAGAGAAGCAGGGCTCCAGCAAAGGAGCCTGGTATCTGGCAAGAGAAGGCATTAGAAAAAACCCTAGCCATTGAGAAATTATTATGCCAGAATGTTATCAAGTGCCAGCATTTCAATCCAGAAACTTGATTTCTGTTTTCATTAGGTAATGGATAAACTGAAATGATCCAAATGTTTTCAGTTTCCCAATAGCACAAAATTTGAAGTAGATAGGCACACCCCCACCACCATCATAACTGCAAACATGCTGAACAAAAACTATCAAAATTCATAGAAGATAAATATTGAGCCCTTAAAAGCCTGCTATGAGAACAATGTCTCTTTATTTGCTTTCTGTGAGGTTTGTTATAACAAGAGAGAAAGACTCCAGTATACAGTGTTTTAATATATATACACACATTCACAGCTGGAATAATAGATTTTAAGGACAGAGGACAATATTACAGCTGGATGTATGCAGAAATGCATAAACACACCTTCAAAAACATATTCTTTGCACTCAACTCAGATATGTAGATGGACACATATATAATGCACACACACACACGCGCGCTCTCCATGTTTCAGATCGATCAGAATCATTCATTAAATCAGACTCTCTAAAGTTTCTGCTGCTTTGGGAAAACATGACCCTGAGGAGACATCATGCATGAACTTAACAACCAGCAGAAAATGAAACCATAACACGCTGCATCTTGAAAGCCAGCCCTGAATCTAACTTAATCCCAGCTCTGGACAATGCCTCTAGAGGGGCATTAAAACCATGCTAAGGTGTTTTCCTGGATTTCCCAGATTCCCCGGAGATTCCCTGGCACTCTGGCTGCATCCATCTCCTTCTCGTTTCGGAGATGTTTCTGGCTGAGCGCTTCCATCGTTACTCCTGCTGCTTCCACGGCCAGTGATGGACAGACCCAGTGGAGCAGCATCCGTAGAGCTGCGTCCTGCCCTGGCAGCAAGACGAGTTACCCGGGACAGCTCGTGGGGTTTAACACTCGTAATCCTACAAAACGTGCCGGGGAATGATGTGCGGGCAGGGGGACGATGCACGGGGCTTGAAGGGTCAAGAGCAGCTTTGCATCCTCCTTTCCCATCCCCAACAAAGGAATTCCAGCAGATCTCGTGCCCCCTAGTGTCATCCTGGCGAACGGACCGACACCGGGCACCGCCGAGCTCCGGGTACCACCTGGCCCCGGCAGTGTCCTTGCTTATCCCGCAGCGAAGCTGCCGCTGCGTCCTGCTGGCACCCAGAGCATAGCGAAATGCCATTGCCAACAGGTCATGTGAAGGGCAGTGTGAGCTTGCTGTCCCTCCCCAGCACCCCGGGGCAGCCACAGCTCCCCAGCTGTCCCCGTGCCCAACACGGTGCGACCTCCGTTCTGCTCTGGGGGAGCCCCGGCAAGATCTGCCCCTCCAGCAGATAGCCCAAGCGGTGTCCCTGGAGAAGGGCCAAGAGGAGGAGGCAGAGAGCATCTGCAGTGGACACTGTCCAGAATACAACTCCTCCTAAAAATAGATAGACCCTGGAAGGGCACGGCCCTTCCAGGGATTGGGAATGCTTGGTGCTAGGAGCTCAGGGTTTGGCATGCTAAAACTTCAAAGTGCACAAGTGCAAGGCACTTCGTTACCCTGTTTCTTCCCCATGAGAGCACCTGTGGCATCAGGCTCTGGCTACGAGCATGAGAAGCAATGCACAAAATCAGCTCAGAGCCCAGCATCCCTGCATACCAGCCTGCCCTGACCAAAGATCCAGCATCTCCTAGGAAAATGCCCATGCTGACTGCAACACTAATGAGTGCAATGGAGACCAGACCCTGCACACAGAGCACCTAAACAAGAGCCATGTGCTGGAAAGGTGCACAGGAAATGTGCGTGCATGTGCCTCAGTTTCCCCATCTGCCCAGCAGCCCTGAGGCAGCTCACCCTCTCTTATTTCCTTTATCCCTCCTGTTCAACTATTAGTTCTTGTGGGAAGAGGCACCCCAGAAATCCACCTAGACCACCGGCCCGTTCCAACATCTGCTAGCAGCATGCAAGCAAACCTCAGTAACCCATCACCAAAATTTGGAGGAATTCTCCCCAGGGCACTGACCTGAGTATGCTGCTTTCTTCTGCAACACCGAGCAGGGACTATAGCTTAGAATAATGGGGAAGTAACTCAGTTCAGTGCTGACAAAGCATCACAAGCCCCAGCGGGGTGGGAGGGGAGGAGGTGTCCTTCCCTCACACTGCCATGCCTGGTATACATCATGTTTAGGGCCAGGCATACGTCACCGACACAAAATGGACAAATTGGAGGGATTTCAGAAAAACGAGCGACAAAAATGATCAGGAGGAAGAAGGGATTGATTCACTAGGGGAGATTAAAAAAGCTGTGATCAGACTAGCTGGGCTGAGCAAGTACCGACTGCAGGAGGCTGTTGGATGCTAATCTGCAAATGGGATGAAAACGATATGGGAAGGAGTAATTTAGCATCTTCATCAGTATTGGGATGAAATGAAGGGGAACTCAAAGCTGAGTAGGCAGGCAAAAAAATCCCAAGCCAACCTGAAACTCCTTTCCTAGTTATGCATGACTGCCTCCATCAAAACAGTAAAAGTCCCCAAAACTCACTCTGCCTCGGACAAGGACCCTCAGGAGCAAATGAACCTGTGCTCGCACACACACAAACACACATGCACACACACACACACACACACACACACACACACACAGCCCTTTCCCACCCCTGACTCACACTCAGGAAAGCAGGAGGGCGGCCACGATAGCCGAGGAGGATGGAGGCTTCACGCTCGCAGGGAAGCAGCGGAGAGCGAAGGCTAGAGCTGCCGGTAGTGGTGGGAAGGTCCCCGCAGAAGGATGCTTTTGCACTCCTGGGTCTTCACAGGGGGAAAGCTGCTGAGATGGCTTCCTGCAAAGTGGCAGGAGTGAGCTCAGCTGCGAGCACTCAGATATTTACACACAAACAGCACATTACTCAGCAACTCCCATTTGTCAGGCATAATGGCAGCGGCAGCAATAATAAACGACAGAGCTGAGAGACAGGCTCCCCAGGCGCACACCCAGCCCCAGCATGAGCTGGAGCAGGATGGGTGCCTCCAGCTTGCAGGGAATTAACTGAGGGTGGCCAGGAGCTGGGGCTCGAACCCACAAAACTCCTGCTGCCGACTTCAGAGGGTCAGTCACGTCTCCGAAAGCTAAGCCTTGGCTGCACAGTTGTTTGAATGTGTGTGTGCATCACAAGCTTTGTGGCTCTGAGAGGTACCAGGGCTTTTTCCTTCCAAAGTCCAGGAGGTGCTGAGCACCTTCCAGGGGGAAGGGAGTGCAGAGTCCTGGCAGGATGGGGTCCTCCTCGGGTAAATCAGACCAAAGATAACATAAGATCATTAGATCATGGCTTGGCCTGCTCTGACAACAGGCTCTTGATAAACTTATCTTCAAGAGCTGTCGCAAGGAAGTCTGCCAGGCACGAGGCTCTCGTTTCTAAAGCTCAGCCTGTCTCGGGAAAGTCCACCCGCTGCACTGATCCCCAGAGAGCTCTGGTCCCAGCTGGCTGCCTGGTCAGACATGAGCATCCCCTGCACATCTCCAGGCATCATAGCAAAGCTCTAACTTCTCATGGAGGGGTAGGGCAGGGAGCCGGGAGCAAGAACGGCTGCTCCCACATATTTGTACATTTTTCAGGAAGCAGCCAATGTCAGTGCCTCGCTGCCTGCACACATAACCAGTGGGACCGGCAGCAGCATGTGCAGGTCCTGTCCCTCACACGGGTACAGAACGTGGTGTGCTGAGAGCGGGCATAGTCAGTGAAATTCGCCAAATCCGAGCAGAAGTCGCAAGTTCTTGAGCAAAAAGCAATCCGAGGAAAGGACCTCCCCGGCCATCCCGCAAATCAAAACACAAAGAGATGGGAAAACGAAATTGAACAGCTTTCCGAGCAATCCCCTTCCTGTAACCTGCGCTCTAAACAGACCCTGCACATGTGTTTGTAAGCGTGGGGTGGGGAAGGATGAGAGAGTGAAGAAGTGCTGATCGTTATACCAAAAAGTTTAGTGGTTAAAGAAACAACTGCCAGAGGAGCCAGGGAAGCTGGAACATGCAGACCTGGTTCTGTCCCCAGTGAAGGCAGAACAAATTGGCTCACGAGCTGATTGGAGTCACAGCTCGTTTTTAAGATTGCAGTGGGGGAAGTCACCAAGATGTGGAAATGTCAGGGAGTTTTGTGCAGCAAAGGGATCGGTGTGTATTATGCAATTCTGGAAAGCAGCCCTTGTACTCACGCTCGGGATGAACTGCCTGCCTAGCCCGGGAAGAGCAGTTCCACAGAAGCGCCTTGCAGACACTTTTCCTTAAACTCACACTTCAGGAAAAAAAATTAAAAATCAAAAAAAGAAAAAGAAAAAAGGGAAAAGAAAATCTGCACTGCAACAGCAGAGAAGAAGGCAGGTTGCGCCTTTGGAGACAAGGAGAAGAAGCCTGCTCTCCCGCCCAGGAAATCCACGGGCTCCGGTTTACAAAGAGCCGCCCCGCAGTCCCGGCTCCAGCCCCGTGCACTGCCGCAGGGAGGACTCATCCCTTCCAGCCCTCAACCTGGTGCCGGCCGCGATGCCCTCCCGGCCGGGCAGGGGACGGGGGTCCCGCCGGGCAGGGGACCGGGATCCCGCCGCCGCGCCCCGGTGCGGACTCGCTGCCCCGGAGGGTACGGGGACGCTCCGGCGCCTTGCCCCCCATCTCTCCCCGCCCGGAACACGCGCACGGCGGGGCAGGAAAGTTGCCCAGATTGTTTCTCCACCGGGGGGTGGACGCGCGGCCCACGTCGGGGCGCGGACACGCGCGGGCGCTGGAAAGGTGCGCGGCTGCGGGGCGGGAGGGAGCACCAGACCGAGGGCGAATGCGGGGGAAAAAAGCATTCCCCCCCGCCCTCCTTTCCGCCTCCCTCGGCGGCGGGCACCGCGGATCGCCTCCGCTGACCCCCGTGCCCGCACGCCGCCTCCCCCGTCCCGTGGGTGGGGGGACACCCCGTGCCGCCCTCCGGCCCCGGCCGCCCGGTACTCACGGTGCCTTCCTTGCCGCCGCTCCCGGCGCTACCCCATGCAACCACCGGCTGCTTCTGCACCGGCTCGGGGGCTATAAGCTCTTTTAAACTCCAGCACATAACCCATGTGACCGCAGAAGCCACTGGTAAGGAGCGCCGGGGAGCCAGCGATGAGCTCAGCCCGCACCCCCCGGCACAGCGCCGGGGACGCGCTCCCGGCCCCGCCGCGCCGCGCGCACCCGCCCGCCCGCCCGCACACACACACGCACACACCGCACACACTCAGCCCCGTTCACAAGCACAAACACACGCACACCCCCCGCACACGCACCCCCCGCAGCCACACACTGGTCCACGCCCCTGCGGACACGCTGCCGCCTCCTCACTCCCCACGGATGCTGAGCCGGAGGGAGGCACCGCACACCCCCGTGCAAATGCACAATCGTGGAAGCACCGTGGGGACGGAGCCCCGCACACATCACAAGCAGCAGTCCCTGCAAGGTCCCCCCAGCTCCCCAGAGATGCAGCCCCGAGGGCGAGCAGCAGGCTTGTGGTCGCCCCGGTGCATACACACGCTCACGCGTGCCCCACGCACATACACGCGGTCTTGCACAATGCGCCCTCCACGTGCACGGCCCGTTCCTTCCATCACGAGATGCAAACCCAAGAGAAAGCATCTTTGTGCACACTCGTGCTCATCCTTGCACACGCTCCACTCGTGAGTGCCACACACCCTCACACCAACACCTTCCTGGAGTGCCCAACAGAAGCGCCACAGGAAGGTGCACACTGACACAAGGACACCTCACTCACCCCTCTCACACACGTTGCACAACCAAACACCCAACACACGCGTGGGCTGTGCTCCCTCTCGCTCAGCCATTGCAGCCACACCTGCACCCACCTTCCCCACTTCAATAAAAACTGCTGGTGTGTGCTTAACAAGCCCACCCTACCCACCCATCACAACCCCACGGCTGTGGGTTCCTCTGTAGCATGTGGGATCACCGCATCTCCCATCGCAGGTAAAGAAAGAGAGACATCACTCGTGTGGGTGCGGTCTGCAGGGCTGGGAGGACTGATGTCCCCTTGTGCCGTGCTCAGTTACTCCTGATGAGGGAGAAGCCCCAGGGGTGGCTATACAGCTGGGGCAGGTTGCCCACTCTAGCCATGACATAACAGAATTGGGAGTGCCAGGCTGAAATGTGCCAAGAGGGGACGGGAGCCGGGTATGAGGCTTTGGTGTGCAAAAGGCTGGGACAGGCAGGCCTGGCCGGGCAGGTGCAGGCGTGTGCTGCTGGGGCACGCCAGCAACACGTGTGAGAAGGCAGAGCTGGCAGGCAGAGGGCTCCGCTGAGAGCTGAGTTATGGAAAATGACTCTTTCCAAGGAATTGCTAAAATTAAAGCGGCAGTGAGGCCAAGCAAGCAGGAGCCAATGGGGAGGGTGAGCAAGGACAGCCAAGCGGCCTCGGGGCAAGGAAGGGCAGGGTGGGCAGGAGGCCGAGGCAAAGGCACCCTTGCAGGGCATCCACCCCCGCCTCCAACTCCTGCCAGCTGCCCAGGCAATTGCAAACACCTTGCGGGTAGGATTTGGAGAAAGGCTGACTGGCATCTCGGTGGCACCGGCTGGGGGATGCCATGGAGCAGGAGGCCTGGGGGGAATAGCCTTTCACAGCCACATCCCCCACTTGGCTGCCAGCGTGCAGATAAATACCTCTGTTTTCCCAGCCTGGAAAAGACAAATGTCCATGAAGAAACAGCGTGCTCCCTTGCCAGGGGCTAGTTGCCAGCAAGGGGCAGGAACCAGTGCCCACAGGAGATTTTGGGGAGCCCTGCAGAGCCCTGTAACTCATTATGCACATCCTCTGCCCTTATTTCCAGCCTAGTGACTGTGGCAGGGCTGGGGTGCTGCTCCCTGGACATCAGCATTCAGGTCAGCAGTAAGCTGTTCCAGCTTCTAGATATCTGAGTGTTCCCAGCTCAAATCCCCGTGACTCAGGAAACAACACATGCGAGAAAACTCTGCAGGGAGACTTGGGAGAAATACTCCCATTGGCAGGTTCCCACTTTTCCTGGCATCCCAGGACTTCTCCTGGTCTGAAGAAAACAACAGTAGTAAGTAAACAGCAGAACTTTCTTCCTGATCTTCCTGTTAAAGAAAAAAACAAAAAGTCAATCTTTGGGGCAAGCTTACAAAAGTCAACCTCTTTTGTTCCAACTAGATAAATGCTGATCAAATCAAAGCCACCACCTCTCCCTGCAGTTGTGGAGACAGTGTCACACAGGCAGAGGAAGGGGGCTGTTTTGTCTAGTTTTTCATTGCCAGGTTTTGTCTAGTTTTTCGTTGATGCTGCTAAAAGACACTATTAATTGGATGGAAATAATGATGTTTTGCCTCAGATGGAAGTGCACAATAAATTATCTGTTTATTGTTACTAGTTTTATCCACAAATTATAAACACCATGTTGGGACTCTGGGGTAATTTGTGATAGCAGGTCCTAGAAAAAACACCAGAAAAAGCCAGGAAAGAAAACAGTCTCCAAGGCTGTTCAGCGGGTTGCAGCAGAGCTGGGGAGTGACCCTGCTGCCCAGAAAGTCAGGACTAAATTGGACTAGTTACAATATGGAAGAAAAGGAAAAAAAATTCCAAGCCCTTATTCTCCCTCTCCATCCTTCCCTGCTGTCAGCCAGGATCAGAGCTGAAAAAGAAGCAGTAAAAGCTGTGCAAGAAGCAGCAGCTCTCAGATGCCATTGGGAAGTGTGTCAGGAGAGCAGGTGATTTTGTGGGGACAGGAGTGGAAAGATAACAGAGCATTAACAGGTCTGGGAAGAGAGCTGAACCTGGGGAAATGATTCTCTGTTAGCTTATAAACCAGCATCTATCCCTCACCCTGGGCTGCTTTCCCTGTCCATAGCACCCCAGTGGGAATCACTCAGAGAAAGCAAGCAGCTCATCACAAGCCTGTACACTGATGTTCAACCAGGACACATCACCAAAAATGCCACTCTACCACATTACACCCTTCCCACCTGCCCCCAGCAGCAGTGGTACCCCAAGCAGGAGAGCAGATGCTTCACACCTGCACGGCAAAAATATACTACAGCTGAGCCATGGTCAGATCCTGAACTTTTGAGGCTGGTCCTGGCCAGTTGTAAGGCAGCACAGATCTCTTGGACACTCGAGGCCAAAGCTGAGGGGACAGTATTGGCCTGGTTTACCCCAAAGCTGCACACATACGAGGTGAGAGTCTGAGCCAGTGTCTTTCCAAACCATTTATTTGATACTCTGTGGCAAACATCTGACTAAATTACTCACAGATTATTCAAACATCGGGAGAGCTGATTAAATGATTACTGGTGAATCATTTGTTCAAAGCAAAATGCCCAAATTCCTGCACTGAACTACTGGCAGGCAACAGCAGATGAGTTTCAGTCCTCCAAAATCCCTGAGCTCACATCAGCCCCTGAGTCTGCACTCCTTGCTCACGGCTTCCCCAAAATATCCGCCCCCTGCCCGACCCCTTGCCACTGGCAGGAGCAAGGTGAATAGGAGACGTGGGGAACCATTCCTTGAATTCCTGCTGGACTTCAGGCGAACAACAACACAGCAGGCTGAGCTAGGAGCCTTGTCTCTCGCCTTTGCACAAAAGAGATTCTCTGGAGGGGGAAAAACCCCACAACAATGGTGAGGAAATGTACAAGAAAACTGCAAAGAAAGCAGCTGACCTTGCATGCCGCAGGCCAGAAAAAAGTACAAATGTTCTTGCAAAGAAGCAGGAAAAGATGGAAGCTATGGAGCCGACGAGCTTTTTACCAGCCCAATTTAATCATCTTCTCAGCAAATGCTCCCCACGAGGAACAAGAGGGGAAAGCAAGATCATGAAAAGATTGCAGGCAAAGGAATTCTGCTGGTACTCCTGGACTGATTAAAATTCCTCAGGACTCATAGCAGGAGAGAATATTTTATGTAAAACTTCACCTTGTCTTTATTACATTTGCCAAACTTCTTCCTGTGTAGATAGTGGGAGGTGCGTGAGAAAGACAAAGATGGGGATTATAAGCACAGGACTTGACTGTGGCTTTCCAGCCGATTACCCGTTTGCCTGGGAAGAGTCATGATGATGGTGGTGAGCCTTTGCATGCATTCAACAAGGTGTGGGCAAAGAGAGGCTGTGGGGACCTCCAGAGCCTGAACATAATGTGATGTAGCCATGCATGTATGCAAAGATTTGTGCAGAAGAAAATCCTGTCCTTGGGTGTAGCCCTGATCATGGGCATCAAGTGTCTCAGAGATGAGTGATGGGCATGATTTGTGATGCAGAGTGGTACAGAGGGAACCAGGTCTCACCAGGCAGCTGAAATAAGTGAGTGGAGTTTCCATATGGGGCCAGGATGTCAGGTTTGGTGCATGGTGTTACCAAACCCACTCCTGCAGAACAGAGATTGGCGTATGGAGAGACCCCTCGCTGCTGCTGCTGCTGCTGCTGGGTAAGATATCGATGACAAAGTATCGCCTGACACCTGTTATAAATAAAGTCTGTCCCATCACCCACTCACCACATGACCACTGTGGCCAGCTCCTCACTCGGAAGAGGCTCAGCGTGGAATGAAAGCCATATTTAAAATACATTTTTGCACATGTCATTCTGAGCAAGGAACAACAGGATAAGGGTCTGGAAAAGGTTTCCTCCGGCACTTTCTTTCCTGTGGTGCCAGAAGAGCAAGCCCATGAAATCTCAGGCAAGAACTAAGGCCTTAAAGCAATCATGTTTTGCACCACTGTGCGCTGAATTACAGGATTAGTGTTGCAATGCTCTTGGAATGGGGAAATCAGCACCATAATCCTGTGAGTTTGCCAGGTCGGGTGTTTTTTCCCCATGGATCAGGACAAATTACAGGGGCTCAACCAGAGCCAGGAGCCTTGGAGGTGTCCAGAGGGAATGTGGCTGGCATGTGGCACACCCAGGTTAGCACTGCCCTCAATCCTCTGTCTCCAGCCCCTTCTGTAGCAGAACTGCCCCCAGAACTGCATGGCAGCAGTGCTCTCATCGCCCTGGAGAAAGCAAGGATGTCCTGATGGTTGTGGCTTTTGCCTGGGTTGAGAGCCCCTGGCACAAAAGCCCACCATTTGCCAGCCACGTGTGATCCCTTCCCAAGCCGAGCCGATGCCAGCAGGGCTGGTTCATCCCACGATCCGCCCGGGGATTAGCACCTCAAGGCAAGCCAGCATCTGCTGCAGCGTGGCTCCTTGCTCTGGTTGCAGGACTGGCTTCTATCACAAATCATCTTCCTCACATAAGAAAGCAGAAGCCAGGGATTAGAGCGGTTTGAAGTTTTTAGCATGAAAAGGTCAGGTTTGAATGAAAAAAAAGTGAAAGAGCTGCTTTTTGAATGTCTTTTGGTGAGGAATTTGAAAACACCTGCTCCCATGGCTTTCAAAAGGGTTGGGGGCTCTTGGTGTTTTGTTTTTTTTTAGTTTTTTTAAATTCATATTTTCTGTTTGGGTTTTTTTTTTGGGGGGGGGAGGAGTTGGTGAGGAATGATTAATTTCGTTTTACTTTCTCTATTGCCTTTAGCCAAAAAGCATGATTTCCCCAGAAACCCACATTTGGGATAAATACAATATTGCAGTTTAAAAAATTCTGGGAAATGTCAGGAGAAATCAAAGGTGACTCAGTTTCAAACCCTGCAAGTCAGAAACACCTGGGAAACATCAGTGCCGGGTGTGGGGAGCAGGGGATGAAGAGAAGAGAGAGCTCCCATCTTTAACAGCAGATCCCATGAGCTGCTTCCAGAGGAGAGAGGTCCAGTGGGAAGTCACCATCCCAAATATGATGCCTGGGAAGAGATGCCTCCACCACCACTGCCATCATTCCCGTGCCCCCCACTCTTTGGCTCTCAATGAGTAGAAACCTTTCAAAGATGCATTTTAAATAATGATTTGCTGGGTTTCTCCTTCTTAACCACAAGGACAAAATCCTATAAGTCCAGAAGCTCAAGCAAGCAAGTGAAACCTGCTTGGGCTAAGCCCCATCCTCACCCTTGGTGCCTCTCTGTGGGTACATCCATACCGTGAGATGGATGGCTACTGTGGCCACTAACAAAGTCAGAATGGGCACTGCTGTGCACCATGAAACCCTTTCATAAAAATTGAGAAATACGCCCTTTTCTTTCTGCTCCTGCATCCTCTGCCATCTTCCTGTATCTCTACCTCTTCTCCATTAACCACATTCCAGTCACCCCTTCCTTCAGCTTCACGACTGCCAAGCCCAAAAGTGGACAAATATCTACTTTTTTCTCATACACTTGTCACAATCAGAGGGTGTCAAGCCCACCTGCCTGTTTACTCCATGTTGAAATGTTCCAGTTGTGACCCTTCAGCACTGATCTCTTTTCATTACAGATTTGGCTCCTTCTCAAAACTGAGCAAAACCTTTCATTGCAAAAATGCCACAATTAGGTCAAATTGCATAATTGCTTTTTATCATCTCGTCAGAGCAGGTAGGGTACCTACACGTTCCTGTTCTCAAAATTTCTTGAGAATTTCCAACTAAAAAACATCTTCCCCTACTCTGTCCTCCAACACCCCCACCCTGCCTCAAAAAAGACAAACAAAACCAACCAACCAAAAAAAACCCCAAACCATCAGGAAAAAAAAACAACCCTCAGATAGCATCAGCTTGGAGCCTTTCATCTGAGCCCAAATAGACCTGTTTTCACAAGAGAGTTGATGGCTGTCTTCTCACTGGGTTTGCATTAAATCCCTTTTTGGGAACACGTATCTGCCTGGGACAATGCACCACTGGGGAGCACAAACATCCATCCTAGGAGTGTTCAACAACTATTTGCCAGAAAGACCTAATGGTCCAAATATTCTCACTGAAATGCAAAACTATCCTGACCAAAACTGTTCAGCTGTGACTTCCTGAAAGGTGTTGAAAAATCTGGCAGGGTGAGGAAAAGCCCATGAAATTTCCTTGGGAAATTGGGCCTGCAATGCAAAAGGCTGCCGAAATTTCTCAGTTTCGTCCAGGTGGAGATTCAAGCTCTCATGAGAAACAAGAAAATCTGCATCTCCCCTGATACCTCAATGTGAAACAGCGAGTTAGCAAAACTTCAGGTGCTGTAAATTTTGATTTCCTGACAGCCACTTCAGCGAAGCTTCCCACCTAGAGACGGGAAAATTAATTATGCTTGCAGAGCTTCTTTGTTTGAATCGAAAAAAAGAAGCTCCCAGGGAAGTTTTGGGTGATTATGAATCCGGAGGAGGCTGCAGTTGAAATATTCATGCTCTGGAGGATTCCAGGCAGAGTCTGAGACTGCAAAGCCCATGCTTGGAAAGGGGTGTCTTCATCGCCTGAGGACAGGGCACAGACTTTTTCTGCCTCCATCCCTCTTTGCTCGGATGCTGACAGAGATGTGCCAGCTATTCCCAACCATCCCTTGTGCCCTCGCTGCCTCCTCAGCAGCGAGTTTTGCGCGGTGTGAAAGAAACTCCGCAAAGCGGCGAGGATGCAGCGATCACCGGGGACAAGAGGAATATTTTTCCAGCGGGGTCTCGGGGGAAGGAGGGGGAAAGACAAATAAAAGGGTTTTCTTGGCTGCTGCTAGCGGCGGAGCGCGGCGGGATGGTTCTCCGTGCCTGCAGTGCCATCTCCCGGCAGGGCTCGCTCGGGGACCGCGGGAGGATGCTCGGCGCTCACGGAGCGGCCGCGGGGGCTCTCGAGGGTAGTGCTCAGCCTGGGATGCTTCCCCCCAGCCTGCCGAGGGCTGGGCAGAGCGCCGAGGGGCTGAGCTTGCAGGGGGAAGGAGTAAAATAACACGGTGGCGCCACATTTTCCGTGTTTTAATGTAAGCGATGCCTCGTGTGGGGGGTCTCTAAATGAGATAGGTGTTCTCTGACAAATAGGATGGCAGGGACCCTTGCTAAACCGGATGTCTGGGCAGAAGTGGGGGAGTGGTGCTGGACATTACAGCCTGGAATAAATAAAAATATCCATGAGAAGCTCTCCCGGTGTCCATGTGCTGTCCCTACATCCTTCCTGTGGCTTTTGCCTGTTCCTACAGCAGTGTGGGGAAGCAAGGGCTGATCCTTCCATGCCTTCAAGTGTGTCCTGGGCTCCTCAGGCACCCCTGGGAGAGCAGCAGTGATATGGAGGAGAAGGTTTGAGAAGGACCAGTTTCCACGCCTTCAAGCAGCTCTTGCTCTAGGAGATGTTTTGAACAGCAGTTTTGCTTCTGGGAGGGTGTAGTTGGGTTTTTAAGAGAGTGGGGGCTCACATGTGACATCTGCACTGGCTGGTGAAGCAGGGGTGTATTCAGGACAGGACAGAAGAGAGGGGAAGCAGACATCCCAACCATCTGATGAGGTGAGTGCCCTCCCAAGCATGTGCACCCCATCAGAGAAGGCAGGCAGAGGGAAGAGGAGAGATTTGTGAACAGAGAAACAAACAAATTTCCCCATGGGGTTGGGAGAGTGCAGATCTCAGCATGCTGGATCCCAGTTTCTTCCCACCAGTGGTCCTGCTCATCTCTGGCTGTGCCCAGCTCAGCAGTGCTCTATATATGCCTCTCACAGGCTGGATTCTTCCCACAGGCTCTGCTGAGCTGGCCAGGGAGCAAACCCCAGTTTGGGAGTTCACCTTTCTCTGCCTCTCAGCACCTCCAGGCATCTGGATTGTTTGGGCCAGAGGAAAATGCCCCTCTCCAGCAGCCATTTCACCCCCATGCTGTGAAAGTGCTGTAATGCTGCTACACGGGGTGTAACAGCTCCTGCCACACCACTCACTGCTGTAAGCAGCAATAAATAACCGCAGTGACCCCCTGTAGATCACAACTGTACTTAGAGACCTCTCTGTGGAGGTCAGCGTTCTGGATGGAGTGTGCTGCGTACTAATGGCTGTCCCCACCGTGCTAATTGAAGTAGGGATGGAAACAACAGCACACCAACTCTTATTTTCAGACAATGGGCTCGGAGGAAAGTGGTGACAGCATTTTGCCAAGCAGTACAGATAAAGCTCTTAGACTCCTTCCCCTTCTCTTCTGGCTCAGTGTTTTGTCTTTTCCTCCTGGTACATCCTCCAAGCTCTGGGAACCCTGTGCCCAGAAGTGGGCACAGAAGCAGAGCCTCACTATCTCTGGGGTAAGCACAAGACATAATTTTATTCAAAAAAATTGATGAATCAGCTTAATCTGCACTTTTGGACTACTGAAGAGTATGAGATGCTCACCATTCTCTTGATCTCTCCATCAATACAGACTGTTTTTCCAAGAGAGGTACAAAAATCCTGTGCTTGGTGCAGGAGAGCTCAGGCTGGCAGGAGGGATCAAGTTCATACCAAGGAACAAGTCAGACCAGATGATCAAAATGGTCTTCGCTGTCCTTAAAGTTTATGAATGCAGTTTAAATTCTTGTGAGCTCCACTTCCGTCAGTCGGTTTAAGCACCAAAAAAAAACTAAACAAAAAAACCCTTTTGAATTTTGATTGCTTTGCCATTCAGCTAAATTCCAATTCAATTTCTTCTGGACAAGTTTGTAATCTTGCTTCTGCCAGCCAGGCGCTTTAATCTCTATCATTGTCTTCTGTTGCCAGGAGCAGGCAGGAGCTGTGGGGTGAGGGGCTGCTTGGCACCATGCTCACAACCATGGTCAATACCTTGTATCTCAAGCATCCTTAAAACTAAAAGCAGGGATGGAAGGAACTGCCAGGGATAGATTAGTGTTGGCTGCTGACAAAGAATCAGCCAGGCAAGAAAAAGAACAGGGAAAAGGAGCAAGATGAGATGTGAATGCACTCAGCTGCAGGAGAACAATATTTCTTGTACCAGCAATGAACACAGTAACAGGGAAAGACTTGTAAGCATCTTGATTTTTTAAAGTATGCTCCTGCTGCCACTGTAACAGCATGTACTCACAGATAAAGGGTGTTTAAGAGGAGTGTAAGAAGCAGGAGCATAGTTCCCCAAGTAATTTCATTTCTTCCACAGAGAGCTGCAGCATGGAAGCAATGAGCATAAGCTGCACCATGATCTTGCAAAGGATGTAGTGTGCACCAAAATCTTGGCCTTCACGAAGGCAGGACTGTGAAGGAATGAATGAATGAACAAATTAATGAATGAACAAGTGAATGAATGAAGAGCCTGTAATGGTTTCCTTATGGACTAGAGCTTTCTCCTCCTGCAAAGGCTGCTGAGGGCATCTCCCAGCCTTGGGCTTGCAGAGCAGAGGTGAGGCAGGGAATGTGGATGGAAACAGACAGCAAAATTATCAGATAGGATCTTGAGGCAGCTGCACCTCTGTCAAGCTGTTGGAAGACAGTGTTTTTTAGGGAAGAAGGAGTTGGCACTTTCAGGAAAATTTCAGTGCCTGGAGTTTTGGACATGCTGATGCTCTATGGGAATGTCCTGGGGCACCTTTCAGCAGCACAGCTCTTGTGTTCTGTACCTTGTCTCTGTCATATATACTCAGGGCTATTCTGTGTCTACACCTGGGGGAGGTCCTGATTCCACAGTGACCTCCACAAGCCCTTCTACAGCATTACTAGGCTGTCTTGGATGCAGGAAGTGATACATTAAATCCCGACTTATTGTCTATCCACCACCCAGACAACATGGGTGGGAAGAGCACAGATGCCACGAGCATTAAAGGTTTCTCTGCTGGGAAAGCCTTTCTCTGCTCGAGCTCCTCTCAGCAAGAAGCAACTCTCGATAAAACTCTTTCAGCAGCGTTGATGGCAGACTGAAGTGAAGCAGCAAACACAACCCCAGCAGGAGACCGTTTAGGTTATTATTTTAATTAATTGCACATGTAGTTAAACTGAAAGAAAAATAGAGACGTGACACCCAATTATTCAAATCAGTTTCTGCCAGTCACACACTACTGCTGCTACCAAGTCCCAGCACAAAGCTCTGCTCTCTGCTATCTCCAGAAATGCCATATATTTGCATCTCAAGGTTGGTAAGCTATTGTCATGCAACTTTTCTTGCTGTGCAAAAGGGATGAGGAATTGTAAATCTACCAGCGTGGTCCCACAGAGAATTGCATTTCCTAGAGCCAGTGAATCATTCCCTCCCATGGCAGTTTCCCCCTAAAATGTCTTGGTTTTCACCATGAAGTACAGACTGCTCCAGATAAGCTTCCCAGTTACTGAGGAAGGCACTGGAAGATGCAGCTCCAAAGCCAGGAGAAGGACCCAGGGAGAACAACAGGCACTGGCCTCCTGGAGGGGAACCCCCTCAAAAGCAATGTCCATCTCCAAGGAGATGCTAACCCAGCTCCAATCACTTGGAATGAGTTCAGGAAGTTAAAACAGAGTGCTTCAAGCTGGGAAAACTTTCAGTTTTTCTTCTGTAGTGACCAAAAGTATGAAAATGAGACTGTCAGGCTTTTCAGGGCTGGAGCTTTTGAACATAATTCCCCCTTGGGAGCAGGCATTGCTGGTGTTCGCAGCTGCCAGTTCCTGTTCTCCCACTGTGAGGGCAGACATGCATGTTTCTGTCTGCAATGCTGGGCACAAATCTCTCTTCAGCCCCAAGAAGCAGCCCTGAGGCTGTGATCCCCAAATGGACTCTCAGCATGTAGAAATAGGGTGGTTTCCTGATTTCCTGACACACATTTCCCCCAAAGCAAAGGCTCAGTGAGATCCCTCATAATATCTCTGTTGGAGAAATATCAGAGAATTCAGTAGAAAGGAAAACTCCCATCTCTGGTCACTTCTGAGATGTCTGTGAAGCCCAACCAGGGTGCTTATCCCATCCCAGCTCAGCTCTGCAGCTTCTTGGGGTCCCCTGTGCCATGACCCCTGATACCCAGTGGGGATAAGAGCTGGCCCATCAGAACTGGGCAGATCCAGTCCCCTGGGCACCTGTTGCCTCAGCAAGGAAGGTGAGTGGGTAATTTACCTGATTTTATTCTCTTTATAAAAATCAAACTGGTGAAATGTGTTGATTTGCCTGTGCTTCTGCACCTTTGGATCAGAGGGACAGAGTCCAGGCTCTCCCCTATGCTCATGTATCAGCTACTTCTTCACCCCCCCAGTCCAGCTGATTAACAAGTCCAATTAAACTTTGAGCCATGCTTCCCCATTTGCATTTCCCTTTGAAGTTTGCTCTTTCTATTTGAGACCTTGAAAAGGTTTGATGTGTCCCAAAAAAAGGTGTTTTTTTCTTTTTCCAACTATGTCAGTTAGTTTTATAGAAGATGTAAACTTCCCTAGAATTCCAGTCCTGCCCAGATGCTTGAATTGTCACACCACCCTATTTCTAAGTGTGCAGGTAATTTTCTTGTTGCTTTATTTTAAAATGTGTCCCTGCCCATGGTGAGGTGGTTGGAACTAGATGATCTTTAAGGTCCTTTCCATCTCAAACCACTGGGTGATTCTCTTCACAGTTGTTTCCTCTGCTTCCACCCTCTGTCTCACCCCATGGTTTCACTCTAAGCCTTTAAGAGCAGATGCTCTCCCTGGCCTGAGACAGGAGAACAATTTTAACCATTCCTGCTTTAGAAATGGATGGAGTTAATTAACATCATCCACCTTCTCCAGCAAGGCCAGCTGCAGCAGTGCAGACTGGGGATCTGCAGCCTTACAGGACACCTTCTTAGCTGCCAGATCTGCCCTGCACATTGGGAGGGAGGCCTGATGGAGAGGCACAGCTCCTGTTTCCACCCTGTGACCACCAGCCTGTGGGTCGAAGAGCCTCTTGCCCCAGCAAGGACAATGCTGTTGCAATGCAGGGGTGGCAGGGCTGGGGGTCACGCCTGCTCCAGGGGGGCCCTGCCAGCTGCTGTACAGGTAACACATCATCAAAGCATCATTTCACAGCAAGCAGCTTCTAGGAGAGGCTTTGATCACAGACAGCTTGTTCTCAGGCCCCACACTCCTCCTGACACCTTCTTTACTGTTACAGAGACGTTTTTAACGATTGAGAGGTTTTGGTTTTCAATCGGTGCCATCCTGGAGTGGTGCTAACATCTCTCCTTCCCACAGAGCTTGGACTCAGGTCCTGCCCCACCCCATTCCAGCTCTGTAGGGACATTTTCCCCTGTCCTGGATTTAACCTGCCAACCTGGTGACTTTCCTTAGGGAGAAAAACAGGCTAAGGACAGAACATCTCCCACTAGAGATGATTATCATTAAAATATACCTTCCCAAATCATCCCATAACTACAGACACAAATAACTCTGCTTTTCTCAGTGCCTCATTGAATTAAAAAAAGGCAGCTAGAAACTCTTGTAGCCCTCATTCACTGTCTGTGTCACCAGTGGGGTGCTGGACAGGAGGGAGAATTTTTTGGAAGCTGAAAGGCTTCTTGCTTCATCGAGGCAACTCTCGAACTGCAGCTGCCCCACAGCAGCCAGGCTTTGGCTCCAGGCTGCAGTGTGGACCAGGGACCTTCCCCAAGGAATCGTGATCCCCCAGACTCCCCAGCCTGTAGGGACAAGCACAGTACCACCCTGGGATGCTCAGGTTTATGTACCCCCTGAGCCTGAGCCACGTCTGCAGCAGGTAGTGTGCAATGTGAATCCAAAGTCTTCAAAAGGTGTTTTGTTTCCTTCTTAGAGCGCTGGGGGTAGTGCTCAGGTCTGGAAACTTCAGAAGTCACTCCATATCTGCTTTCTTTTTAGCTTGTGATTTTTCCAGAGCAAAAATTTCCTGTCTCCTGTTGAAGTTTCATGTGTACCAGGGATATTTCCAAACCCCTGGACATCACTATGGCACAGCCCATTGCTGAAGTAAGGCTGAGCAGTGACTTCCAGCCCAGGCTTATCTGCCTTG
This sequence comes from Lichenostomus cassidix, assembly GCF_008360975.1. NCBI lineage: Eukaryota > Metazoa > Chordata > Aves > Passeriformes > Meliphagidae > Lichenostomus > Lichenostomus cassidix. The sequence goes on from NC_139511.1 coordinate 66,548,224, forward strand.
CTCATCTTCCTTATCACCCTGAAAACACTTTAGTACATGTATTGAAGCAGCATTTCTGCTTGTGAGGGCTTGGAAAAGTTTGCTTGCATCATTGCACAAATGAACAACAGCACCAAATGAAAAGGAAAAAAAAATAACCAGCAAAAAACCCCCAACAAATAAAACCCAGCTTTAATTGCAGACTACAGGAGGAAAAAAATGAGAAAAAGAAAAGAAAAGAAAAAAAAAAGGAAAGCTTCTCTAGGTCTGGCCAATTTTCTCCTGTCTTTTCCAGAAAATAGGTGACTGGTATGAAGATGGACCCAGTTTTACCCCAAACTGGTAAAATTCCAGCCCCTGCCACAAGGAAGCTCTTCCAAAATCTGAGCAGGGAGCAGTGGAAGGAGCCCATTCCTCACAGGAGATGGTCCTGATGGAAATATGGCCCCGAGGAAGGGCAGGCTTGGCTTGGGACGATGCCTGTGGACGGCTCAGATTTGTTTGCAACAGGCAAATTTTCCAAAACAACAGAAGAAGCTGTTTCAATAGAATCCAAACCTTTTGCCAGAAAGGTATCATTTTGGTAACATATTTAGGGGAAATCATTCAACTTAATGGTTGAGATTTGTACTTTATATTCTGTTGCGATTTGCTCACAATATGTTATGTAATATATATCACACACCCAATTTGCATGCTGAATTTTAATATAACAAAAATGCTGAGAAAGTGTCGCTTCAATTTTCCAGAACAGCCCTGAGGAATGTTTGCTTGACCAGAAATTTACATTTTTCATTCCTGTTTGGAACAACAACAACAAAGAGGTCGATATTTCCCATGAAACAGGACTCTGGGGCTCCGACCTGCTCTCCTAGACAGTCTGGGGAGAGCAACTTTAAAGGCAGGGCAGGCGAAATAGTTTTGATGCTTTCTGTTCTCTGTCCCGTCCTGCACTGTAACAACCGACGTCTTCAAACGAAACAGCTCCTCGAAGTCGCAGGAAGAGCAAAAACCCTGAACCAGACCCGCCGTGCCCCGAAACCATTCCTCTTCAGAGAGCACTCCCTCTGGGCAAATGAACTTCAAATAATTCCTCCCTCTCTCCCCCTCCAAAGAAGCCCTAATGACACCTTGTCCGTGAACTTAATGTGTTTTAAACTATCTCCATGCGTGGCCACATACTTGGAATGTCCCCTAAGGACTGCTAAAAAGTCACAAGCAGGAAAAAAAAAAGAAAAAGTAGAAGGACAAAAAAAAAGACAAAAGCTTCAGTCTGGGTCCCTGGGCTCTCACCCCCACGGAGGGGAGGTTTGCCTGTGCTCAGCATTACCTTTTGCACACCCAGACGAAGCTCCTGGCAGATGGAGCTGGGCATGAAAGCAGCTCTGAGACATCAGGCTGTGTTTGAACTTTTCACCATTTTCTCCCCCCCCCCCCCGCCCCTCCACCACCATCTTGAGGGGGAATTTTTTTCTTTTTGGTTTCAAAAAGCCCTTCAGGAAATGATTTAGGAGCAGAGAGCATGGTCAGCTAATGGGCTGCAGCTGAGGCAACGTGGGGTTATGCTCCTGTCCCGTCCCTGCGACAGCTCTGCCGGCACGGCGACTCTGCCCCTGCACATTCACACACCTGGCACATCCCAGAGCCTTGGACAGGCAGACCTGGAAACCCTTTGGAAATTAATACAAATCCCCAAACCCTTCACAGCAGCTGCTCTTCATGTGAGCTGTTGACAAACAGGGACTAAACAACTTGTGCTCTTCCCCCTCCAGCACTTGCCATGTGTCCCTGTGTACATCGCCTTGCTCGATGTGCTCCCGAGTGCCCCTGCAGCAGCAAACCATCACTTCCTGCCCAAAATGCTGCATGTTTGCTGCATCCCCAAGGTCTAGGCAGAGCTGTGGGTTGGTAACAGGGAGATTTTGGGGTTGGGAGTATTTACAACTTTCCCCTCCATGGGTTGTCCTCCCCCAGAGAAGCAAGCTGGGCTTCAAACACAAGCAGCACGACAGCAGCCTCTGCCAAGTGCCATCTGTCTGGGAAGTGCAAAGGCTTTTGGAGTCACAGATTGCCCTGAGTTTCTTCCTGCCCCTCCACAACTTGTGCCTGGAATTGTTATCCTAATTTCCCCACTAATTTTAGAGAGGCAAACTGCATCTTGCGTCAGGGTGGTGCAGGTCTCTCTTTTGTTGTTTGTGGCAGACCATGGTTTGGATACCCCCTCCAAAACAGCACATTTCTCTTGCAGACCACTACCCTCCCTGCCTGTTAGTTGCAGAGATGACTGTGGCACAGGTGATGGGCAGGACACAGGGCAGAGATGTGCTGCTGCTGGGAAGACAAGAGGACAGGAGGTACCTGAACAGGTCCCCGTGCTCTCCACCATGCTTGGTACATGAGGGCATCTGCTCCCAGGAAGAGAGCATCTCTCTGAGGTTTACAAAGTGCCACTTGGATCACAGTGCACATGCAGACACCTAAATAGGTATCAAAACCTCTGTGCCTCGCAGGTTACTCCTAGAAATTATTTGGTTTGAGCCTACCTAGTAAAGAAAGGCTCATCCATGGGGGAAAGGACACCAAAGCTATGCCTGGCTATTGAATAAATCCTGGCACTTCCTACCTGGATCTCCCTAGCTTTAAGTTTGCCCTGTGTGGAGAAGATGGGTGGCTGCCCTTAATCTTGGCAGCAGCCAAGAAATGACAAGCCTGCTGTCAAAGGATGGTGTCACCAGCATGGCTTAAACTGGAAGTGAGTGATCCATGGGGTAAAGGACAGCCTGGACAATGCAGAGACCTTGGCCAGAATCCTGCAGCACTCAGCACTGTTACAGACCATTCCAAACCTCCCTGCTGGCCCTGTCCCTTTGGGCTTTCTATATTTATTGCAGACACAGCCCGCCAGACAAAGATTTCAGCTTCATTCACAATCTTTCAAGTTTCCAATTAATAACAGCAAAATTCTTAGAATTAAGGCAGGCAACCACACAAACCCTTGGGTAATTTTGCCACCAGCTTAAAAAAAAACCAAAAAACCAAACAAACCTAAAAATCTAGACAATATTCATGAGAAAAATTGCAAACAATTCTGTTGCCCTTTAGAAAAGCCTTGCCATTTCCCAGCTAGCTCATCCCAGATGCAGCAGGAATCAAGCTGATCCACAGAATAGCTCTGGGGTTGCCTCTGTAGCAGGTCACCCTCTGCCCCCAAATCATGGGGCTTCTGCCAGCAGGCAGCAGGAGCTGTGGGGCAAGGGAGAGGAGGGCAAGGGCACGTTTGTATGTGGGGGAGATTAATGATGCTTAGGCAAGTGTTTGGCTTCTGGATCCTGTTTTCCAGAGCTCCAGAGGCTGGACGATGTACATGGTACCTTGGAGAGAGGGGTGCTGCTGGGTGGTGGTTGAGGACCAGCCTCTGGGATGTCCAGGGTGTGGGGAAATGGAGGGACAGACCAGAGGGGAGCACCATGGGGCTGAATTGGGGTTGTGGGGACTGTGACCACCTGGGTAGGGCACACACCACCTGCATGTCTGCCCCATTTTGGTGTCATCTGCTTTCTTCTCCGCCTTCCCTGGTCTTTTTCCCCACATTAAATTAACATTGTCTCCCACTGGCTCACAACATTTTTTTTGTATTCTTCCAATATGCCAGCAGGGAAGACCTCTTAAAGTTGCCCAGTTTTCTTGCCCTGGTCTCCACCCAGACCCATCCTAATTAACACAACATTGCTGTTAACTCGTGCTATACCATCAGTGGGTTGAGGGGCACAGACAGCACTGGAGTCAGACCTTATTCCTGCTCAGCTATTCCTCCTTTTTGGAGAAGGCAGTCAGGTCTTGATGTGGAGGGATAAGACTGCCACCCCTGCCCTCCTGCACACCCCCTCCCTTCCCATGCTCAGCTCCTTGGCAGGAGCTCACAGAGCTTCTCCAGGCTGCAGGAATTTTTTTTTCCAGGGGAAAAAAAAAAAAAGTTGAGCTGGTTTTATTTTTTTTAATATAATTTTAAAATTATGCTTTTAATTTTTTTTCAAACTAAAAATACCCTCTTGTTTTAAAGTTTCCAAGCACGATGCCCTGAAGAAGCAAGAATGACAGATGCTGCCGAGTACAGATGTTTTGCTTTCCTTTTTTTAATTTTAATTAGTAATATTTTCCACACCAAAACTCACAGATGGCTATTCGTGTCGCTGTGACTGGATCAGGTCAGGACCAGAATGACCTGCTGGGGACATGGCCTAACCACCCTGCAGCATGGTGGTTATATTTAGGCAGGACTTTGTCTCTGCCTTATTAACCTATTGGTTGCCATTGCCTCTCTGGGCATGACTGAGCTGCCCTCATCCTTATCCCTGGGGCATCTTATTTCCTTTCACTGCAGGTCTTCTGGACAGCCATCTCCCCCAACACTTCAGCAATCAAATGCCTGAACTCCCCACACCATATGGCTCTTGCCACAGCCCTGCCTCCACCCTCCCATGCACTTCCATCCATGCTATCAGGGGTTTTTTTGAGGTTTCGTAATTTTAAACCAGTCAATTTGCCTTCAGGTGTCACATGTGGAGTTGTGCTGCTCTAAGACAGCATTTCAACCCACAGCAAGGGTGCAGAGATGGGGTCTAGGTAACAGTGGGTGAGATGTCACCACAAGGGTGGCTGGGGACAGCACTGGGGAGGGGAAATCACCCCCTCTTTCTTCTCTGGGCTGCTTTGCCATGTCCACCTTGCAGAACAGAGGTGTCTTCTCAGCATGTCTCTTGCTTCTCTGTGGGACACTTTGCTCCAAGAATCCCTGATGGAGAGCCACCTTCCTATGGGGACCGTCCCAATCCCTGTGTCACTGCCTCCAGGCACACCCACACACGTGCACTGACCCGTGCAGAGGACTTGCTGCTTACCAGGGAGGGAAAAGCACAGGAGCCACATCCACTGATTTCCAGCTCTGTCCTGCTGGGAAGGTTTGTGCAGGCAGGCTGGAGCAGTGATGGGTGAAATGCAGCTGTGGGGAACGTGGGCATGGCAGGAAGAGAGGGCAGGCTCCGCAGCATGTACTTGTGGATATTATACAGCAGGTGTTTGTCAGGAGTCATTCACGCTGCTCCATCAGCCTATGAAAGAAAGCCCATGTTAAAAGGCTTATTTAGGTTTTCCTTTGCTCTGAACAAAGCATTGCTACACAGCGAAAAATCATGGAGTGGCAGACACCTGTGTGAAATGTCAGCCTGGTGAACTGTGGTGATGGAAATTGCAAAGCAAGAGGCAGGAATTATTAGTAAGAGTCTGCCCTGCCTAGCACACTTTATGGTGTGGAACAGAGCCTCTACACCTTTGCCTGGGGCACAGGGTGTGGCTTTGTTCCTCTGTCTTTCATCAAGATGAAGCTGGAAAAGGTTTGGCAAGGATGAAAAGGAGGATGGTTTACAGGAAGGGAGCAGTTACCCAGGCTGGGGCTCTTCTGCAGCAGAAATGGTGACTGGAGGAGGAATGAAGCAGCATGGGATGGATTATCTGGCCATGTGAAGTTTACCTCGACAGAGCACCCTGTCTGCACTGCTTGTGGAGCCATGGCCAGGTCTCTGCAGTGAAGCAAACCCAAATTCTCCAGCACAGGTTGTTTCTGCTCTGGCAGCTCATGTGCACCTGGGGACTCACCCTCTGCATCTCTGATGGAGATGTCAAGGACCACCAGAAACTGAGCACAACTCAGAACCCGGTGTCAGAGAGGGAATGGTCAGAAGCAGGGAAAGGCTCACATGAAGCTGGGAATATAAGCAAGGAAAAGTTTTTTTCTCATGGGAATGCTGAATAGCAGAGTCTGAAAGAGCCCAGGGCTTCTGCAGCTCAGGAACAATATATGCCTAATGAATGCTAACAAATCAGCTATAATTTCAGAGTTCTGAATCTTCCTCTCTCAGGTGTGACATGCATTGCAAGACATTAAAGCAGAGGACAGAAGAAAACCTAGTTTCTTGGTTCTGGGCAGGTATGTTAGCCCCTTGACCTCTCCTAGAGCCATGTGCTGGTTAACAAGGCTCATTCATCTTCTAAAGAGGTGGAGGAGAAGTCAAAGCAAGCACAGCCATCAGCCATGGCCCCACAAGAGCACAAGGGCTGGGGCTGTACCAGTCATCTGGGGAGCCTCGAGCTGCCAGGACTATAACTGGGGGCTTTAAAAGCAAGAAAAAGGGACAAGATGAAAACCTTGCTGAGAAAAACCTCAACAGGCAGCCAGACTGGGTTTAACTGTTGTGGCATCTACAGGAACATCTAGCTCTCCTGTGTGGATACCCTGAGATAACTCCAGGGATATCTCAGGGAGAGACAACTCACAGGAGAGCCTGCCAGGTGGCTGTAATGGGGTAAACCTCTGTGAGCAGCAGCCCTGCTTAATGTCAGTAAATGGAGCAGAAATCCTTTGCCTTCCCCAGGCCGTGGAGTTTCATGTAATAGACCCCAAGTGCTCCAGAGCCCAGCCACGTTTATGCTGTGGGGATATGGCTGTCTGCCTTTTATTGTGTTTTGCCGTGCTATCCTATTATACTGCACAATAAAACACCGGTTTCCTCCACTCATTAGCCATTTGCTTGTGCTTGAAGTGCACTGAGTGTTCTCATGTGCCTGTGAAGAGATGCAATCTGCTCCTTGGGAGTCCCTCACTTCCCTACAGAGCCACTGCCTGCATCACAAGTGTGGCCACAGCCTCTGTGTGTGTGTGTGTGTGTGTGTGAGTGTCCAGCTGTGTGTCCACCCACAGCAGCATCACATAAACACTGCTCTGGAAGTTGCATTCCTCAGGTCAAGCTGGCAAAAGCTGGGGAAAAGGAAATTCGTGGTTATCTGGGTTAACTGTCATTTATCCGCTTTGTGGGGAGAGGCAGAAATAAGGTACTCTGGTAACAGCAAAAATGGTGGTTTTTTACTTTACTGCCTTAAATACAGCTTCTCCCTTATAGATTTTGGGGTTTACTTGGTTGATTTTTGCTTTCAGCACTTTTATGGTGTCTCTTAAATAAAAATGAGGTTATACTATAGGTGCAGCAGTCCAGTAGCTTATGATGCCCCTTGGGTGCTGGAAAGTAAACAGAGTTAACATAGGATTTGGGCACTGGATGGTGAATCCAGGCAGGGTTTCTACAGACAGGGGCTGTGGTGGGGAGAGATAGAGCACCCGTTTTCCCTCACTTTTCTACAGGAATGTGAGTGTAGAGAGAAGAACAGAACAATTGTGGTGCAGGAGGTGACTAGGAGAGGCAGCAGGAGCTACCACAACCCTGCCCAAGACCAGGCCAGGCTTGGCCTTTGCTGCATGGACTGTGATTCAGAGGATGGCACAGCCCTGTGAGCTTGCAAACATCTCCTGCTACCTCAGCACATGGACCAGCAGCAGCCTGTGGCCTCCAGTGCAGACTGCAGCTACCTCTGCAAAACCTCCCACCTTCCAAGTGACCTGCCTCCAGCAAGGACCGACAGTTCCCTCTACTGGAAGGACTGTGAAGAAGTGTCTTTGAGCTCCTTTTCTGATCTGAGGACACAAAAATAAGATGTCCCATTCCTGGAGCATCCTCACCACAAGCGTCTCCAAGAAAATACTTCCTCAGGTGTTACTTCCCTCTCTCCTTGTTACCCTGATAACTGTAGACATGAAAAGACAATCCACAGTTCACATTTAATGATTTCATTTGGTGGTGTTAATTTTTTATGCCCTTCCCTGTGGTGGAAAAGGGCTGTTTCCAGGGAATTTCAGCTTGGTTTTTTTCAGTTTCTGGAGCATAGTCTTTGCTGTCATAGTTGCAGAGAAAAGCTGGGCGATGCATTCCTAATATAGCAAAGAGCAAATGCTTCCCGTTTTTTAGATCTTGCAATTCTTTTTTAAGCTGATCTGCAAAATCTGATAACTAAGGAGTTTTAAAAGTTGGGTGATATTAACAACCAAACAGAGCATCCGGCAGCTACTCTCCTTTATTTCAGGCTCTCAGCAGGTAATTCTCCATTAATCTGAGGCATGTGGTTATGTTTCTCAGTCAGATAAAATAGTCTTTTCTGAGTCCTGTCAGCCTGAAATCCCATTAGTTTTATCTGGATGGATTGGTAAGAACATAGGGGATGTTCCTCTTTCCTTCATCCAATAAATGAGGGATGAAATTAAGAGCAGTGGGTGGAAGAAGAAGAAGAAAGGGTGTGTTGAGGAAGCAGAGGCTTTGTGTCTTCCAGGAGAGACAGCAGCAGGGCTGAGGAGAGGAGAGTGTCTTAAGACATACTTGAAAACCAGGCCAGGAACCAGCAAACACATTAATATTTTAACAGCCTAAAGAGAGCTCTGCCCCACCTTGCCCTGACTGATTTGGGGTGCAGGAACCCTGTGCTGAATTAGTTTACTGCTTACACCGTGACTTGAATCAGTTATGGTGGTTGCCATGAGTAGCCTGTAGCTCTGCTGGCTCCGTGTGGCTCCTGCAAATGCAAAGTGATGCACCTGGGGAAAAAAACAAAGAATATCACACAGCTCTATCCAACAGACAACAAGCTATTATCTGCCTGAAAGGGGGTTTGGCATGGATTGCTTTACAGAACTCTCAGCCTCCTGTTCATTAGCAGCCAAAGAAGCAAACAGAAAGTTGTGCCTTATTGGGGGAGGAATGGAGAAAACGCCTGTGCAACCACACAGACCATGGTGAGGCCACATTTTGGATGCTCCCTTGACCTCTGTCTTAGACAAGAAACAGAGCTGTAAACAGCAGAGGAAAGGAAAGGTGACAGGTCTGATCAGAGGCACACAACAGCTCTGGACACAAAGTGACTAAATCACTTAGGATTCTGCAGCTCAGAGAAAAAGCTGAATGGAGATGTTGGGAGTAACCTGACAGGTTAAAAGAAGGTGGCAAATGAAGCATTCCTGTTTGCTGTTGCTTGCAACACAAAGGTGAAGAAGCATCCAGGGAATCACTGGGTCATGGGCTTAAAATGAACGCAAAAGGATGCTTTCCTGCCACCCATCCTCACACCACCCCCAGCCCCCCAGTTTGTGTTCAAATTGTGGAGCTTGTTGCCAGCAGATCTTGTAGATGACAAGAGTTTCATCTGTTTCTAAAAGCGACTCAGCAACATGAATAAAAGGAAAAAAAAAATCCCATCGAGAGCTATTAAGGGCAAAGATACCATCTTGAGAGGTGTGGGAGTGGGGAGGCTATGGCCATATGTGCCTTGTCTCTTGTGTTTCTCTCCAAAATTTTCACTAGTGGGAAGTGGTAGAGGGCAGATTTGGGAGGAGGAGGGTGGTTCTGCCCCTCACTGCCTGTCCTTAAGACCTTTGCTATAAATTTGGGGTGTGCTGGGCATGGGCAGAAGCAGAGATCTCTTCAGAATCCAGGGATGAGAAGAATGACAGGCAGTAAAAGAAACTCAGGTCCAGCCTTACCTTATCTGCTTTTCAATGTGGCTCATTAACAAGATGTGCCATTGCTTTCAGCCCCCTCTGCAGCCAGGAGGGACAGAGGCACTGTCACAGGCCAGGTGATAAAGGTGATCAATAATGAGGCTCACCAGAAGTCCCTGACAGCAGCCAGGAGTGCCCACCTCAAACAAACACAGCAGGACAAGCCTGTACTAGTGCTTCCCCAGCAAATCATCCCTTCTGGCAGCAATCTGCTGCTCTGGGACTTGCCGAGCAGTGAGCAGTTCTCTGTTCACTAACTCCAGTGCCAATTTTGTGACTGCAAAAGGCTTCACTGCCATTAGTCAGAGACAGGCAGATGCCTAGCTGCAAGGAGAATCCCTGCATGCTGAAACATTCCAGCTGAAGATCTGAACTGGGCATGGAGTTAGAAGCAATGTGTTGTCTCATCTCCCATTGCTCTGTGTGAGCACGTCGAGGTCCAGTGAGGCAGTCCAGGTCACTGCTGCAATTCCATCCCATGGTGCTGAGGGCAAGGATCAGTGCCCAGTGAGGCTCACACAGCAGCACAAGGCACATACCACATGCTCAAGGTCATGAAATCACTTCTATCTTTGATGTCTGCTGAAAAGTGAAAGCCTAGGAGCTCAGGAGAAAACTCCAGCATGCCAGGCAGAATAGGCAACTCTTGGCCAGAGGAGCTTCCTGACTAGGAAGCATCATCCCTTTGCAGTCTGGGAGACAAAAGGAAAACTAAGACAGTCCTTATGCCAACTCCACACACCGTGCCTCTGTCACAGCCAGAACACAACCCCTCCTGCATGGTCCCAGCCCACATAACAGTATTTGCGCAAAATTCCTGAGACTCTTCACCAGAGACAGCATTTGTATCTACGTGCATTCAACTTGTTATTAAACAGATGCCGAAGCCAAGACAAACCCCAAGCAGCAAGTCCACTTTGCACAGTGTGAAAGGACAAGGGATAATGGTTTTAATGGTTTTAAACTGAAGATGGGTCAATTTAGATTAGGCACAGGAAAGAAGTTTTTTATGATGAGGGTGGTAGAACAGTGTCAGAGGTTCCCCACAGAGGTGGTGGATGCCCTGTCCCTGAAAATATTCAAGGTTAAACTGGACAGGGTCCTAAACAACCTGCTCACTCTGGGCAGATGGATTAGATGACCTTTAAAAAGTTCCTTCTAACCCAAACTATTCTGCAATTCTGTGATTCTGTGGCTCTGTGATAGCAGGGGACTCTGAAGCCTTATCATCTCAGATCAAACACAGCTGAGTCTTAATAACCGAAGGACACAAATCCTGACTTTTGCAGCCTCGATTTCTTTGGACGTTTCCTAGAAACCAGGAGCTTTGCACCCTGTTCCCTCAGCCTTCACTGAGCTCACCAGCCAGGCTGGACTTTGCAGGCACAAGTTTGTAAGTGCAAACATGGTCTTAGATCAGCTGAAAGAGAAAAAATTACAGAGGAAGATGTAATCCCACAGCTCTGTAGACTCCAGCACCGTGGTGGTTGCCCTCTAGCTCTCAGGAACACACAAGCAGAGCCAGCAGCAGTAACTCCAGCTGGAGGGAAAGCAAGACCTGTACTTCCCCCTCTCTGGCCACATCCCCTGCAATGAGATCTGTGGTCAGACTGCCTCCCTGAGACATCCCAAGGTTGGAGCTGGGGAAGCAGAGAGCACCCTGGGACACCTGTGTTTGTACCAAGCAGTGCCTGTCCTGTGAAAGGTGATTATGAGGTTGTTCTCAGCTGTGATGACTGCATCACCTCTCTGCTCTCACTTCTGCCTTTCCCATATTTCCAAGAGATAATGATCTCATCTCCTAACTGTTGAAGATCACTCCTTGTCTGCACTTCCCCTCCCTGTTCTCCTCCTCTGTTCATTATGGGATAGAAATGTTATCGACCAACAATCACTAGATGTCAAAAAATCTTATCGCAGAATCCAACTGCCAACATTGCCTAAACGTGCTTAGGAAATGTCAGTAAATTACAGCAGAGAGAGAAAGTGAGCAAGGGAGGAAACATTAGGATGAGCAGTGAACTGCAATTAACTGTTCCACATTTGGAAGAAGCAGGAAATGTATGGAGGAAGGCAGAGTTAAGGGGTCATTGATCTCTGTAATTGAGGGGAAACTGAGAAATTGAAGGTTTAATGGGGCTCAGCTGAAAGGAACGTGTTCTTTGTAGGCCATACTGGGGCAGGGAGACCACTGCTGTTTGGCATAGGACCCATCCTTGTTAGGTCACAATACTCAAGGGACTCTCCAGCTTTCCTTGGAAGCATCCTATCTGTGTTGTTCAACTTGATATCTCCCTGGAAAGGACTTCTTATCTCATGTCCATGCCTAGGCTGTGTTCTTGCATTGGCACAGACTTGTGGTTGCCTTCTTTCCAAACTGGCTGGATACCAGGGCTTGGGTGTCAGATTGTCACCGTGGCAGATTGGGATCTGTCTTCTCTAAGGATGTGTCCAAGAGCAGCCTGGAGAGGACTCAGGCCAAGGTTGTTCAGTCTGAGTTTGCCTCCATTTATCCCACAATTCATTCAGAAAATATCATATGGAAGAGACTGCACAACCACCCCTGGCCCAGCCTTCTGCCACTGCCCTGGGATTCACTGGGTGGCTGTTAAGCAGTCCTGGGGGTAGGGTGTGAATAACTTCATAAGAGGCTCCAAACACACTCAAGGATTGCCCTTGCAGGTCCAACTGCCTGACCCAAGAGCACACAAGGGTCAGCCCTGCAAAGTTCTGGCACAGCTGGACCACAGGTGGAAGCCAGCAGCTTACAAGTTCTGCCTTGCCACACCATGGTCCAGTCTCTCTCTCCCTCTGAGGCAGGATCAAACATCACTGGAGAAGTCCTGCACTGTCATCTTCTTTATTTCCCATGACCACTGCCTGACTGCTCCCCACACAAGTGTCTCCAAGTATTTTGACTAACAGCAGCAGGCCTTAGGCAACATAAAGTGCCACAAAGATCTGGAGGCTATTCTACAGACCCATCAGGCTCCATTCTCCTTCTTTCTCCTTCTCCTTCTCCTTCTCCTTCTCCTTCTCCTTCTCCTTCTCCTTCTCCTTCTCCTTCTCCTTCTCCTTCTCCTTCTCCTTCTCCATCTCTCCTTCAAAACTCTTACATATTCTCAAATCAAGCTTTCAGTCCCAGGTCTGTTTCCATCCCCCACTCTCTTAATGCATGCTCCACCTATCCTGGACACTGCTTTCTACCCTATCTCTGCTTTTCATCTCACACTCCCCATCCTCCTAATTTTCCATCCTGCACACATCCTCCCTGAGCTGTGAAAGATGCTGCAGTGAACAGAGCAGAGCTGGAATGGAAAACACTGCACAAACATGTCTCCATGACCTGGCTGTTCCATGGGAACAGTCTGACCTTGGCTTTAATCCCATAGTAGAGGGAAGATGTTTTAAGGCTCTTTGTACCACTGAGGAAGAAACGCTGACTAGTACAGTTCCCAAGGACAACCACAGGTCATCTTCTGTGACTTCCTTGTCATGCCACAGACACCAGGTTCCAGTTTGGGAACCACAGCCCTAATGTCTTGCAAGAGTGGGGACCACTTACTCCACTAGGAAGCTGTTGAGGTCAGATTGCTCATCATCTGCCAGATTAAATGGTCACTTGCAAAACTCACAGGCCCTTTGGAGATGTCAGCCTCTGGTAGTACAAGCTCATTGCTTGTCACTGCAGCTCTGCTCAGCTCATGCTTTGCACAGCTGAGGCAAGCACCAAGAGGCACAGACCTGTGTTCCTCCATATGCTCTCTGCCCTGCCTGCAGCTGCTCACAGCCAGGAGAAGCTGTGCCTACAACTCTCCCCATGACTGCAAAACCACAGCCAGGTCCAGAATCCCCTTTACAGCATGCACAATCTAGGTAAGGATAGGCCAGGTTAATAATTTTCCTTAAATGGACTAGAGGATGAGCAGGGGTTTGTTCTTTTTCCACAGGGCCATTTCCCCACTCTTTCCAATGAGACACTGCCATTTAAGAAACAGCAGATTTATTTGGCCAGTGAGTGCAACCAACGAAGATGTTCAGGGTTTGGAAAAAGATGCTCACCCTCCTCCAGGAGATGATGACATTTCAGTCTTTCTAATTAAGTTTGTGTCTCAGACCAGCAGAATCTGGAAGATAGAAATCTCATTTTCCCCCCTTTGTATTAAATTGAATTTAATGTTTGTGTAAGATAAAGAGCTTATAGGCCTGGATATCTTTGTTCTAACTCCCTATGGTCACTGCTTAGGACAGCAGGGTCTTCTCCTTCATGGCCCCTGGTCCTAGGAGTCTCAGCTGCATCTGCTGATAGCCCAGCTAGCTTACAGTGCAACCACCTCCCACTGGGGAATCACGAAGAGACTTTGACTTCTCAACAAGTTTCAGGCAGTGACCTGCAGCAGAAGAAAGTCAAAGCGTGATTAGCACCACAGAAGCTTGTCCTAGTTAGGAAAAATGGTTCTTGTGGCTGTAACACCCATGTTGTTGTGTAGAACTTTTGAGAAGTGACAGAAGAATAGCTGAACCTCTACAAATAAAAATCAACCTCTCCTGAGACAGTCTCTGTCTTTAAGGGACCTGAAATATGGCAAATATCCAGACACTTAAAGCCTGGACACAAAGCCTGCTCACAGTCCCACCACAAGTGAAGGTGAATTTTCAAAACCAACCATAATGACACTGCTTTTAGAAAATTTCCAACCATCCACTGAAAAAACTGCACATGAAACTGCTCCTCAGTGCTGGCAAGTGCCATCACCATCCAGTCCAGATTTGCTGACATGTAGATCACCAAGATCCTGCAAACTTGTGCTGTTTTTCCTCTGTCTGTTCTACTGAGCACGGCTGGAGCTATAGATCTGCCCCTCTTTCATTGCTGTGTGCCTGTGAGTGTAAAGGAGCTAGAGGTGATCCTGAAGCATGTTTGCCACAGAGCTGCAAAAAGGTGTGAGAAAATCCTCTGTGCCATCATCCCAGCAGTGGAAGCTAGCCTTGCTCGCCTGGAGACCTACCTTTGGGTTGTGTTTGCTGTGCTGCACTGAACATGTGGGGTTTTCAGGTGTAGAGAAGTTGGTCCTGTGTTTTGGCCATGAGGAGAAAAAATATTCAACACCCCAAGTCTGAACAGCTTCACTTTTTCTTTCACTGTATTCTGGGGACTGGTGACTGAGAAGCTGCCTGCACCCAGCTGGAGCCCCAGCTGAGACCCTCCCGTTAACTCTGTCCCACAGAAGGAACAGCCTGCCTTCCCCACCCACACAGACAAGCTCCCTGACCACAACAGCCTCAGAACCCCATGAAGCACCTGGGGTGTGAATGCTGAGCTCAAAACCCTGCTCAGAAAGTGCTCCTCTCCTTCTCCAGGGCTGCCTTATCTGCCTGCTTCCTGTGCTTCTGCTGTGACAGGGGAAGGAGGAGGTCATGGAGCCCTGGAAACCTGCAATCCTCTTCCCCCAGCTCTCACCAAGCCTTCCCTGCCCAGTGCAATTACGAAGGTGTCAATGTTCATTTGGCTGGCCCTGCTGTGCAACAAACTCATGTGGCCCTCAAGGGACTCAAAAGTCATGACAATTTCAAAAGGAGAGTAGAAGCTTCCGTTTGCAGTTTTCTCATTCTTTCCCATCTGCTCCGCTGCAGTGATGGGAGGGTAGAAGGAGAAGGGACACACCATGTGGCTGAAATATGCCAAACACTGAAGTTTAATTAACCATGCTCAAGAGTTATTATTCAGACCTTCCTGGTGCTCCAAGACTGCTTTTAGTTGGCTGAAAGCTTTTAAGCACAGAGCCACTGGATATAGGCCAAATTGTGTGACTGTGATGCTGTCGATGACCTCCTTCAGGCTCCCTGGACTTTTTACCTCCCAGGTGTTCCAGCTGACCTGTAAAATCAATATGCTGGGACTGTATATTTAACTGAGTGCTTGTCTTGGGCCAAGGCCTCAAAAATGTAGATCACAGGTAGGTATTTCTGGAAAACGACAGCTGGGAGATGAGAATGAAAGGGTGCAGAGATCGGTTCAAGAACGGAATAAGCTCATGCTGTTCAGTAGAAATAGCATGGCCATAGAATCACAGAATCACAGAATCACAGAATGGTTTGGACAGGCAGGGACCTTAAAGATCATCTAGTTCCACCCCCCTGCCATGGGCAGGGACATTTTCTACTAGACCAGGTTGCTTAAAGTCCCATCCAGCCTGGCTTTTAACATTTCCAGGAATGGGGTATCCATGATTTCTCAGGGCTACTTGTGCCACTGTCTCACTATGTCACAATAAGGAATTTCTTCCTAATGTACAATTTAAACGTGCCCTTGGTCAGTTTAAAGCCATTCACTCTTGTCCTATCACTACATGCACTTGTGAAAAGTCTCCTCCAACTCTCTTGTAGCCCACTCAGCTACTGGAAGGTGCTCTAAGGTCTCCCTGGAGCCTTCTCCAGGCTGAAGTCCCCCTTTTTACCCCAGGAGAAATCAGAGAGTATTGATGCATAGCATCAAGATCCAAAGGACTTCAGAATTTTTCATGTGTTTTCCAGTCATCCTGATGTTTGGGCACTCCACTGAGAGTAGCAAACCCTAGTTCTATCTCTCCTGTGAGTTCCTTGTGTCCCACGTAGATACACACAGGTAGGGTAGCTACACAGGGTAGAGACAGGGTTTTCTACCATTTCAATTCTGATGGCTGTCCTGCTTTGTATAAACTAATCAGTATTCATCTATATCCATCCTTCCTCCAAAACTCTCTGGTCTTGGATTGGCTAGCAGGAACCTGGTACCCAAACCTCTGACTGGAAGAAAAAAGCGTGTATACATATTTTTCATTTGCAAATATGTAGTGACAAAGGGTGGAGAGGGGAGAAGGCAGGTTTTCCTATCTCTTTTCCCTGGGATCTGCAAGGCCTTCAGGGGCCATTTGCTCTCTAAACTCTTAAAGCTGCTGTGATCCCAGCTGAGCACAGCCTGAAATCGCTGCAGCCATGGCTGCTGCTGGCAAACAGCTGGGGTTGTAACAGATAGCATCTCCGCAAAGACAACTTCAGGCAGTACAAGAATAGTGTCTGTTGTAATTTCATATTAATTACTGCTGTAAAAGCAGCACTCAGATGAGATCAAGCCCTCTGCAAAACAAGGGGTGGTGCTTGCTCCATCTGAGTGTCCAGACTTAGAGTCTGCCTTGAGACAAAAGGTAACGAGGAGTAATAAGTCTGTAAGAGTTATAAAAGTGAGAGGGGCAGCTCAGCATGGCCCCGTGTGCCTTTGCTGAAGACATTCTGGGGAGAGAACACTTTCAGAAGCCAGTCTACGAGTTTCTGTGTTCGCCCTGGCCATTCCCCAGTGGAGAAAATCTCATTTCCCACCACTAATTGATGCACAGAGCTACTCAGCTCACAGAAATTACAGAGAAGAAAGGGTTTTTGGGTTTTTTTATTGGCCATCTATTAGCATTTTTAATTTGCTACATGAGGTAAGTTTCAAAAGGTGCCAGAGGGCAGCTTAAGAAATTAGCTGTTCTTAGCATTTTCTCTTCTTTCTGCCTGACTTGGGTCCTCAAAGCCTTAATTAAAACGAGGGAGTGCTTCCAACGCACGACATGGCAGACAGTACATGACAAGACAAGCTGGAGCCCCCCACAGGGCATCATACCTCTCTTGGACTTCTGGTGGGAGCAGGGAGCATGAGAGAGCAGAAGGGAGATGATCATCTCAGCGTTCCACAGGTGCAGCAGGCACAGGGGCTGTGGATCAGGACTGCAAGTCCAGGAGCTGCTGTGGGAAGCAGAGCTGGATCCACAGCTGGGTGAGAGGGGCAGACAGGCAACATCACACCCTTGATGGGAGACTCTTGGGGTCTCTCTCTCCTAGTCACTGATGCCAGCTAGCAGGTGAGTACACTCATTTACAGGAGGAATTTTCCTACTCATTACTGGGAGATATCTCCTCCTCCTGATTCCCCATCACATCCCTTGCTGTCAAGCAGCAACATCACCAGACAGTTCAGGATGTCTGGAGGAACAAAAGGATTTTGCACAGCTTTTCAAGAACATTGTGTTGTAATGTGGGAGAAAACCTTGCTGCAGTTTGGGTCGCTCAAGGCCAAGAGCTAGGTTAAAGCAAGACCCAATAACATCTTGCAATGATGAACCAAAAAAAATTAAAGAAGGGCAGACTCTCAAGATTGCAGGTAATGCTTAGCCTCCTCAGCTGCTTCTTACCTTCCTTTCTCACTTTAGGTCAAGTTAGACACTTTCTCCACTGATTCAGAACAGAATTTCTTTACCTCAGCTAACCAGTGCCACCTTCTTCCCATTGCCTTCCCTGCTGGGCATCCAAACTCAGAGAGCCAGGAAGAGGCCACAGAGTTTCCAGCACATATTGCAGCCACAGCCTTACTCTTAACTTTTGCCATGGGATTAAAGAGAGCAGGCACACCTCTGACTGCTCAACATGGGCCCCAGCCCAGCACCATCATCTGTACCAAGGCAGGAAAAGGGTGGGAGGCTGGAGAAGTGAAGGACATCTGCTCCTTCCAGCAGCAGGAAAGTGACCCTGGGAGAAGCTCCAGGGAGCTGTAGCCCAGCCATGGAGCATAGCAACAAATTTGCTTGATGCTTGTCTCAGGATTTATCTTAGAGAACAAAAATGTGTTTTGGAAGAAGGTTGGGTGTGGAAGTAAATGTTAGCTAAGCCAGGGACAGAAGAGAGACCACCTGCCTTCTGCAGCATGAAGCAGTCATGAACAGATGGGATGTTTTCCTTCGAAGAGAGAGTGGTCACCATGACCTTGCAGGAATGGAAAACTTGGATTACTTTGCTCCACATGATTCCACCTGTTGAAATCCAAGGACAGAATGTGGCTGGAGCAGCTCAGGGTGTGGATTTACAGGCTCTGGATAGAAGCTCTCCCCAGCTGTCTGTTTGGCAATTGCTGTCTCAGCAAGCAATGTGAGCTGAGGCAGGGCCATCCGGGGCCATCACCCTGTGGTACTGACTTTATTAGCTGTAGTTGAAACAGAATCTACAAATTGTCTGCAGTGAAAGCCTCCAGGGTTAAGCCTTCCAGTTTGTCTCCTGCCTCAGTTCCTGCCCCTCAACTGCCACCACATTGCAGGGACTTGACTTAACCTGTACAGGGGACATCCTCACCCCTTTCCCTCACCCTTTGGCTGGCAGCATTCAGCAGAGACCAGAGTAGGTGAGGCTGAAACACAGGTGTTCCATCAAAAAAATGACCAGAATCTTTTGGAGCAACTGATGCCCTCTTCCAGTATGGACCAGAAGTCATGCCTCCAGGTGTCACAGCTCAAAAGAATCCCCAAATGAGACTTCTCTTCTGTCTTGCTTCCTGCCAGGCTTTCACTCAAGTCTTTTGCCTGCACCTGGTTGTTGAATATCTGCAAAGGACTGCCAGTCTTGCACTGGGTCTGCACAGGAACTCCCCTTTAACCTGCCATCAAAGAGGGGTCAGTAATTTCTGGCTGAGTCCATGCTACCAGCTTGCAAGGGCTAGAGCAGGAGACATCCCCTCTGGGCTGTTTCCCTGCTGCATGTACAGGAACAGGTCAGGATGGCTCTGCAGAGGCTGTGGCTGGTGCTGTCATTAGGCACAAGGCAGCTTGTGCAGTGAGCAGGAGCTTTTGCATATCCTGCAGACCCCGGGAGCCATGCTGCACATAGCTGGGTACCATCTGTTCCTGCCTTCCCCACCGACTGTTCATCCCACTCACATCCATAGGGCTCTTGTTAACACAGCTCTCTACTGATCAAACCCTGCCGTCGTGCTGGGCTCAGTTTTCCTCTTCCTCCACTGAGGAGTCTTCTGTGGGTTACTCCACCCCAGCTTTAATTAGCACTAGGGAGAGAAAGTGAAAACAGCTTAGTTGATCATGGCAGGGGACGAGACCTAATAAACCCCAGGAGAGGAAGACTGACGGCAGAAATCAGGGTAGTAAAACCAGCAACCTCTGGAGCAAGGCTGGGCTTGGGCTCCGCAGCCGGTTAGTATTCAGCTGGAATGCCACGTTGTTATAGACAATGCATTAACATCAAAGCCACTGGGTAAGCGGTTTTAGTTAAGTGATATATTTGGTGTTATATTTTTATTGTGTGTTTTTTACACCGTGTTTTTATTTTTATGTTTTCATGTTGGAGTTTTTGCAAGAATTTAGTGCTGCTGGAAAGCATTCTATCGACAGCCCCGGAGATTGAAGCTCTTTGTCTATATCCAGAGCAGGCAGCATGCTAGCAGCCTGCTGGCACCACGCTGGCTCTTTGCCTCAATCCCACTCGCAGGGATCACCTTCAGGGATGAGAGAGCAGTACTGTTGGCCCTGACAGCTGAAAAAGACAAGAAGGTGTATTTGTGGGGTCCCAACCTAAGATAAGACACTCTGAAGTCCACTTGGAAGCCAAATTTGCCAAAAGCCCTTAAGGGCCTATGCCCCACTCTGCCGGGGGGAGTCAGGCATGTCACAATTGGATTTCAGGTTGCTGAGTGTCATGGATGCTTTTGACCTGCAAACCAAAAGTCTCCTCTAACAGCAGGATTCAGGAAATCTCATCTGCTGCAGAAAAGTGAAGACATTAGTCCCCTTCCTGTACGACCAAGATCTGTGAAAGAAAAAGTTGAGATCAAACTTGGTTGGGTGAAGGGTCAGAGACAGAGTGAAGTCCCCAGTCTCCTCTGGCCCTGCTAAAGGACTCAGGGTGACATGGGTCACTGCTGCTGCTCCCCTTCCTCACTCCTTTCCTTGCCAACACATTGCTTTCCCCTCGCCCATGAAAAGCTGAATTGACAGGAGAGGAGAGGATTAACCTTTGCCACCCGTGTAGGCTGCTGCGTACAAATATTTCTCTCCAAAGCATCAAGTAATAAATGAGTCTTCATCTTTGTCAAACACCTTGGAGTCCATTTGCCATGTCTCCCCAAAGGCAGCACAGCGGGGCAAGGCAGTGTGTGAAATACAGGAGGACTATAAATCTCACCAACACTGTATGGGCATTTTACAGCTTGCAGTTTTCACTGAGAAGTGGCTGTAAATAATAGAGGGGGATATCTGCCACCTGTCTCTAGGGGAGGATTTATTTGGGTGTAAGTGCTATAGATCTTCATATGTATGCTGCAGCTGTAAATAAGCAAAGTTTAAGCAGTGGCTGGGGTCTGTCTGGCTCTCTCTCCCCCCATACTCCTTTTCTCTCTATTGTTTCACCTGTTTGTTTCCCTGCTGTTTTAGGCTACATCTCACTCCTGAGGTGAGCACATGCCTGGAGAGTCACTTGAGGAGGAAGTGGGTTGCTGTGATTGAGTACATATTTTGCTTTCACACTCAGCCTGTACAAAGGATTCGAGGGAAGAGAAGCTGATAGTTAGGATTCAGGACCTGCTGCAATGTACTCTTCAAATGCTCCTTTGAGTTCTTGGTTCAGGATTTTAATGATGCTGTTATTCTTGTGCAGAAGCATATGGTTTGCTCCAGTCTGTTCTGTGTTGCTGTGTGCCTGCCCCTGTTTCAAGTCACTTCACTCAGGGAAGAGTATCTGGAGGGAATTTAACTCTTTGAAGGTATCGAAGCTGCCAGTCCACAGAGTCCAGAGCATGCACTGGGATGTGGCATGCAGAGCCAAAAGGCTTTGCAGGCAGCTGGCACTCTCAGGACATGCCAGGGTGGTTAAGAGGTCACATGTATTCCTCAGGCATTGGGAACAACTTGCAAGGCAAGTCTGGTATGTGTAGCTTCACCTGAAGGGATTATGGGGCATCCAAAGAAGTTACTGTTGGTGGACACAGCAAAGCAGCCTTCAAAGGGACTGCTGATTTCAACCAGCAACCTACAGCCCAGCTGGTTGTTGTCCCCTGAAGCCAGGACCCAAGCAGAAGGTGACTTGGCTCTTAGGCTGTGTTTGGGAGCAGAGAGGCAGATCTTGGACATACCCTCAGACTGCAAACAGCTGCCCTCAGCCTGTGCACGTTTTACTGGAGGAGGAGCACATGGCCCCTGGGTTTTGCCATTAGGAGGTGGAGTCTGCTGCTGGCAGTGTTGCAAAAGACACAATCACCTGAAGCTACCACTCACTGTCAATCCCATCCAGAAGCATTTTGCTTCCACACCTAGCTCCACGTGCTCCTCCAGAGACTCCCTGAAGTCTGCTCAAACTCCAGAAGAAAAAATGCATATGTATGGACAGTTATCCATTTTCAGCTCTTGGCAAGCTGGAAAGGAACCAGAAATCATAACAGGAAAAAAGGTAGTCACCCCACTGATTCAGGGAGAGAGCAGATCCCTGTCCCTGTCAGTGAGGCATTGCACATGTGCAATAAAAAAGCAGACCCAATTCAAAACAGCTTGTAGCGATGCAATGTTAAATAATGCCCTTCCCCTGCCCTTCAATATCTTTATAAATTCTACCCTCTCTTCCTGCCCACACAACGTGTTACAGAAATCAGAGAGGAAACAAAGAGCTGAGGACAAGGAGACCCAGCATCCCGCAACAAAGAGCTCTGCGAATTCTTCAGGAGATCCCCATAGTGCGATTAGCATCTCTTTACAGCAACATCATCTCTCCTTCTTTTGTTTCCCCAGAGGAAGATAAAATTGTCACCAAGCACCAGAGAATGAAGCTTGATGAATACGGAAAAGACATTCACCTGCTAACTAGGATGGACTGGCCCCAGATGCTTTTAATTAATGTTTTCAGAGACTGGGACAAGAAGGAATATGTGGGTTTAGAGCTGTGAGGGGAGTGCCAGGAAACAGGGCTGCCATAATGAGAAAGGACAAGTGGTACTGGCTGAGGTGTGAGCTCACGTCCTGCTCCCAGGCACACACCTTACTCCTCTCTGCTCACACAGACCCAAAGCAAAAGCATTCTTAGCGTGGAGGACATGAGTGGTGAGACAAAGCCCTGCTCCAAAGTCACCTCTCTGGGTTCCCACATGGGCTGCTCTGACCACAAGTCCAGGTGAGGAGCTGTGACTTCACCCTGTGCTTCGCTGTGGACAAGGAGCTCCTACTCATCTTTGACTTCCTTTCCCATGTCTCAGTGAACCAGGTGTCGTGGTTTGACCCTGGCCAAATGCCAGGCACCTACTACATCTGCTCTCTCCACTCTTCCCTGCCACAGCTATGCAGAGGAGAGGGAGAAAAAAATGTTTACACACACACACACAGAGCTCATGAGTTGAGATAAGGAACTGGGGGAGGACGCACTAAGAAAGGGGAAAAAAGGCTGAAAACTTGTTGAAAAAGTGATTTCTTGCTAACCTAACCCTAAACAGAGTCAGAGGAAGATAATGGGAAGTAAAAATAAGCTCTTAAGACACCGTTTCTGCACTCACCCCCCTCCCTCCTCCCCATCAGCAACACAGAGGGATAGGGTATGTGGGCTTGGATCAGTCCATCACTGAGATTTCTTCTGCTGCTCAGGGAGAGGAGTCATCCTCTGCATAGCCATGGGTCCCTCCCACAGGAGACAGCTGTCTGTGAACTTCTTCGGAGTGGGTCCAAATCTCACGAGCAGCAGGTTGCCTGAATCTGCTGCAACACGAGTTCTTGTCCACAGGGTGCAGACCTCCTAGGCCAGGCTGCTTGCATCTCAGGAGCAAGGCCTTTCCTCCACTGGGACTCCCACTGGATCACAGCTTCTTCCAGGCAGCCACCTGCTCTGGCATGGGCACCTCCCCACAGCTGTGGGTGGATCTCTGCATCCCCCAAGAATGCCATGGGCTGCATGGGCACAGCTGCTTCTCCATGGTCATCACCATGGCCAGCAGAGGATTCTTGGCTCTGGCACCTGGAGCACCTCCTCCCTCACCTTCTCCACTTAGCGGGGTGTCTCCATGTTGTTTTCCCTCACATATTTTCACCTCCTCCTCCTCCTCTAGCTAAAATGAAGTGTGTGCTCACATTGTTTTGATTTCTTCTTAAATATGTTTTCGCATAGGCATAACTAACATCTCTATTTGGCCCAGGCTTGTCCAGCAGCATGTCCACCATCTTCAGAGCCATCAGGGATTGGCTCTGCTGGATTTGGTGAAAACTTCCAGAACCTCCACACAGGACACACAGGAGCCATCTTTGTGGGCCCACTCCCCACTAGCAAAAACTGGGCTAAGCAAAACCAACACACCAGAAAACACTTTACCAGCTAGAGAACAGGATTGCTATTGCTAATTTTCTTGTGTGTGCCCGTACTTTTTATTTTCTTTAAAGAACAAAACAGCATCTCTCAAAAAATGTTTTAGAGGAGGTTGATTTTATGAAATGCTGCTGCCAACCTGAAATTTGCAGGAAGTTTGTGGGCAGCTTGAACTCGGTCTTGTTCCTTCCCAGTGACTTCTCATATTGATGTTTCCTATAGTGACTCATTGTCCTCTCTATAAGCATCTTTGACTGACTGAAGCAAAAAGGCTCAATTAGGGAAGGGTTCCTCTATGGGTCTCCTGAAATTATAGTAGTTTGAATTGCTGCCCAGCAACCCAGAGCTAAATTGCAGTACTTCAGCACCTCTGGCAATTGCTGTTTCTCCATTCACATGCCAGAAAATGATGGGTCCAAACAAAGAGAGCTTCACGATTGAAGGAGAGTAGGAGATGTGTAGGCAAGCCACAGAAAACGTTAGTAACAGTTTCCACCTCTCTCAGTTCAAGAAGAGGAACAACTTTTGAGCCCCAACTATATCATGCTCAGAGTCCTTTAGAGGTGAATTTGGACAGGTTCCATTCTGGCCTCAGATGGACAGGGAATTTAATGGGGTTTGGCCACATTGCATAGGTGAGTGGATACAGCTTTAGGACTGGTTTAGGAGTTCCATCTGGAGCTCCTTCATGAGAGTGATCCTCCTGGTGCAAACAGGCAGACTCAGCATCCCAAGGCTGTCTGTTGATCCATCAGCTTACCAGGCAATACTGCTCCTGTCTGGTCACTGAGACCTCGATTTCATCTTATGTATATGACTGAGGCCTATAAACTCCTTGTATGTGTCTTCTGCTGTTTGTGAGCTGGGACTTTCCAGTGTCATGATGCTCCCCAGAGCGAGCTGTTTTGGGAAAGGTTTGGAAAAAGGCAAAAATAGCAAGCGAAGCATTAGAACTGCAGCTGTGTGAGGAGGAACCAAATAAGCTGAGGCTAGGTTTTGACAAACTGATAACCAAAGCGTGAGAAAGGTCTGCAAGATTGTGAGGGGGAAGGAAGGGATGGAGAGAAGCCAGTTGTTTTCTGTTCCTTACAATGGAATTAGGAGGCTTCAAATGAAAACTGTAGATGGCAGATTGCAAATAAAATAGATCCTTTGAAACAAAACATCATTTGCCTGTGGAACTCACAGAATCTTAGGCTGGCTAAGACTGGCAGGGACCTCTAGAGGTAATTTTGTCCAAGCCCTTTGTCCAAGCAGGAAAATGTAGAGCAGGGTACGTGTGTCCAGATGTCTTTTGAATATCTCACAGGTTGAGGACTCAACCTGTTGCAATACTTGGTTACCCTCACAGTAACAAAGGGTTCCCTGGTGTTCAGGAGGAGCCTCCTGTGTTCCAGTTGTGCACATTGCCTCTGTTCCTGTCACTGGGTACCACTGGAAAGAGCCTGGCTCTGTTCTTTCACCCTCCATTCAGGTATTTCTGTGCACTGATGAGAACCTCTCTCAGTGCTCTCCAGGCTGAGCTGTCCCAGCTCTCCCAGCCTTTCCTCTAACAAATGCTCCAGTCCCTTCACCATCCTTCATTGGCCTCTCTCCAGTGTGTCCAGTTCCCATAGTGAGAAGCCAAGAAGTGGACACGATGCTGCAGCTGTGGCCTCAGCATGGCTGAGCAGAGGGAAAGGTTCAGTTCCCTTGTTCTGCTGGCAATGCTGTGCCTGGTGCAGCTCAGGATATCGTTGTCCTTTTTTTGCTGCAAGAGCACATTGCTGATTCATGGTCAGCCTGGTGCCCACCAGGCCCCCACAGGGCCTTTTCTGCTGAGCTGTTTCCCAGCTGGGTGGTCCCTGACATCTACTGGTGCACAGGGCTGTTCATCCATAAACTACATTATATTCCAATCTTAGTGGGAACCAGCAAATAAAAACATGGGCTTGAGCAGGACAGGAAGTAAACTGCTGTTTTGGGATATGAACCAGGGGGCTATCAAGGCACTGATGAGAAGGAACTTGTTTCAGAAACTCAGCTTGATCCTTTCCATCACTGAGTAATGCCTGGTGGGACACTTTTCCTGTCTGAGACCGGAGAACCCCTCTGGAATTCAGTGGTCACTGTGTCCAGGATACCCCATCTGCATTCCCTCTTTGAGCCCACAGGTCGGTGACATTTCCATACACCTTCATTTTTCATCTTTCTTATCTGGAAAGGCCACCCCAGGCTGTCACAGGTCTGATAGGGAGGTGAGAGCTGGCTTTTCAACTTTTGTTTTCAACCCTTTTTGCTTTAGAATACCTTGAAAAATGTTCAAATAAATTTTTCCACCAGCAGTTGATTTGCTTTTGCTCACAAAGCCATATTTATCTACAAAAAAAAGAAAAAAAGAAGTCAAACCTCCCAAACACTTGAAACACAAGAAGGTGGGGCTGGCAAGGACTTCCAGACTTGCCAAATCCAATCCCTGCTGTTGCAGCAACACATCATAATGCCCTTTCAGAGCTGGAGTGCTGTCTCTTAAAAGCTATTTGGATTTCAGCCTCCATGGCTCCTACTGGGTGGCTGCCCCAAACCCAATTGCTCTAATGGTTCTTAGCCCTCAACTAATTTCCAGTCTCATTTATTCATGGCCAGTTTATATACATTTGTTCTCATGCCAGCACTATCCTTTGGCTCAAATAGCTCTCCTACCCCCATGTGCTTAGCCCCCAGATGTATTTATAGAAAACCATCCCCAGGCTTTATTAATACAGCACAATTATTTGTTTTGCCTGCTGTTCTGCAGAGGATAAAGGCTCCTGACTTGTCCCTACAGTTTTAACTCCTCTGGTCCTCACACCATTGCAAGCTCTCCTTCAGCTTTCTCCCACCCTAACTGAAACATAGCACAGAATCTGAAAAGGATTGTGTTTTCACTGGGAAATGGGATTTTGGTATGTGTCCTAAGAGAAATCTCATCCTGTCCCAAGCCATTTCCCACTCCTGGTGTGTTCCTGGAAGGAGCAACAGTGTCTCAGTGAGCATCTCCTACAAAACATTGCAGAAAAAGAGCTCCAGGATTAGCAACAGCTTCTGTCAACAGAAACAGAATGAGAAGCAATGGCAGGATAAACGGCAATTTATTTGAAAATATGCAAATCTGCTCATTAAATAATTCACGTGACTTTTCACACATGAAGGTGAAAAAAAATCCTTGGCAGCTGTGTGTATCCCCTCTCCATCAAAGCCACACTATGGGCAGCTGCTGTTCTTTCATTCTCAGACTTTTCCCTTTCTGTTCTCCACATTTCAACCTCCTTTTTCTACTCTGTCACCTGACACTGGGATTTCCAGAGTCCTCATACCATCAGGCAACATCTTCCCCTCATTTCCCTCTTTTTTAATCTGCAGCCTGCCTAAAATTGTTTCCATCCTTGGTGCACCCTCTCTCAGGATCACCAGGAAATGAGATTCCAATATAACTCGGGCTTTTTTACATCAGTAAGGAAAAGATAAAGACCTTGTGTCCTGAGGGTTATTTCTGAGGCACTCTGCTCTTACTGGGTGAGGTGTGTGATAGTTATGCCTGGGGAAGCTTCTTTTTTAGGGAGGCTCCCATCAGCTGCAGCTAAGGCTCACCCTGGATCCCACCCTGCAGCTTTCCCAGGATTATCAGGTCCATCTGCTTATGGAGAGGCAGGGCAGAGCAGTAGCAAGAGAGCTTCACACTTTTCTTGAGAAAAAGAATTGCTCCACTGAAATGAGGATGCAGGTCCTGAATCCCAGCTGATGGCAGGAGGCGCTCAGGGAAAATTCAAAGTGAAACAAAAGACCAGCAGGTATTAACTTCGTAAGCAAAGCATTCAAGAGAAATGGAGGTATGAGAAGTCACTGGGCTGTCCTTTCTTTGTGATGGGTATTAGAAAATGATTCCCCTCAGAAACTCCACACAGTTTGTTTATACCTACCTTCAAGTCATTAAGGTTCAGCCCAGTGCTGGACAACTTATTGGAAACACTCAACTTAATTCATAGGTTAATTTTCCATCTTTCCTGCTTCAGTAAGGAGTTTCCCAAGTTTCATGCAATTAGGGCATGGGGAGCTCCACTCTAGCAGGAATGCTCTCTGTACCTCTGCTCTTTACTCCCAAGAATTTCCTAGTAGTACCACATCCATGTAGTCCCCACACAGTTGATAGGATTCTGGCAAAACAGAAGCCTGGCCCAGAGTTATTTTCCCATGCTGTGAACATTTTTAAAATTTAAAAAAAAAAAAAAAAAAGAAGAAGAAGAAAAAAAGGAAAACAAACAAAATGTCTATTCCAGACTGGGCTAGAACTGGAATAATAATCCTTCAAGACTGGTTTGGCACAGTCAAAGTATTTCACTCCTGTCATTGTCGACTGCTCTGCTCTCGCCTCAAACATTTCTGTTACCCTGGGGTTGCATTTCTAAGTAAGCACTGAAAGAAGTCAGAGACCCTTAGTTTTACAATTCCAAAAGGTATTGGGACAATTACTTTTAGAGTTGGGAAATCCATCAATCTCAACCATTCCCCAAGGCAAATTTTGGTATTGAGAAATCAGAAATTACTACTTTTTTTTTTTTTTAATGGAGGGAAAAATCATAAGATTTCCCAAACATCTCCTAACTGATCCCCTTGAGCCAGAGAATTTCATGGTGCTGTTTCCGTGTCTTCTAGCTGTGAAAGACAACCACAGGTAATGAAATGGATAAGCAAAATAAGAGACAGCTCTTGGATCAGATATCCCTTTGCTGGGCCACTCCAAACACCCCAGATTTGTTTCTTTATGAGGCCCTGTATAGCTGGGCTATTCCTCTGCTGACACCTGGCTCTGACAATATGTTATTTTCATACTCAGATCACTACAGCATTGATAACCTCATGTGGAGCTGAGATAGATCTCTGTTTAGTAGATCTTCCTTCATTCTCAGCAGGTATTTTCCCATCTGCCCTTTTACCTGTCAGTTCTGATGGTGGAGCATGAAGTAAAGAGACTCAGCCACTTTTCTTCTTCCTTTTCTCTTTTTCTTTTCTGTTTTTTTCTATCTTTTTTTTTTCCTTTTTTTGGTGCCATTTATAAATTTTACTGAGTAAAGCAAGGCATGCTCCATAAATCAGACTGCAAGTTAGAGAGTCACACTGCAGAGTATGCAGCAGGATGAGGCACCAGCTGTTGTCTGCAGATGATAAAGCTGTAAATATGATGCTGGTTTGAGGAGGCAGACCTCAGCTTGTGGCGCACTGTGCCTCTGCACACCCTGTATTTCACAAAGGGTTCTCCAAACTATTTGAAGAGCCCCTCCAGGATGGGCTGCCAAGTCTGTGCCAGTCACCTGCATGGGCGTGCAAGGGCTGGAAAAAAAGGTTCAGACCTTCCTGAAGGTCACAGCAATCAAATATCCTGCCTGGATTCATTCAGTATGCAGCAGGGAGCAGGAGCAGACTCCGCTCCTCTCTTATAGGACCTTGAGTTGTTTGATGTAAGGCCGCATGCAAATCACTGCCCAAGGATGTGTTTGTCATATAATTAATATTAGCTCCCACCCTGGAGCACACTTCTGTCAACACAGAATAAATATTCCCCATTAGAGGAGGGTTGGTTGGGGAGATCAGGACTGAAGCACTTGGATAGCTCTGTGCTAGCCATCAAGGATCACTTTCCTGGTGCTCCAGGGCAACCAGGGAGCTAGAAGATTGCTCATTTTTATTTCCAGGAGGTTTTGGGTTGGTTTGTTTTTCTGGTTTGTTTGTGTCAGTTTGGGATTTTTTGGGTTTTCTGGGGTTTTTTTTTAACAATTTAACTCAATTTTCCCTTTGCAAGTAGCCTTTCCCTTCCCCAAGATATGATTGGAAGTGCATCATCCAGGGATTTCCAGCACAGTTATGGACACAGAGGAGAATGAAGAGGCTCATAGCAGGTCTGGCTCTGAATCCATACATGAGCCCTGGAGTCTGGTGCTACAGCAAGAGACAGATATTTATATATATTTTTAATAGGGTAGAGATAAATAGTGCATTCGTTGAAAAACGTATGTGGAGACAGGGTGTAATGAATTTTCAGATTGAACCTGGCAAGTGTTTTCAAGCTAAAGGGGAGATGTTTAATCACATTTTCTTGCAGAGAAGGCTGAACACTGGGTTTCAGCACAATCTTTAAATGAAACGTCTCCAATTTTTTCAGCAATGCTTGTGTTTGTCAGCCTGACGATGTGCTGAAGTGGCTTAGCAAGGGATCTCAATAACCAGTTGAGACACTCTGGCAGAGCCTCCACTGAGTTTTTGAGCTTTAGTAATTTCTGATCAGGAGAAATGCTGAATAGGCCAAGGAGCAGCAAGGTTTGGCTCTGCTCAGCAGCACCTCCACCCACACCACGCTGGGCAGCATCCCCTGCCTGAACCCACAGCCATGGGCTGAAAAGCCAAAGGGACTCTCAGCAGCCCTGCAGACAGGAGATAGGCTGTGAATATCTCTGCATTGGGTGCAGGAATGTTGCTCTATGGTGATGGTGGCACCAGCCAGATTGGTGACCTCCCTGTCCCCAGCTTCTCCCCTTTTCCAAAGCTCTGGCTGCAATTGCATCGAGAGGCTCCCAAGAGCTGGCATCTTCTGATGGCAGTAAACACAGAATAATTTGCTTGTGCTCAAACAGAGGCTGCCAAGGTAGCACAGACAAAAAAAGGGTTTCATAACCAAAAAAAACCCAAACAAACCCACAAGCAAAAAACAAAACAAAAAAGAACCAAAAAACCTACATGCACAAAAAAAAAAAAAGAAAAATAAAAAGATTATGCAAATGCTCTAGAGAAGATGAAAAATTAAGCATTCCAAACTAGCAAATAATTCAGTCTTCTCAGTATCTCTTTTTTCTCTTTTCTTGTCTGCATGGGATCTGAAATTACATTTTACCACCTGCCTTCCTGAATTGTCCTTGTACCTTGCCTGCCAAGTTTCACCCCCGCAGAGGACACTGGCTCCTGGGGGATGAGGCACAACATGCTCTCCTTGCCCAGTGTCCTGAGGGAGAGGCATCTGCTCCTGCAGTGCCTCTGTGCAGATGTGCACGGGGGGCTGCTGTTCCTCCTGTCCCCATTTTGGAGCATGCAGACCACTCAGCACAAGAGAGGGCATGTGAAGGGCAAGAAACCTCTGGGATATGGCAGTGGGCACTGGTTGAAGGAGAGAAAATCCTTCTCACAGGTTCTTGCTGGCACAAAGGTCCCGTGGGGTGGTGGTGATGCTAACACCTGACTAGGCAAAGGAGAATCCACCCAGCTGCCTCCAGCCCAATGTGAGTAGCAGGAGACTCACCCCTGCAAAATGCAGGACCTCTGGTTATAAATGTGCCACATACAGAGTGCTGAGCTTGCAAAGGCTGGGGAAAAGGAAGTTCAGCTCCCATTTTGCAGAAGGGAGATGGGAGTCTCAGGTGAAAGTGAAATACCAAGCAGGGACATGCACAGCTTGCAGTGTGCTGACCCAACGTTTCTCTCCCCCTACAGCAGTGGCACTTCTGTCACGGGATGGCTTTGGCAGGGTGGTCTGTCAGTGCCAGCAGGTAGCAGAAAGCACTTGTGTTGCTCTTGGCTGAGGTTTTTAACCTCCTCACTTGCAGGAGCAGTGCTTCTGACTCAATGCTGTTAACTCTGTCTGCAGCACCCAGAGTTACATGGCTCAGCTGACACATGGTGCCTTGGTGAGCCAAAGCAGCTCTGGGAGCTCAGCATGGTGGAATGAAAGCACACAAGTGACCATGGAGCAGCAGGAACAAGAGCACAGCACCCCAGGGTCCTCAGACAAAATGTTCACCCACACCTGTGCCTTAGTAATACTTTGGACCATAGAGCAGGGAGCTTAAATGAAGTGACCTTCAGCACCTCTTGGTGGCCCCCGATTTCCTGGCAAGAAACTCTGTTCCTTGCCATTAGCATCACTGTCCAGCCCTGCCATAGCTTTGTCTCTATGCATCCATTTGTCTTGACTCTGTTCACAGAAATCCTTGGGATGCCAGGTCAGTCCCATACCATGCAGAGCCATCTCCCTCAGCTCAGCAGCCCCCTGGCAAGCCCACCCTGGGTTCCCCCTCTGCACCCTCTGCCCCTGCCATGAGCAGAATTTGCACAGCAGCTGCTGTATGTGATCCAGGAGGGTTTGTCTAGAAGATCTGCTGTGCTTACACACACGGTTTAGTGGTGAACACAGCAGTGCTGGGTTAACAGTTGAACTTGATGATCTTAGAGGTCTTTTCCAACCTAAACAATCCTATGAGCTGATGACCTGAAAAAAATAAAACCCTCATTGTACCAAAGCTCTTTTGCACAAAGCAGAGGGAAAAGGAAATTTATGCTGAAGATTAGAGAGGAGTGCTCTCAGGAAGAGCTGATTTTGGCTGTCAAACTCTCTCCATAGGAAGATGTCAGAGGACTCACTGCTAAAATTATTTAAGGGCAGGCTAGACAGCTCACAGTCATTGCTCATGGAAAATTGTGGAAATTATGGGAAAGCCTCCCCTTTTTCTGAAGCCACATGACAACCCCAGTCAGTGAGCTGGCAGAAAGTAAGCTGTCTGTGTAGATATGTGTATTAAATGTGGAAATATGTACATACACCTATGTTTAAGCCAGATCACCTCGAGCTCATCATCTGTTTATGGAAGTGGTGCAGGGAGGGGAGAAAGAGCTGCTGGAGGCAGAGGAGATGGTGAGAAAGGTGTTCATCCATATGTCTGGCAAGAGAAGTGTTCATGGACTACAGCCTGACAGCTTTGGTTGTACATCCTGAGGACTTCTGTAGTACCTGGTACTTTGTCTTCTAGAAGCTGCTAGTGACTGGAGCCTTGAGAAAAATCTCAGCCTGTTTGTTTTATTTATAGTCCTTGTTATTTTGTGGCTGAACTTGGAGTTGTGACCCCCAGCAATTGAAAGGCCAGCAGACGAATCAATAGATCCAAAACCTGCCCAAAACCTCTTCATTTTGTGAGCTTTATCTCACTGTTTCCATATGTGCTGGACAAGTTTGCCAAAGGACAGAGGGGAGCAAGGTGGTGAGCAATGCCAAGGAGAGGTGGAGCAGGCGCTGCTGTGGGGCCACAATGGGGAGAATCCAGAGGTGCCAGTGCTGCTGTATTCAGACTGGCACAGCATTAATTAACACCCAGCAGAATTGCCAGACTCTAATGAATCTGTGCCTGGGTTACAGTGTAGACCTTTGTCTGCTGCTGGGCCTGTCCCAGGCTTTGTGTGGTGTTTGCTGTTCCTGCCATGTGCTGCAGGTCTTGCCCTTTCCTCAACCATTACAAGTTTCAGGGAGGGTTAAGAAGAGGAAAGAAGGAAGGCTGGAGAAATCTGCTTATTGCAACTCCCTTTTATCATGAGAGGTACCCTTCTAAATGCATCATCAGTATCATATTTCTGTCTGCCTTAGCTGTAGATGCTCAGTTCAACACCATTAAAGGCTTCATTGGCTTTGTCATTTTGCCCTGGTTTTCAGTCCTTTCTGCTGGTCTTCCTGGGAGACCAGGCTTCTGGAAGTGTGTGTGAAAACCCAGCAGCTGATCAGCCCAGATAATAAGTCTGAGATAAGTTTACAGCTTGCAAGTTCTTCAGGTACAGTAAGCTTCTGTATCAGTTCTATGTCAGCCCACACAGCCCCCAGAAAATGTTGCACTGCTCTGCTTCAGAGCTTTGGGAGACAGAGGAGATAGTGCAGCAGCTGGGGGATGGCTTAAATAAAAAACAAATTTTGAAAATGCATTCTGTGCAGTTTTGTTGCAGGGTGCCTTGGGGATGAAGCATGCCTTGCACAAAGTGGGTCCCGAGGATCATTCCAGAGCCTGAGACTGCATCCTTGAAGGAGATGCAATGTGGGTCTCCTGCTTCCAGCTTCCCAGTGGACCCTCCTTCACACTGTGCTGAAACTTTGTCTTACACCCTTCACGCATACAGACATGCCCTAAATTGCTCTCATTGCTGGATAATCTATCCAGCATCACCCTGCAGCAGCATGCTAAGTTAATAGTGATGCAGCTGTGATGGCAGCTCAGGGTTTTCAAGGAGGGGGTCTGGGCTGTGGTACTGCTACAGAGCACAGAAGAAATACGGCATCTCCACAAGCCTTAAGTGTTATAAAGTGGCCACCAGCCCACTGATTCCTGGCCTACAGATGGACCCAGCATCCTTCCAGGTGGAGCAGAGGGCTGTGTCAGCTCACAGAGCCCTGGCAGGGCTGGCTCCTGCAGGAGGCTCAATGGCACTGACACAGAGCAGGCTCCTCACTGCAGCACACACACTGAGTGAGAGCAACACACAATGGCACTGTCTGCCAAGCTGCCTGCTCCCATTTGAAGATGCAAATCTTCACCCTTGTTCTCCTCGTCTGGGGAAGGTAAAATGTGGCGCTGGCTTCGTCTGTGGTGACTAACAGGAAAGAAACCCCAGTGTTCTGAATGAAAGGGATGGGAATGTTACAGGAGGCTTTGTCAGGTAATTAAAACCAGAGCTGCACAGATCAGAAGTTGTGATGCTGCCTCCTGTTCTCAGCTTCTTCTGGTCTCCCCCATCTCACAGCTTTAATTTTAACTAGCCTCACATTCCTGTCCCTTGCTCCTCTGCTCTGCAAAACCACTGCTGGTTTCTCTTCTTTCTGTCTGCACCATGGGTCATTCCAGCCTTGATGGCTTTCTGTCAAAGCCCTGCAGGACCTCTGCATGTGCACATTTTCAAACCCCAATCGAGGATCATAAAGGACTTGAAGGAGGGAGGATGTCACTAGCCTTGACATTGGTGTCTTGGGGAGAAAGCAAAGGTTCACCAGGGACTCAGAGCAGCTGTGCAAAGCAAGTCTTCTTGATCTATGTATGGTGAAGGGCAGAAGGAAATGCTGACAATGACATCCCAGAGCGCTTGGGTTTTCTCCAGAGTCCTCCTGCAGCTGATCTCCATGCTGCCATGTGTGCTCTTAGCCCTTCCAAAGCTGTGTCTGGGCCTTGCACCACCCTGTGCCCATCAAACCAGTTCTGGAGGTAAAGTAAGTGGGTACAGGTGAAGAGGTTGTCTGAGTCAGGAAGCTATAGAAAGCCCCTGACAAGGCAAAGAATAAAGTTACACCCCTCCCTGTGGTCCTTCCCTGATGGAAACAGCTGCTGAGGATGCTGGATTTGTAGCATCCAACACTAAGTAGTTTCTTCTTGAGGGTACTCGAACTCTTGGGCTCTGTGTCACACTCTGTGGCAAAAGCATGTTCCTGCCATCTCTCCCCAGAGACTCTCAGTCTCCTGGACCACAGGGGAACGACTTCATTTCACCCCACACAGACAGCTTTCCTTAGGATACTTCCAATTGTGAGTTCCTCACAGAACCAGTGCCCTCATGGTGCCTCATCCCACTCCACCAGCTCTGCTCCCAGAACAGACCAGCAATCCCTGAGTCACTTTGCCAGCCTGTTCCTGGAAAGCAAACAGGAAAGACAAAGAGAAAATTCATTAGAAATTCAAGCCCCTGGGAAGGGTCATCTGGGGGTTTTATTTTTTCACCACAGAATTCACCTAGATCTATGATTTTCAGCTTATTATGCAATGCCACAAAGATATAAAAATACAAATACTTCTTTACGTACAGGGATTAGAAGAATTCAATATTATCAGAACAATTTTATTAAGTCAGATCAAAGCCCAGATATCTCAGCATCCTCATAAAAGAACATGTATAAGGAAGGCATAATATCATGGCACGCAGGTATGATCCTCCCTTTTTGCATCCTTCCCATGTTACAAATGCTAGGGAATTATAGGCTTGATCCTTATTGGATCTTTCTCTTGTGAACTCATTCAGTCTCACCTTGGACCCAGATAAACTTTTAGCAGCCATGGCACCCTCTGGCAAGGACCTGCCCAAGTAAATGAAGATCCGTCACCTCTGATTTGGTTGGAATGTGTTGTGTGCAGCTTCTGTTGATGCACTGCAGTGTTTGAGCTGCAAGAGATGTGCAGACAGAGCCCAGGTCCAAAGATTTTGCTCTTATAACCTCGTGCAAGGTTTGTTGTTTCTGCTCTGTGCAGAACCCAGCACATCAGAGACCCGAGGCCTCCCCGTAATACAACCAGAGCAAAATGCTCTGCTTTTGTTCCTGCTCACTGCAATACACCCCATCTCTGCTGCTCATTGTTTTAAGACTTTTCTATTAATAGCAGAAACAGACATGCCATTTCAGTAATTCTATTCAAATTAATGCCTTTCATTATACTCCAAACACAACATCAAAGGCTTAGATTGCACCCTGGCCCTTTGTGAGACAGAAAGAGTTCTGGTATAAAGATTTCCATCAGAATAGACGTTTGATGGGAGAAAGCTTTTTTGTCCATCAGGAAAGATAAGTTTCTTAATGGGATTAGGGGCTTTGGTTCTTGTGGATGAGTGACTGCAGCAGCCTAGGAGGTCCTTTCCAATGGCAAATCTTGTCCCACAACTCATTGCGAGGGAGACGTTTCACATGGGGAATATTTTATTTTTACTCTGTTTTTGTCTGAGAGAAAAAAAGTGTGCCTTCCCAGGACTGCCAGGTCCTGGTGTTGACAGGCAAGGCACAGGGACCAAGGTGTGTCTTGGACAGAGCTGGGACTGTACATCTCTGATTGCCGGGAGAGGATAAAGTCAGAGGCAACTCTGTCTGCAAAGTTCCCTTTGCAGGCTCTTCCAGACACCCTTCAGATCCAACAGACACAGCCAGGAAGGAAAGAGGGCCATGAACAAGCACAGTGGAGGGGTTCCTCTCCTGGGGTATTGGAGGTGGAGGTTGTAGAGCTCTATTTGGCTGTGATTCTGCCCATCAGCCTTTGTCCTCCAGCAAGAGAAGGGCTGGGGGATTTGGGATCATTCACATGGTCCCCTTGGATTAGGCATGCAGAGGGAGGGGTGACTTGGTAGTTGTGTGTGCATTTCCTCCTGGACCACCTGCAGCTGGGGAACCATCCACCCCAGGCTGGTCCTGCACAGAGTGCCAAATGTGCTTCATTGGGTCCTCAGAGCATGGCCAGGGCTGGATCTTGTCCTGTTGCTGCACCAAACTGCAGTTTCTTTCACCCCCTCAGACTCCATCCTCCAGATGCATCCATCACTGACCCAGACCCTCACACCTACCACCCTGTATTCTGCACAACAGGCTGGATGTACTCCATCCCAGCCAGGACTGATCCCCAGGAATGCTGACATCTCCATGGGCTTATTCTTCTCTGTGCACATGCTTTCACTATGCAAATTATGTAGGAAGAAACTACATCTCTGTTCATTGCAGGGAATGGGCTCACACATTCTTGGTATGTAGTAAATTCTGGGTTTCCTGTTTTGCTGTTTTCTCTTCATCAGGAACCTTTGATTGGGTTACTCTTTGTCTTTTGGTCTATAAAGCCTCTTAATGAAGCCCTATTAGTGAACTAAACAGAAACATTTACTCCTTAAAGGACTTCATTATGCAATTGTAGCTGCGCAGAGCCTTTTGAAATGTCTCTGCATGTTCCTAGTTAAGAAGTCCTGTCTGTGTCTGAAACTGCAAAAGGGCCATGTGGTCATCCCCTCTGGCCAGTGATAACTTGGAGGTCAGATCTTCACCTGATTACCATCACCAGGAGATGTTCCCTCACTTCACATATCCCAGTTTCACCCCATTTTGGATCCACCTGTGGCTCCATATGGCATGTCAGCCCAATAGATGAGCAGGGTCATTGCTTCCATCATTGTTTGTTTCAGTGGTTAATCGGTCTCACAGTGAAAAACCTGTGCTTTCCTTCTGAATTGAATTTTGTCTGCCTCAATTGAATTCAAGCTGCTGGTTCTGACTGGTACCATCGTTTGCTGGATTAAAGAAATGGTACGTATTCCTCATTGTCACGGTTTTAAACCCAGACAGCAACTAGACCCCACACAGCCACCCACTCAGTTCCCCCACAGAGGGATGGGGTAGAGAATCAGAAGAGTTAAAATGAGAAAACTTGTGGGTTGAGATAAAAACAGCTTAATAGGTAAAGTAAAACAAAGAATTCAACCATCATTTCCATGGGCAGGCAGATGTTCAGCCATCCCCAAGAAAGCAGGGCTCCATCATGCCTCATGGTTACTTGGGAAGACAAATTCCATCGCTCTAAATGTTCCCACTTCCCCTAGATTCTTTCCCCAGTTTTATATCCTGAGCTTATCGCCATATAGTTTGGAATGTCCTTGTGGTCATTTGGGTCAGCTGTCCCATCTGTGTCACCTCTCAGCCTGAAGCCCCCTCACTGGTGGGGTGTGGTGAGAAGCAGGAAAGGCCTTGACTCTGCAAGCCTTGCTCAGCAATAAATAAAACCTTCCTGTGTTATCAACACTGTTTTCAGTACAAATCCAAAACACAGCCCAACAGTA
This sequence comes from Lichenostomus cassidix, assembly GCF_008360975.1. Classification (NCBI taxonomy): domain Eukaryota; kingdom Metazoa; phylum Chordata; class Aves; order Passeriformes; family Meliphagidae; genus Lichenostomus; species Lichenostomus cassidix. The sequence continues at coordinate 66,586,148 of NC_139511.1, forward strand.
GCTTCTGTGGAAAATGTTAACTCTATCCCTGTCAAACACAGCATACTCATGAAATTTTTTACACAATTTATTTGTCCCACCTCTCCATCTCTTTTTTGAAAAGTTACCTTGGGTGAATTGCCTTCATTTAACAAACCTCTAGTCTTGCTGTTCCAAAGCCTTTTAAAAATGTGGAAGCAGAGTCAGGGTCCAGCCTTGCCTTGGATCCATTGCAGGAACCTCACTCACAGCCCTGGCCTCAGGCTGCAGCCTCCTGCAGCTCTGCCATCAACCAAGGAAAAATCATCCTTACTTTCCTTTTTTCCTTTTTTCACTAGAGAGTTATGGAACAGCAGCACTAAAGCAGAGCTCACTTGAAAGACTACTGAAATAACATGAACCCTCCCCTAGTTTACACTTAGCATTTACATTTACATTTTGCATTGAATGTGGTGTTTGCTGGTGGATCCTGAAGAATCTGGCCTTCTATTTTCTAATTTTCTTAATTTGAAGAAGACGAATTGCAAGTAAGATGTTTCATGATTGTTTCTGGTCCATTTATTTTACTTTTTCTCTGGGTATCTTCCCATGAATCCAAGAAACATTCAAACAAACACATAAGTGAAGTTAAATAGTGTCTTTTAAGAACAGACGTTGTCCCTGGTGCCCAAAATGGCAGACTGTTTGCTACACTGCTAACTCATACTGCTGTGTGTGAGAAAGACTTTTTGTCTGTTATCAGTGAGAAAGTGCAGCTGTTTGTAGCCCTGGGAATTAGAGAATCCAAAACACCAAACAGCAGTAAGGACAGCAAAGTTCCGCCCCACTAATTTCTGTATCATTCACATGACACTTGTGTGCACCACAGCACATCCCCAACCTTGACTTCAAGATAAGTAAAGCAAAAGATGACTTAAGATGACTTAAGATGAGCAAAGCCCCTCCTTGTTATCCACTCACTTTTTGTACTTTTTTCCCAGTGTGACTTCATTTCTGCTGCCTACCTCTGGATTTTTAGCTGTCTTTTCCCAGCAAATCAAAGTCCCATTTATTTCTCTAGACTGTTTTTCAATGCCCAGACCCATAGGCTACGATCCAACTGCCTCTTAATTTTCCCTTGGATAAGTAACATGAGTGAATTCCAAAACTAAGTCATTACTGCAGCAATTTCCTTATCCTCTTCTAATTAACTAAAGGTCTTTTTGGGAAGAGGAAACCCAGAATTGGACATGATATCAACAAGAAGAAAGCAAAAATCTCCTAGTTCCTGCCTGCTGTCTTGCTACTGAAAGATTCAAAGATACCATTCAGTCCCTCTCTTACAGCAGTGAACTGAATATCTATTATGAACATTTCAAGAATGACTGCCTCCTGAGGTACAGCTCCCTGCCTTCATTTCACGTTTGCTGGCCTGGGTGTGGAATTTCTCAGGGTTTGCAGAAGAAGAGTGCTTATTATGAGGAGCAGTAGTGATGCCCAAGGAAGGAGGACCTCGTTGTGTGAAGTTAATATTACACCCTGAATATGGTGTAAGCCCACTCTGAGCTGATACAAAAGGAAATGGCTAAATACTTCTCAATGGACCTGTCCAACTGATGCCCATTTTAGGTCTCAGATCTGTCACTCAGGAAAGTGACCTGTATACTCTGTATTCATTTTTGCCAAAACAGCGTGTTATTAGTGTCACTTGATACTGGTTGATGAGAGGAAACTGCCACTGGCTTTGTGTTTCCTACATCTATTCAGAACTGGTTGTTCCCAAACCTCTGGGGTGGTTCCTCTCACATGTCAAGGTTTCTTATCAAACCCACAATTAAGGACATGAAGGGCAGGATTCTCCTCTCACTTTAAGTAGGTGTCTGGTCTAAACAAACCCTTTGATCTTCTCTAAAACCAATAGAGAAAAAGAGGTGCCTCCGCAGGGTGGGGTGATGCACTGGTTGCTCCTACAAGGATGGGATGAACTTGGCATATCCAGGCTCTCTCAGTGGGTGGTTAGACAGCTGCCATAGCTCAGAGACACCTCCTTCAGCTCCCTAAATTTGAATAATCCACCCCCAACCCTTCACCTTAATCTGACAACATCCTGGCTCTGAACCCTTACAGCCCAGTTTAGTGTAGTCCTATTCCAGCCTACAACAGCCAGACTAATGTCGTGCCTGGTCTGCAGCATAAAGATCACACTACACATTCAGCTGCTTTGATGGGCTCTCCCTGAGCCCATCAAAGGGACCCAGGTCAGCACTTTACCAGGCACCTGCCTCTGTGGTGTTTCATGAGTTAAACCAGATTCTGATCAGCAGCAGATGCTGCACCTCACTCTTGCTGTGATCAGCATCTGGCAGAGAGAAAATGGCTTGAACTAGACTCTGGAAAAATTAATTGCTGAAATTTAAGTGACAGAATAATAATTATTATAATTGCAATAATTGCAATAATTGATAGTAACGGTTCCTCTTAGCATGCCCCTGGGGAACTTGCATAGCAGGCCAGCTCTGCGAGGTGCTCTATAAACACACAAGGAGAATTTCCTGGAAGCAGGAGCACAAAGCATTCATGGTTCCTGTTCTCACTCTTTGTTATCAGCTCTGTGTGCTGCCAGAGACAGGCAGCAAGATTAAGAGAACCTTCAGGCTGCCCAGTTTTGGGTTCACGTGGTTACCTCCCTTTCCTAATGCAAGGTGTGAAACACTAGGAAGCAGCAGAAGTTCAGGGTAAATGCATGAAAACAGTGAGACCAGTTTCAGGCAGTGGTCTTAGGGAGCAGCCAGACGTGGTTTGCCAGTACTGGGGCAAAACAAACACGGTGAAGGGACTTCACAAACACAAGCCCCTGGGGGAAAACACACAAGGTGGTTGGTTTGGGAGTAGCTTGATTGGGGGATGCCAGGATTGTGAGGCAATTGCAGGTGGAAATCCAATGCCCAGTTCTGGGAGAGGATTGACAGGGAGAAATCAGCCTCATGCAGCCTTTCCATATGTGCACCATCAAGACAAAATTAGTGGGTAAAGGTGCTAAAGTGTTCACTGCTGCCTCTGTGCCCCCAAAGGCCATCTGCAGAGGGCAAAGGAAAGGACATCACAGCAATTTTTCCTTTAGATATATTTTCAACCTAAACAGAGGTTTCTGGTGTGCAGCTCTTAGTGGTCGTGTCTTAGAAACGTGGTGGAGAAAGGGCCATGGATATTCAGGGAATTTAAAGCAGGCAGTGCAATTATGGTAATTGGTTTTGACCTCCTGAAGGACCTGATCCATGGAATTACAGCAGTCCTGCATGGAACTCGTGACTGGGCACTGACATGGGATGTGCATTTCAGAAAGCCATCTAGTCTTGACTTCAGAACCTTGAGTGATGGATAATTTTTCCATTCTTGGAAATTGCTCCAGTGGTTAATTGCTCAGCCTATTAAAAAAAAAAAAAAAAAAAGAAAAAAAAAAAGAAAAAAGAAAAAAAAAGCTGCGCCTTATATCCACCTTTAATTTTTCCATCTCCAGCTTCCAGCCATTGGATGTCATTTTGCTTTGTCTGCTCAATTAAAGAGGACTGTAATATCAAATACCACCTTCCTGTATAGGTACCTATAGGTCAAATTACTTCTTACCCTTCACTCTGGTAGGCTAAATAGAATAGATTTCTACACATTCATTTCCAACTTTTCTTTTTTCCTAGGCCTGCCATCATTTTCACAGCTCCTTTTTTCAGCCATTCAGTTTTTAACACCTTTCCAAAAGCTGAACACCAAACTTACAGATAATCTTCAAACAAAGATCTTGGCCATGTCTTATATACCAAGAAATCGTGGATGGCTCCAAAAGCTCCACACCTCCCTTGTCCTGAGCAGCTGACAACTTGACACAGTGCTCCATGTGATGGCTGAACAGAGCGCAGGAGAGGGGATGCATCAACTCCCTGACACGCTGCCAATGCTCTTCCTAATGCATCCCAAGAAACCACTGGCCTTCCTGCTCCACAGGGAACACGGCTGGCTCAGGGGGAGGCTCTTGTCCACCAGGACCCTGAACTCCTCCTCCCCCAAAGCTCTGCTTACCACCACGGTGTTCCCCACACCACACAGGCTTATTGCTCCCCATGTGCAGGACCTGCCCTTGCCTTCACCAAATTGCTCACAGATCCTCTCGGACACTTCCTCCTGCCCCTCAATGGCCTTCTGAAGTGTTGCACAGCACTCGGGGGTAAAGAGCAGCATCCCTGTGAAGATGCCAGGGAATGAACCCAGGATCTCATGCTAAAAGATGGAATTTTTGTCTATTTAAAAAAAAAAAAAAAGGTTGGGGTTTTTTTCCCATTTAAAAACGTCTTATGATTGCCCAAAAGATCCCGTGGTGAAGCCTGAACATTGACTAACATATTTCTAAAAACCCAGAAACTTAAGAAGTAAACGAAAGCAGCGAATGAAAGATATAGAAATCTAATCAAAATCTGAAAATATGCGAAGGAGTAATTTTTCTCTCCCCAGTACATTTCCCAGGTTGAAGAGTGGACTAATTAAAGTGCAAACATTCATCTGGGCTCCACAATTTTGCCCTTATTTTAAAACCCCTCCCTGTATGGCACTGTACTCTGGAGTCCTGTGGATCTTTGGTTTTGTAGGATCCTGAGGGATCCAGTGCTGAGTGAATAGCTCAGAGCATCCCAGCCCTGCAAAAATCTGGTCAGATTTTTGAACAGACAGCACATGGGGAGGAGCATGAACACAGCACGCACAGAAATCTATGACTTCTGAGCCTGCCAAAACCTGAGAAAGAGTTAATACAGCAAATGGGATAAAGGGCACTTCTGGACATAATTTACTTGGATTTTTCTAAAGGCTTTTTGGTGGAGTTCCTCACAGGAGACTCTTAAGGAAAATAAATATCTGCAGGGTAAGGGGCAGCATCCTGTTGTGGGTCAAAAACTGCTAAAGCAACGGGATACAAAGGGTAGGAGTGAATAAATGATCCCTGGAGCAGAGGGAGGTTAAATGGGAAAGACTCAAGGGACTAGCTTTGGGAGGGGTGTGACTGAAAATATTTATTAATGGTTTGGAGAAGCAAGAGCACAGAGCAAGAGGTGAGATCCATCCAGGTAGCATCATACTGTGGAGGGTTTTATTTGTTAATAGAAGAAGGAAAGAAATTGATGAAAGGACAGAACTATGAAGAACTGTTAGAAGCCCTAAAAGGATTTATCAAACTGGGAGGTGGAAAAGCTGGACAATTGTGAGATAAATGCAAATCTGGGCAGTCATGGAAGTCTGTCTGGGTTTCACAAGGGCTCTGCAGGGATGGGCTGGAGCTTAGCAGAGTCCTTTTAGGGCACAACAAGCCTAGTGATATAGCATCAGGCAAAAGGAAGTAACCAGCTGCTGCTAGAGTTGAGAAAAGGCAAGTTAATAGCAATCCCCCAAAATGTAATTCCCCAAGCTGGTAGGCAAAGATCTTAACCCAGTTCCAGGAATGAGCCTCTCATCATTGGGTCACAGGGGGTGGGAGGGAAAAGAGGAAGTTGAACATCTGGAGGTGTAAAAAAATCCAGTTGTAAAAAATATTCCTGCCATTCTGTAACCCTTGTAAGGATTTGAGGTGAGCAAGTATGAGAAAAACATGGGTGTTGGGTCCCTCATTTCACCACAGGCAAGAGAGTTCAACAAGAGATGTCAGGGTGAACATAGTTCCACCTCCAGCTGGCACAAATCACTGCAAAAGTGGTCTGAGACTGGACTCATGAAACCCTCAGACATCTCAGAGCATCTGCTCTGGGGACAAGAGAACTCTAACACTCCCTTTGCTGGAATCCCAGAGACACCCAGTGATTTCAGCAGTTTATTGTACAAGGGGCTTTGACAGAGCTGGTGAGGTGATCCTGGTGGCCTGAACACCATGGTAATGCTCAGAGCCTGGAAGAGGAGTCTCATGGTGGGGAAGAATGTTTCAGAGTGAGAAAACAATTAGAGAACCTGGAAAATTTATCATCAAGTGGCTTTAAGTGATGTCTCCTGGCCCTGGTGATTATTCCTAGCAAGGTCTGAGTGCTGAAATCACTGGGCTGGCATCTTGCATGCCATTGCACTGTGTGTTCTGTCCTCATGCCAGGGGGCCAGCCTGCCACTGGTGACTCTTCTGCTAGGAGAAACTGTTCTTGTGTTGACTAGAGAATGCCTACTAAGCCCGAGTTCCTCTGACTGGAAAGCACAGAGCAATAGCTTCGAAGCTTGCAATAGCATGAAATCTGGGGCTGCACTGGTATTTTGTCCACAAACAGAGCCAATGAAATAAAAATATTCCTGAACGTCTTTCCTCCACTCAGCCTTCCTAAATTAAGTTTCTCATTGTTTCACATTTTGGATTCTGCACCACCTGTGACCATAGCTGCACTTTGTTGGTGATGCCTAACTGGAAGGAAAACAGTATTTGCTTGTGAGTGTCCAAGCTCTCTTGGACATGCACTGCCTTTTCCCAGGCCTTCTGTCAGGTATGTTTTCTGTTGCCATTCATCACCCTTCACATTTTGCAATTATCTCAAGAATGTGTTGAGAGGAACCAGCAAACAGGTTCCCTGCTGCTATCTAGGCTGAAGATCTGAGGTGCCTGTGCTGTCTCAAGCCTGGAGCCTGATTTCCAGCCAGCACATCACAAGCAGCAAACAACCACCTCACCACGGCCTTCCATGCTGCTCTCCATCCACAGGCATGGCCATCAAGACTTGTTCCTTCGAAATTGCTTCAAAGCACGCTGTTAGAGCTCCTCAGAGCATGTCATCCTTCACTGCCCAACACACCAGGATGTCATTTGCTGTTGCGGCTGAGCTTACTTTGGAATAAAACCTCTCAATGCAGTGAGTTTCCAACTGGCAAATGGCTGCCTCTGGGCAACATGGAAACCTTCCAACTCAAGTGTATGTGTGATTGCTGTATCATCTCAGCATTTGGCAGTACTTATCCCCACAATGCCCTTGCAAGGTGGACAAGTGGAGCTGAACTCCTTTCAATGATGGGGAATTCATCCTCCCTCAAACCCAAACTGCTTTGCTCACAGGCATCAACAAAACTCCTGGTGGAGGAGACTTGAAAGCAAGCCTTACTCTTTCTTACTTCTTAAACTCTTCTTCACCCAAACTCTTCACAAGATTTAAAGTCTTTTAAATCTGCTGATTAAAAAAAATATTCCATCTGCTGCATTGGAAAACATGTAAGTAACCCTTGCATTTTACCTCTCGCCTACTTTCCCCATGACAAAATCCAGCCAGAGTCGAGGATGAGGAGCATTTTCAACCAACCACAGCAGGAGCATATTGGCAATCAGTTTTAGGGGGGCTGTTTGTATCCTCAGCAATACACAGAGTTCTCCTTTCAACAGTTTTCCTGCTCCTTTAACAAGTTGTGCAAGTTTTATTCTTTATCCTCAGAAAGCCTTCACAGTGTCCTCAGAAGAAACCATTTCTTCCATGACACATTGTTGTCAGGAGCGGCTTTCCAGGTTTAACTGCATGATGTGATAACTGAAAACAAGCAGAAACAAGATTATTCAAGCCATAGCCCCCGCTCTTCAAGTGTGTTGTCAGGGACTGCGGCTTTCAAAACTACTTTCTCTCCCCAATCTCCTGATTTCAGGAGTGAGCACAGATTCTCATGGGTTTTTTGGACATGGCCTTTAATACCCAGGCTCAGCCCTCACAGCTCCCACATTGTACTGACCTTTTGGCCATGGTAGAGATGCTTTAAAACACTGACAGAAATTCAGAAATCTTGGGGCCAGATGGGAACTTTTGGATGTGTTCTTCAAACCGGCAGTATAACTCGTACAACAGAGTTTCATCCAATTATGCCAGCACGGAGCCTAGGAACATGTGATCATTGCAGCTGGTTGAAAAAATACTAATTACTTTTCAGAGGATATACACATTATAGATCAAATATATATGCTAACATATGCAAATTTTCTTGTGTGCAAAAAATAAAAGTCTAGGGGGTTCAGGATGTTTTTGCTGTCAGTGTGCATGTCAGTTTGGAGCATTAAGAAAATGTTCCTGAAATAAAAGCCATCTTTTCCTTCCTGGTCAAATTCCTGAAAACAGTATCTAAGTAAAGGCTCATTTTGTTTAAAAAAAGAAAATGTGAACCAACTCCAGCTGCTTTTCTACTCTGTGACCTTGAGGGAGCAGTTCATGTGTCTAGTGGAGGTTTCCAGCTCCTGAGGAGACATCCAGGAGATCCCACCTGGCCTTTTAAGGGCGCAAGAGACTCTCCTCTATTGTATCCACCAGTCCTGTGCAGATGTTTTGGGTCCTTGGGGGTGTCCCTAAGGGCACCAGAGGCTGTGCCTTCACTGCAATAAAACATGTACAACATCACAGCAGAAAATGCAGAGCAGTTGGGAAGCTGTAGTGTACAGAGAGACTTGCTGATGAATGCCTCCATCCCAGGCTCACAAATAATTTGGAGACAGTCATTTTAATTCCTGTGGCACCTTCCATCCTCAGCCACGCTGCTCCCCACAAGTCATCTGGATGACAGTCTCTGCATGAGCCGCATCAGCATTTAGCTGGTCTCAGCCCATCACAGCCTCCAGGGGAGCACATTTGCACAGAACCTGCTCTTGCTCCCCGGGCAGCCAGGGTGCTGCGGGGTGCCACCCTCCCTCCTAAAACTGCTGCACAACAGGGCCGGCAGCTGACTGCGGTTCCAAGCACAGGCAGGGAAGCAGGCATCTCCAGCATTTCCTACCCCTCCTGGTGCAGGAGGCTGGTTCCACCAGGAGGCTGGTTCCACTTCCCTGAGTGTGAAGCGCCCAATGGAATACTTGCCTGCCTTTGTCACCCTTTTCCCCCAAACCTCTGGGAGATGTGAGGGCCTCCCATGCTATGCAGTGTCATCCCCTCGTGACCTTAATGCAAATTGTTTGAGACTAAGGACATAATAGGAAAGAAGCTGGGAACTGAGCCATGCCACAAGGATAAGTGACTTGTCAGGTTATTGCAGTTCTATCTTGTCCTTTACACAGAGAACAGCCTCAGGATACTGAGGCAGGACTGCCAGCATGTGCATGGGAGGGACATCAGAGAGGTACTGGGAACAAGGTGGCCTGCCAACACTCTGTCCAGAGGGCAAGAGAAGGAGTCACTCACCATGGAGGACATGATGGGAAGCCCAGGACAAATGTGATCCACCTCCCTCAGAGTTGGCATCCTTGGGAAGGGTTGTGTCCCACATGACTGATAACACCCCCATGGTGTGTGGCTCCAAGTCCTTGGCTCAGCCATCAGCATCCAGGAGGAGAATCACACTCACCATGCCACCAAGGGGAATGATTTCTGATTTACAGGCAACACTGCCTGGAAGGGTCCTGGAGTAGGGGTAAGGTCCTGAAAAAATGTCCACCCCCGCTGCTCCCTGGCCAGTGAAATGCCTTCAGGGAGGGATGCATTGTGATATTTGCAGAGGGCTCAAGGCCATGAAAGAGCATGACCCTTCAGAGAAGAGGTGATGACACACATGACACTACCTAAATTTCTCTGAGCCTCCCCCTAGCACCTAGAACACCTCCTTACTTTCAGGACTGTAGGGATTTTTTGTACATTCACTGGGCTCCATCTTGCATGGTGAAGTAGGCAACTCAGAGAGCTGTTTTTTCCAGCTCATGTTTTCTGAGTTTTAAACACTTAGAGATTGCCTTGAGTATGGCACTACTTACATCTCAGTGAATGCCACAGCCCACATGCTCCCAAAAATGTGGTCTTCAATGTACCACACTGACTTCTTCCTGGAAAGTCTGGCCAGGAACACATATCATCATGGACATAGTGACACTTCTCACTGCAGAGCCCCAGGAATATCTCTGCTACAGCAATTCTTTTTTTCCTGGCTTTCAATGCTGCTGGATGACATTATTTTGATTAATAACGTATTCTCCCATGCTGGAGCCCATGGGTCACAGACTCCTCCAGCAGAGAGAGGCTCAGAGCTGATGGCAGGTGTCAGCAGATGGGGAACCAGTGTAAATGAAGTCATCAAAGATTAAGAAAGAGGAAAAGAAAGCTGCAGGGGAAGGAAAAGCTTTTTTCATAGTTGGCAGGTGGGAGGGGAGGAAGGAGGGAAGCAGGACAAGCTCCATGCTGAAGCATTAGAGCCCCTTCCCTCAATACCCAGTTGCTTGACTTCAGCTTCAGCTGCTCACAGGTGAATGATTACATCATGTTTTGCTCCCATTTGGATGTACTGGGGGTGAGTTTCCCTCCTTGCTCCTCATCATATCTCCTGGCACCTCATGTTTGTCCACCCTTCATCACCCAGTGCTGGGCTTTGCCAGCCAATGAGAGCTCACAAGACCCAGTTTTAAAACCTTGGTAAGTCCTCTCCACTCTGCCTTTAGCCACTCTACCTCCCAGCAAGGAGCAGGGACCTGTGGGAATTGAACTAAACCATCCATTTCTCACCCACCACCCAGCAATCTGCCTCACTTTCCTCACTCCTCAGCTTCCCTCAGAGCACCCTCACAACTAGGCAGCAATGCTGGCCCAACCCATCCTTGCAAACTGCTTTCCAATCCCCGAGGAGAATGGCAAAGTATGATTAATATCACTATTTATTTTGCAGGCATGCAGGAGGTAAAGGTGGAAGTGCTGAGACATATATTTGATTTGGCAAATTAACACATCATAAGACATAACCATAAAAAATGCACAGCCTCCTAACATTGCTCCACTTCTTCCCCCCCCATCCTTGCTGGATGAGCTGTAATGAGAGAATAAGGTAAGAGAGCTGTCAAGATAATCTTTCCTGTTCCACTCCATGTAGTTGCAGGGATGGAAGTTGCAAAAATAACACATTTTGCAGTCTTCAGGCTAGACCTCGCCATTAGTGGGAAAGGCTGCACAGCCCTGCTGCTTTCAGGCACTTGCTCTGTGTAATGAGTGCCACCCACTGAGGAGTGAACTGTTCTCCATCCCTCTGCTTTCCTTGGTGAGATCACCCTGCCCAACAGAGACATGCAGTGGGAGGAAGGCAGAGCAAGACAGCATCTACCTCCTCAGCAAGGCTTGTCCTCAGAGTTCCTCCCCCAGGCAAGCACACTGGGCTGGATCAGCTGTTTGTGGAAATCCTGGGGCAGATTTGGGACAACTCTCCTTCCCGGGGTCTGATGCTCTCTTGCTTACCACTGCCATTTGGTGGGAAGGTAATGAGAGGTTTTGGTGCATCATTACAAGAGCACACTCACATCCTGGTTGAGTAGCCAGGAGGTGCCAAGGGTCCCACTGGGGGCAGGTCCCACCTCCCCAGAGCTGGACACAAAATCTGAGGCACTTCAGCCAGAGACAACCACCTCCACCTTCCTAGGCATGGAAGCCTTCCTTGAGCTCCCTGCTGTAGGGTGAAGTTGACCACAGAACAGGAGAATTTTATTTTTCTCCATGGATGCGAAGGTAAACTTACTGATGACAGATATCAACACTTAGAAGGTGGAATTGCAGCACAGCTGCCTAGAGTAGGGGTATCATTGCTAAAACCAGGATGTCTCTCCAGCCTGGTGGGCCTGTGTCTGGGGCAGGTTGGCCTGAGGTCTTTTACAGCCAGGAGGAGAAAGCTGCAAGTGGCAGGTCTGGCACCATGCCACGGGATGAGGTTTTTAGTCTCAAGGCTAATATTGCACCACCAAGACTGACATGGGTCACTGGGGAAGCTTCCCTCCCTGAGGTGGTCATCAGCCAGTTGGGTCTGTCAGCGAGATGCTGAAGCAGGACAAAAGTGGGCAAGAGACAAGGATGCATCAGGGAAAAGGGATGAGAATGTCCAAACCTGAGCTGTGATTTCAGGTTGTGGTTATGCCTGGTGATATCACTGGCTTCTTGTGTGTTTCAAGGCAGGACTCAGTTGTCTCCATGCGTTCAGGAGCTCAGCTGGCTCTTGCAGGAAAGGTCTGACTTTTCACACTCACCTTGCAGCTCAGGGCCAGTGAGAACTGCCTTCTGCCATTCCCAGTTCTCCAGGCACTGGTCAGAGAAGCATGAGCAGCACTTTTCCTTAAAAACAACACAATACAGGTTGAAATAAAATGCCAGCTTAATTCCGAATCAAGGGGATTGTCATTCACAGGCTGCTGCTTGCTAACAACACTGACACATTTCAAGGCAGAGCTGGAAGCTTTTCTCTGGGATACTCTGTGCCTAAGATTATCCTCTTGATGCTCTCTAGTGGGAAGCAGCCACATATTCCTCACAGACCTGGGAACACACAGATGTCCAGAGGGCTGTGTGGCTTCATCACCGGCACAGGATTTTTCCATGAGATGATGGAAGGATGTCTCCTTACCTGAGCAATGGCAGATGTTGTGCAAGGAGTGCTGAATTCCCAGCAAGAGACATCCACAAGAGCTTCCAACCTGACTGATGGCACAGTCAGTGCTGCAGAGGGTGAGGCCAGCTGGGATCCTGAGAAAATACAATTTTATTTTCATCCAGCCACACCAGGCTCAGGCAACCCAAAACCAGGGAGAGCTCTCATCCCTGTGCAAGCTGGGGACTGACCCTGGAGCATGCAGAAGGGAAGCAACATTAATAAGAGTGAAACCTAAAGACTGTCTGAAAACACATGTGCTGCTGCCAATAAGGAGAGGAAGTATTTTGAATTCAGTTGAGGCTTTCTCTGGCTCAGGGTGACCTTTAGAGAACCCACATCCCAGTTCACAGTTTCCAGCGGAGCTGGCAATGCAGCCGGCTCTCCATTCTCATCGTGACTTCTTTTTTTTTCTTTTTCAGCTGAAATATTTATGCAGGTTTTTAGGGGTGTAGCTTTCATCACTCTAACTGAGAGGAAATGGTCATATCACAAAGCAGGTTACAGTATATGGCCCTGGGGATAGCAATGCCTTTGGTAACACTTCTTCCCATGGCCTTTCTCCTAGGTAACCTAAGAGCAGGAAGGTTTCTGAAGCTGATCCCATCAGACCCCACGGAGAGACTTAGCCTAAACATCTGAAGGATGAGAGTCACAGAGAAGAGGGAGCAGAGGGAGAGAGTTTGTAGCAACAGCTTGAAATAGGAGGAATTATTAGGACAAGAACATAAAGGAAGTCAGAGAAATAACACCATCTCATTTACCACTCAAGCACGCAGTGTTTGTCATATCGAAATAAAAACAGTGGAGAATGATTCCCCAAGGAGACCTCCTTATCTGACTGCATTAATGCAAGATAGACCCTTGTGTTCATGCAGGCAGTAACAGAGACACTCGTGCAGACACAGAGGATTGGCTTGAGGATGGGAAGGGAGGAAGGCAAGAAATCTTTAATTTTCACTTGAAGAGCAACAAGCAAGTGCATCGTCACCTCTGTGCTGCCCACAAGAACAGACACCACCCATTTCCCCCCTGCTCCATCTGTAAGAGAAGGGCTCTGGCAGGGAAGGGCTGTCTCACTGCATGTCCATACCACAGCTTGAATTCAGCAGGGAAAGTACCGTGTGGGATGGTGGCAAGAGAAATCTAGTGAGTGCAGAGCTGGTCCTCAGCTTGCCCAATGCCCTGGGAGAGCCCACAGGGATGCTAGAGGCACCACAAGCCTCAGGACAACAGAGCCATTCTGCCCTGCTCAGCCAGCCCTGCAGCAGGACCCAGAGCCTCCTGGAGAGGAGCATTCAGCTGTGCCCTGGGCTTGGCTCTGAGAATCTTTGCTGCCTCTATTGAGGTTTTCCCTTCTTTACCACCTGGATAGCTGCTGATTTACACTAATCCTGTGAGCTTTGTCCAGCCTCCAGCTGGCTCAGCCTAGGGCTTTTTCAAGCTTCTGGCAATCTCATCCCACCTCACTCCTTTCTGAAAAATGGGGAGAAGAACAAGTTGTTACCCATAGCTTATAAAAATTTGATCCTGAAAAAACCCTGTTTCCCAAGGTCATCTCTGTGGTGCATTTAGAGATCAACTCTGAGCCCTGCTGCTGATTTCATCCAGTGCAAACACATAACTACCAGCAACCTTGATGCTGCACTGCTGGAAAGTGATGTTTGCAACACAATCTTTTAAGAAGCAACAGAGACCAAGCAAACAGGTGCCCTATGAGCTTGACAAAAACGCAAATCCTCTTCAAGGGGAAATTAGCAAGCACTGCTTCTGGCTGGATCCAATTTATTAAGGTCCCAGAGAAAGCAATCATGAAGAAAAGAGATAAACAATCTTCAGAGAGAACAATTGCAGATCAGTTGTGACATAATCAGGAGACCAGTTTCTCCAGGATGGAGAAAGGGGATGCCAGGCCTTTCTCTCATTAATCAGAATTAAAAGCCAGAAATATGCTGTCTATCTCTGCTCTACAGCAGTGCTGCAATTGATTGCTAATTGTTCTCTTTGAAGATTATTTATCTCTTTCCCTCAGGATCATTCCTTCCTCCCCTCTCTGTTTCTTCCCATAAAAAAGAATGACCCTAAAGTGTCTTAAAAGGAGAATTTGCAGAATGAGAGATGCTTTGCAGTGTCATTACGAGCTCCCAAGCAGCTGGATGGGGAATGAAGCTACCCATTATGGCCACAGTTTTGTCTGTTTAGTGGGAAAGGGCAGATTGTAGCTTTAAGAGAAGCATCAGAGAGTTGATAGATGAGAAATCAAGCTGACTTTCCTTCTTTCTGGCTCTCAGTGCTCTTGGGTTAGGCACCATGTGATGTATGGAGCAATGTTTGGAGCCCTGGGAGACCTAATCTGGTAATGCTGGTAACTGCAGGGTCCTTCAAAGACCTTCCAAACCCTCTTTCTGCTCAGCAAATTAAGCACAGATGAGTCTGAGACAGAAACCGAAGTATCTATGTGTATTTGAGAGCCACCTTATTTTTTATTTAGAGCTTTATAATATTACAGAATTCTTATTTTGGCTGAAGTATATTACTACAGCCAACCCAGGAATGCCAACCAGAAAGTTTGAAATCTGAAGGATGAGAGTTCAATGTTTCAACCCTGTGCCCAGCAAGCACCAGGAATGGGAAGATGCCAGGAATGGCATCATGAATACTGCTTTTTGGGAGGTGGTTTGTAGCTGGAAGGGCAAATACCTGCCCATTACTGTGGTCTCCACATCCTTGGTGCTGCATGGAGAGTGCATGGGTGACCAAGTGTCACAGTGTGGTCCCCTGTGACGCTTGGGATGATGTCCACACCTGCATGTCTGTACGAGACATGGGAGGAGAGGGACTGTGCTGGGGAAGAATGTGGCAAAACCTTCCCTTCCTGCCTGACTGGAGGGAGAGGAGGGAGCCCTGAGGGGCAGCTGTTCTGCCCTGTCCTGGACAAGGAGGGCTTGGCTCTCCTTGGTTCTTCTGGAACAGCTCAGTTCCAAACCCAGCTCGGATGATTACCAAGCTGTTCCCAGCTCTCTGTGCCTGTGATGTGCCCCAAATGCTGCACTAAGCCTCTTCTGGTGCCCTCAGAAACCATGTCTCTTTTGTTTAGTTGTTTCTGGTTTTTTTCTGGGTCTTGAGTGGGGTATTCCTGCCCTTTCCTTTGCCAGACTGTGCTTGTTTTTGCTGCCCAGCCTGGCATGAGCACTGGCTGCAATTGGGTCTGTGTGGCAGAGCATAATTTTGCTCTCCTGGCAAGAAGCAGAAGGGTCACCTCTGTTCTTTGCATGGAGCATAGCTGGTCCCGAGGGCAAGAGGTCTATTTCCTGGTGGAAAGGCTCAGCCTGATGGTTGAAAGTGTGCTATGAAAGCAGCAGTGCTGGGGGGAAATCAGCCTGGTGTGCATCACCTAACTCTCCCCTCACCCTGAGTTAGAGGGAGGGAACAGCACCTATCCCCAAGGGACCCCAATCCATCATGGGAAGGGAAGAAGGCAAAGAAGGGAAGAAATACCCATTGCTTTCACTCAGGCTTGTTTTCCTCTGTCTGTCAAATGGAGATCATCAACCCCAAAGCATTGTCAAGACAAGATCTGTTACTGCATGGAGGCGTGGAGGCCTCAGACTAAAAGCAGCTAGAGAAGGGTAAAGGATGATAATTGTTATTGCAGAAGAAATTCCCAGCTGTGGAATCAACATGCCACATTAACCTTTAAAAATGAGCATCCCAAAAAGGTGAACAGGCCTGGCAGAAGCCAACTACAAGGAAGGGCTTCCCCATCCCACTTGCTCCCAGTTTCATCTTTCCTACTTCAACATCCACAGACCAGGAAAAATCTCCCAGGGTAAAAAAAATGGCTCAGCTCTGGATGGACACACAACTTGTTGCCACCCCTTTGAAATATCTGTTCTCCTGTTGGGTTGCTAGCTAGACCCTGTAAAGAATCCATGCTCTGGTTCTCCCTCTCTGTGTAGTTACACACAGAAGTGCTGGTTTGTGGGATAGGTTACGTTAGGAAAGGACCTTGATTCCTCACTCCAAACTCAGAGCCCAGCTTACTCTCTGCAGTTGGAAAAATATTTTAACTTGATTTCACCTCTTGCTGTTTCCTACTAAGATTCAGAAGGGAAAACACTCTTAAAATGCCTCTTCCACTTCAGTTTCTCCACTTGAAATGGGCATTAATTTTCTTTTTACTTGCAAAGGACATTGTCCTTCACTTCAGGGGAGAAAAAAAAAAAGAAAAGAGATTTAAAACAAAATATGTAATGGTAATGAACCGATTTTGATTAAATTCTTGATGGAAAAATTCAACAGGTCCTTGATTACACTTTTAATGAAAATCAGTGATGCAAAGTAGCCAACAGCACAGAAGTCAGAGCACTCAGGGTAGGCAAAGGGGAATCAGCCTGGCTGAGACTCATTTCAGCTCTCCTGCACCAAGACGTGGTGGTTGGCTGCTGGCCAGTCTTGAGCACTGCTCTTTTCATTTCTTTTCCTACAACCTATAAATACATTTAAAATAAAATTAAGAAACTTGGTTTCATTCCAATTCAAGAGAAAGAAAAAAAAGAAAAGAAAAAAAAAGAAGATGAAAAAATAAGCAAAGAAAAAAAGAAAAGGCAGACTTTTAACAAATGTATTTTCCCCATAAAATGAAACTATTGTTTTCCAACTTTCTGACAGAGCAGGTGTCAGGGTACATGTGACTTGGTGAAAAGGCATGTCAGCTTTGTTGTATGTTGGAGGTGTGCAGAAATCTTCCCTATAACATCATCCAAAGTGTTTTGTACCAGCAAATACTTGGCTTCTGCATGGCAGTAAAAAGGATTATTCTGTAGTTCTCTGCACTGGGGTCATTCGAGTCCTGGTACAACAAATACTGCTTCTAATGAGAGAGAACAGCGCTTGATCTCCGGCTAAAGGCAATCAAAATCCATTTGGCATGGTACATCCAGAGAGGGAGGAGGAGAACAAGAACTCAGTGAACAAAAGGATCCTCAGCAGCACGAGGATCCTAGAGAATAAATGCAGGTGAGAGCTATCAAAGAGTACTGTGAGGGAAGCACCAAAAACAACACAAAGCCCCCACAAGAGCCTCCTTTATCATGCTCTGGCTCAGGCTGAGTGATCTCCTGGTGCCCGCAGGGGAAGCAGAAGGCAGATTGTCCTCTTGTGTTTCATTCCTGAGGTGAAGAGTGGCCCCTTCCCCTTAACTGTCCTCCCTGGAGGTCACTCTTCGTGGAGATAAAAGCACCTGGACTGCACACAGGCTTCATGCTGGGTCCTGGTGACTTCTGCTCCAGGGGGTCATCGAGGTGATGCCTCAAAACACAAGAGACTTCAGTTGGCAGGAGCCTAGCAGGTCCAGGCATTGCATGAATCCATCAACAGCCCTGCCACAGCTGGGGGTGTTTGGGAGGTACCTGGTTGAGGAAGGTTAGTCATAATCAGTCTGTTAACTTCATTGTGTTGAACAACCAAATGAACAAAGACAAAAGGCTCCTGTGTGGCTGGGAAGACACAAGAAAAGCAGAAGTCCTGATTGATACAGCTTGGCGCAGTTCTGTGGAGGGGTGAGCTGGGGAGGAGACATGGGGAAAGTGACATCAAGCCTTTAACCACCATTGCTGGTGCAGGGGAGCACAGGCTGGTGCTGCCTGTTGCAGGACATGCACAGTAAGCTGAGGTTTTGGGAGCCAAAGCAGCCACAGGGATAACCCTATTGCACATCACAACACGATGCTCCCTCCTCCTGCTGCTGCCAGGCTGCAAAGCAGAGCCATGAACCCAGTCCTCTCCAGTGACTACAGGAACAAGAGATGGGCTTTGTCTCTGTCCTGTAACACAAATGTGACACTTATGCTTTTACAATCAACAGAACCTGTGTTTTGCCTCCCCTCTGTCTGTGAGGGAACAGGGCTGGACAGTGTCTGGCAGGCTTCAGATGCCAATTCCCTTCAGTCACACAGGTCCTCCATCAGGCTCTTCCCTGTGGTACTGTTACTGTCTTCTTGGTGATAAATCACTCTGTACAGGGAGCTCAGGTGGAGAAAGGCGATAGAAACTGCCAAAGGGCAGCAAAGGGAGGAAGGAGCCATCCTCCATACAGATGTGCCTTGTACCAGAGTTAAAGGAGAAACAACATGCCACATCAAAGAGGGGAAATTAGAAATATAGCAAATATGTCCCTCCACTCTGCAGCTATCACCTGGGAGTTTGCATAAAGTTTATGACACTCTTTCATTGCTAGAAGCCGGCAGTAAAGGAGCAAGACATTTATTTTGCAGCTTGGCTCTGCTCCTTGAGCAATAAATGCTGCTGCGTCTAATGCACAATGTAGAGCCAGGTCAGCAAGCATGCTGTGCCTCTGCAGGAGCAGGGCTGAACACTGCAAGGTGGTCCCAGGGTGCTGATGCTCCCAATTACCTGGAAACACCCTGATGGATGACAGCAGGGAGAGAGAGACAAAATTAATGCATCAATGCAGGCCTGCAGTGATGATGAGGTGTCTGTTCCACCATGGCAGCTGCATTCTGTGGAGAAGAGAGGACAAAACAGGGCTGTGATGATTTTATAGCTGAGGATCAGTGGGGTCACTGAGGTGTACCACTGCCCCATTTGTTTGTGGAGAAACTGGAACATGACCAGGAAGTCTTCACATCCACTGAGCACCTCCCTTCAGCCCCCACAGCCACCCTGACACCCAGCTGGGGACAGTCACTGTAGAGCAGAGCTGGGGGCAATGCAGATCCCCAGAACACAGGGACATAGCAGAGGCCATCAGACTTTTGACTTTGTTCTGCTCCTGGCATGTCATAACCCTTTGCAGCTGCTCCCTGGTGAGGTTAGAGATTATCCCACTCAGAGGGACTTCAGAGTGAGCAGCAAAACAAGACGGGTGGGACCTGTCCTTGTCCTCTGATGGCAGCAACACAGAGGGTCTTTGGAGGAGCTGGTGACCCTCAGTACTCTCTGTGTTTGCTCAGGGGTGACGTGGCCCCAGAAGGGACATAGCTAGGCAGAGCCAGTCACAGGGCAGACCCTAGGCTGGCCTAAGCCAGGTATCAGGACTCTGAATGATCACAGATATCTGTTTATTCTCATTTCTCTTCCTGTAGTTATATGAGAGGCTCAGTGCAAATTTTCCAAGCTCTGAGTAGAAAAAAACCCCACCGTCTCAAAACACTTCACTTTGAGAGAAGCAATACAGCTTGGTGTGGGAATGCCAGCCAGCAGGTCAGGACAAAGGTAAGAAGGCAACAGACCCCTTGCAGGCAAGCCTGGCCACCTCCTTCAGGAATACTGTCAAAGACAAGCTCCATGGACAAGCTGTGCTCACCTCTGACACCAGGACCTAGGTAACAGCTTGCCAGAAAGATACAGTGGTGTCCCACAGTGCTGGGGAGCTGAGCTGCAGGGAGAGAGGAAAAAAGACCAAATCAGCACTTCCAGCCCTCCCTCCACAAGTAAACTGCTCCAGAATAAACTTTGACACCAACCAGGTAAGATTGTAATGTCTTAGCACCCTGCAAGGGACAACCAGGATGAAATAAATTCCTCATACATTAAGTTGTGGAGACATGTGCAAGGCGTAGCAGGATCACTTGGTTTTGAAATGCCTCGAAGTTGCATTTCACAGCCTGCCCACTAAATGCCTGCAGCCAGGCTTTATCGCACTTGCACAGAACTTCTGGTGTGACTCCAGCTGGATGCTGCACCCTGGGCACCTTCCAGTTCATTAGCTAACATCTGTCTGACACGGTGTTTGTTTTCTCACCTTCTCGCAACAGGGACAGCCCTGCTAAGGAAGGCTTTTGATCACTGGGTTGTTTTGGGTGCTGGGTCACTCTTCTTTCACTGAGTTGCTGGTGAAGGAGGCAGCCTCTCTCCAGCAGAGTTTTTACACATGCAGGGACTGTTTTTACACACCCATGGTTTTACACACACAGGGGCTAAGCCACCCCTGGAGAACAGTGCCTGAGAACTGTGTTTGTCACTCACAGAGCTGCTCCATCAGCTCCAAGATATACCACAAGGCTGCATCCTCACCCACCCACATGGCTAGGGACTGCTCCAGTCCCAAGGACCTTGATGTTTTTTCTGCTGTATTATGAGTAATGCTTCTCCATACAGTTTGACAAAGTCACTCTCATTGTGCTCACAGTCATCTAGGCCTCATCTGAATCCTGCCCCAAACTCTCTCTGGGGGCTCAGAGAGTCTGATTGCAGGGTGCCAGCTTCCCATGGATTAGCCACATGTGCTTCCAGCCCTGGGTGAATGCATCACCAGAGCATCCCACACACCTCTGCCCACACAGACCAGGCTAGGCTGTTTCACAGTCACCATGGCTCATCTTGGAATGGATTAGTCTGTGAGTCCAAGTTTGGGTCTGGCTGGAGCAGAGCTCCTATTCCCTTCTCTGTGGCCAGAAGCAAGCATTCAATCTGTGTGCTGTCTTCATGTCTGCATCCTGACAGCACTCTCACCAGAGAGCTGTTTGCAGCTGATATAGGCATTAGGGGTGCCTTGGCTGAGCTGTGCTGCCTGCTCCCCTCTCTTCCTGCCCTGCCAGAGCAGCATCTCCTTGCCTGCTCCAGGGCTGTTTCCACAGCTACACAGAAGCACGGGGGCTGCATGTGAAGTAATGCCAGCTTTCTCCTCTTAACCTGACAGCAGCATAAGGAGGAAGACAGAATTCCAGGTGATAGGTAGGCCTGTGGGTTCTTGGGAGATGGTGATGGGGATGATACACCCCAGGCTGGTTTGATTTTGAACCAGACCACAGAACCCCTACCCCAGTCACAGAGGCATTTATTTCCTCCAACTCCACACCCAGCCTGGCTGCACACACAGTGGTGCCTCAGGAAGCTACAGGAAAGCCACCTCAGTGACCTTTTGTCTAACTACAATGACTAGGGCAAGTGCTAGACCTGGGTTTGTCTTCTGGGAACCTTCAGGGGCCTGGTATTCTCTGCAGCTCTCCCCTTCTCTGGTCCCCAGCTGGCACCTGTCCTGATTCGCACGCCCAGAAATTCATGGTACACTGATAACCCAATGCAAACACAGAAATTCCAATATGAAAGGTGGCCCTGAGCTCATCAGGCATCTCTTTGGTGTTGTTTGTAATTCCAGAGACAAACAGTCCTGTGAGCAGTGCTGCCAAGGGCTCCCTGGAAGAGCCCCAAGACCCAGATAGCCAACTGGTCTGTTGATGGGGCACAGAAGAGCAGAGATGTGGCTTTTCCCTCCTGTTCTTCTGGTTCAATTAACATCCTTCTGATTTAGCAGGCAGCTGGGCTGGGAACATTCACAGCAGTCGGGGCTCTGTGTGCCTGGGAAGCCCTCCCATTGGCACGGGACAAGCCCAGGCATCCTCAGCTGCTTTCTGCTTTGAAAAAGAATTCATCCGTGGTGGAAGCTGGGAGGCAGACCAAGTACAGACATTTTGGCATCGAAGTAGCAGGTACTGCATTGTCCTGAGATGCCTTTTTCTCTTCTGACTTGCTGGTGCCAAGCCAGGGGGTTAGAGGGGAGCTCAGACCTGAGAATAATTTTACATCAGCTTTCTATATCCCCTCAGTCTGCATATTCCTACACCACATAAGCCCAACTCTGTCAGACCTTCTCACGGCATCAAAACATTTTGCTGCTGTCCAAATTTTCTGTTGTTCCTGATTTTGTTTGTTTGTTTGTTTAATTATCGCTCTGTGGAAAATTTCGAAATGGCAACTGTTCCATCTCTTTTGGGAAAAACAAGCAGACACTGAAATGTTGGGATTCCCCTTGGAGCGAAAATCCCACGTCTCGGTGGTAGCGGTCAATGCCTTCATCCAGCTGCAGTAGGAGGGTGCCAGGGAGAGAGGCCCTAAGTCACAGCTGCACCCTTTGGTAAAGGCTGGGATGAAGCTTTCTGTGCCCTGGGCATCATCTGCCCTTATCCCTTAGGGAACAGAGCCTGCAACCTGCCAGCAGCTCCCACTTGAAGGCAGTTGGAATGCTGGATCCATGCAGGTCACTTGCAGAATGAGTCCTGTTTCCAGGTTGTTTCTGTAGGGATCTGAAAGTTGTCCCATGTTTCAGGTGAAGCTTTCCTAACACCTGCCCTTTCTGTGTCCTTCTTTTACTCTTGACTACATCACCCCAAATGCAATGATCTGCTCTAGCAGGGAGGTTAGACTAGATTTCCAGACGTGCCTTCCAGCCCCAGCATTCTCTGATTTTGTGATTCTGTAACCTTCTCTGCCTCCTCAATCCCTTCTGGGTTCTGATATCTCTTCTCTGCTTTCCCACCAGGAATCTCTGCTCTTTCCATGCCCCAGAGTTTCTTTCATTGCCCTGAAGCTGCTCAAGGCTTTGGGTGGATGAAACAGGTGGGGGAAGGTGTGACCTTTCAGGTGTGCCTGAGATGTGGAAGCACTGTGCCTCTAGAAGTGCACTGTGATGCTGCTTTGCTCTTCCACCTTGCTCTCCACAGAGCTTTGACCAGCAACAGAAGAACCAGCAGTGTCCATTCCCACTTGTGGCAGGATTGGTGTAGGATGAGTGTAGGATGAGTGCTCAGGTGCTGCTTGCAAACAAGAAAATGAGGCCACGGTCAAGACTTATTATGGGATATGACACCATGACTCAGCATTCCTCTGGGACAGCTCTGCTGCCTTTTTTGCCCTCCAGCTTCAGTGAGCTCCAGCACACTGTCTGGCTTGGATCCCTGCAGGGCTTTCTTTCTCCAGACCTTCTCCATCCCTGGACTATAATTCCCCACCAACCTCTGCCCCCTCAGGGCTGTTTTGTCCCCCTCCTCTAATCACTATCACTTAGGGCTGGCTCTGCTGTGGTCTCAGCATGCAGCTGCTGGCCCGCAGCACCATAACTGCCTGAGTCCCAGGACTCAGCAGCAGCTCCTCTGAGAAGACAAATCGGTCATTATGCATCTGAACAAATAGATTTCATATTCCAAATGGAGAGATCTGTCAGCAGCTCCATTCCTCTGGGAAGCCATGAATGTCAAGCCATTTAAGAGCCCTTTCCTAATGATGCCCCTGGTGAGCAGCCGTGAAGACGTATAGCCCCAGAGCTCAGCGAGGGTTTGCTGGAGACTATCAGGGTAGAGGGGAAGATTAGGAGGCATTAGCACAGCAGAATGGCTCGTTCAGCACTTCCTCTGGAGTCCTGCACAGCAGAAAAGGAGCACGAGGCATGGGCTCAGATTAATGGCTCCTTCACAAGCCAGCTTTGTCTTCTGACAGAGGAGAAAAATGATTGCACACACACACACACACACAGGCACGCACACGAATGAGGGGAGATGGGACGTTCTGCCTGAGTTGTACATTTTGTAATGGAGAGCCTGGCTGCAAGGAGAAGGAAAAGATGAAGTAGGGTAATGGGAATGTGATCCCTCTCTGACCTGCTGTGATGCTTATCAACTGCAGACCCTGCAAGGTTTGTCCTGGCACTATTCCCTCTGCAATCCATAGTCCTGTAAAAGGCAGCTCTCTGCTGGGTTGGGGGAAAGTCACCCAGGTTTGGAGACCCTCTCTCAGGCCAGCAGAATGCAAGAGCTGACTGTGAGCCCCAGCAGCACTGACAGGGCTAGAATGAGCCAGGAGTCTCCTGCAGCCAGGACTGTCCCCTTGGGCAGGGACCAGGGCTCCCTGCTTCCAAAGAGCATGGAGAAACAGCAATGTCTCAAGCCCATCCATATGGCAAATCCATGGCTTTCTCCCACTGCCCACATAGGTGCTCCAGCCTGGAAATCAAACATTTTGCATTGAAAACAGTCAGGTTGTAACACTGCCCTGGACAGGCATCCCCACCCATGCCCTTCTTTGCTGTAATTGGTCCAAATCTGCAAGGAGTTCCAGTCTCCTCAAAGTAGAGTTTTTTGGCAAATTGTGGTTTTCCAGGAAATATACCTGGAAAAGTCTCACTAAGCTCTTTGGAAACCTCTTACAGATCTGTTATGTGGAAAGTTCTTAAAAATAATTAGTTGTGTTTTGGAAAAAACAAAACAAAACAAACACTTTCACACCAAGTAAATTTGACCAGAATAAACACCCGGCTTCAAAGAGCACAGGCAATTTTAATCAGCATTCCCCAACACCCCTAAACTTACACACTCGTGCTGATAACCACTGCCTGTATACAAAATGTGGCAATATCTTCTTCTAAATGTGTATACCAGCCTGCTTGTTATCTCTTCAGATGATGCTGTTTGTATTAAGGGAAGAAAAATGCAAGTATCTAGAGGCCACCTTTAATAAAGTATTTGATAGAGTGCCTTGCAAAACCATACCTGGCAAATGAATTCGAATTGGAGTGGATACAAGCTGAGACACCTGACGGAAATTTGGCTAAGAGGTGTGTAAACACAGAGCCATGATAAACTACAGGGGTCTGCTTGGGGAGAAAGGTGTCCAGGAGGTGCCACAGGGATCGATGTTAGAGCTGGTCTAGTTTAACATCTTTATTAATGACAGGGAGGGAGAAGTAAACAACACATTAATAACATCCTGGGATGATACTGAACAGCACTATTCCCTAGACAGAGCCAAGAGAAGGAATTTGCAGAGCAAGGGCTGACCCTGCACAGCTTGGTTGTTGTTATCAAGGTCAAGGGATATATTGGGTGCAGGAGGTGGGAGAAGGACCACAAGGGCGGAAGGAATTCAGAAAAGGAAGCCAGGCAGGAAGCATAAGATGAGTACTGTAAGATAACTTAGGGAAAACAAGGCACTCTATTGGGTAAAATCCCATTCCTTAGCTGCCTCCAGTCCTCTATTTTGCCCCGAGAAGGACACTACAGATGCATGCAATGGGCTGTACAAATTGGCAGCTATGCCTCCATACCTAGATGCTCCCTTCAAGATGATGTGCCCCTCCAAGGAAGCTTCAGGCAAGTGCTTAAAATTAGAGATGTTGTCTATTCCAACACCAGAGGTACTGCATGAGTCCAAAGGAGCACTGTGCCAGTAAGACAGATAGATGGCAAGCATGAAGAGGTCAGTGAGATCCCTGCTTTTGGAAACCAGTAATTGCTTAATACTAGCAATTGTCATTTTATTTCATTTATGTCATCTTTTGGAGCATGGTCCTGGCTAGGGAAATACACACACACACACACACACACTCAATTCTTCAGAAATACTAATTTTCCACATTTCAAGGGAATTATGAGCAAAATTCTTGGGGAGGAAGATGAGGGCAGAAAAATGAGATGATCAAAGTTGAGCAAGTGGGAGACAGTGGAGGAAAAAGCCACAAAAAAACCCCAACTGTGGAGCTGGAAGAAAAATCAGCTTTGCAAGGAGAGACTGAAAATTCTTGATCTGTTTAGCTCATCAAAAAGAAGATTGAGATTTAACTGATTGCAATGTGTAAGTACCTTCCCAGGAAGAAAATACAAGGTGTGAAAGGCCCTTCAATCACATGGGGAAAGGAACAAAAGAGCCAACAGCTGGAAATTAGGGTCAGACAAATTCCAGTAAGACGTAAGGCCCAGATTTGCAGCAGAAAATGTGATCAGATATTCAGTCAAAATCCCAGGGACGTGGTAACTTCTGGGACGTGGTAATTTCTTGACATCTTAAAGCAAGGGATGATTTTCTGTAAGATGCTGAAATACTGGACGCTTTTCAGAAGAAACCAGATGCAGCTCCCTGCTTCACACAAGAGGGCTGTGCTGCAAAGGGGGTCATGAGAGATGACCTGTAGTTTTCTTCCAGAATTACTTGGCTGGAAGAGGATGTTTAAATACCTTATGCTGTGTCTCATTCCTTTCCATTCCACAACTGCTGGCATATCCTCTTTACACTCTTAATTACAGATCTGCATTCATCATCTTTTGTTCATTCCAGATCCTGTGGAGTACTTGTTTTTGTCATGTTTGCTATACCATTGTCTTCATTTATCCCACACTACTGTCTGTCATCTCAAAGCACAGCCCGTGGCTCCCTATGCCTTTTCCACACCTGTGGTTAAGATCTCGATAGGACAGTTCCTGTTTTATTCCTAGAACTGCAGGAGCCTATTAAAGAAGGAACCTTATGCTGTGCTCTCTTTAAGGAAAGCTTTATTCTTCTCTGTGCTAGTAAATCTTTTTCTCCCCATTTGTGAAGCTTGCATCCTTTTCAACAGCACAGCCTCTTCTTCTGAGACAGCCTGGTATCAGGTACCCTGAATTCACCTCCTGAGAGGTTCTTGCTCACTCTACCTAATCTAAATGCACCTTGATTTAATGCTCCAGGAGGAGCTTAGATGCTGCCAGAGGGAGAAGCAATGGACTCTGGGGACTGGGACTTGAGGGGGAAGCCAAGGTGGAGGAGAGAGGATGAAGGCAGTTTTTGTTGCTGTTATTTAAGTTAACAAAAAAATGTAGGGCCAAGAGTGAGGGTAGGCTTGACCCTGCCCTTGCACTCTGTAAGGGAGACAGCTGAATGCACTGCTGCTCACATACAGCTCTTGTGCAAGGAGACATCTGGAGACAGGACCCATCTGGATCAGACCTCTCTTCTGGGAACAAGGCTTGTGTGACTTCCTGGACACCATAAAGTTACCAGAAAGGCGAAGGCATATCAGAAACGGGCAGCAGTGATGAAAAGTCTGTGGGGAAAGACCCAGAGCAGGAGTAAAAGGGGGACTTTCCTGCCTGCAAGAACTTGGGAGGGGGAGGGAGGGTAGTAAGGGTCCCCATGTGGATTCACTGGGAGGAAGGGAATGAAATCAGGCGAGAAAAATTGCATCTGAACATCAGGAAATGCTTTCTGTCACACAGATGTACTGGGTTGGGGAATTGCATCCGTAGGCACGGGGTGAGGACATGGTTGCTCAAGACATAATCAGCAAGCCTTTGAGCTTGAAGGGAAATGTCCTGTTGAGGAGTCATTGTCTCAGAGCTGTGCCAAACTGGGAGAGTCCCAGCACTGCCATTACTCCCCCATTGTGTTGATGTCGTTCAGATAGTGCTGCTGGGTGCTCTGTGTAGCCCCGGGACCTCAAGATGTCTGGTTTCACATGCTGGGAGGAGGGATGTGAATCCTCCTTATGGAGTCCAACCTCAAGGTCTTGTGTCCTTCTCCCATGGGTGAAAGATTTCCCCATTTCTCCCATGGGTGAAGCACCATATCTCCCGCAGATATATCTGTTTCCCAAATAAGACGTACTGCCAGCCTGTCCTTTATCTATCTTTTCCTCTTTCCCAGCTGCTCCTCTCTTTCCAGCTTCTCCCTGGATGGCTCTCATCTCACCTGCTGGGGGCCAGTGGTGAGGGAGATGGACAGGAGGAGAATGGCTCCCCAGGGGTTCTGGACACCTTAGACTGATGTCCACACCAGTGCTCCTGCACTGTGATGGATGGGAAGTCACAGCTGGCTGCCCACCTCCAGCTGTGCTCTCCAAGCTCTGGCATACCACCAGTCCACTGAGGTTTCCCCAACAGTTTTATTCTGTGGGATACCAGCTGTAGGGGCTTCCTGACTTTCTTTCACCTTCCCTTGCTCACTGACCCAGCCCCTTGGGCCTCCTTTGGCCAGGGGTGACCATGTCCCCAGGGCAGACCACCCGTACCAGACTGGTGTGCTCCTACAGCAACACCCAACGCAGCAGCCAGCAGCACCATTTCTCCCGCAGATATATCTGTTTCCCAAGTAAGACCATTGCCAGCCTGTCCCTTATCTACCTTTTCCTCCTTTCCAGCCGCTCGTCTCTTCCCCGCTTCTCCCGGAGTTGTGTTGTTGCTATGGTTACCCGTTTATCTTTAAAAGATACATTTCCCCCCACCCCACCCCAGTGCAAAGTGAAATTCCCGAGCTTCATCCTCCGTAGAAAACTGCCTCCCTCTAAAGTGGCACTAATTGAGCATGAAATGCTATGCAACTAAATTACACCATAATTTATTCGGCGTTAAATGATTTTAAGCAGTGGCTCAGGAGTGCTGGGAACAAGAATCACTCCCCTCTTCCCACTCTCCTCACCTCCTCACTCTGCTACCTGCGCCGCAGCCAGGAGCAAGCTGGAGCCCGAGGATTGCATCCTCCGAAGAAGGAGCAGCCCTTAACAGGACAGCCATCACCCCACTGATCTTTTCGGGAGAGCTGGCGGCTTGTTGGGCACTCGCCAGAGAACCTCTGATCACATCGTGATCACTCCTAAGAGTCCTAATTTCCATCAGGGAGCTGCAGGGTGCGGGATGTCACCAGCAGCGTGCAGGATCTGGGTGGTTTTAACCTGCCAGGCTCACATCGGGGGCTAAAGGCTTTTCCTCTTTGAAGAGGGAGAACTTCAGTGCAGACAGTTTTGGCCGGTTTGAAATCGCCTGCCAAATCATGTCGCATTGGCTATTTCTTCATTCCCAGACCACAGATCCTTTCCTCCCGCCTGACAATTGCCCTCCAGCGCTGTAGAATATCAGGTCTCTCACACTGGTGTTTCTCTGCAGCGAGGAGATGCATGTTGTTCCTAAGGAAATAGGAAATCATTTGCTCCCCCTTCTAAACTCCAGCAAAATACCATTTTGAAGAAAAATGCAGAAGTTTCACGTCAAAAATGGAAAACTGAGATGTTCCAACACTCTTCAGAAATATTTTTCACTGTCTTTTCAGACTGAAGGCATTTGACAAAATTGATAAAAATATCAGAACTACCCCCATCAGCACAAGGTGTATTTTTAGACATAAAAGAGGAAAAATTTCATTCAGTGAGAAAAAATGTCCCTGCTTCCACTCAGAATGGAGACAATTTCAGCATTGTGTAAGAGACTCCAGGAGAAATGCATTCTCCTAAATAAGGAAGGATGGGAAAAGTACCAGCAGGATCAGAGGTACAGAAATATAGAACAGCTTCCAGCTTTCTTTTTTGGTTTTTTTTTTTCCATTTTTTCCCTTTTTTTTTCTTTCTTTTTTATTAAATATATGGGGACTAGGGTTAATTGTGACTTCTTCAAGTCAAAGAGTAATTGAGGACAAGAAGCAGTTGGCTGCCCCATAGAAAGGAAGCAGGGTTGCACGAACAAGCAGATTAGGACTCCAGTCTGTGTAAGGCCTGGATGATGATTAAGGATGGGTAGATTAGGAGTTCAGCAAGTCTAAAATAGCATGGAAGAGATGACTGGGGATGGATGCTTTTCTGCCTTCTCTGAAACAGCAGTACATCAAACCAGAAGAAAGCAGGTTCAAAAGAAGCAAAGGGAAATTTCTCTCATATATGGAGGTTAACCTGCATAACCTCTCGCCACAGGACATTGCTGGTGGTAAAAGTGTTATTAAAAAAAGTGGTACAAAAACCACCAGGATTATTTTGCAGGGGGATAATTCTTAAAAAATTGCCTAGTCCTGGAGTGGTGTTTTGTTGCCACTCAAAGATGCTGCTCAGGAAAAAATCATAGAATTGCATTGGTCCTCATTTGAAACACGCTCTTGAGGACATTGAGGTGCTGGGACAGACTATTTAGAGGGATTTTTATGATCTCATGGAGCTGTTTGAGGTGATTCCCATCCAGCAGGAAGAGACTGTGCAGGTATCTGAGCCTTGTTTCAGCAGTGTGGGCACTGACAGCAATCCAGACCTCTTCCCAGACTGTGCAACCTCCTTCTGCTGTGGCAATATTCCAGTGGGAATGGTCAATTTATCCAAAGCAAAGTGTTTCACTTAGAAGTGTTGCCTTTCAGACAAAACTCATTTTAAGGTGAAAAAAAAAAAGAGAAGAGAGAAAGGGAAAAAAGAATAAAAAGAGGATGAGTACTTTGATAAGGTTGAAGTGTTTCATTTGGGTCCTTCTTGAGTGCAGTGTTTCAAGATGACTTCTTCCCCTGTTTCAAAAAGGGAAATGCATTGTAAAACCAAATGAAAAAATATAAAAAAAATGGAAACTGAAGCAGAACTGTTTGAGTCATCCCCACATCTTTTTCCCCTGCTGTTTTCCTTCAAGAAGACGGTTAAATCTCCCTGGCTTTTGTTCCGTCCTGGAACGGAAAACCTCTTAAAACCACTGAACTTCCCGAAGGTTCTCACACAACCGCTTTCCTGCTCTTTGGGATGACCTCTGTGGTGGGAAGCCAAGATACTGAGCCCAGGCCACTGTCCCCAGATAATCCTCCCAGCTCACACGGAGTTGTGCTAAAAGAGGCAGGCAGCTGGTGCAAAAATTTGCCCATCCTTTTCTAAGCAGAAAGGGAAAATGCAAGGCTCCACAAACGTGAGTCAAACGCCTTTCACTGCTGTGAATTTCCCTGAAGATGAGCTCTGAGTGCTGGCACTGAAGATGCAGGGGACAATAATAGCCATGACAGCTCTGCATGCCTGGGAGCAGCCCCTGTGCCAAGCAGGGAGCATACACCTCATGTGTCCACCCCACCAGCACTCACTGGGACCAGCTCTCCATCACTCCTGACTTATCTTCAGGGTTGCTCCTCCACCAGGAGCCTGTGGAATTATGGAAAGGCTCTTTTCCAAGCCCAAATCAGATATGTTGCCTCTGTGCTGGTGGCAGGCAGGAGAAGGACCACATTTTCTCCTGTCAGTCAGCTCTGAGAAATGAAGGAAGATGTTTGCTTTCCTCTGCCACCCAGCTTTGTGAACTCAAGGAAGATGTTTGTTTGCTCTCCTCATCTTTCCTACAGCACTTGGGAGCCCTTCGAGGCAACTTTTTTCATTCCATCCTGCCTCGTTCCTGGAGGTGATTCCCCGCATACAGAAGCCCTCTTGCTACCTCACCCAGCGAGGCCACGCTGTGGTCGACACTCGAAATCCGTGCCTGTAAATAAATAATTACTTGAGAGAAGCTAGGCTCAGAGCTGGGCTGGACAAACAACATTTTTCTCATGGTTTTTGGTTTTGTTTTTTTTTTAAGCTGGCTTCAACAAGAGAGTTGAAAAATATTTTTGCCCCAGAAGTAACATTTTTGGGTGAATTTGAAAGATGGAAAACGTTATTCTGGCTCAAAGAATGCCTTTTGCTTCCCTTCAGAGCTTCCCAACATTTCTTAACGCGATCTCCGCAAACTAAAAAAATACCGTTTTCATGTGAAAATGTAAAAAAAAGTGCAATTTAACTGCTTGTAGAAGGACTTATTTCTGACTGAAGCAGTCCTTTCTCACCCAAATTAACTGTGAAGTTGATACAAAGTTTCAAAGTGCTCTCCTAGAACTGAAATGCAGAAAATTTCACCCAAAGGGTGTCATTTCCTGGCATTCCCATGGCCGCAGAGGTGTCATGCAGGGGGTTGCAGTGCTCCCACGAAGCACCGAGAGCTGTGAGTTTCTGTGCTTTGGGGCTTTTTAAAGTAAAATAACAATCTTTTGAGAGTGAAAGTCCAGTCCTGGCAGAACAGATGTTGTAACTTATCACATTTATGGTGGAAACTTGAGGGCCAAGAGGGAATTCAAACAGCAAATAGTTAACAGCATAAACCCAAATAACGAGAAATATATAACGTGTATCAGAGGACCGAAGGGAGTTGATTGGTCTGAAGGAGCAGCAGGGGGTAGAAAGGAGCAATTAAAGAGCAGGAGGAAGAAGAGGAGGCATTGCAGGGCATTGCTGCATAGCCTAGCGATTCCTTTAAATCCAAAGGAGTAAAAGTATATGATTCTCATTAAAATCAGCTGCTGTCCTGGAGGACCCGAGTGTGACACGTTCTTTATCTGTCTTCTGCAATGACACGATGAGCTGAGGGCAGGGTTACAGGGCCCTGAGGTCTTCTCTAATTAACTGGCCCAAAGTTCGTTAACTCAGCTGATGTGTCCCTGTGCCCTTCTGGGATGCTGAAAGCCAGCCATGAGTCAGTGCACTGAAGTGACACAGGTTGCCAATCTGAGCTGAAACTCTGGGAAACACAGTCCAATGTGGAAGAAGACGGAGAGGAGAGCCACAGGCTCCAGTGAATGTCCCATGTTGCCTCACTAGCAGCTCGCAGCTGCTAAATTCCAGAGTTTCGGCTTGCTGATTATCTCCCTTTTGTCCCCCTTAAACGCTTTTGTTGTTGTGATTAATTGTTTGCCACCGAAGCTATTACTTATGAGATTGTTTGCTAGCTTCTTTATCAGCCGAGCTGAACAGGGGCTTGTTTGTGCGACGCTGAAGCAGCGTGGGAGGCTGCAGAGCTGGATGGAGCCACAGGAGAGGTTGGCTGGAGGAGGCTGTTGGGATACAAAACCGCCTCTGGCAGCCAAAGCCCAGAGTTTCCTGACCACGGGAGGTGCTAGTTAAGCACCGGTGCCATTCTGTCAACCCCAGTCAGTGGTTTGCTCTGATCTAGTATTCATTAAATGCTGTATTCTTCGATAAGTGGAGAATGTATTGTGGAGCTTTAATAAAGGCTGTTGCTCATAACGCTGCTTACCGAAGCCTTTCATCTTCACCCTAATTAATTCATGCTAATTTCCTTGCCAGTTGGATACATCAATTTGAAGTCTAAAATAGAATCTTAGTTTGTTTGTGGAGTTCAACATGTTGCAAAATATAGCTCTCCTGTCAGAAAAAATGTTGTGTAAAGGGAAAGATCCGAATGGGATCCCTACGAACAAGATGTGCTGGGCACTGTGGGTTGGAGAAATGCAGCATTGCTCCAGGGCCACACATCTGCCCCCCCTTCCCCACTGTAGGATCCTAAGTGCTAAGGATCTACACTGTTAGATCTATTAAGGATCTACACCATAGGACTACACTGAAGGATCCTAAGTGTAGTCCTAAGTGCTCAGAGACTCCACTGGGAATCCCCTCTACTAAGAGGATCTTTCCACTGTGCTATTGCACCTTTGCTTTTATCGACACAAAGGCAGGAGAGTACATGTTCCTTCATCTGGACTCCCTCCTGCATGCCACAATCATGTCAGAAGATGCCATTCCTTGGGGTTGGAATGTGGGCTGTTTGGAAGGTCTCTCTCTGACGAGTAGGTTTTTGCCCAATCCAGCATAGGCACTGGGGTGTTGGGGAAAGAGTACAGCAGGGATTGCATTCAGGTTGCTCTCAGAAGTTTTTCTTCCCACCAGGACTACAGCAGCAGCATTCCTGCTGCAGCTTAAGGCATATAAAGTCACAGCTGAGAGGGCTGTAAAGGACACAGAGAGCCATCAGTCATCTCCTTCCCCAAAACTAGTCTTTCTCCAGTCCTTCCTGACAGACATGTTATTCTCAAAGATTCCCCAAAACAGCAAGCCTCCTTTTCTCCAGAAGGTCAGTAAACAGCAAACAAACAAAAAAAAAATTCTTGTCACTGTGATTTACTCGTATCTTGCTTGAAACCTCCTTCCTGCAGTTTAAACCTGTTCCTGCTTTCCTGTCCAGTGGCTGTGGATCATTCCTACCCTCTCTGCTGCCTCATGACTATCCCCCAGCCTTTTCTTCCTCACAACCCCCAGGCTTCCTTTTTCTCTGTGCAGGTCAGTTTGGAGTGACACAGGTAGACTTTCAGACACAAACATGATGAGAGAAGCAGAGACCCAGGAGATACTCACACATGGGCTTGCACACCCACACACGAGTTCTTCCAAGTATGCACAACTTGCATCCAGCCTTTTCATCCCTCAGCATCCTTTGCTCACGGTGCCAGCAGCAGCAGCACAGGTCCCTGAGCTGTCAGAGAAATAACCAGCACTCCCAAAAGCCCAGGTACAGTGGGCTCTGCAGCCCTGGTGAAAAATCCCCTTAGCATTCAAGAGGAGGAAAATTCAGTGTAAACAGTTGTAGAAGTCTCTCTGCTCCTTGCCTTAGTGTGTGGCTGGCTGACCAGCAGATAGACAGCAAAGAAACTGTCCATGCACCCTCAGGCATGATAATGTGCAGGGTAAATTCCAGAGAATTGCAGGAAATTTTGCTAGAAATGTGGCGTGCAAAGAGGTACTGCAAGTTCCAGCTGGTTTGAATTTTCTCTGTATTTATAAAAAATAAATTGATACTTTATTACCTAATCAAAGTAGCTACTCATGCGTTTTCACCTCCCCCTCCCTCCTCAAATTTAGCACGGGTGTTTCAGATGCTAATATAGAGCTCCCAAGAGAACAAGAGAGCCTTTCTGTGAGACTTTTTAAAGACATCTTAGAGGATGCTTAATAAAGAGGCAGCATGGGGTGGTGTCTGGGTCAAAGGCTCGACATTCAGGATACTTGGACTCCTTCCCGGCTCTGGCACAACTCCAGAACAAATGCTCCGTTGCTCTGTGACTCAGTTTCCCCCTCTACCAAGTGAGATCCTAAGCCTGCACTTTCCCATGCTTTGGCAGAGCATGAAGTGCTATCAGAGAGCTAAAATTTCTCCCTGGTACCATCACCACCCCTGCATTCCCCATCCTACCAACCACTGCAATGTGTTCCCTGTGGCACAGAGCCCTGTAGCCCCAGACCAAGGCTGAACCCAGGCTCTGAAGGTAATTTGTGCCACAAAAAAGATGTGCTCAAGGAATTAGAGCTGTCTTGGCCAGCAGTAAACCCCAGGACTCCCTGCATGCAGCTTGGGACAGAGATAGAGATGCAGGATAAGCTACTCACACAGGTGAGCTGACACTGCATCACCTGTTTTCAACGACAGTTTTATCCCAGATTTTGGGTAATTAGGTGGCAAAAAAGGTTTTGAGTTTGTGGGCATTGCCAAAGTGAAAGAAGAAAACAGTAAATGTGCATGATGAACTCTGCTTTCACTCATAGATTGCACTGGTGTCCGAGTGACACTGATGGAGGGATGAGGAGTTGTTTTCTTCCCACATGAGCAAATGTGGTAGAGATCCAAACATTTTTGCTTTTGGCAGAATTTTAAGGACACAGTTACCCACGCTAAATATGCGTTGCCCACACATTTTTGAGGAAAGAAACCCCATACAAAATAGGAAATGAGGTAGCAAAAATTAGAATTTTGTAAAAAAAATTCCCTAAAAGTAAAGATAAACACTGTGTTCTGTCTTGCTTCACATGTAAAACCAGCATGAGAGGAGCCCCAGGACCAGGCATTTCTATTGCCAGTTTTGTTCCCAGCACCACTTTTATGGGTCAAATGATGTCATCAACCTGTGATGAGCACCCTGGATCACCTGCCTCACACACAAAGACCCACACATGCCACCAACATGTGCATCTGCAAATACAGTGCAGGTCTAGCAAGTGACATTCCCCAAAAGGCATTCCAGCAACTTTCAGCTTGAGTTTTTCAAGGAGAAAAAAGTGAATCCCCCCTGAGCAAGGAAGATAACAACTCTGAAATGATCTTTGAGAAGAGCCACTCCTGAGGGAGGGATCCTCTCCCTGCAGAGTGCTGCCAACAACTTGTACCCACAGCTACCTCAACACAGCCACCACCACAGCCCTGTGTGGGACTGAGTGACTTGTCATGCACAGTTGATACAGAAATTCTAGGCATCAGCTGGGCAGAGAAAGTATCCCCCCTTCAGCCTACTTGTCTGGATAAATTCTGTTTTGTTTCTCTTTATGCATTTATTTGATATGGGAAGACATGCTGGAAGAGGAAGCAGGAGGGACTTTTCTGAAGCATGTGCTTCAGAAACATGACTACATTGATATCAGACTCCTAAATTGGGACAACTCTTTGCATATTCTACAGACAGGACCCTGGAGGACTTGCTGGCCAGGTTCTAGCCAGGAAAGGAGATTGTAGCATCTCTTCATCCCCTGCTATGGCAGAGTTCACTCTAGTGGACCCTGCCCTGTCTGCAGAGGTACCTGACTGTCACCCAGGAAATACAATGTAAATTAACATTGCTGTGACCATGTTTCAAGATCTGTAAGAATGTCAAGAAGATGAAGAAGATACACCAGTATCATACAAGTTGCCTCATAGGGTGTAACAAGCTTTGGGGAAAGCTGGCTGTAGCATTTTTGAAACTAAGAAGGTCCTCATGTGGCCACATATTCTCAGCTCTATTTGACACTTGGGATAGGGAGACACTCTTTGTTATGCCATTATATAGAAAGGAACCTTAATGAGGTCTCCTTGAGATTTGATGGAGCTGTGCCTCACCTGGAAGTGTGTTCTAGACCTCATCTCCATCCCTGCCTTGAGTTTCCATGGCTTTGCATGGCAGACCAGAGGTGTGTCTAGCAGGTAGGGAGGAGAGACAGGGAACAGGCAGCAAGCACAGGCAGGCTGTCTTAAGCAGACAGGAAAATATCAGAGTCTGTATATTTAGCCAAACACCCCTTAGTAATTTCAGGTTTATTTCCTCATCCTGTCAGCTCATGAAGCAAGTTGAACAGTTTCAACACCCGGCTGAGCTTTGCATTTCATCTCACGTTGAATCCACTGTCTGGAGACATTTGTTTTGCTTTCATTTATTCCAAAGTCCTGATCTAAGCCATGGAGGGGGATTTTTCCAGTAGGTGCCTGTGTGGCAGGGGGGAAGAGGAACTCAGTGAGTGACTCAGCTTCATACTAAGTAGAAATTAAAACCTAAAGTGACTTCATGCAACCAAATGCAGTGAAACAGGCCCTTGATCTAATCAGCACTTTCTAAAGGAATTAAATGCCAATCTATTTTAAAATGCATTTCACAGCGACTTAATGAGGGCAACAGGGAAAAATCAATTGGTTGTGTAATTTGGGATTTCAATAATAAAAACAATAAATGCTAATTAGGAACATTCTTATTAATGTCATAAAATTCTTGGACAGATTGTAGTCACGTAATTAAAGTTTGACAAAGCTGCTTGAAGAGTTTGAGGCCTGACAGCAATTGGTGGGACATGGACAGGGAGTGGGATGAAGGCAGGCTGTGCTCAGGGCTGCGTGGTTCCAGGAAGATGGTGAGTTCTGGGAAGGATGGAAAGCCCTGAGAAACACAACTACCCCAAAGTCCCTCTGATCCTTCGGAGCTGTGCAAAGACAAGGGCATGGAGCTGAGCATCCCTCATTCCTACTGACAGTGGTACCCAGAACTTGGTCCACATCCTTGAGATTGTACTGCTGCCACTAGCACAGGACAGGAGTCTTCTCTTGTGCCACACATCTGAAAATTGCTGGTGTGAATATCAGCTGCCACTCAGATTTGGGGTCTGGCGTTTCCTCCAAGTGCAGAGCCAAATCCTGCAAGGCTGGTGGGATGTCCATTCAGTTAGTTAATTTCTCTGCTCTTGCTGTGTCAGAGACACAAGCGCTGAAAAACACAATTCCCTTTTAATGTCTGACAGGCAGTGAGACTATCTAACACTGTTAGGGAATAACTCACACCCTTATGAAATGTCTCAGAAAAATAGAAATCCCTGCACCAAAAATGTGCACTAGTCAGGCAAAGGCCCCTGTTGCAGCAGAAGAGGGATTGGGATGATTTTCTCAACAGATCCCAGCCTCTTGTCTGGAGGCACAGACATTTCTGCATGGAGCATCAGAGAGCATGGTTCAGCCTATGCAGAGCAAGGTGAACACAACCAAATCAGGATATTCATGTGACTGGCTTACACAATACCTTGTGTAGTTGTCTCAAGAAGGGTAAGCAGTTCTGCTACACTACACAGCTCTGACTCTCATCTGATCATGTATTTTCCTAGAAACTATTTTTCTCTAATGCAACTAGAAGAGTAAAAAATCAACAGAGTTTGGAAAAAAGATATCACTATTAATTTTTTCCAAATTTTAAGCAAGAAATCCCACTCATTCCCCTGGTTTTGATGTTCCCTTGAAAATGTTGGTTTTTCAAGCTTGGGTGCATTAACATTACTTCTTGATCTATCCCTCTTGTATTATTACTCTTTCCCTCTTTTAACTTTCTTCTTCCACATAAAAGAAAATGAGATGAAAAACCAAAAAAATGTCAAGACTGGCTAAACCAGGATTTACTTTATTAATGTGGCAAAGAAAAAATACAATAACAGCTTTTGGAAACTTCCAGGAAATAACATGTTTTTTAAAAGCTTGGATTTTAATTTGCCCTGAAATGTTTCTGTCCTCATCCTGGTCTCCCAGTGCAATCCCCACTGCAGGACCTCTACTGCCACAAATGGGACATTTCTTTACCCATCATTTTCCCTCCTGCCAGGAATGTCTCTACCTACCCTCCAGCACCAGCAGCTGTCTTTCACACCTGCAGCCTGCATGTGCAGGGCACTACTGTGTCTTGCTCCTGTGTGTTCAACCCATCCCCTCTGGGCTGCCAGGGCAGCTCTGGTGGCTCAGGCAGGTCTGCTGTCCTCAAGTCAGACTTCTCCCTCCACAGTGTTGTTTGTGTTAAAAAAAAAACATATATATTTATCCATGAGGTTGGGTTTACAGGACTCAGCTGCAAAAAAAGCTGTGGAGAGAGGTGGGAGTTCATTCTGTGTTTGATTTGTCTTTTCGCTCTTGTCCCACAAAGTGGAAGGGAGCTGCAGGGAATTTCTGCAATTCCATCAGGAGCCATTCCTGTCCTGAGGTGTCACTCACTGGGATCAATGCTCTCTTATTTCTCTCCTGTTATGGAAGCAAAACTCATCACCTGTGAGCAGCAGGCACCCCTCTCCTGTGTGATAAATGGGTGTCACCAGGCTTTACCCCTGCCCCCATCTCGGCTCCCTGCCTTCAGGACTGAGTTAAGGGACCAAAGTGTGCAGGAATTGGTACCATGTGCTCTCACTGCCTTCCCGGAGATTAGCCCCATATGGGGAGGGAGCTGCGTTCCCCTCCATTTGGGATGGGGGTTGATCTAAATGTATAGCAGGCATTCTTTGAATATATGTGACAGCCCAGGAGATAGACTTCAAACATCACCAAAACTGGCCCCTTCCCATTGATCTTTGAAATATATAGCCTGGCTTATTATGTTGTAAATATACTTTTAATACTCAATGTCTTAAAATATGTTCCTACCTGCCTGTAGAGCCTACATTTCTCTTTATGTACCATAAATGTACAGTGTATGGCCCCAGGCCAGTTCACCTTTAACCCTGTGAATTACCCCACAGATTTAGGGTTGGATGCTGCCTGGGCTGGAGGAAAAGGGCATTGAGATGTGCAGCTTCCTGCCAAAAGAAGACACTGAAAGTAACATCTCAGCAAGACCCAAAGCCTGGTTGATGGGCCCTTGGTCTTGTTCAGAGTTATTTCTACAGGTAATAAAATACAATACTGTTCTCCTTCTTAGGAACAGCACCTTTTAGGAAGGTCTTTGCACTTCACGCTTTAGGCATCAATGGGAAAACTGTATGGCTTACCTGTAGTCTTATGACTTCCTCAAAATTGTCTACTAATAACCAAATAATGCCTGACTGCCCTCCAGTTTGGATCTGCGTGATTCAGAGTCTCAAGTCTGGAGGGATTCAACCACCAGCCCCTGAGCAATGCATCATTTAATCCTTTGAATAGGTTTTTCCACCCCAATTATTGAAGACAGACAAAATTGT
Source organism: Lichenostomus cassidix (assembly GCF_008360975.1). Lineage (NCBI taxonomy): Eukaryota > Metazoa > Chordata > Aves > Passeriformes > Meliphagidae > Lichenostomus > Lichenostomus cassidix. The sequence continues at coordinate 66,625,755 of NC_139511.1, forward strand.
TGAGAACAGACAGATGGCAGATTTTTTTTCCAAATACTTTGAGATATTAGTATTGCCATGCTGTTTGAAATTTTATTTTTGCTAAGTAGCAAAGGACTTTGTAAGAGAACATTGCAGAAAACAGCCTGAGATCTAACAAGCCCTGTCAGCTTTAGTTTAAATTCAAATAGCAGTAGGCAGTGACAACAGGTCTACAACTAAGATTTCCAAAGACAAATATCATGACATGAAGGAAATCTCTGCGGGGTAGCCAACTGCGTTGAATAGGGCAATGCCTGGATCTAGTTACAATGAGTTGCAAATGCCAGCTAGAATTTTCTTGCATAGAAAGCAGAGATCTCAGAGGAAAATGCTCTGATGTAGTAGGAAGAATCCAATCTCTGAGTGGTTGCAAGGGATATGTAGGATAAATATAAGAAATGGATTAAGAAGACAAAATCAACAGAACAAGCACTATTGCACAGGTCAGAAAGCAAGGCAAGAAACTGTGCCCAAATTCCCCTGTGCTTTAAAAATTCCAGTGGTGGTGAGAAATTTGCTTTTCAGCTAAGATTCCTTGAGTTCTGCAGAAATTCTGCTGGAATGAACTGCCATAATTGCCAAGACTAGAGGCAGACAGCACAACAAATAGGGGCTGCAAATTAATGTGGCTGAGATGGGATTGACCTCTCCACTTCCTGCCATCCTTCACTGAATGGATATATAATTCTATTGTCGCATTAACACAGTAATTTTGCATGACGTTTGCTAACCCTTTCTTAGTAAGAGAAAATCAGAGTAGAAGAAAGTGCTGTGCAGCTCTTTGGATTTTCCTTGTATTCTGCTACCCCTTGGAAATTGCCAAGTTCATGGAGGTGGCAATGCCTGGTGCTCAAATGCATTAGTCAGTCTGCATGGGCAACACAACACTGGTTAATAATAATTCTGTATTTTAAATATTGAGGTTCTTTCATCCATCTCAATATTTTGCAGGTCTTGCAGGTGTTTTTTTCCTGGTGTACCTGACTCCACATATCCATCATGATGGGTCAGGAGCAGGAGCAGGAGGCTGCTCACAGAATACTGCATCCAGCTCTGGGATGTTCACATCTCATCATAAGAACGTGAACCCTTTGGAATGTGTCCAGAGGAGGCCAGACAATCAGAGATGGAAGCATCTCTGCTGTGGATACCAGCTGAGAGAGTGGGGGTTGTTCAGCCTGGATAAGAGCAGGCTCTGGGGAAATCTCATAGCACCTTCCAGTACCTAAAGGGGCTACAGGAGAGGTGGAGGGGGACTTCTGACAAGGATATGGAGTGATAGAGCAAGAGGAGATGGCATTACACTAAAAGATGAGTGATTTAGATTAGATGTTAGGAAGAAATTCTTTACCGTGAGGGTGATGAGGGACTGGCACAGGTTGCCCAGAGAAGCTGTGGATGTTCCACCCCTGCATGTGTTCAAGGCCAGGCTGGATGGGACTTGGAACAACCTGGGATAGTGGAAGGTGTCCCTGCCCATGGCAGGAGGGTTGGAAAGAGATCATCTTTAAGGTCTCTTCCGACCCAAGCCAATCTGTGATCCTGTGCCAAGAGCATGTAACTCCAGGACAGCCACAGCTTGAGGCTGGAGCATGGAAGGACTCTTCCTCAGGGGTTACTTCACCAGGGATTTAGCAACCACTTGCCTCTACCATGGGCAGCTGGGCAGAGAGGAAGGTGAGAACCAATCTCAGAATCTGAGTCTGGAGAAACCTTGGTGTCTTGCCAAGCCATGCTTTCACACTTTGCTCCACAAAGGTGAAGTGGAGAAAGTGCTTCCTTTGCAATTATACCTGAGATTCTGCCTTGCCATTTGACTTTCAGAGATGGAACTTTTTTTGGAGAAAAAACAGCAAAAGTGGATGTCTTCAGAATCCAAATCACACAACCTGGTAAGACTGCAAATAGAGATGCACCATCATTGTGCGTTTGAGGGAGATTTGCTTGTCATTCAACCTTACATTCCTGTCCTTAACCCAGTGACCAACCTAAATCAGCCCCAGGCTTAGCAGCACGTTCTGTATGCAATGTTTCCTTGCAAGAAATAGGTCTAAACTGGTCTCTTTTCCCCTCCCCCTAAAATCCCAGTGTATCTCAGCTAAATATGCTTGGAGGTGATCCTTCAATGGCTGTTTTTCTTGTACATTATTTCCCCAGTCCAGTCCCTACAAAAGCTTAGCTTCTTGGGAAGGAAAATGCCAAATAGGTTAGGAAAAGGCCTCTCCTAGCTTTGCTAGTTGCCAAGAAGAAAAATACATTTTAAAAAGCCATAAAAGTGTAATTCTCCTCTACACACATTCTAATAAATCAAAGATAGCTAAAAGGATTTTCTTCAGTGAAAGAAAAATCATCATTTCTTGCCCTATACAAAGTGAGAAAGTTTTAGTCTGAACAGAGAAATTTTACAGAGAATTATGGTCATGTGAAACCAAAGGGTTAGAAAGAAAAGCTCAATGTAACCCAAGCACTGGCTTTTGATATTATGAAAGCTATAATGTATGAAACACTACAGATCTATGGGAAATATATTCCTTTCCATGAGAGGAATTGTCAGAGCACAATGTCTATGAACCAAGATTGATTACACAGAAACTGTTTTTCCACTTGACATTTATTTTGCAGAGATATTAATGAGGAAACAATTTCTTTTCCCTGCAGTTCAACCTGAGGTCATTCCCCAAGTCTGTTATCAACCTAGACAGCCCATCTGAATGTATATAATACATGCATTTGAGAGATGAGCTATGGTAGGTATATTTGAGGAACCACAATTTCATTTTAAACTACTTTAATTGAGTGAAAAATTGTTCCTTGGGTGCTGACTTGATCAGTCTTTGCCTAGTTTTTGCACAGGACCTGAAGGACCACTACAGGTCTGCACATGCATTGTTTGTGCCTATAGCAGCTCTTTTAATTGTTCTCAAGAATCTCTGCCCTCGTTAATAAGGCAAAGAGATCTCCTGCAGACCTGACTGGGGAGAAGGTCATGAGCATGAGTACAGGCACTGGTGCTGTTCTGCAGGCAGCCTGTGCAGAACTGAGCATCAGGATTTTCACTGCCTCAGACACAGAACGTGCATGGTGGCTCCTCTGGACTGGCAGCACATTTAGGTAATGGTTAAAGCAGATTTTTTATGCCACTACCATGAAACGAGACTAGGTGGACATCAGTGAAATGGTGTCTTGCAGACCATAGCGGCTGAGGTGTGTGTACAAGTCATATCCAGCCATCCCTGTGGCAGGAGGGGTCATCAGGGCAGATGTGGGGGAATCTGAGATTGGCCACAAATTTTTTTTTTATAACCCTTTGTCCTAGAAAGGTTATTGAAAATCTTGGTTTTGTCTCCTCTTCCTGTCACTCCCAGGCACCTAGTGTAACACCTGAGATCTGAGCGTACCAGAGCCATCAAAATGTTCTTTTTATAGACAGTGAGAGAGGGCAGGCAGCATGATACCGGGGTGACCTCCCATCTGACACAGAGGGTAGCTCATCCCACCTATTTTTGGCTGTGTTAATGCTATGGTTCTGATCTACACTGTAGCTGCTGTCTGCTCCTTTCACAGCCAGTGAAGAGGAACAGATACCTCCAGGGAATGAGGAAAATAATTTCTTTTTCATACAAGGGTGTTCGACAGACAGGTTGAATCTGCATCAAAAGGTGTTCAACAAACAAGAGGCATCCCAAATGACAAGTGCAAATTAGATGCTGAGCTTTCAGGTAGCTGCATCTGATGGAGAAAAGTCACACATTCGTAGCTACTTGTTCTTGCAGCCCCCCAGGCAGGCTGTAGGAATACGTGGCTGGATTTCATGGCCAAAGCAGGATTTACTTCTGAGCCCTGGATGGTTCTTTTCTATCGGTGTGTGCTGTGGTGACCACTTTATGCAAGGCAGCTGTGAAGCAGCAATGCAGGGAACCCAAACATCCATTTCCTCTGTGCATTTCCATGCATTTCCTCCAAAATTCCCTTTCCCCATTGGCAAGTTTTCAGATAACCAGGGGTTTATGCATTTACCCTGGTCCAGGCATATCTTAGCCACAGGCTGGGAGAGATAAAGGGGTCAGAAAGAAATGTCCCAAGGGATAAGGTCTTCCACAGTGTCCCAGTACTGGAATTTCTTGCCCTGTGACCAGCTCCTTCAAAGCAGCACCTTCCCCACCTTCCCTGACTGGAGTTTTGCTGTCTGCCATGAATCCCTAGGGCAGCTGGACAAATATAATCATCCAGCAACTGGTGGTGAACCTTGCTGACTGGGATTTTGGAGAAAATAGTTGACCCATGTGCAGTAATAGCTGAACATCCATGTTGAGAGGAGAGGAGAGGAGAGGAGAGGAGAGGAGAGGAGAGGAGAGGAGAGGAGAGGAGAGGAGAGGAGAGGAGAGGAGAGGAGAGGAGAGGAGAGGAGAGGAGAGGAGAGGAGAGGAGAAAAAAGCCCAGAATTGCCCTAAATACAGGAAAAATGGAAGGGAGGCTTATGCCAACTAAAGCTGGAAAATTCTAAGGGATCCAGGCAGTATCCGCCTCTCTTCAAAAATATGTGGGGTGCTGTCCAGAAGACCTCTGCCTGAAGACAAGCCATGGGGAGGACACAGAGTACCCAGCTCCCATCCAGGGTGCTCTGCAAGGCATTCTTTGTCATGACAGTGGGGCCAGAAAGAGGAAATGGCAGCAGACCTTGGAGGGGGGAAGTGTTTAGGTCCAAAACTTGTCAGAGAGGAGTTTGGATTTGCTGTGACAAGCTATCCTGTGATTCCTTGACTGCAGCCACCAGTTTGGAGGAAGAGGGATGCAGAGCATGCAGAGAACCCTGCTCTCTGTAAAGAAGAGGCTTGAGGACGTTCAGCTGCTTATTGCTGCTGCTAGGCTGCACGGATAAGCAGCAGCCTCCACCCCCAGGGAGGCTGAGCCAGCCCTAAATCCCCTTCAAAGCAGAAAAGAACATTATGGCCTGTGCGTGAGGGTCTTAGCTTCTCACACGGCTCCTCCACTCGGGTTTTACGGCGTGAAGCACACAACCCTTACGACAGCAGCTCAGCTGCATTTTTCTTGGCGAGCTCATTCCCACCGGACATCATTCAGGCGCTCTTCGGAGTGGAAACCAAAAGGAGAGAGAAGTGGCCCCCTTGAAGTTCTGCTCAGTTGGGCTGCTCGTGTTCCTGAAAAACACATCTACCTTTTTATAACTCCCCGAGCTTGCGTTCGGGGAGCTTGGCTGGCAGTTTCCACATGGGGTGTGTGGAGGGGGTGCCTGTTTGATGGTAGGAAAGGTGTGTTTGCAGCCTGCAGTCCTGCAGGCATGTGGAGAGAGGTGAGGTGGATGCAGGGGCTTCCTTAGGATATGGATGTACAGGATGGAGAGAGATGAAAGCAGAGCTACATGGAAGGAGGGAGATGGATGGAGACACCATGTGAGGAGGAGGAGGGATAGTCCAAAGTCAGATCCATGCAGCACCCATTTCTCTCCACACCATCCTCTTCCTCTTCCAGTCAATCCCACCAAAAGCAGCTTTCCCATGCAGCACAGGACTCCAGCAGGGCTGGGTGCCCATGGAGAGGTGGCAGTGTTGGCAGACAGGGCCATGCTGGCTCTGCATCTGCTCAGCTCACTTTTCTTTGCAGGTATATACGTCATGATGGCTTTAAATCAGCAAAAAGCTGTGACCAATGCTCAACTGCTTGCAGCTGCTTGAAGCCCTTTGTGTTCAGTGGAAGCCCTGGCACAGGCTGATGTGGTCTGCCTGCAATAGAGACTTCTGATAGAGGGGATTCACCTCCCTATTTCCATGATAAATCCTGTGCTACAAGACAGCGGTGCGGGAGAGTCTGTTTTAGGGGCATGGGGTGAGCAGCTCTCTGCTTTTAAAGTATCAGTTGTTTCATAGAATTATTTTTCTTTCCAGCCTGTCAATGTCCTTTTAAGGCAGTTTAAATAAATCCTGGCCTCATGCTGAAGCTAAGAGCTGATGTCAAAGAGAGATTTAGCTGTTTAGTAGCAGAATGTTTAAAAACTAAGGTGGAATGCCCAATACAACTTTTCTGGTGAAGATCAAATATATCCAGAGGGATTTTATGCCATTCCTGCTTTTTCTTGACATCCCAAGATCAGGAATTGGCAAGCTGGTTCCACCTGGGCTCTTTCTCTATGAGTTTAGTGTAGGTCTGAGTTAAGGGTGTTTGTCTTTGGGTGTGAGATGTTTGACTTTGCCCTTCCTTCCCTCAAGGAGGACTCCTGAAAGATTCCGAAGCAGCCAGCCAAGGGCTGTCTGCTGAGGTCTTGCTTTCCTATTCCACCATAAAATCACCAGCTAATACCTGACTGCCTTAGCATTGGCCAGGAAAATGGATATGTGTTTATATTTGACTATGTGTGAGCCTCTGTCGCAGGAAAGCCCTGTACAAATTTATGTGATCTCACCATTGTCCCAGGTCAGGCACTCACACAGATATTGCACTAGGACCCAAATCCATTTGCATGAGTGCCAGATGACATTTTCCTCTCCTCTCATCTTTGCATTTTCATTTGCTTGTTGCTTGCCTTGCTCACCTGTAGGTGCACACACCTTCCCTCCCTGGGCATATGTGGAGGGATGGTAGCACCTGTATTTACATATGAATTTCCAGCTAGAGCATTTGTGGACAAGCCTGTGAACAAGCATTTCCCTGCTAGTGTGTCTCTGAATAAGTGCTCACATGAGTGTTCTTTTGCCAGCAAATTCCTAGATAAATCCTCATCAGTTCATATAAGTGCAAGTACTTGCTTTGGGATTTGCCTGCCAATACGTATCTAGAGATACACTTGCCTGAAAATTCATATCCACATGTGGCTCTGCATGCGAATGCAGGTTCAAAGAATCTCACCTCGCGCTTTCCTTTTTTTACCTGCACCTTTTCAGCCTGGATTCTGCCACAATAAGTATTCACAAGAAAAGCAAGCAATGGGGGAGGTGAATGGCTTCAAAGCAAATCGCAGCTCTTATTCAGATGAATAGCGGAGAGTCTTTTCTTCTGATACTGTCCTTCCTGCTCCTGTGATATGCATATGACTCTATATGTTTCCATTTGAGGCCCGAGGAACTCTGCTAGTTCCCCTCTGCTGCCCACAAGCCAAAAAGACGATAAGGGAATATAATGAACACAAACAATGGTGGAGGCTGAATTTGACTTTTTTTTTCCTCCAGGGACAGACAGGACTCACAGATGTAGGAATATTATTGAATTCCTTTGGATACATTTGATCTCTCAGCCAAAAAAGTATGTGGGACATTTCCGCTTATTTTTAAAACATTCTGCCACAAAACAGTAATTCAATTAACGAAAGCTCCCACTGATGTCAGCTCTGAGCTTCAGCCTGGCTGAACATTTCTCTCTGCTGTACACACAAAAGCCACCTTAAAGGGGAGCGACTAATCTACATATGTTTGGAAAGGAAAAGCCTTCATGAAATCTTTTATGATTTAAAGTGAAGGCATGTAATGAACAAAGTGTGTTGCTCATTAAATGCACCCATGTGCAAGCAGGCCTTTGCCAGTTGGGTTGTGGTCTTTCAGCCCTGCTTGAGGTGGATCTGGAGCCATGGTAGGTGTCTGAGACCTGTGCTGAGGTGCTGCATGGCTCTCTCCACCGAGCAGCCTTCTTCCCCTTGTTTCTTTCCCTTCCTGGCAAAGAAAATGGCAAAGTCGACGTCACTGCACTGTGCACTCAACTTCATTTTCATGCACTGACTGAGGGCTCCAATTCTTCTGGTCAGGGATGTTCAAAATATACACTTTCCCTGGAATAACTCCCTCTTCCCACACCCACCCCCCAAACAATTACCTTGGCCATATGTTTTGTAAAAAGCACTTTTCACAAAAACAACATCTTATGTGAAATAGAATCTGACAGCTCTCTTTTAATGTGACATTAAATGTGAGGTTTTAATCTCATAAACCTCAGGAAACTCAGAAGTTGATCTTTCCCCAGAAGCTTTAACTCTGCCCCCACATGCATGTGCCCTCCAACAGGAGGGCTCGCCAAATGAGCACATGAAAATACTTTCCAACAAAACCCTGTGTGTATAATCCTGATGCCTCTCAGGTTGCAGGAGAAAGTGCAGTTTAAACACAAATCAAAATCAGACAATTAAGGTTACTTAAAAAGTAATATCACAGATGCCGCGTTATTCAACATCATTTGGGAATATGCAATAAGATATGGAGATAAACTGAGATGGAGAAGCTGCAGGGGAAATATGTTTGAAATACGCAGGTAGAAGGATTAGAAAGCAAATCAGAGCTTCAGGACACTCACTCAGATGCAACCAGGCTGAGAGTACTTGAAAGTTGCTTCTGAGCCACAGTTCAGTGAGCCATCCATGAAATGAACCTCATGGATCTCTGTCCATCTTCAATGAGTGAATCTATACAGGGCAAAAAAAAAAAAATTGCTGATCTTATCTAGAATCCTTTGCTGAAGGCAGGAGAGTGTATTGGACACTGAATCTTGTCCTGCTCTGAAACATGTCCCTTGCTCTGGAGTACAGCCAGGGTCCATGGTCTGGATGGTGAGAGGGGAAGAAAATGTAGCTTGTCAGGCTGCACTGCTTGAAATGGCTGAGCTGGATCCCAGCATAAACAATGAATTTCACCTGGAAAAACATGTGCACACCCAGGACAACCTCGCACAGGCAGAGGAAACAGCCCACGTCTCTGTGGCCACAGGTGTGGTCCCTGCAGTCTCCTGATTTGCCACCTCCAGCCACCTGCACACACTGTGTGATGCTCACCCAGGCTCAACTCAAGGGGATCCATGGAAATGTGAAAATACATAGTCACATCTTCTGGGCTCCAACATGGGTCATGGAAGAGAGGGCTGGGCCTCTCTACCCAGCAGGCATTTCCTGCAGTCTCATTGCCCAGGGAAGTGTGCCATGCTGTGGGAATTCCTGTAACAGTAGGGGAGGAGGAACTGTTTTAAACCAAAATAAAGGATATTCAGTATAGATACAACAATGAAATTCTTCACAATGAGGGTAGGGAAACAGTGTCATGGGTTTCCTGGAGGGGTGGTAGATGTCTTACCCTAGAAAAATTCAAGGCCAGGTTGGACAGGGCTCTGAGAAATCTAATCCAGTTGGAGATGTCCCTGCAGGGGTCTTGGAACAAATGACCTTTAAAGGTCCCTTCCAACCCAAAGTATTCTGTGTTTCTATTAAATGGGCAGACTGCCAGCCTGAGGGAATTTCAGAGTGTGAATAGACCTTGAGGGGCTTGCAAGGGGTTACAGTGGCTCTTTAGAGCTGTGTGAAGTGAGGCTGAGAGGACAAGGGGAATGCTAAAGGGAAAGAACTAATTTGCACATCTTATTTGGGTCTCCATCAGCACATCCATTCCACAGGCTCAGGACTCAGCTTCCCAGCTGCTCTGACATCCCTGTGACATGCTGGGCTGTGTGAATGGTGGATCTGGACACCCTTGTGTCACCTGGACACAGTGCCTTCATCAGGATGGCACAGTGAGGGACAGCCTGGAACCAAAACCCAGAGCTCTTCCCCCTCAGTGACCCCTGGGACTAGAGGATACTGCTCTGAGTGGCCTGTGGGGCACAAATATTCTTGTTACAGCACTTCTTGGCTCACTCTGTGCAAGAGGGTGAGGACTGGAGCTGCACAGAGCTGGAAGATTATTCCTGATGCTGTTCTGCCACACAGCTCCCACCCCTGGGGAAGGAGCACTCAGAAGGGGAGACAGTAAATGCACAAGGATAGACAAATGGGCTTCTGCTTTCATTTAGTCCCTCCATGGGCCTGGAGGGACTAAATCCCACCTAGTCTGGCAACATCAGTTAGCAGTGCTCTTTGGGTTAGCATGAGTGTGAAGGATAGGGGTGAAAACTACAAATATTAATATTTTGCCAGCTGTTGGATTCTCCAGGGCATATGTGTACAACCTGGGGTAGCATTACTATTGTTCCCATCTCACAAAGCAAAATGACACTGTGCTGGCTGGTGAAACACCACCATTTCTCCAGTCCTGCTTGACCTGCTGGCTCAGAGTCCCTTGCAGGATGTGAGACAAGGCTGTTCCTGCAGCCTTTGGAGATCAGTTCCACTGACCCTTCTGGCACCTCTGGAGGTGGCGACTGAAGGTTTGTCTGAGTCCAGCTTGCCCAGTATCTGCATGGCTCGAGCAGCTCAGGTGCAAACACTTGGTTTCTGTCTCTCTGCTCACCTGACCAGCATGAGAAGCAGGATATGCCTCACCAGCTGCACTGGCTCATTCCAGCCTCCAGCATTGTGTCTCTCCAAGCTGGCAAGGCAAAGCTGCATTTCAGAGGCTGGGGCAGATGCTCATGCCAAGCAGCTTTGATCAAAGCCCTTGTTTAGTTATCAAAGGCAGGATAAACAGCTGGATGTGCACCTGCTGGGGAAAGGCTTTTTCCTCCTTTCTCCCATCTCAGCCAACTTCAGCACGACTGGGAGAGATCATTTTGCACACTGAGGCTGTTTCAGGAGGGTGATCCTTTTTTTCAGGATACTGAATGAAGTGTCCTTGCAGTCCCCACTTCTGATGTGCTGGGCAATCAGTTTGTGATCCTGGAAAACAATGAGACCTTTGTTTTGGGGGAAGACTTAGAGGTGTGGGGTGCATGAGGAGACTTTATCTGGAAGTACCAGACCCTGACATAAATAACTCAGTCTCTGGACTTCCAGAAGGCTGCCAAAGGGTGCCTGACCACAGTGCGGAGCAGGAGCTTTTCCCCACCAAAGCTCCTGTCTCCTAAGGAAGGCTAGAAGGAATCACATCTCCATCTTCAAATGTCTAGAAACCTTTGTGGAAGGCTGAGTCAAATCAGAAGATGTTTTATGGAGCCTTCCAGTAGAAATGAGAAGGTAAAGGGATAAAAAAAATTGATCACAAAAGCATCAGCTTTGAAGAGTGAGGTATTTCTGTGGCTGAGCAAAGGCTGAGAGTCCTTGGCTCAAGAAGTAGGATGAAGCAGCCACGTTGCCTGCTTTTCTGAAACCCAATCTCCCCCAGCTTCATCTCTCCCCACACTGAGGACTCCTCTCCCTTTCCCCTTCTTTTTTTCTTCTTTTTTTCCTTTTCTTCCTTAGGAAAAAAAAAAAGAAATGCAGGACAGAGCTGGTGCTGTTTTCCCAAAGTGTTTCCCCCAGGGTCCTTGTTGCAGCATCAAATTTCCTTTGAAATGGCTATGTGGGAAACACAGTTTCTTGGGTCACTTCCCAAATGAAAGAGAAAAAAAGACAATAAAAAATGAAATAGGAAAATAAAATTCAACATATGAAGAGCAGAAGCCAAATCACAGCAGCTCTCTGTCCCATTTAATCCTTGGTTCTAGGGAGGAGACTGAAAGTGTTGTTGGGAACAGTGATTTTGCATTACCATGTTCCCGCTTCTAAATGTCTTCCTGGCTCCCTCCCTGGATTAGCCTTTTTGCCCTTTTTCCATTTAAATTCCACTAAAATCTGGGGCATTGACTATTCTGCAAACTGAGTGTAGAAACAGACGGCTGACTGGAAGCAATTCCTGGAGTGTATTCCAGACCACCAAAGCCACCCAGGGAAGAGGATGATCTTCTCTTTAAACACTTGTTTGTGACTTGAAGAAAGACAAAGCTGATTATTATGGGCACAAGGACTCGTATTTCTGTCTTTGCCATCTGCCTCTGCTCCTAAACAGCCCTTGGTTGTCATCTCTGTATTGATCCACACCAGGAAAAGGGGTACACCTCTGCTCTGTACCCCTGTATCCCTGTATCCCTGTATCCCTGTACCCCTATATCTCTGTATCCCTGCATCCCTGTATCCCACCCAGCTGCACTCACCCCTGACTCCTCAGCAGCTGTGCTTGAAGGTGGAGTGACCTTCTGAAAGCTGCAGCCTGAGATCTCCACGAGGACATCAGCTGTCTGTTAACATTTCCTGAACTTTTCCTAGTGCCTGCTGACATGTGAGAAGCTTTCTGCCACCTGGCCCTCTTGGCAAGCAACAGGCAGCGTCTGCCCCGCTTTGATCTGCTGCTTGACCAGGAGTGGCTGACGTGCATCGGTCTGTTTCTGCCAAAGCTGATGGAACAAGGCAAAGGATTAAGTTGGCTGGGGTCAGCACTCCGGACCTGCACAAACCCCTGCTCAAACTCTGCAGGCAGGTCTGCAAAGTCTGCAAAATCTAGGGCAAATAGTTTTTTTCCTGCTCAGATAATATTTGCTTTCCCCAAACAGAACCTTTATTTATACCAGTGCTGGCTGGTAGGATGGGAAGGCACCAAGAAAGGCACCAGATGGACTGCCCAGGAAAGTTTTTCTTGGGCTTTGTTTATATCACACTCAAAAAATCCATTTTCTTAAAGGTTGCCCAGCCAAGGAAATGCAGAACACCCAGCTTTGGTGAGACCTGAAAGTCGATAGCTCTGCTGCTAAATCGGCTTCTCCCATGCACACAGAAAGTCAGCTCTGCTTGCTCTGCCTCACAGCTTCTTTTGAGTGACTTTGTCACATCTGGTAACCTCATGGCTACCCTGAAGCTTCATTTTCTGGTCCAGCAAAGCTGGGGCCCCTACTGACCTTGCTGGTGGTTGTGTTGGAGTGAGCTCCCTGAGTCCTGATCGCAGCTCACCTTGTGAACACACAGGTTGACTCCATCTACCTGACATGTTCCCCTGCTATTGCTTGCAGTGCACTACCTCTGCATTTTGCAAAAATCCCATCAGTAGGGACACAATTTGTCCAAAATGGTAATTTTTATGTAGACACTGTGAATGTCCTGGGAGTGATGTGGTTACACATCTGTGTCTAGCAAGCCCAGGTGAACCTCTCCCCCAGACCTCTGAAAAATACCTGGATGAAATCTCTCTGGTGTTATAATTCAGCCTCAGGCTTTTGATATCCAAATAATCTCAAGTTTGAAGCCAGCACCTTGGTTGAAATAATTTACTGCTCCTCCAGAGCAGATTTCAAGCCCTACAGGAATACTTAAAAAAAAAAAAAAAGCCTAACAAAGAATTTCATTCAGTCATATATTTCCCTCTATGCCTCTGTTGTGTTTGTTATAAAAGGATGGGTCTTTATGCCTTGTTGTTGACTGCCTCAAACTGTGAAAAATAAATAATGATCAAAACCAAATGTCATCTGTCTTTAATCAATGAACTGTTGAAAAGGACACAGAGTGCCAGGATGTTTATGGAGTTGGGCTCAAATAGAGCTTGCAGCTTGGTGTGTATTTATGAAGGTGTTGACTAGAATGTTTTAGACTCTGTAGCACACATTTACGTTGAGTATTTAGCAGCACCATTCAGCCTGTTCCTGTTGGGCCTTGCACCCATAATGTCTGCATGGATGCCTCAAGCTCATTCCTGGCTGGCTGCATGGACAGTGCTGGTCCTTTCTAGCTGATGCTTGGGGAAACAGACTGAGCACAAAACATTAAAAGTTCACTAAAGTACAATTCCTTGGATACATCATCTCCTCAGAGGGAGTAATCATAAAACTAAAGTGTTTCTGCCATTTCTGGATGGCCTCCAGAGAAAGTTTGGGAGCTTCACAGCACCTTTGGGTTCACCATTTTTTACAGATATTTTACTGAGAACTTTTACAAGACTTTTACACAACTTTTCAGTTCATCGTTGTTGGGGAAAGCAGGGAATTCACAGACACAAGAAACCCAGCTGGCTGAACAGCTAAAAATACATTTGGCTTGGCATCCTCCTTGTGCACCAAGACTTTGCATAAACCTTCATTCTCCAAAGGAATGCATGTAGCTATGAAATCAGAGCTGCCCTTTTGTGTCACTGTGGGCCCCAAAATGAAATCCATCCCTGTATGTAGCATTCTTGGAAGCTCACAGGAATAAAATTATGAGATCAGAAATAAGAAAGTTGCTGGCTATGAAAGCACCTCCTATGCATGGAATCATCATGTGGGAGGTACAGAAGTTTCAGATCATTTTTTCAGAGGCCATAAGAAACGTGCATGTCCACACTTTGTGAAGGCCACGAATCAATGCAAAATCCTTTAATTCTTGTTATTCACCAGTTGCAACTTCCTTCTGACATCTTGTCTGGTCTCTAAAAATGGCAAGCCGGATCGATAAGCCATCCTACAACAGTGAGCACCCTGACCCTGAGAGCAGTATCAAAGAATGTGCCATTACTTTACCACTCTGTCATTTTGTCAATGTCAGCTTGAATAATGACTGCTATCTTGCATCAAATGCAGTCTACCCTGAAGTTCATTCACCATTAAGATCGTGTCTGCAAGGAGAGTGCAAGCTCAGCTATGAAATCCCAGCCCAAGGAGGACGTTTGTTTTGTTGTTGATGCGGTGCTGCACCCGGCTGTACATCAGCTCCTACGACACACTCTCAGTTGAAAAGCTGCCATGCCAAACTTTTAGGTACCCTCAGCCCATTCCCATGCCCATTTTAATCATGGTCAGGCATTTCCACTGGGTTTGATTAAAAGTAAAAGGATGGGTGCACTCAGACAGACAAAAAATCCATTATAACACTCCCATTTCTGACAGTGGCCAGCAGTAGATGCCCATATGGAAAATACAAGAACATGGCAAGGATATAGTGATATTTCCCCTGAGAACTCTGCCAGGCTCCAGCAATTTCTATCACAGAGACATCCTGAAGCAAGTGAGCATGTTTTCCTTAATAGCCAGCAGTAGCTCCCTCCTCCATCAATTTGTTCAATCCTCTTTTAAACATGCGTAATCTCTTACTGTCCACAGCATCCTGAGGTAAAGAGATCAGCAGCATAATTATATGTTGTGAGAGGAATTGCTGCTTTTGCTTTGAATTGTGATTGACACGAGTCGGGTGCTGTGTCTGGAACAAAATGGCTGCTGGAACAAAAACTATACCTGTGTGAAAAGCTTGATCACTTGGGAACGAGTGCATTTGTGCTCCCGTCATTTAATTTCAAATGTCACAGGTCAATGTTCTGCATTATAACCACTGATGGAACTCAATTTGAAGCATTATTGTGAGAACTATTTAAAATGTCGAACGGGGGTAGGCATATCATACCTGTCTATCACATCAAGATGGAAAGCCAGTTTGAATAAATTAACCATGATTCAAGCCATCCATTTCAGACTCAATGACTAGGGCTGAGCTGACTGGGTTTTATACCTTCAATGTGCTGAACTTTGTCTGTAGCGATTCTAAAACTGTGTCTGTCAGCCACAACTTGCTTTATGATAGTTATTTCACCTACAATTTCATCTCACTTTGCCAAAGGTTTCTCATACTCCTTCAGCTTGAACCCTGATAAAGCATCTTCTGACATCCTTACAGGCTGAACAGACACACAGAGACTGCAAACAAACTACACTGACTGTCACTATTGAATAGTCCTCAGACACACAGCTTGGGTAAAGTCATATTAGCTGTAAAAAGTTTGAATTCCTAGGAAATCTCATAGGAGCCGGAATTATCAACACCTAAGGTCATTCTGAATCATTCAACAAATTGAGTCAGGCAACCTTCAAGTAGGTATAACCTTTCTTACTTAGAGTAAAAAAATCTGTCTTGTCTTCCACATGTTGCTAACGTGAAAGAACTTTTTCCCCTCCAACTGCCTAGAGTGTCTCATCTCCTTGCAATGCTATTCCAGCTAGTGGAATTCCTGGTCACATAAATCTGGGTTCCAAATGAATCTTATGAAAAGGATGTGTTCAGTCAACACCAAATATTACATATCAGCAGAACTGTCCTGAGCCCTGTTATAAAATATCTGTGACCCTGATAAAGAGCTTTAGACTTGAAGCTGACTGCAAACACAGAGGTGATTTTGAGAAAGGTGAGGTAGGAAAAAAACATGAGGATTTGTGGATTTGATTACCTTGGAGTGTCAACTTTCCTGCTCCTGACCAGCTTTATCCAGCTACATCTATCTCTGCAAAGAGCAAAAGCTCTTGAAGGGTACATCAAAGGCATGCCTGGGTG
The DNA here is from genome assembly GCF_008360975.1 of Lichenostomus cassidix. Classification (NCBI taxonomy): domain Eukaryota; kingdom Metazoa; phylum Chordata; class Aves; order Passeriformes; family Meliphagidae; genus Lichenostomus; species Lichenostomus cassidix. The sequence continues at coordinate 66,641,731 of NC_139511.1, forward strand.
CAGCCAAGTGGCTCTGTTCCTTGGATTCTTGTTCATGACACCTGATAAAAAAAACCTCCCTCTAAAAGATGTGTGGTATGACTTCAGAAAACTATTTCCCAAAGCTGAGGGAAAGTATTATAATTGAGCAGGGGGAAAATGTGTATATACACATACATAAACACACACACACACACACATATATGTATAGTATGAATATATGTATGTATATGTATGTATATGTATAAGGAGACCTCTAAAGGGGGTTTACAAGACTTGAACCCTATGGTTTCATAAGAAAAAGATCAGAACAATTTTGGCCAAACAGACATTTTTAGTTCAGCATTGACATGAAGATAGCAATTAGCCCTAGAATAGCAAAGTAAAGCAAGGACATGAAGCAGAAATGCAAATCAGTATAAATTTTAAGACAGGAAGTACAGAAAATGGAAAGGAGAAGAAAAAGGTGGCAAGGAAAGATCCAAATTATTGAACAGGAAAGATTTTTCTAGGCTAATTAGGAAAAACAGAAATGTCAGCGATGTCATGGGCCAACCATGTGGAGACAGGAAAAAATGTGAATAATGATTTAGAGACCGTCGAAATGTTCAATAAATATGTTTGCTCTGAGTTTGGAAAGAAAGAAGAGGATGTGTTTATATCACACAAGGATGTTGAAATATTTTCCACTCTACTAGCAACCAAGAAGGAAGTTAAGCAACTTCTTCTAGGGATAAACACATTTTATACGAACAGGATCTGCAAACTTGCAGCCAAGAGTCTTCCTAGAACTGGCTGAGGAAATTTCTGACCCCTTGACATCAGTCTTGGATAACTCCTGTAGCACTAGGGAAATTCCAGAGGAGTCGGAGAGCTCTCATTATGTGCCAGTATTAGAAAAGAGAAAGTGGTCTGACCCCAGCAGCTCTAGAGTGGCAAGTCTGACATAATCTCATCACAATAATGGAAAAACTAATACAGGAGTCAATCAAAACAGAATTAATGCACGGGGACATAATTAGGGCCAGTTAACACAGACTAATAGAAAATAGGACTTGTCAAACACTCTTTGATGAGATAAAAAGTTGGGATGATAAAGGTGACTATGCGAATATAATATATTTAGACTTGTATAAAGCTTTGACTTTGCAGCTCATGACAGTTTGATTAAAAAATTGGTGTGATGCAATGTCCATGAAATGCTCCCTAAATGGATTAGGAAGTGCTAAGTGATCTGCTAAAAAGTAGTTGTTTATGAGCCATCAAGGGCAGGTGGGGGTGTTTCTGAGGAGGCAAAGTCTGTAGGAGTTGGTGGGAAGCCTGGCATGACTGTGTCTTGTCATCCATAATCTGGGAGGAAAAGCAAAATTACTGGTAATGAAGCTATTGGCTGACACAAAGATGGTCAGTGCTTACAAGGACAGGACACATATCCAGAACTAAAGGGAGTATCCTCCCATGAGAAGAAGGGAAGTTGGGGTCCTGGTGCTGTCTCTAGAAAGCAGAGATTTGGGGAAAAAAATGGAGAGTTCATAATGGGTGAGCAATATCCTCTTTTGATGGCAGATTTATTGTGTGATATTTGGATAGAGAAACAAGATACAAGATACAATGAGTAGAAGCAAGAATAGGAGCAGAGAAGGTGTTTTAACTTTGAGAATGGTCACTGAAAATGCACCTGGAATGCTGCACACAAAATCACCCCAGAGTGGAAGATATGAAGTGTCCCTTTCATGTGAGCTTAGGGCCAGGCATGGAAAAATGCAGTGAGTGACTCCTTTGGCACAGGGCTTTCTCTCCAAGCAGGAGTGGAAGTTTTCTGAATTTCTGTCTCCAGTAGGAGGCCATGAATTCTGTTTACTTTCTTTATAACCTACTGAAGCAGGTGGCCTAAGTCTTGCCCTGTTGTGGTTTGACCCTGGTTAAATGCCAGGCACTTACGATATCTGTTTCCCTGCTCTTCCTTGCCACAGCTGGGCAGAGGAGAGGAAAAAAACATAACACATAAAAGGCTCATGAGTTGAGATAAGGACATGGGAGAAGATGCACTGAGGGTAAAACAGGCTGAACACTTAAAGTTGCAAAGTGATTTATTGCTAACAGTCAGAGGAGGAAAAATGAGAAGTAAAATAAAGCCTTCAAAGACACCATTCCTGTGCTCAGCCCCCTCCTTCCTCTCCACCAGCAGCACAGGGGGACAGGGCATGGGGGTTTGGTCAGTCCATCATCAAGATCTTCTTCCACTGCTCAGGGAGAGGAGTCACCCTCTGAGTAGCCATGGGGTCCCTCCCACGGGAGACAGCTTCCCAGACTCCTCCAGTGTGGGTCCAAACCTCCCAAGCAGCAGCCTGCCCAAACCTGCAGCAATGTAAGCCTCCTCCCATGGGCAAACAGTCCTCCCAAAACTGCTGCAAAATGAATCCTTCATCCATGGGGTGCAGACTTCCTAGGCCAGGCTGTTTCCACCTCAGGAGCAAAGCCTCTCTCTCCACTGGGACTCCCACTGGATCACAGCTTAATCCAGGCATCCACCCATTCTGGCATGGGCACCTGCCCATGGGCTGTGGGTGGATCTCTGCACCCCTGTGGACCCCATGGGCTGCAGAGGGACCTCCTGCTCCCCCCATGGTCCTCACCACAGCTGACAGAGGATTCTTGGCTCTGGCACCTGGAGTACCTCCTCACCCACCTTCTCCACTGACCTTGGTGTCTCCATGTTGTTTTCCCTCACATATTCTCACCTCCTCCTCCGCCTCTGACTAAACAGAAGTGTGTGTGCTCACATTGTTTTGATTTCTTCTTAAATACGTTTTCAGAGGCATAACTAGAATCTCTATTTGGCCCAGGCTTGGCCAGCAGCATGTCCATCATCTTCAGAGCCATCAGAGATTGGCTCTGCTGGACATGGTGAAAACTTCCAGAACCTTCACACAGGACACACAGGAGCCATCTTTGTACCCCATCCAATAGGAAAAACTGGGCCAAGCAAAACCAGCACATGCCCTCAGCCTCCTTAGATTACCGATAGCGAGTTAAACTGACAAGTTGCAGCAGAATGTACACTTCTTAGCAAAGATAATCCAACTTTTGGTAAAGATTTTCAGGAGCTGTTCAACACAGTGAGAAAGACATAGCAGGGACTGTGTCAAGAACCTCAATTTTTAATTCTAGATTGAAAAAACATGAAAGAGAAATGTATAACCTTCTGTCTTTTGATATCCTCAGTCACAGGATAGTACCTCAGAAAAGGTATTTTAACCAACCATAAGTTATTGACATTAACTTAGAATGAATGTATGATTTAAAGGTTCTTGGTAGAGAAGTCCTTAAGCACTGTGCATTTCTTACTAGGTTTGTCCAGGAGAAGATTCCTGGATTGCTGTGATGGGAATCAACTCAGCCCTCCAGTCCTTTTTCAGTGTCATTTTTTCAGCTGTCTCTGTGTTTCTTCAACAGTGAATGAGGTTTCCATCCATGCAGGGTAACAAGGAAAAAGGAAAAAAGAAGAAAGAGAGGAGGAAGGACCAGTGGGAAGAGAGAAAAAATGGATCAAAGGATGGATTATAAGCTTTTTAAAAAATAGATCAGATATGAGAAAGAGCAGAACAGTCAGTGTCCTTTAAACTGTGTTCAGCTGGGTCACGTTCACTCGTGGTGTGGCACAAGACAAAATTTACCATGTGGCTGAGCTCTCCAAGTGAGGACTGTATCTTCCTTTTCCAAATGGATGCCAAATAAGTAAATTCAAGATGCTCAGGGGCATGGGAAGTGCTTACAGTCTCACTGCTTCCCTTGAGCATTTGTTTTGAGCTCTGCTTGGTGATGTTTGCAGCTGTTGTTTTGTAGCCTATGTGAAATTCGCTGGTGGTTCTTGTTTGGGTCCCAGGAAATTATTTGTCTGCATACCACCCACAAAGATGTACAGTCAGAGTCCACAAAATCCAGTTTCTGTTGATAATAGCAAGCCTGAATGTACAAAGTTGAACATCCTTGAACTACCCTTCCAGCTCTTCCCATGGAGATTCACAGTCAGGGATAAAAAAAATGCCTCATGTTAGTGTCAGTAACCTGAATCCAGGTGCCTGCATGCAGCCATGCAATGACAATTTCATTTCTCTGGGAATTATCACTCCACCCTGTTGCCTACCTGTAGACAAACAGAGCCATCTGAGATATTTCAGAACATCCTGGCCTTCTGCAAATGGGCTTACAAATGCAGTGCAGTGCTTCCTTCTGGGTCAGAAGGAAGCCCAAAGGGATCTCAAAGGTCCTAAGTGGGTCTAAACCTGCCAATACTGTCAATGTAACTGGGAGTGCATTGGGATTTCAATCCCAGCATGGATGTGCATGCACCCAGCTCACACACAGACACCCACACAGCAGACAAAAATGTTTAAACAGCCAAGTAGAGAGTGATTCACCAAAGGTCAGTAGCTAAGTCAGGGTTGGAGAAATAGCTCTCTGGACTCCCACAGGAGCCCACATACCCAGTTCCTGAGTACATCAGAGAACTGAGTGTCTCAAGCTGGGGTTTTACTTGTCCTTTTTGTTACCCATGGTTTATAGCCTCCCTGAATACACCACTGACTGAGCTATCCATCATTCATAGAATCACAGAAATATTTAGGTTGGAAAAGACCTCTAAGGCCATAGACTGCAACTGTTAATCCAGCACTGCCAGCTCCACCAGAAGTACCACACTTACATGTCTTTTAAACACCTACAGGGATGGTGGGTCCACCACTGCCCTGGGCAGCCTGTCCCAGTGCTTTTGATGGAGACATTTTTCCTGATATCCAATCTAACCCTCATCTGGCAGAACCTGAGGTCATTCCCTCTTGTTCTATCAGTTGCTACCTGGGAGAAGGAACTGGCTACAAGCTCCTTTCAGGTATCTGTAGAGAGCAAAAAGCTTCCCCCAGAGCCTCCTTTTCTCCACCTCTCTCATTGCTGCCGTCTTCATTCACACATGTAAGACACTGACCAACCAGTGGCCACACCAGTAATCTTAAAAGCCTTCTGAAGGCAATCATCAGCCCAACCACATTGGGATTCTCCAGGGAAAGCCTCTGTCCTGTCTGCTGCCTTGCCAGCCTCCTGCTGCCCTTGTGGATGTGCAAGGTGCCACTGGGCCACTGTGCCTCCCTGCTTGCTCAGCTCCCTCATGGCTCCCCTGCTCTGGACAGTGTCCTTCCATCACTGGGAAGACAGTGGTCACAAAGGAAGCTGGGAATCTGGAGTCAATGCACCCATTTTTTGCTCACAACAGGAAAAATAGAGAGCAAATAGCTGTCAGAGCACATCAGTGACACTTTCCTGTGTATTCCTGGGAGGGGAGGCATTAAATACCATTCATACCTTAAAAAAAAATGTGGAGGGCAGAGAGGGAGGAGGGCCTGAAGGAGGAGCAACAACAAATAGGTATTCATCCCTTCTCAGCAGAGGTCTTAAGTACTTTATTTACCTCTGGTACAGAGGCACAGGAGCCAGAGAGGTGCCACACCTCTTCAGGCTGGGACTGAGCATTTTAATGCATATGAACAGCATGCTGACTTCATTAAAGCATTCGATTAACACCAGAAAGGACCCACTCCAGCAGATGCATTTATCACTAGGGCTATGGCATATTTAGAGAGAATGATTTGGTAGGCCCTTAGCATAATCAGAATAGATGAACCTACCTTGCAGGGGAAAAAAAAGCCCGTAGCTTTTAATAGACCTGTAAGTACACTATGAATATTTATAGTGTCCATCCTTCCAGTGGGGGCTCAGTGAGGTAGGGAGCAGAAGTGGGACAAGGTGGTGGGCAGAATCCCTCAGATCTTCATCTCTCCCCAGGCTCACAACCACTCTGCAAAACAATGAGCACTTTTATTTATTTTTCACACATTTATTTTATGCCTGTGTGTTTAGGAACCTTCAAATTCATGGTCCTAAAAGTAAGTGATCATTGAAAGGAGGCTAGGAGAAGGAGAGAAGGGGACAAAGAGAGTTAGAGGCAAGAGGTTGCCCTTTGGGAACCCCAGAATCAGTGCAGATGACCTGAGAACCAGTTTAACAGCTGAGACTGTGATTAGATTGTGCATCTGTATGTGAAGTTGTGAGTTTACTGGAAACTAGGACAGTGGTGGTTTAGCTAAAAAGCCCCTAATAAAGAAGGAATAACTAGGACCATATTTCCAAAAAGAGCATTTTTTAACAGCCTCCTTAGGGAAAGTGGGGATGGAAGACTACTTCATTTGGAAAACACCAAAAAAAAATCTTACATGGAAATTTTCATTAATCTCTGTAGACTGTTAGGTCAAACTAGGATAAGAAATCTGATTATGAAAGTGTGAAACAGAAGGACTTTAGCCAATTCTAAGGGCAAATCTCAGTCCAGCTTGAATGCTGGAGATTACAAATCCAAAGGTTTCTGCATGTACATTTCACTGTAACCAGCACAACTTTAAATTGGTCTCTCTGCCTGTATACAGAGGCAAACGTATAGATGCAAGATCTTTTTTATTTTTTTTAATCTATGTGCATTGCTAAAGATGTAATTTTCTGTAATACTCCCTCCCTCATTCTCTAATATACATGACCTTTAATAAGCAGGACTTATGGTTTGACAGCAAGGACTGTTGAAAAACGCAAGGAAATCCTGGCTGGATTAATTTTTAGTCTATTGCCATCCACTGCTTACACTCAAGTTGTACGTGGATCATAAACTAAAGATGGCAATTTGGGAGGCAATTTTCTTGAATTGCAGGTACAGCAGGATACAGGGGAAAAGTAATGGTAGGATCAGGCAGTTAGACATGGTATAAACATTTAAGCTACTGGTTAGATTTAATGGATTTTTATTCATTCACTCTCTTTTTTCTCTCTGTTTGTTTGGGGTTTTTTTTTTTAATATTCATGAATGAAGGAAACAAAACAAAAAAAAAAAAAGAAGAAGAAAGGGGAAAAAACAGATTAACATCTTATTGTTAGAGGGCTTTGCAGGCTTTGCAGTTCTGAGTGGAGTTTTTTCGCTATCATTGAAACAAACATCTCATTGAAGCACCTGCAGGTGTGTGGGCAAGAGCTCTCAGAGCTGCTGTAGCAAGGTCACCTCATTTCCCTTGGAGAAGATGCAGCCTGTGGGTAAGTGATGCACCAGGATGGTGCTGTGCTGTTACTGCAGCTCTTCTGGCCTGGCTGGAGTTTGTGAATCAGGACTTTTCCTCATGTTTCACACTTCAAAAGGAAACAGTCCAGACAGCACTTTTTTTGTATTTGATCAGGATTAGGTGGCTTCTGGATTCTCCTGCTGAGGATGTATTATTAATATGGGTCTTGCAAGAAACAGTGAGTGTGCATTCATTGAAAATCATATCCCTGACTTCTCATTGTGGCTTCGGAGATCTCTTCCCTGGAGCAGGAAGTCAAATATTCCAGAATACCCACTGAACAATAGGGTTTCACCCTCACCTGTGTGCTCTGACTGACTGCCAGCTCAGCACACAGTCCCAAAGCCTACTGAGGCCATGGGTAACTCCATGGGGATGGGGAAGAGCAATGCTCCTCTGTCTGCTGGAGAGGCTGGGGATGTGCCAGACAGGCTGCTAAGCTTGCCCTGATCATGTTGGTGAAATATGGGAATGAAATTCAGCAGCACTCAGAGTAGTTCCACGTGCTTGGGAGCTGGCAGTGCACCTCTGGAGTAGTTTCTATTCATACTGGGAGGAGAAGAGCACCCAGGTGCCACAGACTCAAGATTTCTTACAGGATGTTTCCCTGCTCACCTCTATCAGTCGTTTCTGCAAAACTCAACTGCTGTGAATGTGACCTGAATTCAAAACAGATGCAATTGTCTAGAAACTGGGATTTCCTTACAGGAGGAACACTGTGTCCAAGGTGTGTGCAGTTTTTCAGGAGACAGTTGGACTTTTTGGCAGCTCTCCAGGGGAGAGCAGTGAAAACAATGTAAGAAAAGATCAAAGACACCAGGACATTTTAGTTTTGAAAAGAGAAGCCCAAGATATGAGCATAGCTTTTAAATGTTTAAAAAGCTGCTTCAAATAAGAAAGGAATTCTCTATTGAAACTGGGAATGGGACAAGTTCTGGTGTAGGAAGGAGGTTCAGATTAGATGTTAGGAGATCTCTAAGACTAGGAATAATGAAACACTAGGATAAGCTGTGTGAGGAAGAGTCAAAATCACCATTTCTTGAAGTATCTACAAAAAAGTTAAACACACATCTGCCTAGGATGGGGAGAACCCTGACTTGTGGCTGGAATGGACACTTGGTCTCTCCTAACTCTGTCCTTTCTTGGCATTTTAGTTCTGTAGCAGAGATAGAAAGTGTGCCTTCCTAAAATAAATGTTTTTGGCTAGGAAGTGTTGTTTTTACTGGCAGTCCTTTCCCTTGGGTGATTTTGCCACAGCAACTGCTATCGTGCACAGGACTCCCTTCTTCCATCAGGAATTGCCTGATCTGACCTGGCCTGAGGGAAGAGATTGCACCAGGGCTTAGCTCACTGGCAGTGACTCCTGGAAGCTTCTGGATCCTGCATGCTTGCAGTCACCTGGTTCCAGTCCTGCAGAGGGCAATCATGACAATCAGTGAGAGCAGCATCAGGCCTGTGTTTCATTATGGAGGATTATTAATTAACCCAAAGCTGTGACACTACAGACTTCCTCCACCAAACGCAGTAGGGACAGAAATCTTCACAATTCCAGTCTGGAGTTGAGGCTAAGGGTGTGTTGGGTGATTCTGTTTGGCTGCTGCTGGAGCTTCCAGCCCAGCCCCAGCCACCCCAGGCTGCACCCTGCACAAACCACACTCAAAAGCCATACAGGGCTTTTTTGGGGGCTGATATGCCAGCAAACTGCTGGGAACTGACACCATTTACTCACTGTTCTCCATTCAGGCACAGAGCAGCAGTGGCTGGAAATGAGGGGAGAAGGCATGAGAATCCCACAGGGAATCATGCACAGCACAGGGACAGGGAGGTTGGTTTGCTTGAGTGCACAGAACATTCCATATGCAAACACTAATTTACTGGGTCAACGAGCACACACGGCTGGATGCCTGTACACCCCAGGAATACACACAAAAATACACACACACTCGCCCCAAGCATACAGAAACAGTCATTACATTTGTATACACAGAGACAGTGCCTGTGAACTGGCCAAGAACACACACAAGTCACAAATTGTTGTATTTGCAGGCAGAATTTAGCAGCACACATACACACATGCATGTTACTCATTTGCAGACTCTGTCACCCTGTATCCAAAGCCTTTTTCCACTGCCCTGCACTTTCTGGCTGTCTCTGAAAGATCCTCACATACTACCAACACAGACAAATCTCTACAGTGCCAGGCACAGGGAGCCCCAGCAGCATGCCCTGTTTGTCCAAATGACATCCTCTATAAGCCCAGCAAAATTCCCACATGGGTGTCAGAGCCTGAGGCTGGTAGCCAGATAGCGTAATGAGTTTCCCACAGCATTAATAGCTTTTAAAAATCCTAACATGTCATTTAGATAAAAGTTGCAGCTGAAGAGTCAGGAAATTCCCAGGTGAATGCTACATGGGCCAGATTGAACTCTGCCCGTGTGTGAGTCCAGAGTGAGAGGGTGAGCAGGATGGAGATAGCCAAAGCTCTAACATTGCTGAGCAATTCGATTCCCTCCTGGGGCTCCCCAGCTCAGCTGGAAAATTTTCTGTATTGACATGAGCACCATTTGTTTTGGCTGCACGATGTTGTCTCCAATAGCCCCATGGATCCAGCTGTGTCAGGAGAGGGATTGTACACACAGCCCAGTGCTCCCACAGGGTACCAGTGTCACAGCCTCTCCTGGCAGTGGTGGGAGGGGACAGTCCAATGGATGGGGTCAGACTGTCTCAGGGGTGTACTGTGGAGCGGTTGATTAGCACAAATTTGGGTTTTTTCCTTGCTCATGCAAGTCCTGCTTCATTAGCTGCACAACATCCAGCCTGCATGAGGCAAAACCAAACAGCAATTTGCCACTGCAGCTCCCCTCTGGTTTCCAATCAGACCATTTACCTGGGAGACAAAGCCTGCGTTCAAGTGCCTCACTTCAGAAACCCCTGCTTGCAATGTTCTGCTGAAGCATTTCCATCACAGAAATTTCTGCAACCTGCAGTCTTAGCAGTGAGGCCAAGGGCTAAATGAGTCACAAAGGCTTGATTTCCCTGCTGCACTCCTGAGGAATAACATTTGCTTATCGACCCCTACCTGGGGCTTTTCAAGGATTAGTCACTAATGCAGCCAGGCTGGGGACAGGCTGCAGAGCTGCTGTAAGCCAACCTGCTCCTTTCCTCTCAGAGAAGTTTGCTTTGTGCTGTGACCTGGTATTTGTTTCGGTTGTTGGTTTGTTACTTTTTTTTAAATTTTGCTCATTACAGCTCCATCCAAGCCCCAGGCACTGCTACTTCTGTTTCAATAAGGAGCACCCAGTCCAGGTGGGTTTGTCTTTGCTGCCATGACTTCTGCAGAGCAAGAGACTTTGGTTCCTCAGGGTTGGCTGTCAGTATGGCTTCTTTCACTGGCACTAAAGTCAATCTCAAATACATATGAGAAATAAACCTGTCAAGACAGGAAAAAACCAACAAAAAACAATCGGTATTTGTTGAAAGGGAGAAAACCTGAACAGCACAACATTAATTCCCACCTTGTAACTTGGTGTCACAAGATACAGGGAGCTTTATGAAAAATAACCAAAGAATAATTCTGTGAAAGGTGTGTGTTTGGCAAAAGCATCTCCTTTGCAAAATATCCCCTGCTCTGGGATGCCAGTTAGGTCTGACATGCAGATGCAGAGGATGATCAGCTGTGCCATTAGTTGCTGTTCTGGGGAGTGGAGATATGGAACATTGCTTCAGAGGAAGGATTATTGAGGCAAGAATAAAGTTCCCCACTTTGTCTGGATTTGGATGAACATTCCAGCACGTGATAATTCTCTAAGGGCTCAGACAGGCTGCAGGAGCTCTCCTGAGCCAATCACACAATGATGGAGGACACTGCAATTACAAGGGTAGAGGTCACTGCAAATCGAGGGTAGTGGTCAGTGGCTCAGAGTCCCAATGGACATCATGACATGGGGTCAAGCTCAGTTCTCTGAGCTAGAAGGTTTCTTGTTGTGGCAGTAAGCCATGCACAGCATCTGCCCCAAGCCACGGTTCAGAGAATCATAGAATCATTAAGGCTGAAAAAGGTCTTCAAGGTCAATTCCAAGCTTTGACCAAATACCACCAATCCCACTAAACCATATCACGAACTGCCACCTCTACTCATTTTCTGAACACTTCCAATGATGGTGACTCCACAGCTTTCCTGGCCAGCCTGTTTCAATGCTAAGTCAATTTTTCAGTGAAGAAATTTTTCCTAAGACTCAGCACTACAGTTTATCCATAATCCTGGGACATTCTACTGTCCCCCACCATGCAGTAGCTGCTCTGAAGCAGTGCTGTGCCAGGACTTATTTCTCACAGGTGACACAGTTTATCCTTCTTTCAGAGAGGCATCAGAGACCTTGAACAACCTTCTGTAGCCTGAGCTTCCAGTTGAGTCCTTAAAAGCAAGTGCTGAGTATGGGCTGCAAACTTCTGGCAGTGTGGATGTGTTGATGTGGTTGTGGTGGGGGTGACCTCCAACCAGCACTAGCCTGTGGGAAATTCCTGCTACACATGTGTAATCTGAGGAGAAATGCTGCACTCTGCATGTGGAGCTTGCTTTGTAACAAAATCGTCTTTATTCTGGTCTGAGCTGATGGGGGTCAGCACTGGCTAAAGCTGGCCTGCCTGCAAGCTCTTATTTTGCAGACATCCAGTGCCCACAAGGATCAGAGCCCCACTAGTAAACAGAGCCCTGTTCCCTCCCCCTTCTCCTTGCTTAGGTACCTTTGCAGGATGACCATTAAGCTGTTGGAGAAGAGCCAGCAATTCAGAGCCAAATCAAAGCCAGCAGCCCCAGACTGAAGCTTTGCCATCTTCCAGCATAACAGGCTGCCTGCAGGCAAGTTCAAACAAAATGCTGCTACTGTGCCAATCTTTCAGTACAGGTACAAAGCAGACATCATGGTTCAATACAGATGTATCACACTCTGACATACAAATAACTGGTAGGCGACATGAAGGAACAAGCCTAAATAAATCTTCTGAACAGAAAAATCAAGCTTATTTGGAGAAGGAAGCTGCTTCCAACTTTCTGAGAAACTTTGCAGGAAGATGGGCTGGGCTCCCTGGGAAGGAAGAAGCCATCAGGAGATGAATCTGTGTGGCTGTGAACAGCAACAGAGGTGCAATTCACTTGTCTACTTCTATTAAATAGTGCCAGAGCTAAGAAGTGAAGAGGCTGTTTAAATGTGTCCGGTTTGATTAAAGCTAACTACATCCATGCAAGACAAAGAAGAAACCCAGGGAGTTAGACTCAAAGGCCAAATATTCTTGGCCATATTTTGCCACTGAGGGTGAGTGGGTGAAGCTCTGATGAGGGTGACAAGAGCTTCTGTCCACTTCTCCTCAGCTGGAGCACATTTAAAGCCCATGCTGGAGCTTAGGTTGCTTGGGATTCATCCTGGAGGAGCTTGCAGGAGAAAGCTGAGTGGTTTCCCTCTGTGAGCTGCAGGCTCTTGCCCAAGCACTACCTCTATTGCTATGCCAGCAGAGATATCCCAGGGAGACATCAAGGGGATGGGCTAGAAAGAAGCATGATCTCAGTGTTATCTCATGGCTAAGAGGAAGGCAGGGGACTTCAGTCTCTTGGCAGATCCCTTCTGGGTGGCTCTTTCTCTTTCTACTGTTTTCTTCCACTGCTGTTTGTCTGTCTCATCTGTGTAGCATGTATCAGGTGAAGTAAGGTCTACCAAACATTGTGTGTACAAACAGAAGCCACAACAAAGCTTTGCATTGTAACTGGGTACTTTTGACCCTACCAGTGTTTCTTTAAATAAATAAGTAGAGGGATGGATGGATGGATGGATGGATGGATGGATAGATAGATAGATAGATAGATTAGATAGATAGATAGATAGATAGATAGATAGATAGATAGATAGATAGATAGATGATAGATAGATAGGATAGATAAGATAGATTAGATAGATAGATAGATAGATGATAGATAGGCATTATTCACAAAAAAAAAACCAACTAAAAATGACAAACAAAAAAACCAAACAAAAAAACCCACAAAAAACCAAACTCCCCCCACCACTACAAAAAAAACAACCCAAAACAAACAAAAATACCCAAACAAACAAACAAAACCAAAAAACAACTACAAAACCCCATAATAGCCAGCTAAGCTCACAGGTGCATATCTGAGCACTCCCAGCTGCACCGATCAATCCTCATGCCAAGCACAAGTAACTGAGACAGATAAAGAGCAGATGCTGTGGAGCAGAGATTATATTGTGGACAAAGTGCTCAGGAGACCCTTAACCTGCTGGATAATAAGACTGCACCTTGGTTTTCACAGACATTGGTACCCAGGATGGGAAACTGATGTGCTTAGAAGAGAAAGCACAGTATCAGGGACAGCACCAAAGCCTGCTGTACTGGAGGCATTTACACTGCAATAGCAAACAGCCCAGGAGAGCCATTGATAGCAGCCAGTGTTTGATGGGAAGCTAAATTAACAATTTCTAGGGATGTCACAGATCCCAAAGATGAAGTGGGAGAACAACTCCCTGTAAAGTTTTGGTACTCAATCTGGTAGGAGCCAATTTTCTAAACCACCTTGCATGTTGTCTGGCCCTGGTGTGGACACAGCTTTCTCTAGGGAGCATTGAAAACTGCAAGTAGGAAAGAGGAGAGTGCTGCACTTCTCTACTGTGTCCACCTCCATTCATTGTTTAGGTGCTAGTTCTGCTCCTTCCTGTCATCATCAGAGTCTGCCAGGTTGTTATTTTCACAGTGGAACTCATCAAAGGATTGATTCCTCCAAGCACAGCACCCAGCTTCCCCAAAGCAGGAGCTGCCTCACACCTTTTTGGTCATGGAGAACACAGAGCATCAGGGTCAGCAAGGGTTTCCAAACTGAGCTGGGTCTTCTTGGGGGCTTTTACCTGTCTCCCATGACAGCAGATGTGGTGGCATATGTTCTGTTAGCATCCCAGTTCCTCTACGGGACAATTTTCATAGTCTTGATCTCATTGCCATTCTCAAGAGGCTGCCTGCTCAACCCATCCTTGCTTCTACAGTCTTGATTCCAGAAGTGCCTTAGGGAGCTGTAAAAGCATCTCTGCTGCAAGGGCTGAGCAGTGATGTGCAGCTGCATAGGCTTCTTCACCCCTGCAGGGGCATTTATCCTCTCTGGGGACCATGCTGGATCAGTGGCAGAGGTCTGTGTGTGGCTGTGAGGCTGTCAGTGAGGACAGACTGGGCTTGGCAGTGCTGGATTAATGGCTAGACTTGATGATCTCAGAGATTTTTCCCAGCCTTACTGATTCTGTGATTGAAGAGGTGTTTCAGCATGTTGGGGTGTCTGTTGAGCCCCAGGGATGTTGTCTTTGCTTGATCCTGACAGACTGAAACAGACACACAGGTTTCCCCTTGCCTGGCAAGGGATGGCTATTACTGTATGTAGATACACAGCCAGGATTTTCAAAGGGATGTTGATCCAACAGTCACAAAACCCTGTGGAAAGCCAATGAGTCCAACTGGACACTGGACATTTAGCCACTGAAGTTAGTCCTTATGGCCCTTACTAAGGACACTGGTCCCTGAATTTACAGTGGCTCCTATGACCTTCCTGTGTATTTGCCTGTCCTGCTCTGCTATGCCTGCCCCAGCTAATCACAAGTATTTCTTGCCCTTGCACAGAGCAGAGACAAGCAACAAACACAGCTGTTTGTAAGGAAAGAACAAATAGTGCCCATAGGTTGCATTTGGTTATCCCAGTTTCCCAGTGAGAGTGAAGAAAACCCTGCAGATGATCCCAGTCTATGAAGTGCATGTAAAACCCCTTGGACAGGAATGTCCCAGTCCACAAAAAAAAATTATTCAGAGTCCTCCATTCACAGAACAGGTTGCACAGTATCACACAAATGAAGCTGCAGAGCAGTGATAGCACTGGGGGATGATAAAGCTTTGCCGTCCTAGATGATAAACACCATTGGTGGCTACTTAATAGGTAATGTGGGATTGGCACAGTCCCAGGGCAGATGTAACATGCCTGTGAGTATGTATATGTGTGACTTCTCATAAATCCACGTCTGACACGAGGACCTTTGTGAACTGGATTATAAATAATTAGCTGGACATGTCTGTATTTCTTTTTGCAGTACCACCGTCACCAGGACAAAAGTTGAGGTCTCCTGCTTGTGTGGTGCCTTGGATTGCGTGTCCAGAAGGGGCAGGTGATGGTTCAGGCAGCATGACCCCTCACTGCAACCTGTCCAGACATCCTGTAATGAGTCTGGCAGTTTGTGCTCAGCCTAGCCCATCATATCTGAAGAAATCCCTAGAAGGTTAATGCAATATAACCCTTGGCAGCTCATTCCCGATATAAATGGGGTCTTATTTTGAGGAATTTATGATTAAAGTGAATAAAGAATAGTCATCTTTCCAAATATAAACTGAAGGTAGTCCCTGATTTATTTCTCATGATGCATTTGGTCATGTTCTCTTGTCTTTTCGGATCTGTATTTTTATTGCATTGAGATGTTTCTCAGGTTTGGGTTACATTTCTAATAAATATCCGATGCCATGTTGATTTCCTGTATCATATTTCATTATTCTTAGGGATGAATGGAGCACCATTTTTATAAAAAACAGCAGTCCTGAAAGGAGTTTTTAACACAGGGCTTGTCTGCCTTTAGCAAGTGATAGCTGGCTCTCTAACAGTGCTGGTATTGTTAAAAGCATTACAACCTGCCTTCGCATGGACTTGGTTATCTCAGGATAAAGGTGCCTTATGCCTGTATAACCATTTCCATGTGTGAAGACGAATAACTCCAAAACTGTAAATCAAGGCTTTTAGTGGCATAGCTTTAACTGGTAAAAATCACACTGGTAATAGAGACATGGTTGAAATAGGGAAAGAAACACCAGCGCAGAGAGAAAAATTCCTCTTGTGGAAGGTAGCTGTGTAGAAAAAGAATTTTAGGACCCTGTCTAAAGTCCTGCATCGGCATCATACTGGAGTATACTGATCTGCTTTGTTCATCAGAGTGAAAAAAGATGTTCTGCCTCAGGACTGGGTCAGGTGGCAGCAAAGGAAAATGGATTCATTTACTCTGAGGGCTGGGGTGCCAATGTGGGCTCAGGACCAGGTCCCCTGTGTTTGTCGCAGGCACATCTGCCCAAAGATGTACCCCAAAGCATTCCCCACCCCACCTCCATGCAGAAAATCCTATGAAGTCTGAAAATCATCTCTTGTGGCAAAACCCTCATGCAGAAGAGGAATCTTCCAGGGCTTCTAAAAAGGACCACTGACATTGAAGGGACAGGACAAGGTGTGATGGGAAAGGCATGAAGGGAAGAGGTAGTGACATTCTCCAGAGTGGGACAATTCCCTGCAGGGTATACTCAGCTCAAGGTCTGAGCCTGTGTTTCTCTCACCACTGTGCATCTCCCGCATTGCACTACAATAAGGAATGAAATCTTTGTTATTCAAATATCCTCCCCATGATGAACTACATTATCCATCGTATTTTCAAGGATCCCTCTCTTAGCCCTATCTCTTCTTTCATTACTGCAGTTGCTGGAGATGAAATCCCTTCTTCCTTAATTGCTCTGCTCCAACCATCCTTGTTACTCTTCGTGAAAGAAGCAGACAATAATCCTAATATCCTCCCTTTTTTGTCGCCATTGCTTAACAAGAAGAGCCTGGAAATCATTGCCCCTTATTTCCCAGACCTAGCCAGCCGATAGGAAATAATTAACTCCTATCTGTGCTGACGGAGTGGCGGCTGGTGTGTAGCCAGTTCCAGGTAGTTTGTTATTCCTGCTTTATCGCCTGCTGCAGAAGGGAGGCTGCAAGATTATTGAGCAAAGCTCAGCCTGCGTGTTTATCACTACAAGTTTGAAGAAACGGTGTTGGTAATGATTTAATTTTATTTTATGATTTTCTTAAATAAAAGGTATAGTTTAGTCTCAGTGATGCAAATGACAAATCTTCTTGGATTCGTTTCATTTTACAGACAAGATTGTCTTTGCTGCAGCCTGTGCTACAGCAGATGATCACACAGAGATCATCCCAGGAGATGCAGAATGCTGGGAGCTGCTCAGCAGCAGCATCAGAGCTGGAATTGTGTGAGCTGCCCACACAGCTCAGGTTGGGGATGAGACAACAGGACACTTGGAATTTAACCAAGCTTGCAATCAGCTGCTGCATGAAAGCAGCTTTGTCTGATTATCCCAAAGGTCTCCTTAGCTCAGCATCCAAGAGTAGCCAACAGCAGATGACAAGAGCAGAGCAGGAGCAGGAGCCAGCATATCTAATCGATATTTATCCCTGCCTCGTGTTTTGCATCTTGGGATTTTCTGCCATAAATGTGGCTTCCATTGTTGCCTCCAGCAGTGCTTTGGAACTCATTAAAGGCTTTATCACCTACAACAAGGACTTCCCAACAGTATTAGGTGCTTGTTTTGAGTCTGTCACCTGCTAATTTCACTCATTGCACCCTGTACTTGTGTTGGAAAGGACAATGAACAACTTCTCCCTGTGCACACTCCCCCTGCCACTCAGGATTTATTATTTTCCTTCCCTCCAGCTGTGTCTGAGAAATAATGTTGTAAAATCTCTGCTAAGGCAAGAATGCATTCATCACTAACTTGATTAATTACTGAAGGATCATTTCCTCTCTATGATACATGTAAACCCCCAAACTTCTTGAATCAGAAGTACACTCAAGGTGTTCAGTGTCACATCCATCATCTCCATGAACATCACTGTTGACAGAGGCAGATGTGGCTGCTCAGGCAATGTCCTTACAGTGCTGACAGACCCATGGTCAAACCTCTGCCTTGCTGGGCTGGGTGTGTGAGCAATCCAGCAGCAGTAAAACATCTCAGTTTTGGGAACATGTCCCATGGTGACCCTCTGCTTCCCAGCTCCATCCCTGCCTCTTTACAGCATTTACACTCCTGACACCTCAGCTGTCATGCAGAACTGTGTGCACACTATAAACTGTCCTCAGACCTGTGGAAGAGCTCAGTTAGGGTTAGGATTGCTCCCACAGGAGAAAAGATTGTTTTGCAAAAACATATCCCCTTCCAGTGGGCCCTACATGTAGAATCACAGAACCACAGAACAGTTTGGGTTGAAGGATTCTTAAAGATCACCTAGTAACAAATCCCTTGCCATGGGCAAGGACACCTTCCACTAGACCAGGCTGCTCAGAGCTCCATCCAGCCTTGCCTTGAACACTTCCAGGAATGGGGCATTCACAGCTTCCCTGGGTAACCTGTTCCAGTGCCTAACCTCCTTTCCACGTCTTCCCACCATTGAACACAGCCTGGTCTTGGATCCACAGCCCTTACACATCCATTGCCCTCTTCTTTGGCATGGCTGAAGAATCTCCATGTGGGAAGCTGTTGTTCATCCCCATCCTCTACAGGCCATGATTTAGGATTTTACTCTCCATGACTGTAAAATTAGGACCATCCAGTGATGTAAAACTCACTTTGATAAGGGAGAGGAGGGTGATGATGGTAAAGCAGCTGTTAGCCCACTGCTTGAAGCCACAGAGAAAGATCTATGTCATGTCACAGAGGAAATTCACCTTTTATCTCTTCTCTGACTTCTTCGCACAGCTTGTCTCTCCATTGCCTGCCATTTTCCAGTTTAGCAGCTCCTCTGCCTGGTGATCACCCAAGAAGTTTTTAAGGTAGGAGACAAGGGCAAAAGAAGGTGATACAACAGTTGAGTAGAGAGCAGAAGGACTCCCTAGGCTGGGAGCTGCTGGCTTGCAGTAATTTCTCTCAAGACTCATCCTGGAAGTGGATCTCCCCTGCCCCATGCTGAGGTTGCAGAGGGACCTTGGCTCTTTCCTTTGCTTTTCATCCTTGCTACCAGACAAACATGAACACTGATCTTCAGGGTCTGTGAAGCACCAAAGCCAAGCCATGGTGCAGGACTCAGGCTTCTTGTAGAGTCTGAAGGAGCCTTTTAAAAACACAAGGCCATGGGATGCTCTGCAGCTTGTGAAAGTTGACACAGGAGCTGTGTAGACCTTGATGGGACAAATTACTCCTTCAAAGTGACCTGTTTGGGTGCTGAATGCACCTCTGGTCTGTGATGCTGTGTGATCCCCATGCACAGCAACAGGAATTGGTACCAGTCATGTCGGCAAGAAGGATGGAGTGGCTGGAATGGTTTGGAAGGACTGCCTGGAAAAGAAACACGTGGTAAGGTTTCCGTTCACCAAAAACACGGAAGAGCTCCAAGCTGTTCTCTGGTGATCAGTGCACACTGTGAAGCATAACCAGGCAAACTGGGCACAGCAGAGAGATAAACGAGTGGAGCCTTCAGAGATGGAGCATGGATATTGCTGGTCTGATCTCCAGAGGACACAAGAACCCCTGTCAACTCGATCTCTAAAATACTAAAATACAGGCCACAACAGTTCCCCTTAAGGTAGCAGCATCTTTCCCCCAGTTTCCAAGCTTGGAAATTTTCCCATGCTTGTGGCTGCTGGTGACCCACCAAGATCTGCTCAAGCAGCATAACCCAGAGGTGGTGCCTGATCCTGCCAGACACAACTTGGATGCGGTGAGCATTCCATTGTCCCTGGGGCTATTTGGAGATGCTCTGCCTCTCCGGCAGGGAGGAGGGAGGAACACAGCATTTCCAACTGCAGCCAAGAAAGCTAATGGATACATTTCTTTTCCCAAGGCAGGCAAATTATTTCTGCTCCCAGCTGACCCCTCGACCACAAAAAACACCATAAAACAGCAAGAGTGTGTAAAAAATAAACACAGGCACGCATCAGCCTTCCGGATTCCCGTCCCCCGAGCCAGAGGAGCTCGGGCCGCGGACAGAAGGAATGTGGTGTTGCATCGGGAGCCATGGGGATGGGATCAGGGACAAGAACGTTTTATAACTGGCCTCTGGACCCCATTGAGGAGCAGAGGGAAGGAGGAAGCATGTGAGTGATGACTACTCATATTGGAAAGGGGGGCAAATTTGAATCTCATCTGCATGTTTTGCAAGGATTGGGATTTACAGTGCAAACTGCTTGCTCTGCTACTTTGAGTCTTGCTGTCTTGGCTCCTCTGGCCAAGTTTACATCAGGGCTGTTCTGACCAGCCAGGAGCCTTGCAAAGGAGTTATAACACATGGGGCTAGATTCATGCTGCAGGTTCTCAAGAATCTGTAGGGAAGCATGCTATGAATGGAATCATCTTTTTCTCTCTCCCTGTCACCTTGCAGTCTGCCAAGCTGGAGAGAGAGGAAGACAGAGAGCAAGCAGTTTTCCACAGTGTGAGAGGAGCCTGAAGGGATGTTAGGGTCTGACTGTAGAAGTCTAATATAAGCTTAGACATTTCTGTTTCTATTCACACCAGACAATACATCCTGCACTGAGACTGAAGACCAGCGAAATTTGTATCAAGACATTGGGACATAGCTGGCTTAACTCACTACCCACTGGGCTTGGGATTGCCATTCTCAGAAATGCACTATGAATGCCATTCTTGCTTTACCCAAGGTTTTGTTTCTTCAGATTGGGAAGTGCCACATGATTTGGACCTTTACTGGTACAAAGATATATGAGTGTCAAACTAACCAGCTTCAGTGTGGGAAGGGGCTAAATCTCCTCACCTCTACTCCTGGACTACCACAGAAATCCACCCCAAAAATTTCACAGGGATTGAGACGTCACAGGAATACTTCCCTTACACCTGCCCTCAGTTAGTCTCCACTGGCATCTACAACTTCCCTGCTTTCTGAGGATGCATTTTACAGCTGAGAACTGGAGCTGTTCATAGAAAGTAATTGCACCCAGCAGGCAGCATTGCTGGCTCTGAGAGGATGAGCAGTGCGAGCTGCTTGTGCCAGGATCTCAGCCAGCAGCACCAAGATACCTCCACAGCCCCCACGCAGCAGTAAGTGGCACTGTGTCCTTCCCATCTGCTGTGAGACACCTGGGCTCCTGCTACTGCTGAGAACTGACAGGCAAAGCTGCTGACTGTCTTCTGGCTGTCTCAGCTCTCTTACAGCTCGAGGAGTAAAGCAATCCTTCAGAGTCCAGATTTCATACTCTGACAGTAAGTGTTTTTCTTAAAAAAACACAAAAAACGTTTTTGTGAAAAATAATATTGCTAGTGGCTGATGTTCATGATGGACAGCAGCAGCAACATGAGGGAAAAGAATAATTCTGAGAAATTCCCTGAAACAAGTAACCTACATTTTTCCTCACCACTGCATCACTAATTTTACCTCTTTAATGCATTGGTTTTTTTCCAAAAGGACCAGAAGAGATAAACAAAAGCAACAGGTTCCTTTCAAAACCCAGCTCAGCTAGCAGGAATTGGGAATTAAACTCAGATACAATGCAAATAGCATGGTGGTTTATTTGCTGCTCCTTTTGTGAAACACAGCTGCCTCCAGCAGCAGCAGCCCCCGAGCCATCCAGCACCAGATTCCTCCTCCAGCTCCTGCCCCTCCTGAGTACCAGCAGATCCTGTGGCCAAGCTAAGCAGCAGCTGTGGCACTGGGTAGTGTGTTTGGTTCCTGCTCTGTCAGGCTGGCACTGTGCCCTGTGTTCTCTTTCCCTTCCTTTCTGTTTCCTGGGTGAGCCAAGGTGACAGCTCAGACCAGAAATGTCAGAATGCAAGTGCTGGTATAAAAGAAGTTACTTCCAATACAAGTGGTCAGCTTGCAGCAATCCTTTCTATGTGCTTTGTTCAATATCACTTTCCTCTTCTCAAGCATTTAACTCCAAAACTCTTATCGATTTAGACTGGGGTTTTAAAATCAAGTAAGGGTTTTTTTTAAATCAGTTAAGGGTTTTTTAATTAGTTAAGGGTTTTTAAATTGGGTAGACAGAGCTCCTGTGAAGCTGAAGGTGCTGAGTCCCTGGTCACCTACATTTATTACATGCAGCACCTTCTAAGCATATTTTGAAATATTGAAAGCATTTCTTTGTTCAAAAAGCAAAGTGCCAAAGGGCACAGTGCCGGCTGCAGAATCCAGACTGGCCTGAAGAAAATGCTCGCAGAGCAAGAAGCTAAACCCAGGTTTATGAAACATACTTGGAAAGGGCTCAGCAGTGCAAATCCCAGTGCTAACAGAGCAGCTCTGAGTCGATTGCAAATAACACGCTCTTGCTGTCCAGCCACAGTGCAATTCTACTGAGCTTTGGCAAGGCTAATTCCAGTGTCAGATATTTTCATGAGACCCTACTTGACATTTTGGCCGGAAATCCTGTGGCATATTTTGATATTCCGTGACACACTGTGTTAACCACATGGATTTCCTCCACTGCTTTGATGGACACTGCTACCCACTCAGGCAGAAAGGAGAGTGTCTGGATGAGTCCTTCCCTCTGGCTCCCCCCTGCCAGCACACAAAGCATCAAGCTATTGAAATTACATTGCTAGATCCAAAATCCCCTGGGAGAAATAACCACTGTTCTGGAGCCTGCACGGCTGCATCCTCCCAGACAGATGCATTTGCAGTTTCCCAAAGCAAGGCAGGCACTGAATACAATGCTTCTGATGAGGCTTTTCCAGAGAGGGGGAGAGAGTTTTGTATTGTTTTTGCCATCACCTTGCTTGCCACTGCCTGGCTCAAGGTGCTGGTGTTGCTGCAGATTAGCAATGCATGGCAAGCCCAGGAGGTCTCAGGTGACAGGTGACACCTCTTGCCTGTTTAGGACTCTGCAGTGGTAAGTCCCCACGTGTGAGAAGCAGCAGGTAGCCTGACTTCCTCTCAGCTGGATAGACACATCTGGAGAAAGCACCCATGTGATGGTGGAGACGTCCCTGGAGGAAATCCTGCCCCCCAGATGCAGCCATGCATTGTCACCTGCCAAGACATGGGGACTCAGCATGTGAATCAGGAGGACAGGGCTCTGGTTAAGGGAAGGAGTGTGCTGCAGGGGAGCTTGCAGGGAAGGATGAGCACTGAGCACAAATCAGGACAGATTCAGATGATTGTCTGGGCCCAAATGCCAGGCCCTCTCTCCTTGCCATCCTCCCATCCACCTTGCACCCCTCCCATGTGCAGCCCCATGCACACCTCGTTCTGCACTATGGGAAGACCAGTGCCAAGTGAAGCCAAGGCCACAGCAAGGGTCTCACACCCATGTGTCTCAGCAGCAGTTCTTACCCTGCTCCCCACACTGGGTAGGGTGAAGGAATAGACCTGCAGACAGGTTGCAGCTGGCTGTCACCTTCAGAGTCAGCCACAGACAAGGGACTTGGCTGTGTGAGCCAGGGGAGCACTGGAGAGGTCTTGGATTTTGACAGCATCAGAGCTGCAGTAGTCCAGACAGCTGGAGAGTCATTTCCCAGTGGAGATGACAGCTAATCTCTGGGATTTATCAGATGGGCATCATTTCCAGTATGCTGAAGGCATTCTGGGAAAGATACCCAGGACACATACAAGGCACTGTTATTTTGTGTAACTATGGATGAGACTTTAAATCTAAAAATACACACATTACCTACCCACTCCTGTGTCCCTCTCACGATCCTTTGTTCTCTCTTATAACAGGCAGCTTCTTTGCCCTCTGGGCATGAGGCTGTTCCTCATGTGTTCCAAAACCACTTCAATATCCTGATGACTGGTTCAGACCCATTTGCTGCTGCTGTGGGAGCCTGAGCCTCTTTGGGGAGAGAAAGAGTATAGTGAAGGGAGGGAAGGCACACCACATTCTCCGTGCCAATAGAATAAACCCTGGCAAATTGGTGAGGAAGGTGGACCAGGATCACCAGAGGCAGCAGAAGCAGAGGCAGAGGGCAGAATCCCAGAGGCAAGAGACAGAGGATTTGTTGCCAGCTGTTGAGTAGGGTAGCAGAGAGCAGACAGCCGCAAGGAGGCATGGAAAGACCAGACTGGGAGGCTGCCAAGGAAGAGAGAGTCTCATTAAATCTTATTTGTCTTTAAACAAAGTGTTCTAATTGCTAACAAAGGGATTTCAAGCAAATTGTAATAAAACTGAGTTATTCTGATCAATTACACAGTCAAGCAAATTACAGAAGGAGTCTGAAATATTGCCAGATACAAAGGAGAGATGAAGAAAGAGGAGGAGGAGTTGCAGAGAGAGTGGGGGAGGCAGTAATTTGAGGGAGGAAAATTACTTGATGGCTTGATAAGGAGAATTATTAAGCATAAATTTGAGATGCAGGTTGCTAAATCTGAATACAAAATCAAGGGTAGAAATGGAAATTGTGTTTTAAGGTTGGTAAAATCGGAGCAGAGGCAAAGAGAAAAAAGATGTGCAGACAAGAATTAGAGACAGATACCATTGAGGTCGTCTGCAAAGATGGTTGCTAACTGCAGCAAGCTGAAAGCAAGGCATGACCCAGGAAAGCAGAGCTTTTTGGTGAGGGCACCAGATCAGTGCTGAGCGGGCATCAAGCCACATTCCTGCCACAGACCTCCTGCTTGACCCATAACTGCTTCAAAGCACTTAGCAATGACCTGGTTTGTCACTGGAAGAGTTACAAGGGCCAGATCCCAATGCAATCTGAGGAGAGACACACCAAGGCTGACTCATTTACCTTGTCAGGCTCACCTGAAAACTGTGGCTGACTCTTCTACTGTCTGTGGTTTGTGGGCTTAAGCTGGTATCATTCAGTGGGTATCCATACAGCATCCAGAGCATCAGGCAGGGATGTTGTAGGGAATAGAAGACAAGCCCAACCCCTGTCTTAAAGGAACAAGACTGAAACCCCATCACGACACACAACTCCATGTGTGGTGGCTCTAGCTTAGGGACAGTATACCTTGGGATGAATGAAATAATCATCCCCCTGTCCTGCTCAGCCCCTGGACATTTCCAGCCATGCTGCTAGAGTCTCCAGGGTGCTCATGAAGCAGCCACTGAACTGCTACAGTTTGCAGCCTGGCAGGTTTGGGCAAGTCACCTCCAGTTTTGTTTTTCCACAATATACAATGTGATCAATTTTTATTGGATCATCCCTGGTCACTGAAATGCTGCCTGCTCTGCAGGGAGCACACGGAGCAGGCAGCAGGATTGAGGAACACATCCTCACAGTTTTGTATCAGGTGCACAAGCTCAAGTCTCACCACTCAGGGCTGGCAAAGAATAGCTTGCTGGATCTTAGGCTGCAGCCTCCTGCTAGAGCTGGCTTTAGCTCCAGTGATGGAAAATCCAGTGTGTACACCCAGTCTCAGGACCACAAGAATGTGGTCCCTGTGTGCAGTTCTTCTATAAATCTGCTGCAAAGGTAGCCCAGAAATGCAGTATTCTTCAAGCCAATTACCATACACAGTTCATAACCCTGCAACTGGCTGGATTAATGGATTATTGGCATGAAGGGATGTAGAAAGATGCTTTTAAAAGAGGAAGTAGAAAAAGTCCAGAGATTATTTTTAATGGTGTTTATTCGTCAGAGAACTCCAGAGATTGTGGGCTTTTGCTGGACTGGAAGTTCTGAGCCCTAAGAGGAGATAAGAGAAAGGATTAGGGTATTACTGTGGCGGTGGAGTTCATGTGTTTTGTATTATTAATGTTTGTAAAGCACTTTGAAAATGAAAAACACCATAAAAGCTTTAAGTGCTGTATTTAGTAGAAGCTGCAGAAGAGGAACTTAAGACTGAAAAGACACTTCTCAGTTATCAGTGCACAGAGAGCTTGTGTTTTTGAGAGGATCCCACAGTCGGATGCAGTCTGAAGTGGCAGATGAGTTGTTCAAAAGCCAGTATGAGGAGGGCATAAGAACCCTGCAGGGTGCAAGGAAGGCTCCTGTGTCATGTATCAAAAAAAAAAAAAAAAAAAGCCACTTGACTCTTTTAGTGCTAGAAAAAGCCATCAGATTTGCTGGCTCATTTCTCTGGAGCCAACAGAGAAATGTTCTCTGCAAGACACCTACTTTAGCTAAACTTTCTTTAAAAAAAGAAAGTTGTTGGACAAGTGAGCTCCCTTGTATTGTTTAGGAAACTCCTGTAATGGAGGGAAAATCCTGACCCAGAGTGGGTGAGGAAAGCAATATTGGAGATCCTCTGGTAGACCAATCACTCCTGACCAGCACCAGACGATTTTATGTGGTCTCAAGCTGTCAGTGAGATAATTCCAGGGCTCAGAGACAGGATTTTGGTTCTAGACATTTCTCAACGCCATTGTTTCACTAAGATAGTGGCTCCCAAAGAGAGCCAAGTAGAAGATTCTCTTTACATTGCTGTACTCCCAGCTCCAAAGCGCTCCTCCAGCAATGCTGGCTGACAAACTACAGAAAAGAGCACTTTTTTTTCCTGGTGAATCCATAAATAGATCTGCAGCATTCCCGCTGACAGCCCTGAGGAGCTTTCTGAGACACCTTTGTCAAAGCAGAGAGGCCTAAGGCCAGCTGAGGCTGTGGACAGGTATTGATAACATATATTCCCCTTTCCCAACGACAGGCATGTTCTTGTATCCTCACTGCTTGAAACCCTCTTTGACAAAACAGAGTCTTTACAGTTTTGCACAGATCTTTCTTCACACATCAGTCCCTATGTCAGATCTTTTCTTCATGCCAAGGCTACATTTTTTAACCTCAATTTTTAAACATATATTTGACAGGGAGGGAGGCTCCAGACATGTCTGTGTAGATGCTCTGTTGGTTCAGCCTTTGCTCGCAGTCACATATCGACCTTCACAATCTCATTCCCTTGGAACATCAGAAGCACATTAAGGCTTACCTGTGTCAGAGGTCCCAGTGTCCCAAAACTATCCAGGGCATCTTCCATTTTCCCAGCTCCCTTCCTATCTCCCAACCACTAAAAGGGACTTGGAAACTTTTCCCCCTCCCCATTGTTTTGCAAGCAGATAGTTCATTCTTGATAAGGAGCAGCCTGCAGCACCCCTGCTCACAGTTCTTGATGCAGCTGGCTGTGCTGTTGCCTAAGAGTGGTAAGTCACAGTGATAAACATAGATATTTCACCTTCCACCCTTCCTTTCCGTATCTCAAATCTCAGTGCTGAGGAGCAGCCACACAGGCACTGCTGTTTCCCCGACCTGCAACATGACAGATGTGAGGTATATTCAAAATGACACCTGCACCCCACAAGAGCTCCTATCCTGTATTTATAGCCCACTGTCACTGCTCAGATTTATGCCGCTCAAATATTTGTCAGCTGTTATCCCACCTTCCCTGAACATCATTTAACTGAGCTTGACGTATGCAAGCACTTTTAATCTTTCCTCATGAAGCAATTTTGCCCTTCCCAGGGCCTCTGATCATATTTGTAACTCTTCCTTGAGACAGCATCAGTTTGTCATTGCTGCTCTGAAAATACAGCAAGGAACGTGGCAGCCTGAGAGGGAGGAGGGGGAGGATTGTTTCCCACACTCACACTCAGCTCTCTCCCGTGCCACCCTTCCTAAAAGCACCTTAAACACATATGCCTGCTTTAAAATGCCTCTCTTCCTCACTGGTCACTGGTCTTTTTCCAGCCTGGATCACTATTCCTGCTAAAAAGCCCAGTCCTGGATTATTTTGCAACTTCCCTGAGCCAAGAGGGAGTTCATTTTCTTTCCTTCATGTCTTCCTAATGTCTCTGATGTCTCTATTATTACCCAATCTGCACTGGCATTCACAATGCCTCCCAACTGAGGCAGGAGAATGTAATTAACAAGCTGTTTACCTCTACTTCCAGATCATTAATAAATATGTTAAACAAGACCGCTACCTTGCTGAGCGATGCAAAAACTTCATGAGGCACATAGTTTGCTTTATAGTTTTTAGCTGGTGACAGTGAGACTCCTTCAGAGCAAGCTCCCTTCCAAACTGGAATTCATCTCCCCTTAACCTGTTGCATGTGCAGCCTTTCACTCCAGCTGAAAAGCCTTTTCCAGAACCCAGAAACTTGAGTTCTACTCACAGGACCTCGGAACACCACCAGCCCCTCGTACTCTTCTTGAACAACTTAAGTCCCAGACTTTACTGCCACTAATTCCAATTTGTGTTTCCTTGCCCGTGATGCATGTTCAGCCCAAAAGAGGGGCTGCAGCAAACAGGAGCTCAGAGCAGGCAAGTATTTTGATAAACTTAATTTTTTAGCTTGCTTTAAAAATTTTCCCTAACATTTGCCTACACCAGCAAGGGAGATTATGGAGACACACAAAAGAAAAAAAAGCTTTGTGCAGAGTTGAGGCTCTGCTGCCCAAAATCTATAAGGATGGCAAGAGAAGTACGTGCTTGGTTTCTCTAGAGCTGCTTCTGCCTCAGGACAGGGAACAGCCTAAAAAGAGCCTTATGGGGCCTTGCATTTCCCTGGTTACTTGACGTCCATAGAACAGTCTTTCGAGGATCATCCAAGAAAGCTGCAGTCAGTATTACCTGCTTTTATCACAGCTGCACAGCTTTGTCTTTGCCTTTCCTGCTGGAGGAAGACTGGAGGGGCTGCTCTCTGGACCCTGAGGAAAAATGCCTTCTGGTCTGACACAGCTCTCAGGTTTCTTGGGGACTGCCATCATAAGTTTCAGAGACAGAACTAAAATTAGCTGAAACACTGGTTTCCACTTAACATAATGCTTGCCTGGTGGATGGTGGTAAGTCTCACCTCAGTGGCAGACTTTAATGCTTTGATCTTCCAGAAGGGGAAAAAAGGCCATTTGAGGATGCTCCAAGGGAGGAGATGCATCCTGGGAAAAATAATTTGGTGGTCTGCTGAGTCCCTCAGGCAGCTCCAAGGGCCTGAGGTGATATTCTCTGCCCTGGCTGCACATCCTTGGTGTACAGTGAGAGGTGAGGGGAAGCTGAAGGGCACAAGTGACAAAACCGTGGAGGTCCCAGCAGACACAGCCTGCCTCCTCCTGCTCTCTGCCACTATGGAGGGATCTCTGCAAAATGCTGCGACATCCACAAGGTGGCAAATTCAGCTGAAGGATGTTTCCTCAGCATCCCATTCTCCTGTCAGCTTCCAGTGAGGATGAGGATGAAGAAGAAGAGGGAAGAAAGAGAAATAGAAGGAACCACAAAGCCTAAAATGTCTCAGATTGTATCATCTTAATCTGTCTAACAGAAATGCCAGAAAGTTCATTCTTTGGATGATTTTTCCTTGTTTATTTGGTTCTATTGTCTGACTGCTGTCAGCAGTAGTGTGGACATGGGTCAAGAGTCTGTCTTCTTCCCTCTGCCAACAGAGCAGGTGAGAAGTGCTCTTCCAGCACTTCATATGCTCTGGAATCACCTTGGGCAGGGAGATAGGTTTGCTTGCTTGTTTTTCCTAATGGATAATTAACATTGCAGGCAGCAAGTGACCTGGGAGAGCAGAGAAAATATGCACACAGCTCAGCCTCTCAGATTGTCCCCCCAGGCCATCTGCTGACCTTGGCTTCCAGAGGGTCTTTCCAGTGACTTTGGCTTTCCTGATGCTCTGTTTGCTGCTGGATGGTGCCCGATGGATGCCAGAGTTGCCTCAGCCCTTCCCCATCACCCTTGTTTACAGGCCAATTAGTGGGTGCCGTGTTTGTTTTGCAGCCAGCAACTCAGCCACCCCAGCGATTTAACAGCCGCAATTTTCATTTACAGTTGACTTTGAACAGCCAGTTTTATACATGCAGGGTGAAATAATGGTATAATTAACCTAGGAAAATCCATTAAAAGGGTGCGGATGTTCAAAACATGGAGTACACAATTATGAAACCCCATGACTGAGATTACTGCTGAGATCTAATTCCTCCTCACACAGCGCATCCCTACACGGATTTCAGACGAGCAATTTTCTCTGCAAGGTTTTGTCACCAAAACTTTCACAGATTTTCTAAACTCTACTCTTATAAGGAAAAAGAATCAAAATTTTGAATGAAAAGTTCGCTATAATAATTTGGATTTATGCAGTTCTTAGGAAATACCTCATGTTAATAATTTTGGATATGCTGCATTTTAGGAGTTTCAAAATGGCTTGTGGCAGTTTGGGCTTTTCCTTTCTGGTTTCGTTTTATCCTCCAAGCAGGTCATTTTTTAAAATGAGGAGATGTTGTGAAACTTGTACATTTTTTCTTCTCTTAGAATAGACCAGAAGTTTTCTCCAAACTTCCAAACTTTTCATCAGAGCCATTTCTCAAGTTAGTTTTTCAAGCTGCTTGTGTTCATAAAAACAAAACAAAATAGTGTTTTCACACAAATCTGCATTCCCACACACAAAAGTAATTAAAAAGGCATTCTCCACTAGTTATCATAAACACTGTTTAATCAGGTGTCCACAGGCTGTTTGTTCCACCAGGCTGTTTGCTCCACTGGGCTGTTTACACAGGATGGATAATATTCACCAAGTCAATATCCAGTATTTCTTTTCATGCTCATCAGGTAGTTTTTCCAGACTGCTCCTTTGGACCCTGCTCATCACTTAGATTAATGTTTAAATTCAGTAACTTGGCTTTTGCATGTCAGTCAAGTCCAGAGGGCTGCAGCTCTGCCTCACTTGGGAGAAGGAGATGTTGTCCTTGTTTCCAATATGAAAAGTTACAAATTCTGTCTGTTCTGGGGAATATCATTGGGTGTTAGAAATATGGCTTTTGAGGCGTTTCTTCAATAAGTTTAAATCTGTCCCATTGATATAAAGGAAATACTGTTTGTTCTGTTTTGTGTTTGTTACCAACTGAACCTCACCATTGTGCCTCTGAGCTGGGTGTGAGCTGACTCCCTCTGCCCTGGCTCCTCTGGCAGAGCCCAGAGCAGTGTCTTCCACAATCCCCTGTGCACCCCACCAGCAGCTCTGGGCTGCCCCAGCTCCCACACCAGCCCAAATCATAGCCCTGGGTGCAGGGCTATGAAGTGCATCACCCACTTTCTGCCCCATCCCATCTCATCCCATCCCATCCATCCCATCCCATCCCATCCCATCCCATCCCATCCCATCCCATCCCATCCCATCCCAACCCATCCCATCCCATCCCATCCCATCCCATCCCATCCCATCCCATCCCTTCCCACCACAGGGCCCCTGCTGCATGTCACCCCATCTGCCCTCATCAGGTCCTGCTGCAGCAGCCCCCAGTGAGCTCCACAGCCACGCTGCTCCCTTCCCCTCTCTGCTTGTGTTAATAAATATATTCAACCACTCACGGCCTGAAGTGACCTCAGGCTCTCCACTATTAACCTTTCTGCCTGCTGAGAATTGGCCATTTGTTCCTTCCCTTCTCTCTCTGTCTTATCTCAGTTTTAATCCATGCCTTGGCTTTTCCTCTCATCCTGTGGTTACCAGGTTTCCTTAATAGCCTCCTATGAGGGACTTTATCAAAAGCCTTTTGAAAGCCTTAATAAATTATAGGCACAACTCTGCCATTCCCTGTTATCTTGTTAACCCTTCTGGAGCATTCCCAGCCAGGGCGAGAGAGCAGAGCCCCTGCCTGCCTGCACAGGATCATGGCCAGATCTGCAGAAAGCCTCCAGGGCTTTCTCGGTTCAAGACGACATCTCCCTCGTGGTTCAAGAGGATGTTGCATTTATGATGCTGAAACATTTCACATCAAGAGAAGGAGCTTCCCCATGGAACTGAGAAGCCACCCATCGATATCCCTCCCTCAAAAATATGTCATGCTGTTTCATGGATTTGGGAGTGTTTGATATGATTTCTGTTTTAATTTTGACTTTAAGTCATGATGATAGATGGACAAGTATTAGACAGTGAAGGTATTTCCAGACAAAGAAAAGACCATATGCCATGCCACTGGAGGAGGTTGTTTCAACAATTTTTAAAAGGTCTTTTTATAAATAATTTCAAAGCAGAAGGAATCCACATGAGTAAAACCCAAATTTCTGGTGGAAAAGGCTTTTCAGCTGTATCCCCCTGTGTGGGTGGTAGAATGGTGTCAGGTCATTGTCACAGGAAACTGGGAGGACATCCCCACCCTTACCACGTTCTCCAGGTAACTCCTTGGACAAGAGGTTGGACACAGTAGGGAAATACCCTCTCTATACAAGATGTGTCCTGCCCTCTGCTCTTTCTGGAATTCAGCACCTGGATTCAAAGGGCCATTTGCAGCTTGACAAGAAGTGCAGGCACCTCCTGCAAGTCCCAGGCTCCCCTCGGATGTGTATCCCTGTCACTGCAAGCAGCCATCTCTGCCCACCCCAGATCACTCCATCTTTCCAAACCTTTTGTGGAGGTCATTGATGATGTATTTAACTCCCCGGGCAGCATGCTTCTCAGTCTCAGCCATCTCCTCACCTCTTTTTACCTCTTGCCAGCTTTAAGAGTCAAGCTCCTTCCTCCTGGAATTTTTCCCTTCCACTTGTAAATCAAGCTGTGTCTAAGTCAGAGCAGCTCAATTACGCTTTCGCTGAAATCTCCTGGGTAATTTGAGTGAGATTGGCTCAGCAGGAAGCGGTGTGCTGGCTCTGGCTGTGCCAGGCAGCTTCAACATTTTGTGCCAACTCCAAGGCCTTGGCAGAGCCCTGAAACTGCTCCCTGAGAGACCAGAGCAGCAGGAAAAACCAGGGTGTGATCACCTGCAGGAGTGTGTGGGGCTCCAAAGTCCAGAAAACTTCCCCTCAGAACACCAAGACCTGACCTGATCTCCATCCTCCTTCAAATTCCTTCTCTACATCTGCCGTGCTGCGAAATTTCTGGGCTGCCAGCAATGGCAGTGTGGTAAATGTAGATGGCACAGACTGGCAAGAGAGGAGCTGTGCTCACAGGGAAATTCCCCCACCCCCTTGGCTCTCCATCATCAATCAGGAGTTTCCACGAGAAAGGCAACACTGATCCCTGCAACCTGAATTAGCAGTGCATTGCTGGGCACCAGGCTAATGCCTCTCTCCATCTGCATAGGACTCCGTGTGCCTCGGCAGTTTGCTGCTAATAACAAAAAATAAAAGGAGCTCTGCCGCGTGTATGGACTTTCATATCCCAGGTAGCCTGCGTGTGAATGCCTAATGCCTGCCTGATTATTGTTCGCCTGGTATTCAATAGTTTGAAAAAATAAAAAGTCCTATAGTTAGGGAACGAGATAGGACTGTTTAATTTCAGGCCATTATCTCCTGGTAATTGCTGGAGGAATTTCATTCTATGCCAGTGCAATGGAAAAAAAAATCATGTTTTTTCCCCCTTTATGGAAAAAAAAAAAAAAAGCCTGCTTTTCTCCAAGGGGTTCAGGGCTTTCAGACCATGGTTGGAAGCAGGAGCTGTGGCTGCTTTATCAAATTCGCATTTCATTTCCAGCATGCACCCAAGCCGCGTGTAAATTATAATGAGAAAAGGGGAAAAAACAAAGAGATAGAGCTCAAGAGATGGGAAATGATAATGAAATCAAATGAACTCAGGGCCTTTGAAGACTAACAGAGCCACAGACAGACAGATATGTACACAGTGACAAAGACAGAGACAAGCAAGAGGCACGCATGAGGAGACAGCCAGAGTAGAGGGCTGATAGAGAGACACAAAACTGGAGATTTGCACCCACAACATGCACAAGAACACAACATGTGAGTGATCCTGGGAAGGATCTTGGTTTCACACAGACCTTTCAAGCCAAGGTTCTGCAGTGTACAACCCACAGGAGGCTCCTGCTGCCAGTTTTCCCTCTGTCTCCCAGTACTGCTGTGGATGGCAGAAGTCCCCAGGGTGTGTGATGAAACCTAGCACCATTTTCCCCATGGCAAAGCACCCTTTGCAATCTTCAACCTCACAACTCCATCCTTCCCAGTGCAGCCAAGCCATGGAGCTCAGCACTCTGGAATGTGCCCACTGCATGATCTGACCGGGGGATCAGTGATTCTGGGAGAGAGGAAGGGGAAAATTCCCAGTAAACTCAGCTGCTTCCCAGTCACCTGTTTGAAGGAAAATGGGTTCAGCCCTCCACTGAAGTCAAGAGTGAGCCTGGGACAAAGAAGACAGCCAACTTCACCTGCCCAGGCTGGGAATGTGGACCTCAGGCTGAAGAATGGGAGCTGTTCTAGTGCTGGGTGTAAGATAAACCTGGAGAAAACCTTTCCCTTCTGCTGGATGCTGAGATTTGGGCCACATCTCATAAATGAGAGCTCTGGCAGGGATTTCAGAGGGCTCCAGTGGTATTTGGGCAGGAAAGGGTCTGCTATTCTGGCTTAGCCTCCAAACCCTGCAGTGACTGGGATGACCATGTTGCAAGCAGAGGACAAGAAGGTGCCACTACCTAAACCAAAATATCCTAAGAATAGCCAGACAAATACCAACATAGATCAAATGCCAGTGCTGCAAGCAAGGTAATTTCCCAGCTACCTGTGAAAAGCACCTGTACTTGCTTGAGTGACTTCTGAACCACTGGTGATGAATCAAGCACGACTCATGAATTATTAGGGATTAATTTCATCATGTATATTTATTGTCACTGTGATTATGGGAACAGCTAGCAACCAGTGTCATTGAGGCACCTGCTCCTGGGCATGCTGGAGGTGGTGAGGGAGAGTCCATGGAGGTCAGGATGCTGCTGCCAAGGACTGGAGATTAGTGCAGCTTTGTGTAGTGTGTTCCCAAAATCCCAGGACAGGGCAGACTGTGCCTTTCATCAGGCCTCGTGGTGCTCTGCAGATCCTGTGAGCAGCAGACTGGCACCAACGGGGTCTTAAATTTGCAAAAGAATAATTTGAAAATCCTTCAGAGCTTGCTAACTTGGCTCTAACAAAACCAATGCAGGAAAAGCAGGATTAAAAAAAGAAAAAAGAAAAAAAAAGAAAAAAGGAAAAAGAAGCCAGAGATTGATTCTTACCTCATATCATTAAAAAATAAATTGCTGTAGCGCTATAACATAAAGTAAGAATCAATCTTATTTTTTAACACCAGAAATAACCTAATGAAATACAAGATTGATTCTGAATATGGGCTTCTTGGTGGAGCCCCTGTGGGAATTGATTACAAAATTGAATGTCTCAGAGCTGATAAGATGAATTTGGAATAAATCTTACTTTTAACTACTCCCTTTTTATGCTCATAAAAAAAAGAAAGATTGATTCCAATCAAAACTTCTTCTAAAAAGTGAGACAGTTTCGATTTGTCGAGGCAGTTTTTCAACAGAACAGCACTGAACTTCAGAGCCAATCTCACCCCTAGTTATGCGTTCCCCAGGGAGGAAAAATACGAGGCACAATATTTCTGATTTACAGCTTGAAATGAGACAGTAATGATCATAATAATCAGGACAAGAAGAAGGAGAGAGCCTCAAGTGGATGGCAGCTCTCTCGACTGATGATGCCAAGGGAGGCAGTGATTTGGAAAGTGAAGGTGGAGAAGCAGCTCCCCCTCCACCGTGCTGCAGGGGACTGCTGAGGACACCTCACTCTGCAGATTCCAGGGTAGAACACTGAATCTGTTTATTCTGCAAAAAAAAAGTCCTGCTGGGACTCCCGCCAGCTTCCCAGGACTGCACCTCCAGCCATACCAACATCTCCTGCCTGGCCCACAGTGGCAGTAGCTCCTTGGAGCTTTCTGCACCCATGAGTAGGAAGTAGATTTGAGTTTCCAGTCTCAGCTCAGTTATAGCCAGTGTAATCCCATCACACCACACCATGTTCTGGGAGATGCTTCAATTCCCTCTGGCCAACCTGCCAGTTCCCCAGGAAGGAGGCTACCCAGTCCCACTGAGCTCAGAGCACTGGGCTTGCCAAACTTTGTTTCCAGACTGGCTGTGATAATTCCTATACCTTTATTTCGAATTACTCTTCATGGTTTTGCTCCCATGGGCAGCAGCCCTGGTCTTATCAAAAAATGAGGCAAAGTGCTTGTTTAGTCTCAGGGCCCACTCTGTGCTTCCTTTAATCTCTCTCTCCCCATCGCTGCTTTGCAGGAAGCAGTTCCAGGACTCTTTGTCGGTTGGGTAGTTTCTTCTCATCTCCAGATTCTATTTATTCATGGCCCATTCACGCATGTTTGTTCTAGTGTCAATATTTTATTTCAGCTTCAGTCGCTCCCTCTCCCACCTGGGCATCTCTGCAAGATGGTGGTTTGCTCCCATCTCTTCCACCAAATGCTTCTACATCAGAGAAATCTCACAAGGGATTTTTTTCCACTTTTTAGAAGAAGTGCTATTCTGATACTCAACTTGTGCCTGTTTTTCAGTTGAAAAAAATTTGAAGACTATCTATCTCTTTCTCTTTCTTTATCTCTCTCTTTCCTTATAAAATCACAGAATCATAGACTGCTTTAAGTTGGAAGGGACCTTAAAGATCATCTCATTCTAATTCCCCTGCCCTGGGCAGGGACAAGTTCTACTATACCAGGCTGCTCAGAGCCCCATCCAACCTTGCCTTGAACAATTCCAGGGATGTGGCACCCACAGCCTCTCTGGGCAACCTGTGCCAGTATCTCACCACCCTCACCATAAAGAATTTCTTCCTAATATCTAATCTAAACCTACTCTCTTTCCGTTTGAAGCCATTCCCCCTTGTCCTATTGAACTGTTCAATAGTTCCTGTTGAAGACTTCTTCTCAAGCTCTCCTGTAGCCCCTTTAGGTACTAGAAGGTGCTATAATATCTGCCCAGATCCTTCCCTTTTCCAGGTTGAACAATCCCAATTCTCTCATCTTGTCTCCATAGCAGAGGTGCTCATTCCCTCGATTATCTCAGTGGCCTCATCTGGACTCACTCCAGCAGGTCCATGTCCCTCCTGTGCCCAGACCCCAGAGCTGAATGCAGTGCTCCAGGTGGGTCTCACCAGAGCAGAGCAGAGGGACAGGATCCCTCCCTCCCCTGCTGCCCACAGGGCTCTGGATGCAGCCCAGACACATTTGGATACCGTTGGCATGGTATGGCTCAATACGGCTCAATATGGTTCAATATGGCTCCTTCCTTTCCATCCTCACCAAAAGAACATCTAAAAGGAACATCATTCACAGGATCACCTCCTCTGATCAGAATTTTGTTTCCCTCTAAACACATTTTAGGTGCACTGGCACAGCTCAGAGAAGCAGTCTGTGTCTGTTTTTCCCACAATTGCACAGCCAACACCACTTGGACACAGCCCCACCCCTGCAACATGTGAATCTCAGACAACTCCCTTCCTCTTTCGCCTGGATCTCCCACATTCCCAGCAAAAGGCTTTGGTTTCTCACTTCCCCAGGACCCACATGCCAGACGCAGATGGGTGATGAGAACTGAGATGCATTGCCTCTGACACATGGGGTCCTGGGGACACAGCGGTCCCAGCGCAGCGCTCCAGCTGGGGAGGAGCAGCAGGGCCAGGCGTTCTTCCTGTGAGCAGACACAGAGCCCCAGCTGTGCCGAGCACAGGGACTCCCTCCCCGTCACACTCTGGGCACACCAGATGTGTTCCTGACGTCCTTGAGTGCTGTGACGCACGGGGAAGGCGAGGGAGCTGCAGGCGCCTGCTTGGTGCTTGCCCCACGCTCAGGAGAACCTCTGGTGTGTCATCACAGTCTGTGCTGACCATGGAGTTGTGACACAGGTGGGAAGAGGTATTCATCCTCCTTTCCCCCTCCTTGGACACCTGGCTGTGATTTCAAAAGCACTGCAGGCTGAATTCACCGCTGAGGACCCTCCTGGTTCCTGCGGACAAGGAGGCAGCTTCATAGGTCTAGATGAAGAACAGTTTAATTCTCTGATCCCAGCAAAATCTGGTCTGCATTAAAAATAACAAAAACTCCTTCAAACCCATTGTGTTTAAATAATGTTAAAGATCTGACTGAAAGCATTGAAAGCAAATTCCAAGCCCTAATGAAGAAGGATTGTCTGGCATGGTAATAATAATAAACTTGGTGCACACATGTATGTAGGTATATATAGAAGGAGAATTTCATCTGAGGAGCTGAGAGCCCATAATTAGTGTGATCTCATGGCTGCACCAGGAAGCACAGCAAGTAAAGGCCCTTGACCTGTATTTCTCAACTTGGTGAAGGCAGAGAAAAGGGGTGGTCCAGAGGAGAAGGGGAAAAGCAGGTTTGCCTCCCACTTGTATCCTCGTCCAAGCTGCTGGGTTTGTTTTTCAGCCCCTGTTTGCAGTGGAATTGAGAGGACTTGTGGCACTGAGTGTCTGCCAAGTCCTGGTGCAGCAGAAACACGATGGCCAGTCTGAAGAGTTTGCTTTGCAGCCATGAGACATAGGTGAGGTATGAGGGGTAGAGGCCTTGGGGTCAGTCAGAAATGAGTTTTGTATGGGAAACCATGCCCATTAATATCAAAAGAGGGCAGAGGAAGCAGTGGCAGGAGGCTTGTGGAAAGAGCTAACCCCACACAGGTCACCAGTGCTGAGCATCCCAGCCCTTGCTGAGAGGAGCTGTCCTTGTCCCACAGGGCATCTGTGAGATTGTCCTTCCATGCTGTGGGTTTGTTCAGCAGCTTTTTCACTGACTCAGGTGATAATGCTCACAGCCCTCCCCAGGGAACTCCGTTCAGCAGTTTCTGTCACACTCCTCCACTTCATTATGCTTAACAGATCCTCCTCTGCCTTCCTGTTCATGTCCTTCAGATGCCTATACTCTGATGAGAGAGGAAGGAAGGGACAAAAAAAGCATCTTCTCGTTCCTACCCATGCATGCAGCTGCACAGTGACAGCTGGAAGAGCGATGCTGATGAACCACAAAGCCACAGGAGCATGGAAAGCTTAGCAGGTGCCCAGTGACCATGAAGAAGGGTGTGGCATGGGTGCTTAACTGGCCAGGAATACTGGGGGAAAACACCTCCCTCTGGGGCACTTTGTGCAGGGCAGTTCCTGAAGGTCAGCAGTGAGGAGTCAGAGCCCAGTTTGCACAAACTGCAGCTGGAGGTCTTTTCAGCAGAGCCTATCCAGGGCTTGCTGGTCAACTTGGAGTCACATCTCTCTGTTCTTCCTCACTTCTCTGAGCTGAACTCATTTTATAATCATGCGAGGACACTGTCTCCCACAGGATTCTCCTGGAGAAACTGGCAGCCTACAGCTTAGAAAGGTGCAGTCTTTGGTGGGTAAAAAACTGGCCAGCCCCAGAGAGTGGTGGTGAATGGACTTAATCCAGCTGTGGCCAGTCACAGTGACCTTCCCTAGGGCTCAGTACTGAGGCCAGCCCTGTTTGATGTCCTTACTGATGATCTGGTGAGGGAACTGAAAGCACCCTCAGTTTGCAAATAACCCCAAGCTGGGTGGGAGTGTTGATCTGCTGGAGGGCAGGAAGGCTCTGCAGAGGGATCTGCACAGGCTGCATCCATGGGCTGAGGACAATTGAGTGAGGTTCCACCAGGCCAAGTGCTGGTCCTGCCCTGGGGTCACAGCAACTCCAGGCAGCTCCAGGCTGGGGCAGAGTGGCTGGACAGCTGCCCAGTGGGAAAGGACCTGAAGGAGTTGGTTTTCAGTGGCTGAACATGAGCTGCAGCATGTCCAGGTGGCCAAGAAAGCCGACAGCACCAGGCTTGTGTCAGCAATAGTGTGGCCAGTGGGACAGGGGCAGTGCCCATGCCCCTGTGCTGGGCACTGGTGAGGCCAGACCTCATGGTGTACATTTAGGCCTCTCACAAAAAGAAAGACACTGAGGTGCTGGAGTGAATCCAGAGAAGGGAATGGATCTGGGGAAGGGTCTGGAGCACAAGTTTGACAAGGAGCAGCTGACAGAGCTGGGGGCTGTTCACCTGAAGAAAAGGAGGCTCAGGAAGGACCTTATCACTCTCTACAACTCCCTGAAAAGAGGCTTTAGCCAGGTGGGGGTCAGCCCCATCTGCCACTTAACAAGAGCTAAGACAAGAGGAAACAGCCTCAAGTTGCATCAGAAGTGGCATAGATTGGATATTAGAAAAAATTCCTTCACTGAAAGGGTTAGCAAGCTCTGGAACAGGCTGTCCAGGGCAGTGGTGGTATCACCACTCCTGGAGGTATTTAAAAGACTTGTAGATGTGGCACTTGGGGACATGGACTTGATAGTCCTAGTGGTGTTTTCCAGCCTGAACAATTCCACGATTCTGTGATCTCCCAAGTGAAACTCTGGACAAACAACTAAGCAAGCAGAGAGATATGTACTTATAGTCACCTCAGTCTCTGTTCCCAAGGCCTCCATGGCCCTTTTAATCACCTGGGCTTGCTTATGCTGTGCAATTTGCATGGTAATTATATTTAACAAGAACAGCAATAAGGGAAATAGAAAATGTAATGTTGTTATCAAGGCATAATTATTCTTGAATAATTCGGTGATTACAGTTTGCTGTGTTTGGAACTAATTGTCACCAGCCTTTTCCAGTGTGGCATGCTCCCCCTCACTCAGCAGCATCAATCCCAGGATGCCTCCAATCTCTGGCTTCTGGACCTTTCCAGACACCCAGATTGTTTAGACTCCCAAGTATGATGTTTTGTGGCCCCTAGACTTGCACCTAGCTGAGCAAGCCTGTGGAAATGAGTATGATGAGCACATCCTTCCAGCACCTTTGCTTCTCCACAGGGCCTCTCCTGCACATATTGACAGCTCAGGGCAGCACAACGTGTCAGACACGCTTGGGAAGCAGCAGGGGAACCCCAGGGACAGGATGGCTCCTCCAAGGGCATCCATGCAGAAGAGAGGGAGCTAGGCACTGAGCATCCCAGTCTGACTGGGGGAGGATGGGAACACATCGCCCTGGGAATCCCAGCTGCCAAAATTTCAGCTCACGACCCCAAAGAGGTGCATTAAGCTTCCTGCTGTGCAAGGCCTGGCTGGCCAAAATGTGAAGAGGCAGCAGAGTTCTTCTCAAAGCTTGTGGCATGTACACTGAGATTTCAGTCACTGAAATGAGGCTGAAGGCTCTGAAATTCCTCACTGAAATGGGGTGAGGATCTGCCTGGTCCCACTGTCCCCTTGCAACAGCCAGCCTGCACGGCTGCACATGTATTTCCCCCACAGCCAGCTCCAGGGAGAGGCTGGCAGGGAGATCAGAGCTGTGGTGCAGAGCAAAACCTCTGTCTTTCCCTTCCAATGCAAGGAAAACAGAGGCACCCACCTGGATAAAAGTCCCCTCCTCTTCCATAGCCCAACACTTAGACTTCCTGCACAGTGGGGAGCTGTGCTCTTAATTTGCCCCATCCAGACCCCAAGAAGTCAGAAAAATGCTGTCCTTGTCCTTTAGGGATAGAACTGACGTTGAGATGCTTTCCAGGCTGCAGCCTCTCTGGCTGCCAGTTCTCCCTGGTGAAATGAGTGCACCAAGGAGAGCTCAGTGCTCCTCAGCCAAGGAGCTGCTGCAGGGTGGGGATCTGCTCACCTACACCCAGCTCCAGGTCACACATGTCACAAGGAGGGAGAGAAGGTGCTACACAACTGCAGCTGGGTCCTCACCAGCTCAGAAAGAGCTCATCTGGCCTTCCTAGAGACTCACAGAGCCATGTCTGCATGCTCCCTGGTGGGTTTCTGAGCACACAGGGAGCACAGCTTGTTGTAGTCCTGCTCAGGACATTAAACCCTGTTGTCTTTCTGTGCTAGCTCACTGACAATAGTCCCAAGAAAGATGAGAAGGGCCTTTGGAGACAGGATTTAACTTCTGTGAATACTCAGAGACCTCATGTTCAGGTGTCTGAGTCCAGCTCATCTTCCCAGCTCTGAGCACTTGTCACTGCTTCAAGGAACACTCAGAAATCCCTCAATCCCCTGAAACATAAAAAGGAGAAAAACACAACTACTCTGTGATGTATAGCTGCTTTGCTACCCAAAAGGCCTCTGAAAACATCAGGCAAGGAATTCACTGGAGGCAATGTGCTTTGTAAATCACAGAGCACACCAATGTTTTCAGGTTTGGCAGTGGCTGAATTGGATCACTCAAGAGGCTGGTAACAAAGGAAGATGTAGGATAGGGAGACAGGAAGGGCTGCTGCCTGGAAGGCACAGGAGTGAGAGGAAATAGTTTTCAGGGAGAAGGTGTGGGAGCATGTGAACTCAGGAGAGGTTGCAATCCATTGAACAGACTGAAGCTGGTGAAGCGTCAAGCTAGGAAAATCATGCAGAAAACAGGCAGTTGAGACTGCCTTTCCTTCCCTCTTATCTACACAAAATGCAGCTTGCAAACACAGCTGAGTGCCAGTCTGCAGCCCCATGACTGGCACTCCTGAGCAGATCCAAAGAAGATAGACTCTGTCGGAACCAGATCTTGTCACAGCCCTGAGCAGGAGAGCAGGATCTGTCCATGCACAACATGCTGCCCCTGCTGGGACCCTTCAGGCCCTCCATGAGACAAGTTCCTGCAGGGTATTGTGTATCCTGGATCCTGCTCACACAGCCTGAAGGGATCAGACATGTGAGGGATCACAGTGCTGGAGCCCAGGATAAGTAGATATTCCCACCTGGGCTCCCTAACTGTGGCTCTCACATGCAGCAGTGAGTGCAGAGAGAATCTGAGCTTGGTTGATGATGACTCAGCCTCAACCCTACAAGGTTTCAACACCATTGTGATTCCATCTAGCTGCTTCAGTAGAGGGCACACAGCCTTGAAAGGGGTGCTGGGTAGGACCAGGCACCCATTTCCCAGTGTCCCAGAAGAATATTTTCTTTATTTTCTCCTTAAACCCTCGCAAACTTTTAGGTTCCACACCATCATGCAGCAACCAGTTTCACAGGTCTGTTACATGTTGCTCTGTCTTGCTTTAAACACCTGCTAGCAATCTGTCCTCTCCTCTGCTTCTCATAATGCCCCCTCTTGCCCCCTCACTGTGCCTTTTACCTCATAGCTGTGGCAACCTCTGTCCTGGATCCTCATGAGCAAAGTTACTCATGCACTTGTCAGAAGGGAGGCTGTTCCACCTGGTTCATCATCCTCCATGAGTGTTTTGTTGTCCTGCAGCATTCCTTTGAGGTGAAGGATCAGCACTGTGTGTACTGAAAAGATGAGCAAACAACAGGTTTTCACAGGGAGTGGTCCTGACTTTGGAGGAGAGCTCAGCTAAAGATCAGGAAAAGACCACAGAGTGGTCAGAAGGGAAAGGAGCTCAGGAAGCTTCCAGACAGTCTTTCAGTTGAAAACAAGTTTTACTCATGTGGTGGGTCTCCTTGGAGATAGAAAGGGCTGTTGAGGAGGGTAGTGGGAAGCCAGGCAAGTATCTTGGTATTGCAACACTCTGTAACCTATTCCCTCTCCTCTGCTGCAGAACAGAAGACCTTGTGTCACCCCTTTCTGTCAGGGATGCTGGATAACCATCTGCTCCAACCCTGC
Organism: Lichenostomus cassidix; assembly: GCF_008360975.1. Lineage (NCBI taxonomy): Eukaryota > Metazoa > Chordata > Aves > Passeriformes > Meliphagidae > Lichenostomus > Lichenostomus cassidix. Next base: position 66,684,891 of record NC_139511.1, read on the forward strand.
CCTTCCTCAGTGGTTTGAGTTGGACTGGGGAGAGTTGGGAATGGTTCAGACATGAAGGCAAGACCTCCCCATCAATGCCCTGCTAGCTCCCCTGGTAAAGCAGAGCTGCTTTGTTAATCATATCCGTGGATTAGCATGGGTTTATGAGCTCCACAAGGAAGCATTTGGAATCATAAATTGCATTTTCACCACTTAGCCCAGGAGGATCTCTGGGGCTTGGTAGACAGATATAAAAGGAAACCTTTAGAGAGAACAAGGGGGATAACAAAGAGATTATCAGAACCAAGCCTGAAAATTAATAGACCAAATCAAAATTAATTAATGGACTAAATCTAATTAATAGACTAAATCAAATCCTCTTTGAAAATGCAGTCACCTCAATCACTGATCATCTTTTCACACTCCCATGAGGACAGACAGTTCAGTTTCTTCAGTGAAGTGGGTTAAGAAAGACCAGGCTGGAACAGTGAGGGGGAAGTTTGGGGCTTTAATGGTCAGAGTTACCCCTGCAAGGGGTAAGGCAGCTAGGGAACCCAGGGTGGGCCTGACACAGCTATGGGGAATAATCCTGAAGCAACTAAAAAACTGGTATCTTCTTCCTTTAATGAAAACTATTATGCTAAAAACACAGTGAGTATTAAGAGCAGTTGTCGTCCTGCTGTTTGGCTTGTATCTGGATTAGATTTGAGCTAGGGATGGAATATGAGTCTGGCTAAGCATTACTTTCCACAAATATTCGGCTTTTAAAAAGAGCCCAAATGTGGAGTTTATCACATTCAGACCCAAATAAACTGCAGTGGATGCAAAGAGCAATAAAAAGTAACAGGAGAACCAAACAAAGGGGCACCAAGGTTGGGCACTGCTGACCACAGAGGAGGGAAGCATGAGGTGTTACTGGGGCTTGGCAGGGTGGGAGTAAGGGAGGGGACAAGGGTGGGAGCAGCCCTGTCATCATCCAGGGGATGTCACCAGCTCGCTTCAGGTCCCCTCCTTCTCCATATCAATCCTGCCATGCTGCACAGCAAGACCTGGGGAGACTACAGCTCCTCCTGGACCCTGCATTTGGAGATGGAGCATGAGAGAAACCCTGCCCCAGGGAAAAAACAGTGTTATCTCACCAGCAATAAGGGAAGTCCATAATTACCAGCTGGGCTGGAGACTTTTGAATTTGGGCGTGACGATCCCATACTCTCTAAACACAAAAGCAAAACTGATCCAAACTGGCTTTGTAAGTGAAAACACTGATGGAGCAAGACTTTGAGCTGCCATTTAGTCATAAGAGGCTTGGCACAGGGACTGCCAGCCTGTCCTGGGTTTGCTGGGATAGAACTAATTTCCTTCTAAGTAGCTGGTTCAGTGCTGTGATTTGGATTTAGTACGAGAATCATGTTGATAACACATTGACAGCGTAGCTGTTCTTCAGTAGGGCTTACCCTAAATTAAAGATTTTTCAGAGCCAGGGAGCAGATGCACAACAACCAGGTGCAAAGGAGGGAGCATGGCCAGGAGAGCTGACCCAAACTGGCCAGAGGCATATTCCATGCCACAGAACATCATGCCCAGTGCATAAACTGGGGACAGTTGGCTGGGAGACACCAATTGCAGCTGGGGAAAGGGCTGGGCATTGGTCAGAGGGTGTGAGCAATTGTGTTGTGCATCCCTTGTTGGTCTTGGGTTTATTCCTCTCTACCCCACTCCTTTTCACTATTATTATTGTTGTCATTATTAGATATTACTTTATTTCCATTATTAACCTTTTCTCATCTCAGCCTTTGGGTTTTACCTTTTTCTGATTCTACTCCCCATCCCACCAGGAGGAAGAGCAGGGAGTGAGTGAGATGCAGCAAAGTACTGCAGTTGCAGGCTGCAATTAAATCACAGCACAGCCAAAACACATGTAAAAGAAGGAACTTTCAAAGATTAAATGATTGTTTAGCTACTACAAATATGATTGTGATTTTGAGAGTTTGCAGACTTTTCTAGCTGCCTGGTTGAAAGGAGACTACCCTCTTTTCCACGGCTGAAGGGTCCTTTTAGGGTGGAAGAATCTCAAAATTGCTCTTAAAACATGCAGGAAAAGTGACAGCCTCTCCTCACCTCCCCCCACTGTGTCATCCAGTGTGTGATAACAAAATTGCCCCAATGAGTGTGGTGTGAAGCCACAGCAGCAGCATCCTATACCCCATTTGGAAGCACCGCTTGAGCATCCAAGTTTCTGTGTTTTTGATCTACATGTTTAATGGGTGTGAGGTGAAAGCAAAAACAAAACAAAACCAAAAACCGAACATAGAAAAACATCCCCCACACAACCCAAATGAAAGTCACATTTGAAGGCCTTGGTTTCCATTTCACATGACACTTTGAAATCCATTTGCCTAATAGTATTTATTGCCTTTCTCAAACAACAAACAGAAAAAAGCCCACAATGAGGAAACAGAAAGTAGCACTTCTTTTAATTTAAAATTAATTAATTTGCAATTAATCATAGAAAACAGGCTTATCTCCCTTTGGCTGCTCTCAGACAAAGATAGTTGCTCGCTATCTCCAATTTACTCCTGACTTGTCAGCAACGCATGCAAAAGGAGGCTGGAAATGGTTTTAATTCCTCATCATCACTTGTGTCATCAGCACCACAGGCTGCCTTTGCTTTCCTAAAACAGCCCCTGAAAAACAAGGATGTTGTCCAGGGTTAGCAAGGAGCCTCTGGGCCAGGGAGAGCTGCTCACGGCGGGGAGCAGAGCGCTGCTCAGGGCGGCGATGCTCCGACTGGTTTTGCCCTGCTGGAGCACCCTGGCATCTGTTGCTCTCCCCAAACTCCACATGTGCTCTCAACCAACCGGTTTCCCACTGGGAACCAGTGCTCATGGAGACGTCACTGGCCCAGCTGGCTCACACAGGTCCAAGGAAGTTGGACATTTAGTGTGCATCACTGAAGTCATCCCCAGAGCCCAGCCCGCCTTGGTTTCTCACTCTTTCCGCAGGATGGATTCCTGCTGTGCTGCAGGTCAGTCCTAAGCCTGGTTTTCCTACAGGAATTCACTCCAGATCCTGCCTAGCTAGCTGGTAGAAACCCCTGTTCTCCATCTCCATCAGACCTGCCCCTCTCCCTCAACAGCTATTGCTGGGAGGAAATTCAGAGATTGCTCCTCAGGAGAGCCCAATGTTTCAAAACAGTCCTCATTCCAAAACGGAACAAAACAAAGGCACAGCTTTCCCTGTGAACTGGAACATAATGATTTTGAGTCACTCAACTCAGCACAGTTGGATAAAATCAAAATGTTTTGTCCTGATTTTAATTACCCATTGCTATTAAATTATTTTATATACATTACAGTGTATTATGCACAAGCATTTTGATGTTTTGACCACTTCCTCCCTTTTTCTTTCTGTGAGAATGAAGTTTCCTCACAATCCACGCATTTTCACAAGCTGTTTTGCTTTCAACAGTTTGGCATTTTGAACCGAGAGAACAAAAAAAATCTGTCTGAAAACCAGCTGCACTTGCAAATGCTGCAGGGGGAGCTTCATTCATTCAAAACACAATTTCCATTGGACCCCTTTCTTTGGTTTCAGCTGCTATGGGGTCAAAAATCCATCCATGCTTTGAAGCTGTTCCATGGGGCTTCATATTAATTGCTTCCCTGTGACTTCAGATCAATTATAAAGCTCTGTAAAGGAATTGCACAGCTCTTCCAAGCCTCCCGTTCTGGAGGTTTGCCCACAGGTCAAGACCAGAGGTGTTTTTCCTTCCCAGGTAATGCCACAAATGCCAGGAGCTGAAGCATTCTTCCTGATTTCCAGAGCATGAGTTCTGGAGGTGGTGGGATGGGTTTGGATGGTAGAGCCCAAGGAGCTGCCCTGAGTCTACATTTTGAATGGCAGGTCTGGTTTTGCTCTGAGCCCTCACTCACCTGACAAAATACACCACAACACACAAACCTCAGCTAAGCACCTGCTACCCATGCTGATTTAACAGAGGTGACATTGCAGGCACTAGATTTAAAAAAAAAATAATAAAATTAAAGAAGAAAGCCAATTCCTAAGGATTTATCCTTGTGGTTATCTGCCTTGCATGCAGCAGGCATTCTCTTCCTTGGGGGAAGATGCTCTTGTTGGTTTCCTCCCTCTACATGGTACTGACCGCAGAGGTTGAGAGTTTTTACAGCTCCTCAAGATGTTTTTCATCTCAATATTATTTTTAGGAGCAGAAGGGATAAAATATGCCTTTTTGACAAGTGAGAAAAAAAGTAGAGATTATTTCCCTGGGAAAATTTTGTTTTGTTTAAAAATTTCCATGAGAGGGGAGCTAAATCTAAAAAAAGCCAAAAAGCCTATTTTTTTTTTAGTGAACCAAATGGGTATTTTTACTGAAGAGTGTTTTTTGAAAGTCTATGCCCCATCTCCTTCCTTTTCATCTCGAGAAAAGAAAAAAAAAAAAAAGCAGCATAAATTCATACATGATTTGGGAAAAGGGGGAAATGCCTACAAGAAAACCCAGACATGTTTTAAGCAGCTGAGTTGTAAAAATCTGGTTTTAGCCAATAAAGTCAGCGGGTCTGCTGCGGGGGCAGGCAGCAGCGGCAGTGGGAGAAGGTGGATGGGTGTCCGGGGGACTTTCCAGGCTGCAAAGTGCCTCAGCCGAGCTGCTCTTTGCGCCAGCGGCGCCTGATGTGCAGCGATGGCCAAGCCTGGTGTATGACTAATTTAGCACTTCATTCCCTTTGAGCGCCGCACAAATTACTCCGCTTGTTTATGCATCAGTGTCACTCTTCACGTGTTGCAGGAACTTTATGGGAGGTAATTAATCCGCATTAAGGCTCTCTGGAGCTCACAAGCACCGCTGCATTTCTGCCCAGGGAAACTGAGGCGCGGAGTGGGTAAAGCGGCATGCCGAGAGCTCTGCCACCACAGGCATCCCAAAACGGTGCCCCAAACCTGTTTGCTGCCAGGTTTTGAGGGTGATGGACCTTTGGGTGGCGGGAGGGGGTTGGAGGAGGCAGGGACAACTCCAGCGCGCAGCTCCGATTTCCGCAGCCACCACAGGGAAAGGATTAAGCTTCCAGATGGGGGGAATCGGCAGCTGGAGCTGGCAAAACCTTCAGAAACAAAGATCCTCTTTCTATGCAAATGTCCCTTAGAAATAAAACTCAGGGGGAAAGAGCAAAAGCCGGGAGGTGACGTCAGTGGCTTCGTCTCAGTTTTTTTTATTCTCCAAATTTCCCGGGAGGCGTGAGCGGGTGGCTTAGGCAGATGTTTGCTGATCAGATATGCTGATGATCGTGCCCAGGGGGAGAGAAACTTGAAGCGATACAGTTTAACCCAAATGAAATAATAACACTTTCCAATTTCTTCCCCAGCTTTGGTTTCTAAAACAGCTAAAGGAATGTAGGAGAGATAATGATTAGAAACATCAAGAGGGTGAGCAACAGCTTTGGAGGCTTATTCTGAAGAAAGCAGGGTTAGGCAGAGAATTTTTCAACCCATTAAAAATTAATTGCCAGGAAACTCTCTGGTGGGGTTTATAAATAACAAGCCTTTGAGATCCCCCAAACAAGGCTAACATTTCTGAGACACTGAGGATCTGGTGGGTGCAAGAAGGAAGCCACTCTTCTGCTTTCTGCCAGAAAGCTTCCAAAAAGGGGGTGAGATAAAAATGACCTTGCTTGCACCAGGTTCCCCAGAACTAAAGGCCCCCCGAAGCTGATGTCCATGCGGTGATGAGTAAGAGAGGATATTCAGCAATGGATTAAGGGAATCTGGGTGACATAGGGAAGGATGCTGCCAGACCCTCTGGAAAGGGTCACTGTGATTTTGAGTCACACCGCAAGCAATGAGTTGCAATGATTTTTCCAGCCATTTTTGAGAGGAGACAAGGGGTGATACAAGCCCTGCAACGAGACCTCGGTCACAGGATAGCCCTCAAGTCTCCATGAAGGCAGTGGGGGAGACAAGACACCCCCAGCAGAGAGGCCTCAGAGCATCCCAACCCCATGCAGGACCATGTGAAGCCAAGATCCCCGCGCTGTGAAGAGCTTTCAGACACCCAGACTGCATGCAGGGACATCCCTGTGCACACACACCTCTGCATTCATACAGGACTGTGCATGTGTGTGCAAGGGGCACACAGGGCTACCCACAAATCCATTTCCAGGCATGCCCGTGCCAGCTGAAGGTCCTGGGTCTGTCCAGAGATCCAGCAGGGTGGGCAGCAGGCAGCAATGGGGGCAGGTGGGGTGGGGGGAGGCTGTGGGGCCAGCAGGAAGGGGTGACACTTAAGCTAGTGGCAGGGGAAACGTGAGACAGGGTTGGTCTGGAAATAATGCAGCTCCTGCCAAATTTACAGCCCTCCTGGGGAGGGCTGTGAGAGCAGGGGAAGGAAAGGCAGCGGCAGGCCCAGGGGATATCGCCAGGACCTGGCTTTTTGAAGACATGTGCTCCCGTGTTACAAGTGTCAAGAGGGCACCGCATGAGCCTCTTTAATGAGCCCAGGGAGCAGGGGCAGGGGGAGGGGAGCTCTCCCACCTCTCCGGGAAGCACTGGAGGGAAATGCAGAGCCAGGGCTGCCGAGGTGAAGGTGCACAGCAAGGGGCTCAGCGTACAGAGCCATGCAGCACAGCTGGAGAGGTGGCAGCAGGGCCCCAGGGCTCTCCATCCCTCCCAGCTGCCCCATACCACTGAGAACAGCCACCACACAGCCCTCTCTTGAAAAATGTCTAGTGGAAGGGGTGTTGAAACCAAGTGATCTTTAAGGTCCCTTCTGATCCAAACCATCCTGTGATTCCATGAAAAAACTGGAGCCCAATAGCCCTTGGCCAGGGCTGGGGCTGTGGGAGGCAGGTGTGAAGTTCATGGGCTTGCTGCAGGAGCTATGACAAGCCATCGAGGGCACCCCAGCCAGTGTCCCAAAGGGCCATCCTCCCTGCCTTGGGCTGCTGCCTGCAAGGAGGCTGAGGGATGCCTCTTGGGGCCTGACATCTACAGCAGCCCATTCCACGACTTGGCTGCAAGACAGAGCAGGAGGGAAAGCAGGACCAAGAAAGAAGCTATGAGCTTGTCATTCAGACACAATTACCTGCCGTAATAGCAGAGGGGAGGTGGGAAAATGATCTGCCAGGGAAATTGCTTTGGGTAAAAATGATCTGTTTCTTGCTCCTGGCTTGCAGCTAGGAAACTCTTCATTTTAACCCCTTCCCAGGCTCCATCTTCCATGAGATACACCAGCACCCACGGAATGGTCCATTGCAGTATCTAGCAGGAGGTGACAATTCAGGTGTCTCCATGAGAATGCTGTTAACCCTCTCCTGACTGGCTCTTTCTGCCTGAGTGGTTTCTACTTCTTGCCAGCAGAAGTAGAGCTGTAGTCAGAGTTGGTTCTTCAAGTCCCCTGAATTCACAGCTGGCAGAAGCCCTGCTCAGAGAGTGGGACAGCACTCTGCAGTCACCATCCACCTGCCCCTGGTCAGAAGCCCCACAAAGAGACAGCAAGCTGGGAAACTGCACGGCTCTCCATCCTCTCGGCGTGGCATGCAAGCAAGCCCCATCTGCTCCGAGCCGCGCCGTGCAACGCTCCCTTCTGCTGCGAGGAAACTCATTAAGCGTCAGCAGCGAGGGGCTAACGACGTGCAGATGAACACTTCCATCTCTGTCCGCCAGAAGGCTGCGAGCCTGGGAAGTCAGGACGGTGGCACACTGCCTTCCCTGACGAGAGTGTTGCGCGGATTAATTAGGAAATACTTGCAATGTGCTTTGGAACTGGAAAGCGCTAAGTGTTATTAATCAGTGTCACGGTTTACATAGAAGAATTGCAGAAAATATGAGGGGGTGGTGAGTGGAAGGAATAAATCACCCAGTGGCTTTGATGGGGATAAGGAGCATGGGAATAGGTCATCCTAACCCCACACCACTGCTGCTGGCCTTGATGGGGTAAGGGAGGGCTCAAGGATTTTGTACTACCAAGGGAAGTAAGCACTCATCCACCCACCCTGCAGAGGCACCTTGGAGCCACTGGACACACTGTGCTCATTGTCCCACGCCCAGACAGGATGGTCACTGCGCCATGTGCGCACCCTTTGCTCTGGGGAGAGATGACAAATTTCTCAGCATCCTCTCTCCATCACAGCTTGGGGCTGCTCCAAGGCAGCACCACTCAGCACAGCCCCATCCACTCACAGTATCCCCCTCCACAGCAGGGCTGGCCGTCCAGAACAGGTATTTTTGGTTTCTTCACGGACCTTAAAACCAGTGTGTGGAAAGGGGACTAAAAATTGCTGGGTGCCCTCCTCCAGACGGAAATCCCCTGCTTGGAGAGGCTCTGCTCTGTCCCACCAAACTGGGACTGGAGGAAAAGGAGACCTCTGCTCCCATCTATGGGGAGCTGGGAGAAGTACGGCTGGGAGGGAGACACCCTCCTCTTCCCCCACAGACATTCGGGATCACCAGAAGGATGTACCATGTCCTATGTCCCAGCAGGACAGCCACAGCCATACCAGGCTGAACAATAGCTCCTGTTTTGCCCAACACCACAGTGAGACATCCACATCAAGCCCCTGGGCTTGGAGGAAACAGGAGACTGACCAGGCCAACTGGACAGGAGTTTTGGAGAATTGGGATGTGTGAAAACAGAATCAGCAAGAACATTTCAGGAGCAGAGCAAAAGGGCTGAGCAGAAGCAGACATCACCTGGCCTCTACATCTGGCCACAACTAGGAAGAGGTTTCCCTTTAGAGCAGTCTGGAGGGCTACAAAGGATCCTGCTGGTCTTATAAAACCACATGCCAGGCCACAGCCACATGTATGAGCTGTGCAAACACAGCCACATATATGAGCTATGCAAACACCCAGAGCTCTACGAGTCCCACTCCAAACATGACTTTACACAAGCACAGACCTCTACCTCAGCCACTTTTCACACTCCTGTGTAGAGAAGCAAAGTCAAGACTTCACACAAAGAAATCCTATCCTATTTTTCTGCCTAGGACATGTCTGGACGTGGAGACTACTCAGATGTGGATAGCAAGCCACAGCTATTTAACATGCTGTTAAAATCTGTGATTTTTCTAAAAACAATCTCTAAGAGGCTGGTCCCCGGCAGTCTGGGCTGACAGGGTGGCTGTTTAGGGCAGTTTGATGGGTCCTGCTCCCTGCCTGGCATTTGGAAATAGCCAATTCATCTCTACACTAATTTGTGTGCACAGGATTGTGACTGGCTTCCCCCAAATGTCTGCTCAGGTAAAACTCAATGACTGGATATTTGCAGGAAGCAAACATGGGAGAGGGCACAGCCCAGACCCAGCAAATTTATTCCCCTAGGCAAGCAAATATTACGGGGACTTTTTTTTTCACCTGTGTTTGCTCATTTCTATTTCGATGATTTAGAGCACATGAGAGGTCAAATTAGCTCCTTAGAAGAGTTCCTTCTAGGGTGAGAAGCACAGGTTATCCTTCTATCTCTTTTTATTCTCTCCTCTCCTCTCCTCTCCTCTCCTCTCCTCTCCTCTCCTCTCCTCTCCTCTCCTCTCCTCTCCTCTCCTCTCCGTTTTGCTTCCTTTTCCTTCTCTGCCCTTTCTTTCCCTGAAAACCCCAAGGTTTACAGGACAAGCTCCCCAAGGCCAGCTGGCAGCTCCCCTCTGCCCCTTTCTTGTCCCCTGCCTGCCCGCATCTGTAGCTGCTGCTCACCCCACCTGCCCCCGGGGCCTCACACGAAGCCACTGAATTGAGAGTTAATTTGAATTTGAGTTGACAAACTCCAGGCATATCCCATCTGCGCAGGCAGGAAATGGCTAATGTGTTAACCTTCCAGCAGGGAGGGCAGGGCAGGGGGGAAATGCTTTACCTTTCCCTCCATTTAGTGTAGCTCTTAAAAAAAAATTAGGGTCAAATAAAATAACGCCTTGGGCTGACCTAAAGCCGATGTGGAAATTCCCTGTGAGCATCCAGAGGTGTCTGGGAAAAGGAGGAAAGCCCTGTCTTGCTGTTTGGGATCAGGGGCTGAAGGCAAAGCCTGGGAGGGGAGGGAAGGGGAGCCCAGGCGCAGCATTCCTCCTCATCTTGTCCCAGACAACCCCGTGGGCATCTGCTCTCTCCCACCCCACTGCAGCAGGAGAAGCTGCCACTGTGTCCCCTCAGCTGCCTGGCGACTCTCCCTGCTCTGCTCCCTGCAAAGTTGGTGTGTTTTGCCCAGCCAGCCCTCCAAGGCTGCTCTCACCACCACTGCAGCACTGCAAAATCATTCTGCCATGGGCAGCAGCAGATCCTGGGATATTTATTTTGATGGAGGTGGAGGTGTATTTAACCAGCCGTGAAGCCAGGGAGTGGTCAGGGTTGATATCCTGTCCTTTGCAAGGAGCTGGAGGTGCAAAGGAAACCCAGGGAAGCACTTCACATATCAGAACAAAGGTGCAGCTTACAGTAGGTAACTCGTCCACACCATATGGCCACCGAGGTGTCCTAAGGCTGGATTTTGTCGGCAGACACACCACGACCTTCAATTGCAGGGAAATTTACCAGGACCGGGAAGAAGGATATTTTCTGCTTCAGCAGGGGATGCTGAGGCCTGGGTGCTGCAGAGGGTTTGAGCCCCCAGACACCTTCATCGTCTCCTCAGCCTCTAACCCCCCACAGATTTTCAATCCTGCCTCCCACTGCTTCTCTAGCATTTCTCTCGCAAAGATGGCACTTCCAGCTGATGTTGATTTTTCTATCTCTCCAACAGAGTTTTTAAGCACAAGCAAGGCAGCTGGAATAAAATTAGCATTATTTAGCATTACCTAGCACCAAAGGCACTTGACAGATGCATAAGAACAAAGATTTGGGCTGGATGTTGGGAGAAAGCTTTCTAGTGTGTCCAACACAGAAATGAGGGAAGAGGCTGGGCTCTCCTTCCCTAGGGAGCTGCACAGCCAGAGGCAGGCTGACCACACCTGCAATCCCATATCCCTGCTGGCAATTCCCCTGTGGGGGATTGACCAGCCTCATCAGGAAGGCAAACGAGCAGTTCTTGGGATGTCAGGAGCTGTGGGTGGACTGTGGCTTGTATTGACAGCATTATTCCAGCATTGATTTCCTCATCCATTGCTGCACCACCCGGCAGCTCAAAAATCAGCATCAGCACTTGGATGTCACCATCTCTTTGCCAAAGTAGATTCCCACCCCCCAGCACCCTGGGGCTATTGGGCTTCTATGGGTCAGGAAGAGAAGGGTGAGGATGCAAAATATGTTGGGAAGAGGATTGGAGAAAGCAGGGAGAAGCAGGCAGAGGACTTAGGACCAGGTCTGAGGCCCAGAATCTGCCCTACCACTAGTAACTGGCTACGTATATGTATGTGTATATGTATATGTATATGTATATGTATATGTGTATGTGTATGTATATGTATATGTGTATATATATGTATATGTGTATGTATATAGCATGCCTTGCTATTTCCCTTCCTGGCTGAATCTCCCGCCTGCTGAGTACAGAAACAAACCAAGCCCTTGATGCTCCCTCCCTCTGCCACTAATGCCTGTAACGAGGCTTCAGTCAGGCACAAGATTGTGGGAACTGCAGCTTGTCACCTTCCCCGTGGCCACAGGCAACGTCAGGATTTTCAGATGCTGTAACAGAGAACTGTCAAACAATCCCATCCCCTCCGGAGATGCTCCAGTCAGCCTTGTGCTTGCACATCCCCTTCCTAGTGAATGAACACATGTCACCTCTGCATGTTTAGGAGTGGGATAAACAACCTCTCTCCGATCCTCCCTCATTTGTGTGCTTGCTCTCCCGAGAACTTTCATAATTGCTTCTTTGGCTTTAAATACCATGCTGCTCCTTTGGCATTTCACTGTTTAAATGTCTCCCGCTTCGAAGATGACATTGTCTGGAGGCGGATGGATTGGGGTGGTGTCTGCAGGGTGCAGTGCATGAGAGCAGTGGGTTGCTCTGCCTGCCTGACTTCTCCAGTGGTGAAGGCAAAGCCAGACAGGATGATTTTTGCAGCACAGCCATAGAAAGCTGGGTTCAGGTAGGATGACTTTTGCAGTTCTGCCATAAATAGATGGGTTCAGGCTGAAATTTAGGATATGCTCCTTCCCCTACCCTCAGAGGAGTTCCTCCTCCCCAGTCCTGGTGGTTGCAATTGCCTTGAATGCATCCACCTTCCCTGAAGGGGGAGTAAGGAAGGGGAAGAGGAAGTCATGCTCTGATGGTTGGAGCCATCCTGCTCTGTCACAGGCTGGAGCATCCCATTAGGACTTGGCTGAGACCTCAGCCTCCAGCATGGCCAGGTCCTAGAGGTGCTGTGGTCAGGCGAACAGCCAACCTTTCTCACCCCCTGCCCTCACAGAGAGTGCTGCATCCACCCCACAGCTCCTTGCCATGCTTCACAAACACACAGCCTCACAGCTGGGAATGGATCCAGGGTATCCCATGCTGCAGCACACACTTTATGGCCCCAAGTGCCCAGGGAAATGTGCCAGCTCTCACCTCACAGACCCTTGGCTCTGAGAGCCCCCATTCCTGTGAACCATGGAGCCCCAAGAAGGGTGTTCTCAGGATTTTGCACTTACACAGCTTGTTTCCTATTTTGTAGGCAATGCGTGATCTGAAGAATTTTTGCAATTAGTGTAGTATTAAGTACTGTGATCAGGAAATGTTCTTTCAGGGAAAGGGCAGGGGGGCAGCAGGAGGAACATCCTTCCTTATTATTTTTTGGAAAAGTGTAATTATTACCCCTTTGGCCTGCCTGCAAAAGGGATTAATAATGTCCAGCTTCACAGCTGTCAAAGCCCTGATTAATTGAGCTTGCTGTACTGAAATCTCATCTGTTTGTCTTGTGTCAATGTGCAAATTGAAAACACAACACAATATATCTTACCAGGCATCCTGTACCTCTCAGCTTATCAGCCACCCTCCTCCCACCTCTCTGCTTCCAAACAGCCTGGAAGAGTCGAGTCACTGCTCTGCAGCCACGTTCAGCCTGAAGCTAGCCAGTGTCACTCCTGCTGTGGGCATGGTGGGGTCAAAAGACCCAGAGCATCACCTGCTCTGCAGCCTGGTGCTTGCTCATGCAGGATGTTTCTTCTTCTCCCAGAGAAGAGTCACACAGGGGTATAAGTTTCAGAAGTGGTTTGCCGCAACTGTTTGCTTTTTGGCAGGACTTGCCCCCACATCAGGACACTTGCCACCCTCGGGGGAGTGTGTGTGCCCACCAGTCCTCCCAGGAACAGCTGCTTGTTTCTGTACATGGCAAGGGAAAGGATGTTGCAGGATGCGAGTTCATAAACAATGCCTTGCGCAAGCCTGTGGTAGGATTAACCTAAAATAATTTTTGGGCCACAACTCACCCATCCAAATGTAGGGTGAGACTGGCTGCACACCTGGGAGAGAAGCTGGGTCTCACTGCCCTGGTCCCATCAGCCTGCAGGCTCCAGGAAAGAGTCCCAGGATATCCCCTGAGGGCCTTGCCATAATTCACAGAATCACAGAATTGTTTGGGTTGCAAGGGACCTCTGGAGATCCTCTACTCCAACCCCACAGCCCAGGCAGAGTCACCTGCAGCAGGTGACACAGGAACACATCCAGGTGGGGTTTGAATGTCTCCAGAGAGGAGACTCGACAACCTCCCTGGGCAGCTGTTCCAATGCTCTGCCACCCTCAACATAAAGAAGTCCTTCCTTATGTTGAAATAGAACTTCTTGTGTTTTAGATTGTGGACACTGCTCCTTGTCCTGTCTGGGCATCACTGAAAAGAGCCTGGCACCATCCCCTGGGGACTGACTTTGAGATATTTATATGCATTAATGAGATGCCTTCTCAGTCTTTTCTCCAGACTTCTCCAGCAGGCCCAGCTCCTGCAGTCTCTCCTCAGAGGAGAGATGCTTCAGACCCCAAATCATCTTTGTGGTCTCTGCTGGACCTTCTCCAGTAGCTCCTTGTCAGCTTTCCTGTGCTGAGGAGCCCAGAAGGGGCACAGCACTGCAAATCTGGCCTCACCAGTGCTGAGTAGAGGTGCAGGATCTCCAGCCTATCAAGGTCTGGCTGAAAGGCAGCACAGCCCTCAAGTCTATCAGCAACTTCCCCAGTTTCATATCACTGGCAAACCTGCTGACAGTACATTCAACCACTTCATCCATGTTGCTGAAAAATTGGTAACTGACCCAAGCTGATGCAAAGCAGGAGCAGGAAAGCTCATTGCAAAAGTGTTTAGGAGTTGCTCTGCTCTGCCCTGCACAGTCCAGCTGCAGGATGAGACCCTTGGCTGCAGCCCCGGCCCCAGATGGTGTATTTGCCCAAACTTTGGACCCTGAGTTTAGTTTCAAAGGAAGATTTCCAGCTTCCCCTGTACTTCCACCAGTTCCACTGAAAGGACATGGGGTATTTTTGTCTGCAAGGCAGTGTGCCTGCCCCTTGGTGCTGAATAAATCAATTACTGTAACGGTAAAGGAGATCATTGTTAATCAGACTACATAAAAAGCCTGAAAACTCTCCAGGGGAATATGCTGCAATGGGCTGAGTGCAAATCATAGGCACTTTTTTACAGGGGTATGATACCAATAGTGCTCTGGAATAGTGTTCTGTGGCAGTATTGCCTCAGAGAGAGAATCCACTGGGATCTGATGGACCCCATCAGGATCTATTCCAGCATATAATGCCTGCACAGAAACTGGCCTGAAATATGTTTTGGACTTCCCTGTCCTCCACCTGGCATCCCACACCCTGCTGAATGAGAACTCCAAGGCACAAGCTGTGCTAGGCAAAGTCAAGACACTGTGGGGATGTGCCCCTGCCACTTCCCCAGTAAAGTAATTTCTGAACCACAATGGAATGGGATCCCCCTGAAAAGACCCTGCAGAGACTAAAGGCAGGTGAAAGACAATACTCTAATTAAATACCCTATCCCTGTGGCTTTAGCTGATGCTCACAGAATAAAAACAAGTAGAAAACTAGCAAGAACACTGTGTTTACCGTTTCTCATTGTATAATATGCAATGTTTTCTCAGCATGTCTTCAGGAGACAAGCAGCTGGGAGCCCAGACTGGATAAAAAGAGAGAAAGAACAAGGTGTTAGGCAAGGAAATGCTGGGGAGTTGGGGGGAGTAAGATGTCCCTTTGTAGCCACCATGTAGCACCCTGTGGTGTTCACCCTAACATGAGGAGAAGCTGTTCCCATATCCAGCCTTACAGTGGCTGCTGTCAAAGGCTCTTTGGTGCTGGTGGTGCCTGCTGGTGAACACAAACCATCTTCCCATGTCCCCCTTTTAGCAGAGATGTCAGGAAGGACGGAGTGGGGATGGCCAGGCCATTTGCTGAACCTGAGCCTCATCAAGAGGCTGAACCAGCTCCTCCCGATCAGGTGTGCACATTTGCATTCGTCTTCTGCACAAACTTTCACCCTCCCAGCAGCCTGCACAGCCTGTCTCAGCCCCAGCAAAGCTGGGACCCAGCTCTTGGCAGCACCAGTGCTGCACAAGTGCTCACAATCCCTGCCCTCCTGCTATCCACAGCCTCAGTCCCCATCACCTCTCACTTTTAGCTGGGACACCCAATGATCTTTTCCATCAGTCTCCTGCTGAGCCTGGTGAACTGGGTGGGCAGGGGCTGCCCCAGTTCAGCTGATGCTGTAAGTGATGGTTCAGCTGCTAGAAGGCAGAGGAAACATCTTCTATCCACAGGCAGCAGCAAGCTGGGAGGGATTTCAAGCCCTGGGGATGGCAGGATTTTAGAATTTAAAACTATTTCAGCAAGCTGGAAGAACTATAAAAAAAAATCCGGGTTGAAGGGTGGGGTAACTCATCTCCCAAACCACAGGGTAGGCATTTTGCCCTGCAGGCAAAGGGCCCATGTGGCCTCCTGCACCTGCACAACCTTGCTATCCTATGCTGAAGCCACCAGCTGTGACATGGGGACACATGTGCTTGATCCACCCAGGGGAGACTAGTTTGGCAGCCAGGGCCCTTAGGTCTGCAGCAGCAAACCAAGGCATAGACAGGAGCCTGAAAGGAGCCTGGAAGATGTTTGCTCCTGTGAGCAGGAAGGAAAGTGATTTCTAGAGACCCCAGAGGACTTGAGGCTCCTCTTGGTCCCCAGCCCCTTTAAGGGAACTCCCCCTCACGTGTTGTTTGTGCAATCAGCTGGAGACTGCATCACACTGAAACCCATTAGATCTATTTTCTGTAGCTGAATAATTTTAATTTTCTAGTCAGTTACCTTTTAGGTCTTGCTTCCCTCTTTTTTGTGTCTTAAATGCCTTTTCCGTATATCGGTGTTCCCCTGACACCTCTCCCTTCTCTGCCGTGATTTTTCTTCTCTCCTACCCTCTTCCTCCCTCCTGCCTGCCTGTCTCCACCTGCCTAAACCCTCCAAGGCTATTTCATCTGCTGCCCTCCAACTGCTCTGCATCATCCCAGCAGTTGCTGCAACCATGTGAGATGTTGTGCCAAGGAGTTTTGTCCTTCCTGACAGCAGATGGACCCTGGGATCAAGGATCAGGCTAGCTGAACTGTAACTGCACATGTTCAAGCTGAAGGCCACTCATGTCATGTCAGGTCTCAGGCATTTCTTCCTGGTGCTGATGGACTTTGGAGACATCTTTTTCCAGCTCTCTCAGTCCCTTCTCTCATCAGTGCTGCCATATCCCAGCTGGGTACTCATGCATCCTGACTCCAATTTCTCTGGTGAGGGTGGGAGAAACAGTGCCCAAACTGCAATAGAGCTGTCTCGCCCATCTAGAAGTGGAGATGAGTTGTTGTAAATCTCTCCCAGTGGCTGGAGAACACCTGTCTTGTAGGCTCATGAAACCATGGAAAATGGCATTTTGTGCCTGCAAGCAAGCAGCACGCAGCACACCATGATGCCAGGATGTGCTCAGGGAACTGTCTGCAGCTGCACCAGGCACCAGACATCTGAGCTAATGAAGAGCTGGGGGCTCAGCAGCTGAAGTGCAGCACCAAGCTACTCCCAGGAAAGAGGGGATGGAGGGGAATTACCTGTCACTGCCAGGCTGGGGGACTCGGTGCTGCATTGCTTCCTCCTCCTACCCCAAGCTGATATATTTTCCCTTTCCCAATCCCATCTGCAGGCTGCTGACACCATGTCCTGAGACTCAGGGCTTGTACATGGCATCCACAGAAGATCCTGAATCCTCTCCACTCCCAAGGAAATTATATTGGCCTCACATCATCCCCAGGTCTGTGCTGTTAGCAGGCAGGTCACACCACACACATCCTGCTCAGTCACCCCAGGGGCAAGAGGAGCATCCCTAGGTTTGGGGAGGAGCTCCCATTTCAAAGCCCTGTCCTAACCTCAGTCTCCTGCTAATCTCCACCCCTTTAGACCCATCTATAGGAAAGACAAGAGGTGCCTGTCTTTGCTCAAGGCCTCTGGGCACAGTGCAGTGACAGGAGGCAGACGGTTCCTGAGCCGTGTGACTTGCCCTGCCAGGTAATGCTTCCCCTCCTTTCCTTTGAGGAATTTCTCACAGCACGGCTCAGTTTTTCTTTCTGCAGAGGCACAAAGCAAAGGAGATCAAACCTCAGGCACACACGCTCCCAGAAATCTGTCTGCCAGCAAACCTGGGTGTGGAACCAACTGCATCCCTGGTACAGGAAATCAAAGGCAGCGGCTGATACAGAGCACAGTGCCGAGGTCAGGGGTCCCTTTGCTGTTGGAAAAATGGGACAAGAGGGAACAGCAATAATCAGATCACTCAAACACCTCATTTATGCTTCACCTGGTTGCAAGGCTCCCTCCCCTGCAGCACGTAGTGTCTCACACTTGGCTGTCCCTGCTTCGGTGCGGGGAGCACAGGGGATGGGGAACTGCAGGGAGACAGAGGTGCTGGAAGGTGCAGGGGACAGAGAATCAGCAACCCTGAGGGGCTGCCAGGGCTGGGAACTGGCAGTAGCAACCTGATGTACCTCCAGAGAGCCTGTTGGAACAGGGAAGATGCAGAAATGTGCTTTGTGTGTCTTTTGGAGGAAATTCTACCCTGGAGATGCCAAGCTAGCATCCTCAGGATCAGAGCCTGGCCCTTGGAGCCTGCCCTTTCCAAGCAGACCGAGCTGTATGCAATCATCAGGTCTGTTTTTCAGAGGAGAAAAGCAAGGTCTGACATCTCTCCACTGGTAATAAACACGGGGCTTATCTCTGCCTTGCACTTTGGTCCCAGCCAGGCCTTTGACACCCTTGTGCATGCAGCCTATGACTCAAAATGTCACATGGATCTGTGGCAATTCTTATTTCAGCTGTGGAAGCGACACCTTCAGGGCCATGAGACTTGTGTGCATGCAGCACCCAGGGCTTGCTCAGCCTTCATCTTTGCCCAGGAGGGACCTGTGGTCACTGCTGCTCCTTATTAATTTTGCTTTTCTTGCTAATAAGGGACTGAGCAGTGATCTCTCACAGCAGTCATATGGTTGGCAGGGATGCTGGAGAGCAAATGACAGTCCATGGTCAGGGGGTGTGCAGGTGGGAGATGTGGGGTGGGATGACACTGGCTGCACAAGCTGTGCTCAGCTGGGAGGTTGTGGTGGTTGCAGAGCAGCACTGGGGACGATCTCTGTGCCAAGGTGATGGCATGTGGGCTGTGACTCTGTGTGCTCCTCTACATTTGGAGAAATGCACAAGAGAGCTGATGTGTGGCTGTGTCTGATGAGTAGAGCAAAACATTCGAGCAACAAGCTCTGTAGGCTGGAGATGTGTGTTTGGGTTCAAAGAGATGCTCTGGCAATGCATTTTGGCAGCAAGGCTGTATGACAGGGAATCTGGGTGACAGCTTTTGCATGCACAGTTGGTGTGGGATGTGGTGTGAAAGGCTTTTGTCAAGTGCCTGTTCATGCTTCAGTATGTGTGTGTGTGTAGCAATAGTGCCTTTGCACCCCTACAGCAACACATGGGGCAGATTTACCCCCCCAGCCCTCCCTTGGCAGACAGGATGGGGATAAACCAGAGGCATCACTGTTCAAATACTGAACGGGGTGTCCTGTCTGCTATTCCTTAAAAATAAGTGGTGTTTTATATTCAAGCACTGGCCTCATTTCTAAAACCCTATTTAAAAAAAAAAAAAAGAAAAAGACAGAGAGAAAAAAGGCCAGGAGGAATCAAAAGGCGAAGCTGACAGGGAAGTGCAGCCCTCTGAAGAGGACACATCTCATCTGAGCACAGTACTTCAGACACAGCTCACGAGCCCTGTTAAGCAGGACATCTGAGCGCCGGCTTGTGTGAGAGCCGATTTGTATCAGCTCCTACCACATCCCTGAGAGCGAGCCACTCACCCCAAGAACCCAGAATCTGGGTCTGGTGGGGTGGGACAGGGGACTATTGATTAGTCAGGGCTCTGCACCCTCACTTAGGCTCCTCTGACCAGCCCAGCCAGGTGACTTATCCTGGTAGAAGCCAGCTAAGCCCAAAACACTTCTGGAGAGACAGAGAAATAACACAACCACAGCCTGGGATCCTGCACAGCTGGAGACCAAGGGGGTGTGGCTGAGCAGGTGGATAGCACAGTG
Organism: Lichenostomus cassidix; assembly: GCF_008360975.1. Taxonomy (NCBI): domain Eukaryota; kingdom Metazoa; phylum Chordata; class Aves; order Passeriformes; family Meliphagidae; genus Lichenostomus; species Lichenostomus cassidix. The sequence continues at coordinate 66,704,376 of NC_139511.1, forward strand.
AATCACTCAACATCCAGCACCAAGCTGGCTGGCATCACACAGGCTGATCCCACGTAGCAGGACAGTTCTCTGGATGCCAGGCAGTGTTAGAGGAGGGATCCCACGGCATGGGCTTACCTCATGGTGTGCCTTGACAGCCCCTCAGATGGTCTGAGAGGGATTTTGCAGCTGCCACAGGTGACATATGCATCTGGAGGAGGGCAGGTTTGTCTTCCAGCCAGAGGTACACCCAGGAGGGCTGTATTACCTGAGCAAGGACATGGACAAGGAGGAGGAGAAGGTGTAAGAAGGATCCATTCTTACCAGGGCAAATGTGGGGCATGGGTCTGTACCCGGGCTGCTGGGACCCTGGCATGGGATAGCATGCGTGGGTGCTCTCCAGGCAGGAGCAGGGAGATGGGCAGGATTAAGGGAAGGAGAGATTTAGTCCTTTGAGGAAATGGTTCATCTGACTCATTTCAGCTACTGCTGGTAAAGACATAGCACTCTCTACACTGTTCTTTTCTCAGTGTAGGCATTCAGTCTCACACTGCCCTGCCACCCTGCTCCCTTGCCCATCCCACACAGTGGTACTGTGGGGTCAGAGGGGTGGAAGGCACAGGGCATCCTTCCCATCCTCCCTCCCTCTGCACTGCCACAAACCCTGTGGAAAACACTGCCTGCACCAGTCCCAGGCACATCCCTGACACTCCTGCAGTCAGTGGCGTCATTTAAATATCTTGGGCAGGACGGATTCTGATTGCTTTTATTATCAAGATAATCTATCCCTCTGATTTCAAGAGACCTCCTGCAGGTTTGCCCTAACATCACTGAAAGAAGAGTTTAATCCACAGGCTGCGTTGCCGCTCTGGAATACACTTGGCATTCCTGCATTCCTCCGGTGTACACACGCCTGCCTGAGCGCTAATGTCACCCAGAAGCTGCTATGCACAGTGCATTGCAAAGAGGAAGAAGCCCTTGTGGAAAAGTCTGCCTCCTGCTTTCATCAAGCAGTGGATAATGAACTGTTTTTGCAGCCTCCCGGCGACTTCGCCGGCTGTCTTGGAGCCAAGGAACCAGTTATTTTCCAGTCAGAAAGGGCCAGCCCCAAAGCAGCTCCATATCTATGTATAAGTAGCTGTTTTCTGGTTTGTTGCTGTTTGTCCTTGGGAACCTGAGTGCAGGTATCATGAGCAGCAGGTGAGAGGGGGTGTTGGCTCTCTGGGTTACTGCTTTCCCAAATATTGTTTAGACTTACAGTACATGTCACAAGGATGAGCTATATTTTTGGCCCAGAAGCCCCTTCTTAGCTTTTTTGGGAATAATACAAAGGGAAAGCCTGGAGCATGAGTGTTGAAGCCAGACTCCCTATCTAGAAGTCAGTCAAGGAGCCCATTTCTCATCAAACCCAAGGAATGGGAATGGGAATGGGAATGGGAATGGGAATGGAGATAACCTGCAGAACAGGAAGTGAGAATGGTTTGCTTTGCGCCATACTGCTTAGCAAAAGAAAGCTGGAATGTCAAAAGGGTGGGATCCCATTAGGGCAGGGCCAAATTACCTGGGAGAGGGACAGAAATAGCAAAAAGTGTACACTACTGTCCCAAAGGTTCAAACTCAGAGCAGTCCAAGGTTCATTTTCAGAAATGGGTTAAGCCAATGCCCTTCCTTGTCTTCCCCTGAAAAACAGATGTTTTCACAGGAAGGAAACATTGATTTCTGGCCCACTTTAGCATCTCTCTGTTGAAACATGCTGCTGTTCTTCTCCAGTCCATCTGCAGGTGCCCTCAGCTGCAGTGTCCAGACCTGGACACAGCTCAGACAAAGCAGAATTGCATATTTTCATGGCTTACGTCCAACATCCAGCATTAATGCATCCCAGGAGGTGAGCTGCCCTTTTTGCTAAACCATCACACTATTGACTCATGCTAAGTTAGTCATCCATCTGAACCCCCTGATCTTGCCTGCCATCCTGCTGCCTCTCCAGGCTCTCCTGTCTATGCATTTATGCATTCATTTATCCCTCCCAAATGTGGTACCCTGTGCTCTCTGTACTAAATTTCATCTGTCTGATTCCAGACACTCTCTCCAATCCATCCCTATTGTTTTGAATTCTGAGCCTGCACTCCAAAGTTCTTGCAGCACCCTCATTAATACACAGCCCTGGATTTATTTAGCAGATGCTGATATCAAAATGCATATGATTACTCCCAGTTAGCAAAGAAGTGTATCTATTTAGCCAGCAGGAATGTTTTTATTTACAAATGCCTTGGAAAAAACCTTCAATTGCTATCACTCACACTGATAAAAATCCAGTGTAATAACTATTGACTCTAGCACAGATACTTCAGATTTATTCTGTTAAATTTTTGAAAGCAGAGTTGGGCCTGTTCTTGTCATGCACCCAGCAGCAGGTCATAACATCAGTTTATTAAATGCCCGCAATAGGTGGAGCTATTTATCCTCACTCCCCAGTGAGGAATAATTGTTCTTCCTTTTTTTTTTTCTCTTGTTCCTGTCCAAGCTGTTTGCAGAAGAGCTCTATAAAATGAAAAACAGCAAAAACAACAAAAAACCTCCCCACCAACAAATGAAACAACTTAATAAAAAAAAAAAAAGAACCCATAGCTCTGGCAGTGTCACTTGGTAAATCGCAATCAGCTGCTGCTCAGAAAAATGAGGCTGGTGAAAGAGCTGAGCTCACTCTGGGCACGCTTGATGAGATAACACACTCTCTAAGACAGCTCTTGCTATGTTGCAGCAGCTTTAAAATGTATTTCTTTTGATACAGAGCTATGCGTGGCAAACATGCCAGCAGTGCCTGAGCAATGTTTCTCAGTGTTCAGTGCCCTGCCTCGAGTCTGCAGAAGAGAGGATTTTGATGAAATGGTGGTGGTGGAAAGCAGAGGGAAAGAGGCACTGGCAGAGGAGGGTTTGTGTGCTGTGGGAGCCCAGCTCAACACTGAGGTTTGCTGACATGAGACCTCTTTTGCCAGTGTTTGAGTGTTTGCTAAAGACTCAGCAGCCGCAGAGCTCAGGGACTTCCTGAGCAAGATAGAATTCCCATGTAACTATGAACTTCTCTTTTCTGTAAAATTGCCCAGCCTTCCCTTACATCCAGGTAAGCATTTAGCATCCGTGACCAGGTTGCTGAACATCCATTACCTCTTGCTGGAAGTATTTCTTATTTATTTTGGACCCTGGCTACTCCTCACTTCATCCAATAGATCCTTCTCCTCACACCAGAAGAGACATCTTGTCCGCCTGGTTCATGTCTTGAATTTATGAGGAATTCTCTTACCCCCTCTCACACCCTGTGAGTTTGACCAACCTTGTTGCAACTCAGAGGTTTCCAGCCGATCGCACTTATCGCACAGGTCGGTGTTCCTGTAATTAGCAGCAGTAAAAAGGCCATCACTCCGAACAGGATTAATTAGCCCAGTGGAGAGGATTCAGGCAGGAAGGAGCAGGCAGGTGCCAGGAAACCAAGGGGAGTTCATGCCCGGGCTGTGTGTGAGGGAGGTCAGAGGCTGACTTAGCTGCCCACGATGTCCAGCTGCATGGGCAACACCAGCCAGCAAGCAGGAGCATGGACCTCCCTGTGCTCCATGGTGGGCACAGATGGATCAGATAATCCATCCAGGGAGATGGACTGCAGCTGGGTGAGGGCTGGCTTAGCTGAGCATCTCATCATCATGGGGCACCAAGATGACAGGGAATGTGAAAAAGGAAGATCCAGGCAGTGGTGGTAAAGTCACACTGTGAATACCCCATGGCAGGCAAAGACCAGAGAAAATGGGTGAGGCTCCAAGCAGTGATGCTGAATACACCAGCACTCCCATCTTCACAGCACCAGCTTCATGGGACCCAGCTGAGCACTGGTCTGTGTGTCAGGCCGGCCAAGCAGCATTTACAGCCATCCATGCTCAAGTAAGGGATTGGGATGCAGGAAGGGCAGAGCTGTGTTTTTGCAAGGCACCAATGGCAAACAACCTTCTCCCACCAAAACAAGTCCCTCCCAGCACAAACAAACCCACTCCAGATCCCATTGTTCAGCCCTCCACACCACCCAACTCCCCTCACCCCATGCTGGAGCAGGAGACCCACACCATACATCAGCCACTGGGATATGGATGTCTCAGACTAGGAAAGGAAGCCCTAATTCTGCAGACTGGGATGAGCGGAACACTGACAGAATTGTCACTGCTCACAAGGAATTGCACCCCCAAACTCCCACCCCAATGGCTTCACAGCCTCTCCTATCTCACCCACCTTTTTCTCCCTTTCTGACAGTGCCCAAGCACAGGAGGGAGGGGGTCTCCCTCCAACATGCACTCCAGAGAGCTCTTTTCATTCTGCATTTAAAAGCGAAAGAAGAAAAGGCAGAGCAAACCTGTCTCGCACGTAATCTGCTGCACAAATGCCAGCTCTCAGCAATCAATAGCAAACGCTCCCGGAGGGCTGTTTTCATTTCATAATATTTATTGGGTTGCTTTATTGTCAGAATCATTACAGTTCAATGTACTGCATGGATTTTATGCCAGCTGCGCTTAGTTTGTCTTGTTTTTAGCACTCCACATGCCTTATTGTGAGGCTGTGGTTGCACCCAGGCTAGGACTGCTCCTCATGGGAGTCCTCTGTGAAGCATGGGGCAAGTTACCTCCTCTCTCTGTCTCTATTCCCTGCCATTCCCGGATAAACTGTGGCTGGTTGAGCCATCTGTAAGCTCCCAGGGCAGGGACAATCTCTGCATATACAGCATCTCTCATAAATGAGTCCTGATCTTGGTTGACCCATTGGATGTGAAGCAATCGAAGCAACAGAGCCCAAGCCATGACATGATTACAAAGGAACTGTGAGGGAGGGAGCGATGGGAGGAGGAGGGAATGGGGTTAGAAAGGGGATAACCAGCAGCAGCAGATGCTGTATGTAACATCTCCTGAGGGCAACAGTCCTGCTGAGAGGGGCTAGGATGGGAATTGGGCCAGGGTAGCCATTAAGTAGAGGAGCTGCTGCACTCCTCGAGATGCAGATGCTCTGCAGATTCTCACCACTGCAAACTCAGGGCCTGAGTGTGTGCTGATTGTCAGTGTGTAGACATGACCCAAACAAAGCAGTAGGATGGAAATTCCACTTTCCCATTCCCATTCCACTGCCACCACTTCCTCGTTTCTCAAGACCACCTGGCGATTAGGAGGTGAAGAGTTGCCTTGTATCCCCAGCTCTCCCCCAGAAACAGCTGAGCATGGGAGCCAGCACGGGCTGAGTGTCACAGCAAGAGGAGCCCTTCCTGCAGCAGGAGAGATGCTCTGCTCCCCTTGAGGAGAGGCACCATGTCCTCATCACACTTGATGGGTTCACAAAGCGAGGAAATACCTGAGCCCAGAGGAGCAGTGCCTCCCAGACACACAGCTCAGGAAAAGGGCTGCCTGCTTGCCCACATCCTGTCCAGCTGCTAGCCAGGGCTGGCAGCCTCAGGGAGAGCCTGGGCCAGAGCTGCTCCCAGGCATCCAGGGGGAGATCGATGGCTTTCCTGGGGACAAAGGCTGAGCCCAGTGGGGATGTCAGGAGAAGCAGAGAAGGATGGGATGCCAAGGCTTTCCCCAGGGCTCAAGCTAGAAAGAGAAGCAGACAATTGACAAGGGACAAGGGACAACAACATCCCTACTAAAGCAGGTATTTAGTGCTCACACTCTGCAGCAACCCATAATTTGAGCTGTAAAGGGAGCCCTGGCGCTAACTCAGATTCAATAAACGCCTGGGGGTGATCTGAGGTTCATCAGGCCCAAGAGAGGAGCACTGTGAGGAAGCACAGTAAGGAATCACTGCTGAGATCCCTGCCCTGCTCCCAGGCACACAGACCTCAACCCAGTGCTGGGGGCTGTCAGGGGCCTCCAGAACACAGCACAGGGCAGCTCCCACCCCAACCAATGCCTGTTGCTAATTTTGTGATTGTGTGTGTGCTGGGAGTTATTATGCCAGCACTTTGTTCACTTGCGTCTCACTTTTTTCAATTACCGCCTGCACGCTGCCTTCCCAATTGCCTGGCGGGCCTTGACTCACCTGCCTGCTGAACATAATTTGTTTTTAATATATGGCTCTGGCAAATTTTCTCTTCCTTCCCTTTTTTTTTTTTTAATTATTAAACAAAATTATATTTTTTTGCAACTCACGTTTGTAATTAATTCCTAAACAGACGGTGTCTCAGCAGAGCAAGGAGGGCTGAACTAGGTGTCCCCAGGGAGGCAGATAATCAGCACCTACAATTAACCTAGTGTGCACACCCATCCCCAGAGACCAGCAAGACATCTCAGGATGAACCTCTCTGAGGATGCATTCAGCCCCACCATGGCAGAAATACCTATTGTGGCTGTATAAAGCAGTTCAGCTTGGCTCCAGCCCAGGGCTGCCAAATCTCTACAGGCAGGTAGAGCTGTCATACCATCTCTGATGGGTTCCTCTGAATACAGATTCACTGTCCCTTGCCTGGCTTCTCCCTGGGGCTTGCAGCCCAGCAGGGTTTGGAGACCAGTTCACACTGCACTTCCTTAAGTTCAGCTGCTGCAGCAGGTCTCTGTCTCCATCTGTACGGTGGAAATGTACTCTGGAGAAGCCACTGATGGTTGGTTTGAGGCCCCAAGAAGGACAGGGAAAGGAAGCGTCAGGTGGGCTGGAAACACAGCCTGGGGATTTCAACAAACCCTCTCATTTCTGGCAGTAGCTCAGCTTCTCCAGGGCAAGAGGGTACTTGTAACCATCATATTTATACCCTTTTGCATTGGTGGGTGGAAATTACAGTCTCTTCTCTGTGCTGGTGGGGCTGAAGTCTCATCTGGAAAATCACAGCTCTTCACTGAGGAAGGAAGCTGATCTAGAACAGTTTCCCACCGAGGCTTCAGCGAGCAGGGTGGGGACTGCCTCCCTGCCCCCCAGGCAGCCCCTCGATCCCAAATCCCCAGGTGATGCTCACAGCTGGGCCACTACAGAGGAGCCCTTCACACCTGCAGCCCACCCAGCTAAGCAAGCAGAGCTCAGGAAGAGGAATAGTGCATTGGAAACTTCCTCTAATGCCTCTGCACCACCCCTATACCTCTGTCCTCACCAGGGGGTCTGTGATGATAAAGATGCTCCACTTGCAGCCAGGAGAACTATTTGAGCACCAGCAGGATCAGTAGCTGATTTATGCAGAAATTGCTGTTCAAACCCACTGCTGTGCATGCTAGCCAGGACACAGTGGGACTGTGCTGACCTCCCCCCTTACACCCACCAAAACCTTCATGTTTTGAGGAGGGTGCAACTGCCAGAGACCCCCCAAAACACCTTCACACAGCTTCCCGGAGGGGCAAGAGAAAAAACGACAACACAAATTCCCTTCAAAAAGCAAGTCAAGGAGGGAAACAGCTGCTCCTAACGACCCGATCCATCAAGCAAGTACTGGCCCCGTCATTTGCTTCCTAAAAGCTCCTGATCATCAGTGATTATCAACGTTGGCCGTGTGCATTTTGATCAGGCACAATCAAAGCTGAGTGCTGCTGAAAGAGCCATAAAAGCCTGTGCAGAGCAATTGGTATGGAGCCCTGGCTGGGGGTCAGGCTGGGAGCTGGCTGCCCACAGGCTGAATTCCTGCACTTACCAGCCAGCTTGCTTTGGAGCTGAATGTAAAAGAGGAGAAATTATGTGGCTCTCCACGGTGTTTCATCGAAAAGAAACTTAGAAGGGTCTTGGGAAACGGTCTCAAGTGCCAGGCTTCCCAAGAGCATTGGGATGTGTGACTGGCAGGAGGGGATAAAATGCATCCCCCAGGTGACAGAACTGACCCCACATTCTACAGACAAACCGTGGCAGGCAAGGCTCAGAAATTCTTTCTCACAACCCATCAGCACACTGCAGGCAGCCCCATTTTGCCTGTCCCAAACTGCCATGTTTTTCTTCTAGTTGTTCTCTTTCTGGTGAAAATGTTTAGTTTTCCAATCAGAAAGATTTGGCTGGAGAAATGTGAGTCCAGCTTTGACTCTAAACTTGCCGGTGCTTTCCATGAAGGCTAAAGTTGGTGCACGTGTGGGGAGATCCCCAGGGCAGCCACTGAGAAAATATCTCACCCTCTCAATTGTAATCACTGCCAGGACAGTATGGGCTGGAAAACAGTCCATGAAACATGGCCTGTTTTGTCACTGGATTATTTGAGGCTAATGAGTTAATTTGTTCCATATTTAAAGCCCTGTTTGTAAAGCCAAGTTAATGCAAGGAATAAAATTCACTTGGAAAAAGAGATCTTCATCCACAGCTCAGTAAAAGACCTGGCAAGAAATGTGGCAGAATGAGCCTGATGCTGCCTGGGCATCTATTCAGTGCAAACACAAATAAGATCATAGTAATTAGCAATTCATAAAGAGATGAATATCAGGCAATTAAATAGGTAGTTTGAGGCATGCTGGTTGAAACGAGGTCTGTGTGGTGATTGTGGATCAGAGGCTGCCCAGGAGGTGGGTGTCAGGCTGCAGCAATGAGACACCCGGGCACAGACACTTCTTTGAAGCACAATTTGCTATTCCTGGTTTTTCTGCCCTCAGTTTTGAGTGCCAGATTAGCCCTGCTTCTGCTGAGAGAAAGGTTAGGTTTGAAATGGAAACCTGCTCTGGTGCTGGTGTAGGATTAAGACTGTGGAGGAAAAATGATAAAGATTTGCTGCTTCTTAGGGAGGGTTCCCTGCATTTCAGGAGGTGTTTGGTGCAGCTCAGAGGTCTGATTGCCAGCATTTCATCTCATCTTGTTAGAGCTTCCAGTTGTGCTAAAGACTGTCCTGTTATTTCAAGATTGTCCACATCTGCTGCATTGCTGAGTGCTGAGAGGAGACAAGCAGAGCTGAAATGGGCAGGCAGAAGAGAAATGCCAGCAGGATTGAAGCTTTTCATGCATTTTCACCACATGGACACACAATGCCATGTTGGATCAAAGCACTGCAGCTCTAGCTCTCAGCCTCCCCTCTGCCCCATGCCAGGCTCTGGCCAAGCACTATCCTCCCTGAAAGGGGGAAAAAATGTTGTCCAAGGTCACAGAAGGAGCCAACAGGGAGGTTATTTTGGGAACATTAACACAGCCTTTAATTAGTGCACTGTGCATATGCCCAGGAGGCTGCAAGTTCCCTCAAGTGAGGAAGAAGAGAGATGTTAGCAATGGGGTGGTGAGGCCAGCAGGTCATGCTCAGGGCTGTCACATCCCCTTCACAGTGCCAGACTCCCTGTCTTTGTGCCGAGCCTGGTGATGGGGGCACAGAGTGCCTGTGGGGTTACAGCGCCTGTAATTAGCACTTAATGCATTTGACTTTCCTCCTCCGGGCTTGATTATTTCAGTGTGATTAACAGGACCTGTAGGATGCCACTGCAGACACAACATCAGCTGTTCCCTGCCTGCTCTGAGGCGTGGGTACCCAGGCAGGGCTGACAGAGCTGTCTCCTCTGTGCTTTGTGGAGGTCATCACGCTGTGAGTGACCACGGGCAGCCAGAAACCCCATGCTCCTGCCCTGAGCTGGGCCCAGCACTGCCCAGCTGGGCATGGGACTGATGAGATCTCCTGCCTTCTCCTGGCACCTGTTTCCTATGCTGTGATGCCCATATAACTGGGAAATGTCCCTTAATGTCATATCTAAACCTTCCCTGCTGAGAGCCTGCAATTGGTTTTGTCTGCACCCACTGATCTCGGCTTATTCCAGTCCTCTTTGCAGCTCCTTTCTATGTAGCTGGACACCTTCCTCCTCTCCCCTCGGCCTCCAGCTGCTCTGGATTAGGCTGCCTTTATTTTTTTAAGTATTGCTTAAGCCATGCAGAACCCCAAATAAGGCTTCTGCAAGGTCCTTCTTGATGCGCCAAGTTGTAACAGAAAATGTGGCTGGAGGGGCCTGAGAAGAAAATTTTCAGCTGGTACCACCTCTCCATCTCTTTTTGAGATGTCCCTGAGATGCTGGTGCAGAGCAGAGAGGGTGCCAGGACACCTGAGACTGGAGTCCAACTTCTGGCATTCTCCTCTTTGCAGTGGAATGCTCAGAGTTCAGCCGTTGATCCAGAGCTATTTTGAAATGTTAGGGCTGTCATTAACATGATTAAAGCTCTAACAAAATGAGACAGAATGAGTAGACCTGGTCAGCATGCTGCCCGAGGCACCTGGTGATAAGTAAAGAGCTTTACACCTCCTCTGAAAGAAACAAATCTTTTTCTTTCTCTCTGCATAGATCTGGCCCCAGGAGGAAGCTGGAACAAACTGAAATTTCAATCCTGGATGCATTTACCTCCACTCAGAGCTTCCCAGAGAAACTGTGTCTTATTGGATAATGGCTGCATTTTTCATGTTGCGTTCCTGTTTTGATCAGTGGAGATAGGTTATCTCCTGTCTAATGACATTAAAGTCACAGCAGCACAATAACATCCCCATGGCTCTCTAATGTACCCTGTCTGGCTCCCACCATTGCTCCTAGACTCGATGTGCTGGCAATGACTAAAAGGGCAGGTGAATTTGGGCAGCCATTCACGTCATCTGGCTCAAAGCTGTGGTCCCACTCCTGCATGGCACTTCAAACTTTTCATGAGGAAATGTAGGTGATGTTTTTCCATCACCTTGTCCTGTTGGGAGACATAAGGGTAGCTTGAGAGGCCCACAGGAGGAACCATGGCAGTGGTCAGTGGGCTTTAATGCACCAGAAGTCTGCTGGAAAATCTGTAAGAAAATGCGTAAAGGTCCCCAAAATAAATTGATTCGAAATGTGTTTTTTCAGGCTGTGTGGGAAATAAATGATTTTATTCTGGCCAGGCTGGCTAACAGCAGCAGCAGAACGTGAGCCGCAAGCTTAGAGAGAAAAACCCTTGGAGGGCACTTCCAGCAGATGCAGCATTCCCAGGGGTAGTGAGGCTCTGGCGGTCCTGTTATCCCATCTCCACTGCCCAGCACCTCCCACACATGCTGGAATGTGGGAAATGGTGGGTCCATGGAAGCTGCAGAGCAGCTGGATGTGGGCAGTGCCTGCAGCAGTGCAGGGGAGCAGAGGCTGTGATGGGAAACGTGCTCTGTGGTCCCAATGTGCTGCACCACCACAGCCCTGGCTCAGCTGCCCAACAGCCTGTCCTGGTGCACACATCCACATGAACACCCACACACTGCAGCCAGGATGATCCAAAATTAAATCTGGCTTTAGAGGAGTTCCTCTCTTGGCATGGTTTGAGCTAGTCCCAGCAGTGGCACAGATGGGAGGTGGGCTCTGATCCGGGCTAATAAGACCTCCAGGGTGGCAAGAGCTCTGCCCCTGCAAGCTGGATTACCCACCTGGTGTCCCCAGCCACCCCAGGGGACATCTGGCTGGAGAGTCATGAACACAACTGATCCATGAGGAGAGAAAAGAGCCCACAGCCCCACACCTCTCTCCTATGCCTATCCAGAGCAGTTTGGGGCAGACCATCTCCAACACATTTCCATCCATTTTCTGCTCCTTGAAACTGTTCCCAGAGCCCACAGCTCAGTAACACATCCCTGTCACAAAAGCTTTAATGCTGCCCTGCTTAAGGGCTGACACTCTGAAAGGACATGGCCAGAGTCTGCACCTTTCAGTGCCAGGCTTTGCAGTCTGACAAGCTGCCATACCTAATTGCTAATTAATTAAGATTTGCATATGCAGTTTAATTCAGCTGGCTGCAGCCCCCCCGATGGGACCCAGACAGCTGACAAACATCTCTGATGCACCACCAAAACATCTTGGCTCCTCTGCTCAATCAGGTGAAGTTATTTTAGTTCAGCCATTGGCAGAAGGTATTTCAGAAGCACTATGAAATACAGTAAATAAGTAATAAAACTTTTAAAAAATCTAATCCATGGAAATATTTGATATTTCAGGACTGTTTCCTGTCTTGTACTGAACTCTTTTACCTTCTTACTGGTAGTGAGAAGCTGGTAATTCCAAGGAAGAAAGAAGGGAAGAGATGTAGATTGGTTTGATAACTTCCACTAGTTTCATGCTAGTCTCAATTTACTTGTTTGTTTGTCTAAATTTATTCCAGTGCTGAGATGGGACCATTTGGATTCATCTGCAGCTCTCTGGTTTGGAAATGCATTGGCAGGCAGTTTCATTTTAATAGCCATTGTTGCTTTTGCCCCCAGAAATTTCTGAGCTGGGAAAGTTGGTTTTTTGTGACTGACTTTGTTCTGCAAATAGTTTTGGTTTTGCTGAAGCAGCATTCTGGGCAAATGAAATGTTTGAAACTCCAGATATGTGGCGTGTAAGTGTATTTCTGTCTGTGAATACAGACATATTTTTATGTGTTTGCTCAATTGTGTTTATTTTAGGCAAGAAATTGAGGATTTAGTATCAACTAGTTGCACAGAGCAAGCTGGGAAGTTTCCGTTTTGGATGCTACGGTCTGATGGTGCTGCTAACATCCCACGCTCCCACCACTGTGCCTTAGCCTTTCCCCTGGCTTGAAGTGGTGACCTGGGAAAGGCTGGAGGCCCTGAGCACCTCCAAAGGGCTCAGAAGGAGTCCTTTTTCCTAGATGCAGGCCAGTGTCCTGGTCACTTCACCCAGACCATGTGCTGTCACAACCAGCTTGGGACTCCTGGAGAATGGGCTGCTTGGTTGGTCAAAAATAAAAGGCAAAACAAATGCAGGAAGGGAGCTGTGCATGATGCAGAGCAGCATCTGAGCAAACCTAGAGGGTGGCTGGGCACTGGAACAGGGAAGGGGTCACAGCACCCAATCTGACAGAGCTCAAGAAGGGTCTGGACAACACTCTCAGGCACATGGTGAGATTCTTTGGGCTGTCCTGTGCAGGGCCAGGAGTTGGACTTTGATGATTCCTTCTGGGTCCCTTCCAACTCAGCACATTCCGTGATTCCAAACCCATCTGGAGATGTTCTTCTTCACCATGGGTGTATGGGTGGGTGGTGGCCTGTGGCTACAGAAAAGCAATGGTCCACCTCATGGGTCCCATCTGGATTGTTTGTGAAGTCACACTGACTCTGGTGGTCCCTTGCCTGTGAAGCCCAAGCCTAAATCCAGTTTGATTTCTGGGGCAGTCATGCTTTTTGGGAGCTCTAAATTTTACCTTCTTCAGCAGGAAAACTCCAAAGGTGACATGCACTTAAAAATATGGTTTTGCCTGGATGGCTGCCTCTGCCCAAGGGAGCCAAGGTGGCTGCAGCTCTGACGAAGATGCTGTGACCAGCATGAGCTGCTCCTGGGCTGGGTGAGCACAGGGGAAACAGCTGGAGGGATTTGCTGCTCCATCTGAGGATTTCAAATTCATGACAGATTTAGAAAATGCATCAGAGACCTGATTTAGAAAATGCATCAGAGACCTGAGACCTGAGCCTCCTCAAGGTGTTTGGTAAGCTTGGGGCTTGTTGTCTGCTTGGTTTTGCTCTTGTGTTGCAGTACTAAACCACCCAAAACTCGACCTGGCTGCTGGTGGGCAGAGACACAGGCTCAACACGCAACTGCTTGGGAAAAAAAAATAAGCCTCAGAGTGGAGTGTAGAGCATTCTAAGATTTTTACAGTGTTGAGGCAGAAATTTGTCTGGACACTGACCTTCCTGCAGATGCCACAGTGGAGCTAAAAGTGAGCTGGGGAAGGTAGGGAAGGACCACAGTGCAGAGAAAGAGATAGTGATGGCTGTGGCTGGGGTTTGATCTCATCAGGCCATCCTGGGCTGCAGTCAGTCCTGGGGGCAAATGCAGCCCCTGGAGCTGGATGAAGAAGAGGTCTTTTCCTCCTTTGTGATACCCCACAGGCAGTTCTGTGATGCCTCCAGCCTGTGTGGCCAAGAGGCAAATACAACTCTGAACAAAACAAAAGCCATTTATTTCTCTATCATGCTCCATTTCTGGCCTACAAAGTGGAAAAAAAAGAGTGCCTTTTTTCTGGGAGTTTTCTGACTGACTCCAGCTGCCTCCCCCGTTTTGCTGCAGCCAGCAACAGGCTTAGAAATACCAGGTTTAATTAAAACAATCTTTTATGTTCCAATGCAAGCCTTATTTCCTCTACCTGGTGAGAAATGGCTCTTGCCTCAATCAGCAATTGAAGTCTGAGATTGCTGCGCTGAGCAGAACGGCGGCCACTTTCTGTTAATTAAAGCTCAGCTCAGGGCACTGCTGCCCAGCCTTCCCAAAGCAGTTCCCAAAGTTTGCCTCCAGCCTCACAGGACCAGCAAAGGGACATGAGCATTACTGGGATGCAGGAGGAAACCTGCTGGCTTCCATCCCATTCTAATGATTTCCAGACCAAAATAGATATAATTTATTTGGTTGGGGTCTTTCCTCTGATAAGAGAGCCTTCACAGCTGTTTGGAGAGCCTGTCTGAAAAGGATGGTATCTCTAACTGCACACTCTGACTTAGCATTGTCAAGTTTTACTCTTTGGTTGTATTTCCATTCCCCCCAGGACTTCTCCCTGCCCAGTTTCTGCTTTCCCACTGGATGCCAGAGACTTCCCCTCATTGCAGTGTCTGGGAGGTCCATCTGCTCCAGATAGTTCCTGTGCTGTTCCCCAGGCATGTGGGAGCTGTATTTGTGGGAGAAGGGCATTTCCCAGTGTTTGGTATAAGGAGGGGAAGGTAAGAATTTCTCCTGGCTGGCAGATGGCTCCACCATGCCAGCTAGAATTAAGGCTGAAATTATGGGATCACTAAAATGAGATTTACAATAGTAGAATAAAGTTACTGAAAGATGAGTACAACTCTATGCATTATTAAGAGTGCTTAACAGTAAAGACTCTCACTGCATCAGCACCTCGTTTAGCTTCTTTCTTCTTCTCACATAAAGCTGCAATCTCTCTCTATTAATGTAAGACCTAGTTTCTTTCTATGAAACAACTATTTTTCTTCACCAGTCTCCAGCACGGGAAGTTGAAGGAGGAAAGAGTCCTTTTGTCTGTGTTGCCCCAGGTGAAAATGTCCTTGTCCTACTCTTTTCCCCAGGCATTTGGGAGCCCAGACAATGACAGGAGGGTCAAACCTGCTCTTCCCAAAGGTCTCTTGCACCCACCTGTACCAAATACTCTCAACAAGGGGTCCCTGGCTACAGCTTATACCCTGCCACAGCCCCCTGAAAACACTATTTATTATCATTTGTGATCAAGGTGTGAGGACAGCTGAGGGCTTTCAAATCTAATGGTCATCTACTAACAGGCCCAAGGAGCTTTGGCTGAGGAGAGACAGGGGTGCTTACACAGTCAAAGCAGACAGTATTTCCCTCCAAGTGGTGGGAACCTAGGTGAGCATCCCCTGACACCTCTGGCATCTTGTGAGAACTGCACAGGACTGTGGGGAAACTTTTCTAGTTTCAGCACCAAGTTTGTTGGGTGGTGGATTTGCCCCCTTGATGGTCAATTCAGACCCAAAGATGCTTGTGCCAGGCAGCTGTGAACATTGGCATGAGGGAGGTGTGAGCACCCAGCTTGTCTTTTGGCAAGGTCTTTCCAACTCATGGAGCCCCAGCTCTACTGGGATGCTGGGTAAGGCAGGATGTCCTGCATTTGTCTACCCTAGTCTCTTCCAGAAGAACAGGGAAATTCTCAAGGTGTCTGGTCTTTGTCCCTGAGGAAGTTAGACTCACTCAGGATGGGTTTGGGAAAAGCAGGCAGGAGCAATGCTTTGCAGGTGCAGAGAGGGAAAGGATTTCTGCAACACACTTTGCTGTGTGCATGGGGAGGCAAGGGTCACACGGCAGCCCTTTTACCCCTGCCCAGGAGCCTGTCACTCCTTCAGGCCTCCATAACTCACCTTTGGACTGAATTTGTTTCATGACTGATTTTTGACCAGATTGGCCACACCATTAACTACTGTGGACCTGTAGTAACCCCTTAGCTTCCTCAGTGTATCAGAGTCCACACACATCTCCATGAAATGGGGTAATTCCAGATTCCTCTCTGGTCCACCATCTCCTCAAGGGTTAGCAGCAGCTTTTCCTCCAACCAAACAGACCTTTCTAAGCAGAACTTTTCACACTAGATTTTTCCAAGCAGAGCCCTGCCGGCAGCACACACATCCCATTCCCTGAAGCACCAAAGCAGCTCTGCACTGCAGACCCTGCAGGGAGCCAGGAGCTGGCACTTCCCTAGCCAATTCCATCTGTTTTAGGGAGTGCCTGCAGCAGCACCCAGCTGCTGTGCTCCCCAGCTCTGCTACACAACCCAGCACAGAGATAGGTCAGACATATCAGCAAGAGATCTCCAACTCCAAATACACCTGGGAGGTTTACATATGCCTCTGCATTCTCTGGAAAGTCACTGAAGGGCTTCTCTATCCCTAAATATCCCTCAGAGGTCCCCTTGCCGAGCACAGGCCACGTCTACCCTACTTAGTGAGCCGGAGCTGTTGTCAGAGTTGACACTGTGTAAGATTTACTCCATCCTGCGTGAAAGGAAAGACCAAACCCTCACATCTGAGTTAATGAAACAGTCTGAGGAGACAATAGTTCCTGGCGCTGCGAGAGCTTGCATTAGTGAGCTGGGGTTATGGAGAGCTCTGATCAATAAATATGTTGCCACAGCTTTTCGGAGCATCCATCACTTGTCAGGAAATGCATTTAGGCTAATACCTGCAGAGGGCATAAACCAGCCATAGGAATTAAAACCTGCCACATGCCAAATGGTAATGCACAATTTAATGATCACAGGATCTGATAAATAAGCAAAACTGTGAAATGAATAAATACACTCTGGCATCAACATCTGCAACCCAACCTGACCACATTTAGAATCTCAAGATTAACCTGCAAGGTGCTTCTCTGGGCTCATCTGTTTTCAGTACGTGGGCAGCAAAGGCAGCAGCCTGAAACCCTTTCCCAGGAGAGCCCAAAGGACTTTCAGAACCAGTGTTTCTTGTCACCTCAACACTGGTGTAAGTAGGGAATGAGCAGGCTCTCTGTGGAGGAAAAGCTGCAGCAAAAGGCACAGCAATGAGCTCTACTCCGTGGCTGTGCTGGGCAAAGCAATATCAGGAGGGGCTGAAACTGCAGCAAAGAAAGTTTAGGCTGGACAGCGGAAAAAGGGAACAAGTGATCATTCCTGACTGTCAGAGGCAACAAGTGAAGGGGATTTTAGGAAGAGTCAGGGCAAGCTAAGGAGAGCTGATCATGGGACCAGAGGCCCCAGAGAACCTCTCCAACTCATCTGCCTCCCCATCAGGTTCATCTTATGTTTCTCCCAACACCACCAGCGCAGCCCAAGGCTCTCACTGCATTACCTGGGAGCAGGTAGGACCAGGCAGGAGGAAAGGAACAAATCCTAAGTGAGAAATAACCCTTAAGAGAGCAGAATGAGAGAAGCATGCTGCTGAGAATGCTTCCTGAACTGCTCCAGCAGCTATCCAGGGAAGGGCTCAGCATTGGAAAGGGAGGATAAGCAGCATGAAATTAAGAAAGGGAAATTCTCAGGTCTGTAGCAAGAAAAAAAACATTCTGACAAGAAGATTTATGAGGCTGTGGAGACGTTTTTCCCAAGGAAAGCCTGGGACATTTGAAACTAGATTAAACAGTGGATCCGGGGATGCAAACAGGGAAAACATTTGTGCTGCAGGAGAGTTGGACTAGAGGGAGCTGAGTAAGGCATTGCCCATTGCTGATTTATTCCTGATCTGTTGTGCTATCTATTCATGCTCTTCTATGACATCCATCATCTGATTCTCCCTGGTCCTTGAGAATGTGGAAGGTGGCCTCTGGGGCCAGCATGGATCAGGGATCATTAAATATCCC
The DNA here is from genome assembly GCF_008360975.1 of Lichenostomus cassidix. Classification (NCBI taxonomy): domain Eukaryota; kingdom Metazoa; phylum Chordata; class Aves; order Passeriformes; family Meliphagidae; genus Lichenostomus; species Lichenostomus cassidix. The sequence continues at coordinate 66,722,084 of NC_139511.1, forward strand.
TTTCTGCCATTGAAGACCAGCTAAATCTCCTTGGCATCTTCAGGCAGCTCAAGCACAGCCCTGCCATTCCCCTGACATGTGAATGGCATGTGCTGCTGAGGGTCATGAGATGGCCAGCAGCACTTCAGCAGGACTTCAGCCAGAGCTGTTATGGTGCAAGGACATGCTGGGTGCAGGTTTAGATTAGATATTGGGAAAAAAAATCCTTACCATAAGGTTGCTGAGGCACTGGAAACTTGCCCAGGGAAGTTGTGGATGCCCGATTCAAGTGTTCAAGGCCAGGTTGGGTGCAGCTCTGAGCAACCTGGTCGAGTGGAAGGTGTCCAGCCCACGGCATGGGGGTGGGAATGAGATGGTCTTCAAGGTTCCCTTCCAACCAAAACCATTCCATGATTCTAAGAGCCCAGGTCAGCTGCCCTTTAGGCAATCCCTAGGTCTCCATGCCAGAGTCACTGGAGGCAAACAGCTACAGCAACACACACTTCACAGGGGTGAAAAGAAAAGGGCCACACACCCTTTGGGGTTAGGGTTGGGCACTTTGTTCCTCAGAACCTGAAGGCTGAAGTCACCACCTCAAGACAAGCCACTGGAGGCTCTCACTCACCATGATCTGGACCACCTCTTCCTCCTGGGACTCCCCACGCCAGGATCTGTCCTGCAGCTGCCCTGGGCATAGCCTGGGGTGGACAAGGCCAGTGCTGGGCCAGAGACCTTTGCTGAGCATGGCTCAGCTCACTGCAGAGCCTCACAAGCAGCCCACACCACAGTCCCACAGCCAGCCTCTGCTTCAAGCTCCATCAGGAAAGCCCAAGCACAAGAGATGGAGGAGGGAATTCAAACCTTCATTAGCACAGAAGCTTGAGCCACTGAAAACAGTGTAATAGCAAGGGCTGAGCAGTTCAGGCTCTCTAATACTTGTCCTGCTGCTGGTAACAGCACACTCGAACATGCTGAAGGAGCACCTGGCCTGGTTAAGGGCAGCAGAAGGTTTCACCTTTGGCTTTGCTGCCCACCAAAGTGCTGAAGCTATTCCCACCCAGTGTCCTGTCCTGCACCCTTCGTTCCCCCCTAGCTGAGCTCCATTGGTCATACCATCATGCAGTGAGTTCCTTCATGCAGCTGATCCTTCTGAAATGAACCTGGCATGCCCCACACCACCCAAAATACCTTTTTTAGCCGGATCAGTGCCATTTCTTGGCTCGCCATGCAGTCACAGGAGCACTGTTGATGGAGTATGCAATGGGGTAGGACTGTTGGCAGGAAGGCAGTACTTCATAATGCTTTCTCAGTTCATGACATTGACACACTGCTTCCTACAACCAGTACCCAAATGGTCTTTCAACAAATCTGTGCCCCCTCACTGTCTCTGTAGGACACTCCAAAGAACATAAATCTGCTTTCCCTAAAGAGCCCATGAAAACTAAGGTAGAAAAAGTTGGAAGAAATAGCTCAATCCCCATCCACAAGTCATGTTTGAGCTGGGCTCTGTTAGCCAGGCCCACTGTCACTCTTTGGCCACCTGCTTGCCTTCCTTCAGGCATCACATGCCTCCTTTTGCAAACAGCCCCACACACACACTCAGCAATGTCACCTCAATTCTCACAGTAGCTTCTCCCTGATCTGATTGTATCACTGACAGTTTGCTCCCTGATTAGCCATCCTGCTGCAATCCCCAGGACAATCGTCTTGCAGACTTGTGGGGGTTTAACAGCTCCCCAGCCTGATCTCCACTAGGATGCCATTGTGGTCTGTAACCATCCCTACCCAGCCTGGCAGAGCAGACAGGGCAAAGCAGGCCCTGCCAGGGGACTATGCCATCAGCACCACAGCCACACTCAGATTTCCAAGGGAGATTTGCTTTTGCCCTTCCAGCTCAACCTAAAATTGATTTTTGACTCCTGAGGGTGTCCATCTACCTGAAAGTTCAGGATGTCCACCCCTTGGCCTCCTCAACACAACTAGCTGCCAGGTGAGCTGCAAAGACTGCAGCCACTCTCTCTAGCAAGAGAGCCCCTTCCAGACTGTTCCACCTATGTGGAATAATTTGTGAAAGCCTCTTCTGACACCATGTAATCAAGCAGTGATATGTAAGAGGGAGCTCTCATCCCTCGCTCCTGTGTCGTGACAGGTGACAAATTAGGAAAAATTATAACCCAGCACGGATTCAAATGAGAAAATTGTACCCTGTCTTTCCAGGACCCTCATCACTGCAAACACAGGAGCACTGCCTCCCCGCCCAGCCTCAGCTTGGAACAGCAGAAGCAAGTTGGGTCTGCAAACACCTTTGTCAGCACGGTGCCAAGGCACACACACCTGCCACAAGATAAAAACTGGACATTGAGCCTGTGCATGCCAAAAGCACGTGTCACATCCCTGATGCAGCAGTGGGAGGGGAAGGGAGCAGTCCCTGCTCTCCTGTGGAGCATGAGATGGAAACAGCCATTCTGCTGCTGTGCCCTCGGTCATGGCCACACCCCTGAGGGTCAAGGGTGTGGTGGTGTGTGCACCCTCTCACCATGCAGCAGTCCCAGCAGTGCAGGAATGAACAAATGTACAGATACTAATGTTGTGCACAAATGCAGAACAGATGTTCCATCAAGAACCCGGAAAAAAAAATACATGATTAAGAAACTGATTGAGGAACACTGTTCCTTTTTACTCTAGGTTTTTTTTCCCCTGGAAAGTGCTGTCATGAGCCTGAAGGCCACGCCAGTGGCTTCCTGCAATGTCTCGGCATGGGACGGGTGAAAGATCCCCTTTTGGGATGAGTTATCCAAAACCTGGACTCTTTTATTTGACATCTGCTGCAAGAGAAGACAATGCAAGGAAAGGAGGAGATCTTCTGTTTCACCATCTTGCAATAATTCAGGGTGATCGAAGGGGAAAAAAACAGAAAACATCCCCAAAACCCAAAGGACTGGGGGAAGAGAGAATAACTTGCAAGAAGTAAAAGAATCAGCCATTCCTAAACACAGAGCAGTGATGCAGCCAAACCAAACAACAATGATTCATGGACCTGTCTTCACCCTTCGTTTTTCCTATAATGAGCAAAGAAACCACAGAAATGTGGAGCTGAGGTCTCTCTCCACTCCCAAGGAATGGGGAGGACGATCTGTGAGACTCCAGTGCCCTTTGACAGGTTTCATCATGGTCCAGCTCCTGTGTGCTCAGCCCAGCCCCACCACCAGCCTCCTTGCCCATCTCACCTCATCTCCATTCATCCACTGTCCTTGCTGGGCTGGGCTTGCTTTCCCCCTGCACTGGGGAGGTGGAAACAGGTATCCCAGCCAGGTCTCTGCCCCTGCCTTGGGTGGGGCCAGCTGGACAACAGATAAGTGCTGTCCTCAGGCAGCTCCACTTGCAGCTCAGCTTGATATCACCAAAGCCAACAGGAGTTATCTCCTCTCCAGGGATGAGCAGCATTGGCTTGGGAGCAGACACACACCCCATTTGGGTATTCCAGCTGTGCACAGATGGGCAGCACCCTCCATCCCAAAGCTAGAGACACAGCTGAGTGCCCCCAGAGAGGGAGGAGACTGAAGACCACAACTCAGCTCTCTTTTGAACATGACAGAGAGCCCGAAAACCATGGTTGGACTTCTCTGTGCAAATAACTGCAAGAGCTCACAACACTTCTTCCCCCTTCCCAAAGGCTCAGGAGACCTTTTGCTTCCAGCATGCAGCTCAGCCAGGGAACAGGTTGCATTCTCACTTCCTGAGCTGCACCACAGAGAGCCCTCTGGGTTGGGCTGAACAGCTTGAAGAGGTGGCAGAGCACACCCTGAAAAGTAGAATGATTCCCCTGTCAACCCTTCTATAACAAGGGACAGTGGAGAGCAACAGCGTCTTCATCCTCACCTTCTTGACCCTAGCACAGCCTTGTGTTTCCATATGAGCTTCCCCAGCCAGCATGGTGACAACCTACAGCTTAGGGCCTTCAGGAGAGGAGTGTCCCCAAAGGCTGTGGGATTTTGCCTTCCTCATTTCATTACTGTGTGATGGCAAGGGCTGTCCATCACATCGCCACGCTGCAGCCTGCAGAGGAAGGATGAAGCAGATGTGTTTGAGTCCATGCTCTCTCTCTGATTTGCTATGGGAGTTGAGGGGCTCAGAGCCCTCTTTGAAGCCATGAGTTGCTTCTCTCTCCCTCTCCAAAATGTTGGCAGCCCTCCAGGTCTTACCAGCAGGTGAGCAGCTCAGAGCCAAGTCAAAGTTCAGGGTGTCCCAAGACACACATTCAATTCAGAGACAAAAAAGTCCATTTCCCAACACAGTTTAATCCCAAAGGTGTTCCCACCAAACCCCATTAGGAGGAATCACAGCAATGGGGCAGCAGAGAGCTTCTCTCCACTAATACATATCAGGATATGACTGTTATCTGAGCGTGTTATCAAGGCAGGTTTACTTGCAGCCTCCATCCTTCCTTCAAATATCTGCTGCCTTTTCCACATGGCAACAGAGAGCTGGCCTTGCTACCCATTCATTCAGCAGTCCAGACCAGACTTTGCTTGGGTCTCACGAGGACTGATCCTGCCAACTGGCTAACCATGTCCTCTCTTGTTCAAAGCAGCACTCCAGTCACTTCGGCCCTTCAGGGATGTGAAAAAAATTCAATCAGATCCAGCAGCTCAATAACACTTTGCCTTGGACTTCAGCAGATGAGCAGCAGAGACCGGAGGGAACAGTAAGAGATGCAGGAGAGCTGAAATGGAGTATTCCTCCTGGTTATATTTCATTTTCATGCTGTCTCTGCAGCTTCTCATTCAACTAAGGGAGAAAAGAGACAAATTGCTGAAGACAAGCCACTTTACAAGGGTTTCTATTCCCATTTTGCGGCCCCTGGGGATTCTTCCTGCACTGTCCCCAAGCCTCCTAGAGAATGGCTTGACGTTTGCAAAGGTTGCTCACCTCCTCTGGGTGGAAATGCAACTGTTTGTTCAGCTTCTCAGGGGGCTGGTTATCTTGTTAGATTTGTAAGAGCATTTAACAGGTTGCTTAGCTGCACGCCCTTGAAATATCTAAGGCAGTATTTTTCAAAAGTACCATCAGCACCACGCTGGGCTCCAGCTAATTATCCCCATCTCCCAGCAGGACAATTGGCTCAGTCCAGCACACAGTGCTGACCCAGCCACAGGTCTGCCTCCACAGACACATCTGCCTGTCTCAAAGCCTGGGCAGGCACCAGCTGGGCATTCCTGCTTCCCTCCCCTCCTCAGTTCCTTGCTGTGCCCACAGGTGTGGGTAGTCCTGTCCAGAACAAGACTTCATGTCTCCTGGGGCAAAAAGGCTGAAACCCCCAGGCATAGCCCCACAGCATCCCAGGTTTTCAAGGTTCTTGATGTCTCCAAGCCATTTTCTCTGCCTAGAACAGAAGCAGAATGTCAAAGAGTCCCACAGGACCACAAGGGAGCTCAAACTTCCCTGTCTGGGAAGTCCCATCCCACAGGCTTCACATGGGCCATCACAAAAGTCTTCCTTCCCCTCTTTCCTCCTCTGTCTCCATCTTGGCTTTGTCTGCCCTCTCCTTAACATCATCCACTGGAGTACTTTCGTACTCCTCATTAGGCTGATTTTTTGTCTGCAAAAGCCACCTTCATGTACCTGGTATGTCCCATGAAAATCCTGCCAGGTGTCCTGATCCCTTTCGTGCTGAGATCCATGCTCCCTAACATCCAACCCTGCACTGCCACTGCTGCTGGTCAAACAGACCAGAGGTTGGCAGAGTAGTTTTGTCCAGCTGGGCATGGTAGTCCAAGAGGACCCCAAGGTCCAGGGGCCATTTCCAAGCTGGGCTCTGTGCCTTCCCTCCCCACAGGGTCAAGGCCAGCAGACAGCCCTGGCAGGGCCCTTACACAGCTGGGGACCAGGAGAATCCAAGAGACATTACCACCATGTGGGACAAGAGCAGTTGCCCTGGGAGCAGTTAATGTCCCCAGTGCAAGTCACATGTCATTGCACCCTTGTTAGCAAGATCCAGCTCGTTGCACCTCCTGTGCAATTCATCATCACTTAACAAACCTGCTGATGTCAAATTAGCCAAACATCAGTAAGCAGGGAATGGTCGTCGCATTCATCCTGTTAACTGGTGGCTAATTACCTCATTGTGCCTCCCATGTACTAATTGGAAGCTGTTTCCTATAGCCCACTGCCACCATTCAAGCGTTCGGAAGGATGAAGGCAGCAGATGTATTTCTCCAGTGCTTTTCACTCTCCTGTACCAACCTCTAGAGTTTCTGTTGCAGCATCAAGGAGCTGGCCTTCCCCACTTTTGCTCATGGCACTAGATGTTCAGAGAGGATCTTGCTGCTGTTTAGCCCTCTAAGCTCTGTCAGGGGGCTAGGGGATGGTGCCAGCATCCCTTCCTAGGACAGAGGAGTCTGAGGCAAAGCCAGGTGCCAGGGGCTGGTGGCAGAGCTAAGGGACTACAGGCAGCTGCCAAGCAGTTGGTGCAGGCAGCAAGGAGCTCTTTGTGCAGTGGATCACAGGTTACTGTGTTCACAGGGAAGGACAAGACATCTAAACACCCGGCCCTGGGCACAGCTGCTTATCACAAAATCACAGACTGGCCTCAGCTGGAAGAGATCTTAAAGATCATCTCATTCCAGCCATCCTTCCCTAGGACCAGGTTGCTCCAAACCCCGTCCAACCTGTCCTTGAACACTGCCAGGGATGGGGCATCCACAACTTCTCTGGGCAACCTGTTTCTGTGCCTCAACAGCCTCACAGCAGCCTGGGGACACAGGGCTGGAAATGCATCTCAGCTGTTTTCTGAGTCTGGGAGGTGCTGGAAGGGAAACCCCAGAGATATTTCACATGCTGTGCCCAACTCCAGTGACAAAGCACTGCAAACACTGCTGTTAGCCAGAGATGTCCAACCTGCCTCCAGGACACTCCAAAATGCAGCTCCAGGCAATGCAGCATGGCCCCACAAAAAGGGTAATGCCCCTCAGCCTGATTTTTCTGCCCCATCTTGCCCTCCCCACCACCTTGTGGTGCCCATACTGTGTCTGATGACTGATGGACACTCCTGGGCTCTCAAAGTTTGGAAGAGTATTTTCCCCACCTGGGCCAGGAGTGAGGGTCTCTCCAGAGTGTGCAAATGGTGACACACTGGCAGGAAGAATCTCTGAGAGGAGGCAGAAGGGGAAGGACTCCTGAGAGCATCCTTGAGCACCAAGGATAATTAAGTGGGCTTCCTGCCAGATTCTCCAGATGTCTAATTAATGCTGTAAGACCGCTGCTCATCTGGCTGATCCCAGTGCAGAAGGCTCCCCAGATCAGCCTCAGCTTGCCTCTGATGCGATGGAGTCAGCCACTGAGCTGCTGGCCTTGGAGCTCTTCCTGCTGGCCTTTTTCCCCTTGCCTGATCTGGGCATCCAGCTGGGGAACAGTGGGATACAAACCTCCCCATGCAGACCCCAAAGGAGCCACAGCAGAGCCCAATCCAGTCCTTGGGTGACTCCACCCTAACCTGCTCCCTGCACTCACTCTGGTTTCCAAAGGAGCCATGAGGACCAACAGCATGTACAAAACATACCTGTGGGGCAAACCAATGTTGTCTTGCAGAGAAATCTGGTAAATCATGTCAGCCATGAAAACATCTTACCTCTCTGCTCTGGGTCTGCTGTTAGCATTCAAGAGCAACACGTACAAGCAGTGTTGGGTGAATATTCCTGGCATAGCTTGGCTGGTCATGGGGAACTGCCCAGGGCAGGAAAACAGGCCAAATATTGCAAGCTGCAAAGCTATTAAAGAAGACAACTCAGTTGCTGCACAAGCATATGATTGTGCAAAAAATTGGTAACAAGAAAATTAAAAGAAGGCCCAATGCACATTTCTTCCACAGGTACCCAGCAATTTTTGTATTCTGGGGTGGCACTTGCCTCCAAAAGACTACAGAGACCTCATGCATCCAGCTGCATACAATACTCCTCTTCTGACAGGGCAGCCATTGCAAGGCTGATAGGGGAGTCTGCTGTGCTCTGCTGCAGTGCAGGACCAGCCAACCCTCATGGCTGTGGGTCCAGAGAGAAAAACAGATGTCTCCTGAGTGAGGAGGGGTGGGAGGCAGTGCAGAATGACAGAATATTTGAGATCAGGAAAGAACTCTTGGATCAGTGAGTGTAACCTTTGACCACTCACCACCTTGTCAACTAGAGCACAGCACTAAGGTCCAGTTATTTCTTGAACACCTCAAGGTGGTGACTCCACCACTTCCCTGGGCAGTCCATTCCAATGCTTGACAACCTTTTCCATGAAGAAATTCATGAAAACCACACTGCTGACAATTTCTAGCAAAACAGCTCCAGGATCCCTTCTTACTGTGGCTTCAGGAGGTCTTTAAAACCAAATTAGAGTTTCTAGACCATTTCCCTGTGTGATGCTGACATGATATTTCTGTTGCTAGAGAGGATTTTGCAAAAAGCAGTTGGTACCTGAGCTCACAAAACAAGCCATGGAAATTTGCTCTGTCCTCTGGGCCAACAGGGCCCACGACCCACATGTAAGGTGCCCATCACATACATGCATGGATGGCAAAATCCTCCCCTGAGAGCATTTCCTTGAGAAAAGGGAATGACATTGCCATAAGGACACTCATTAAAAGGAATCAAATTGAGATAAAGAGCCAAAGAGATGAATCCTGTGCAGACAACATGGGGACTGAATAAAGATGGCCTTTTGGAGGCTCAGCTTGGGTACATTCATCCTCGCAGAAAAAGACCTTTGAAAGGCCAGCTGGGTAAAACTGCAGGGCAAGGGAGGAAAGGGGGTAGATTTCACAAATTGAAGGCTTGTTAAATGAAGGAATTTTAAAAGAGCACAGCCTATGGCAGGTTAAATGTAAATACACAGTAAGGCAGCCAGAAAAGACTATGAAGATCAAATTGCCACTACCATAAAAATGAACAGTCCCTCCTTCAAGGTCCTCAGGATCACTGTTCCAGGAGCAGCAGAGTCTGCAGGTCATGAGGTCACAGAATCCCAGAATCCCAGAATGCATCAGGTTGGAAGGGACCACAGGGAGACATCTGGTCCCAACACCCTGCTCATCCTAGAGCACATGGCACAGGATTGCACCCAGACAGTTCATGAGCATCTCCAGTGAGGGAGACACAGCCTCTCCTGGAAAACTGTTCCAGTGCATGGTCACCTGCACAGTAAAGTTCTTCCTCCTATTCAGGTGGAACTTCCTGGGCATCATTTCTGCCTTTTGCCTCATGTCCTATTGCTTGGCACCAGCAAGCAGAGCCTGGTCCATCCTCTCACACCCAATGTATTCATCAATGAGGTCCCCTCTCAGTCACCTCTTCTCAAGGCTGAACAGGTCCAGCTCTCTCAACCCTTCCTCATCAGAGGGATGCCCCAGTCCCTTAATCATCTCCATAGCCCTCTGCTGGATCCACTCCAGGAGCTCCATGTCTCTCCTGTACTAAGAAGCCCAGGTCTGGACACAGGACTCCAGATGCCTCTCACTAGAGCTGAGCAGAGGGGCAGATTCACCTCCCTGACCTGCTGGCCATGCTCTCCCTAATGCATTCCAGGACACCATTGACCTTCCTGGCCACAAAGGCACTGCTGGTTCATGGACAGCTTGATGTCCAGCAGGAGCTCCAGGTCCTTCTCCTTCTGTCTTCCAGCTGGTCAGCCCCCATTCTGTGCTGGTGGATGGGCTTCCTCCTCCCCAGATGCAGGAGACCATCAGTTGAGGACAAACCCACAGCAGGACAAAGCAGAAGACCATTCCCATTCAAACACCCTGCAGGCAGGTTTGGAAGGGTTCCCATCCTGCAGGCTTTTCTGCGGCTGATCTCAAAACAAACCTGAAAACAAGCAGCAAAACAACACCTGGAGAAGCTGAGGTGGTGGCAGAAGAGCAGGGAGGTTTTCTCCAAGTTAGAAATAGGCAAACATGCCAGGATGCATGGCCAGTTTCTGAGCAGAGGGGCAGATCCCCTGAGGCAGGGAGCACAGGGACCTGCACTGCTCAGTCTGTGCACAAATTATTTAGGGGAGGGTGTAGACACTGAGGTGACATCTGCCAGCACCACGTGTTTAGGGTAACCTGATTTCTAAAAGCTGCCAAAAGACCTGCCAAAACTGCTTATCAACGAGATGACAAATGAGATACGAGGTTGGTCTACACAACGGAAATAAACTGTTTGGGGCACTGCCAAGCTCGTAAGCTGGGTGCTGCTGCTCCAGACAGTGGTACCAGTTGTCAGGAAACAATAGCAAAGAAACCAACATCACCTTGTCATAATGTAAACCTGTATACATGGACACAATGTAAACCTGTATACATGGACACAATGTAAACCTGTATGCTACATTACATATAGCATACTGTCTGTGCCTCTGCTCTCCCAGATCCCCAAATGGAGACAATCCAAGGTCTGGGAAAGCTTCTGCACCAGGAGGAATTGGCCAGGTGGGACACTGTTGCCTGGAAAGAGACTGTGTACAGCCAGGGAGAATAAGAGTCCTTAAAGGCATGGAGACGGTGCAGAGAAAATAAATATATTCTTCACTGTCTCTTAGTACAAGAGGTGGTCAGCAGCTGAACTTGCCACGCTCCAGCAATCCCAGAGCTTGTGGTAGACTGAAATATTACTTGGAAGAGGGAGGAGGCTTTGTTGGGCATGTGCTAGGCGTGGGCTAGTGGAGGAGCCCAGGTAGTGAGTTTGTCTTTCCTCCCAGATGGATCTCTGATCCAGCTTGGCTCTGATGTGTTCAAAATAGGCCACCCTTCAACAGGGTCTCTCCGTCTTTGCAGAAGTATCTGTGCCCTGAAGGCCAGTGCAGGAGGAGTTTGGAGCAGGACCAGTGACTCCAGCAGTCACCTCCCTGCCTTTTTTGTCTGCAAAAAGGAAGGGGATGCCTGATTTTCCCAGGGCTCATGGTCCTCCTGCTTCGCCCTAGGGCAGGCAGAGTGATATCATGCTGGAAACCCAGAATCCACCGCCTTCTCTTCAGGGATTTTCACTCCACACATCCCATGGGCATTCCAGAGCCTGCACAAATGCCTCCCTGGCTCCATTCCTGCAAAACTGGGTGTCCCCTGCAGTCCCAGAATCGTCCTGTACATCACCCAACTTGCTGTAGCTGAGAACTACTGCAGGCACCTGGCAAGTGTCCCATTTTTCCATCTCTGTGAGGCAGGCAAGGCTTTGGATTTTGAAGGTAATGAGCTCATGGTGACAAGCTGAAGCAAGACTTCTGGCTGGTGTAGCTAGCCCAAACACTCAATTAAAATGAATCCACGCTCAGTTCCAGTGCTGGGCAGCTCACAGCAGCATGGTTGGTCATGCCTGTGATGGAACTTGTGCCAGTTTTGCCTGGACAGTAATGCCTGGATCAAAGGAGCTTGTGAAAGAAATTAAATGCAGTGCAGATAGGTTCCCTGTGCCTGCCTGTTATAAATACACACCAAAAATGTTACCTTTTAGTCTTAAATTCCACCTTCCAAATGAGCTATTATTTCAGCACAGCTAAGCAGTCAGACTAGATTCTTGCTTTTGTATTTTCATGATTAAAGACAATCTGATGTCTTAGAAGCTTCTGATGCAGTCCAGAGCTCTTTTCTGTACCTAACCAGCCACAGTCCCAATACCTCAGCCCTAATGTGGAGCAGTGAGAGTTTTCAGCTATTGATCAGAGAGTCCTTAACCTTTTCTGAAAAGTGGCCACTGCCTTCACAGAGCAGCTTGGGCTTTGTCAGGACATCTGTGGTGCTGGAGGCATGCAGACCATTGTTTACAGTGTGCCAGGAATGGTGCTTATGCACTTTCCAGGCCAGCACATCTCTCTCAAATTAGGGTTCTTCTCTTTCAGATTAGGTGTTAAAATGGCAGAAATGCAGCAGACATCCCTGAGAGGCATTTCTGTGGTTTATCTACCCTCTTCTCAGGGCAGGGAGCCCCAAGGAGACAGGACTGAGGAATTCTTCCCTCCACCAGGCATCTGTCCATGTCCATGGAGCTGCAGCTCCTGGCCTTCCTGAGCCCCATTGCCAATCTGATGATGAGGATGATGATGGTGAGGTTCAGCACTGTGCATTGCTGAGCTCCCTCCTGAGTCTCAGCTCAAATACCCTGCAAGCAGACGCCAGTATGTGTTATGATCTGTAGAGCAATCACCTTTTTGGGGAAAGAAATGACAAATTTCAGCCCTGAGGAACCAACCTCCCACGTCGTTTCAGCTCCAGCTTTCTCAGCTTGTTTACCAGGAGCTAAACCCAACTTTGACACAGACCAGAGACCACAGCAGGCAGAATCAGACCCTGACAGCAGACCATGCCCATGCAGGGTGTGCAGGAGGTTTCATGTGAATGCAAACCCCTGGTCCCTTGCTTCAAGGTCATTGGCAGGGCAAAGAGTTACTCACCATTTCTTTTGGAGAAGAAATACAAGAAGGGTCGAGACATGCAACAAGAGTCCAACTGCTGCAGAAAAACATCTTCCAAACCAGTCTCTGCACACAAGGTGCTGCAGGAGGTTGGTCTGCAGCTGCCAACACTGACAGAAAGGTTAAGGTTGAGCAGGGCTGTGGGATCCCAGAGGGAAATTAGTTTTTTCCCAGGAAATTTGTGAGATGAGCTGCAGTGGTGCACCCTGAGTCTCTCTGAGTGGCAGCCATGGAGGGTGCTGGAAAAGTACCATTGAAGGAGAAGCTGATCCAAAGGCACATGGGAAAGCTGCAGCAAAACTAAACCTGCCCTGTTTTGAGGTAGACACAGCAGTAATTAGGAAGGAGAAATATTCCCAGAGCCACTCACAGCAGACAGGCTGTAAATGGATGTTATTAATGTCATCAATAGCAAGCTGCCACAAAGAGGGGAAAGCCCCTTTCCCAAAATTTCCAAGGGTCAGGCACTGCAGAGAAGAACCTCTCCCCACTGGAGGGACTGCTGCTTCACTCCAAATACAGAATGCTGGAAGCAAGAGCAGGATCCAGCCCTGCAGCCCATTTAATATCAAAAAGAAACATCTGTTCCTTTGATTTAACAAAAAAAAAAAAAAAGAAAAAAGAAAAAAGAAAAAAAAGCCAACCAAAAAAACCCCCAAACCAACAAAAAAAGAAACAAGCCTCAGATAACAGCCTGAGTAGCTTCTTGAAGATTTGGATTTCTTTCCCCTTTTTTCACAAATGGTAATTTCAGGCTGATGAAAGGGGAGTAACATGACACATTGACTACACAAGCTGTCTGCACAGAGGGAAAACAGCTGATGCCCAGGAATGTGGGGTGCTGCTCCAAGCCTTCCCCACCTACTGATACCACATCATTGCCCTAGGCCTCAGTTTCCCGCGGTGAGAAAGGATTTTCATTTCTGAAAAAACAAGATCAGGCAAAGAGGTGGCTTGGCAGCTACTTCTCAATGTCCCTTCAGCTCTCAGAGGACATTTCACAAGGCAAGGCTTCCTTCTTGGCACTTTCTTAGCTTCAGGAAAAGCCTCCAGCCTCACCCCTTGGCAGGAAGATTTCTGCTTTATGCTGCCCTTCAAGTCAGGCAGATGATTTTAGCAGAGACCCTGATCCTTAGCAGTCAGAGTGTAGCTTACCAGTTCACTTTGGACACCCCATTGTGCAGGGATTGGCAACATCTCTCCATCCCCTTGTCCCTGTCCTGCTCCCAAGAGACTCCCACCCTCTGCTACCAAAACTGAGCATCAGAAACGCTGCAGCTTGTTTTCATGTCCTTGGGCTGGTTTGTTTTTCCAAGGGATATTTTTATTCTTGCCCTGATCCCAGTCATACTAGGGATTTAGAGTTTCAGCCAAAGCAATAAGAAGTAAAGAGCAAAGAAAGTGAATTGAGATCCAGAGCATTTCAATAAATTAAAATAAAAAAAATTAAAGGATAAAAAAAAAAAGAAAAATACATAGCCCAGCACAGAGGAAGAAAAGCAATCAGAGCAAAAGCTGTCAGCTTTGCCAGTTCCCCTTTGTTCGCAGATCAAATTCACTGCCTCTCTCGTCCAAGACTAACAACTCCTAAGTCTCCCTCATGCTCCCTAGGGAGGTGTTTTCTATATTGGAAACAAATCTATTTTGACAGTCCTGATGCTGTTTTACCCAAATTGCCCTCTGTCAGGCTGCTTCTCTTGTTTCCCATTTGTACCACACCGTGCTCCTGGTTCAAGCCTGGTGCCAGGTGCTGCTGGCATCAATCTGGGCTTGCACTGACCCAGGCAGAGGTGTCTCCAAGATTCCCTGCCACCAGGTCGCTCTCCTACCCATCTCTCTGGTCTTGGGGAAAATCTGGCCCAAACCAATGCTTATTTGGCAGGAGAGTCCTGGATTTTGCACAGGGAAGGGTCTTGGTGCTGAATTCCAGCCAGCACTGTCTGTTCAAATGTGCTTTCCCTGCAGCACCCCAAAGCTCCAAGACTCCAGGAAAACCTTACTCTTCCCTGCTGGGGTTTGGTAACCAGACAAGGGAAAGAAATTATAAAGTTCTGCAAGCAAAATGATGGAAGAGGTCCCTAAAATACATACTGGCTGCAAACACTCTCATGGAAACCTCACAATTAAGTGTCTGACTAATTCTAACAGTGGCCTTCTAGGTGGGAATTTCAGATGGTCCTGTCCTATCTGTGTACCTGAAAGGGATGATCTCCACCCTGGGAGGAAAGTCTTAAAGCATCCCTGCCGCAGCAGTGACCTCCCTGTGCTGAGACAAGAGGTTTGGAGGTCATCTGTAGGAATGGTCATGTAGGATTGTCCTCTGTATGCAGTTAGGGGATTTAAGAGATGTTTCTCATGTACTTGAGGTGTCAGTGGTACTGAATTATTCATGCTCTGGGGACTCAGGTAGGATCGTGGCTGGCTAGGCTGTAAGAACTCAGTAAGATAACAGAGTTTGGCAGAGTTTCCTTGCCCAGCTGAAGACACAGCAGCAAGAACCCTTGTGATGGAGACTCTCATTTCCACCACACACTGACCAACCATCCTGTCCAGCAGATTGATTTCCCCACAAAACGTTTATCCTATGCTAATCCAAGTAAAATAATTTGCTTGTTGTTTTTCACCTGTAACACTCTGAGTTGCTGTGCAATGCTTGATAATACACATCAACAAAGCTTTTCTCCTGCACACACCCCTCCCAGATGGTTGCCTTTTGCAGGTGCTCAGCTCGTCCCCCAGAGCCTTTCAGACCTGTTTTTGACCTGATCTCCCCCAGGCACAGTTTGCATCTGATCTGGTTTCACCAGTGTCCTGCAAGGGTGTGGGTCACTCCCTCCCTCTCCTATGGTCTTTCACAGAGATCTGCTCAGCGCCAGTAAGGCTGAGGCAGAGACTGTAATGAGGAGAAAATTAAATCATGAAACACTAATAATTATCAGCATCCCAATTAGCTGACAGAGATGGCAGCCAGCCACCAAGAGCTGGGGGAGGAGAGCCAACATCCCTGCAGCTTCTGCGCTTCGACGGGCATGGAGCTCATCTTCACCCTGCACAGACCCATCCTTCTGGGAGGGCAGCCGTGGGGACACACAGGAGGACAACTTTCTCTCCTTTTCCTGGCTTTGAGACAGCATTTCACAGCTGCAATTGCTGGACTGGAGTTGTGGAGACCCGTGATGCCTTGTCTGCTTGAGAGCTGTACTCTCCTGGTGAGTTGCTAACAGCTCAGGGATGAGGAGGAAGCAGAGAAGCCAGTTTAATATCATTTTCCTTGTTATTATCTCTCAGCTTCTCCCCAGCAATTTGCTCAAACTTGTGTAAAACTCTTTGCCAAACAAGCCCCTGCCCAAATAGGCCTTCATGTCTGCAGGACTCTATTTATAACCGAGATCCCATTTAGCAGATAAGCCAAGGGAATTCAAGCAGGATTTAAGCTAAGCAGTTATCTGTGACCAGCGGCCACAGTGTGCATAGCGTCAGATTTACTGGGGATGTGAAAGGGGGAGGGACAGGAGAGCAAACAGCCCCTGGAGCAGCCAGAACCCCGAGGGATGCAATCGCTGCTGGCACAGACACTGCTCACAGAGACTTTGTGAGCAGCCAAAGAACAGCGAGCAAACCCCTTTCCCTGGGATCTGAAGAGCCTCCCACACACCTCGGGACCCTGCAGGTACCAGCACCACTTTTCCTCTCCTCCCCCAGCTTCACACCACCTTCCCAGGCATGTATTGCTGGCAAGGGTTTCACTTGTCTTCCCAGATAGATATTACAGCCTAAGATGATGCACTTAACAGGGTTGTGAAATCTGCCATAAAGTTTACTGCCCTACATCAATATAATGCCCTGCAAAGTTAATATGGAGGTACCTATTTTATAACAAGGACAAATAAAAACATATCCCATTAGCCCACGGCATTAGGAGCTGCATTTCTGATGGCCAGATGCTGCAATGAAATGGGTGGAGAATATTAATACGAGTATTATGGAGCTGTGCACATGTACATACACATATATATACTTATATAAAAATGAGAAACTATTGAATTTGCTCGATGTTCTGTAGTGTTTGGAGGGCTTCATTTCTACGCTGCTGGAGAGATTGGCTGCAGATCTAGAGACATTTCTCTGCTATTACACCATGTCAATTTTTCATCATCTCAGAGGCCCTTGTCATAGAAAAAATGGATAAGTTTAAATCGATCCAAGATCAGAGTTAAACACCTGGACATAAATGTGGCAGGGAGTAAAAAGCAAAGAGGAACCAGTTACTTCCATGCAAAGCAGTGACATGGGGGTCAGTCATTCAGGATGGAGAATTTGAGAACACCTCTGGCCTCTCTAGGGAACTAGGTGGCTCCTAGAATTAAAAATTCCCTTGGTACCTGTGGGTGTTTCCATGCTGAAGGGCAGTGAGATGGAGCACTGTGCCCCTCAGCTGTTCTGTACTGATGGTCATGGTGTGACAAAGTGGGAGACAGAGCATCTCTGGGATGAAATGGGGCTGCAAACCCAGCAGTGCCAAGCTGGAGGCAGCCCTTGCTGTCCCAGTCCTTCACCAACAAGCAGACAGGCTGCAGCCCCACACAACCAGCCTGCATGGCCTCAGCTCCTCTCTGTCCCTCCTCTGGCCACCCTCACCAAAGATTTTGGCAGGCACACTCCTGATTTCTGCACTTCCATCCCCAGAATGTTCCTCTGGTTCACCTTGGCTGCAGCTCTTGGGAGAACTAGTGAGTTTTTCCAAGATCTGTCCCAGTGCCTTCCCAGAGGAAAACACCTGGCCCAATAGCCACCGGGAAGGCACTAGGTGACAACCATGGCACTGCTCCTCACCCCCACAGAGTGGACAAGAGCACCCCAGCTTCCCAGTCCACCCATGTTTCTCTCTGCCCAGATAGCCCCACAGCATCATCCTGGTCCCAGGCCAATTTGTCTCTCTCCAGACACCATGCCTTCAAACCAGGAATTATTACAGATATTGTCTTTGTTTGGTCCTATTGTAAAGTGCTGAAAGACGTGAAACAAAAGATATTAAATGCAGTCAAAGAGTGGAAAGATTGTGTCAATAGAATTGCAGGAGTGATAAAACGTTTTTCTTGTTTTCCCTCCACATGAAAGTCTGTACATGGCAACAAAAGGGGGAAAAGAAGCAAACCCTGCCTGTGTCCAGCCTGGCAAATATGAAAAGAAAGTCTTATGATGTAGTGAGCCCCCAGTAGAAGCCCAAGAAACGGATACCATCAACCTGCAGCTGAATAAAACATTAAAATCCTCCGAAAAGAAAAGGCTGTGAGGAACTACTTATACATCACCACCACCTGCTGGGTACCACAGGAAAGGTCCTCAGACACGGCCACCCTACCAGGCAAGACCACCCCAAAAAGCATGAGGGACCCCATAAAAGCAGCTGCCTACCCCTCTGGCAGGTATCTCAATGCAAGTAGAGCAGTCTCACACTGGCAGTCTGCGAGCACCAGGGTTTTAAAAGCATGTGTGAAGCCAATCTCTTTTGTTAATGCATGAATCCCAGGCAAAATAACAGGCGGCTGGTGGAGGATGGGATTAGTAAAGAGTTAAAGAAAGGTAAAATAATTAGAGTCCTGCTCGTGGGGCATATGGAGAATGGGGCTTGTCAGAGCAGCTTGCTCTAATTTTTCATGGAGATTACGAATTTTAGTGGAGAGAGATAATAGCGTTGCTGTAACGTACTTAGGCTCTTGTAAGCCATTTGATCTGCCCCTGCCTGACACTCTGATTAATAAACCAGAGCGATAGCGAATCGACATGCCACAAGAGATGTGCAGGAAAGCAGCAAATGAGGACATCCAAATGGGATTAAAGAAGGGGAACAACCTCCAAGGGAGTGTGTCCTGGGGCATCCACAACTGCCACCCATCACGTATGCACATGGGATGCAGAAGAGAAGAGGTGACCCTCCTGGGAGTGGAGAGGGTGTGGGCTGCATGACCATGGCTGGGGCAGCAGCTCTGCAGAGTATCTGGGTGTTGCCCCATGGGATGTCCAGCTCAGTCCCTGGGCTGTTGGACCTGAAAATCTTATTGCATGTAATTACACACATTAATACATCTTATTCTGGATGTAAGGGAGAATCATGCCAGAGCAGAGGCACACTGTGTTTCTCCAGCCCCAGCGAATATGCATTGCCAGGATTTGGGTCTGGGGAATGTGCCAATGGGAGACACTCCCAGGATAAGCACTGTGGATCACACCCAGCAGGTCTCCATCCCTGCTGTGCCTTCACAAATCCAAACCCTCCTGCCCCGAAGGCCCTCAAGGATAACCAGAAGCAGCTACTATTAAACGTTTACACTAAGGCATCACCAGTGAGCTGCCCTGCCCTCCTTCCTCGGGAAGTTACACAGAGTGTGATAAAGGCAAGAGAGATGCTAAAGGATTGATAAGGAGGATATGGGGAGTGCTGTGCTGGAGATCTGGCCTGTCCCATCTTACCTGCCCTTCCTCACTGCCTTGCAGCACTGGACTCCTCTCACCAGCAGCCCTGGAGAGGAACAACACCACAGCTGTCCCCACCACCTCGGTCATTATGCCCCAGGCTCTGACTCTGAATCTGCCACATCACCCCAGGCATGCTCCCCGGACTGCTGGAGAAATCCCAAAACCAAGCTCTCTCCCTCTGCAGCTCACATGGCCCCTCTGCTCCTGCCCTTTCCTTTGGGAAGGGCCAGGCATTTTGGGCAGAATTGCTTTTTCATACAGAAAATGCCAGTTCATCAAAACACTTCCTAAGAAAAGGTCACTTCAAACAAATTTCTCTTTCCAAAAACCTTCTGGAGGAAAAAAAAAAGAAAAAAAAAGACGTGCAACATTTTAGCTATCCTGTTTCAACAGCTTTAAATGAAAAATAAATCTTTTCTCCCTCACCCCACCCAGGTGCCAAATGATTTCATTTGGAAATGCAAGATCGTTATCTTCCTTTAAAAAAAACTCAAATAGAAAACTGTGAAATCAAAGGAAAATCTCTGGAAAAAGTTAAAATTAAACACTCCACTGAGTCCAACACAGCAAGTGGGAGTTGGGCTGCATTCTGCCAGGTTCCCTGGGGTGGCTTTCATCCCAGTTCAGGGCAGGACAGGATTCCCAAGTCTTAAAAAGGATCCCAGGACAGTGGAGATGCTTCCCATGACCCTTCCTAGCACAGGCTTCACAGGACACGGTGACACAGCCAAACATCTTACACCCCATGAGCTGGCCAGGAGCAAAGACCCCACAACTCATGACATGTCAACACGAGCACCAGAGCTTCAGAGGCTGAAAGGGCACAGGTGTCCATGGGATGCAGCACATTCCCGATACCAGGATGGGAAGCAGGGGGCTGGTGTTTCCTCACAGCCTCCCCACACGTGCTTGCAGTCCCCCGACAGCATCCCCAGCCCTCAGCTGTTACAGTTTAGGCTCCATGGGGAGTGGGAATGCCAGCAATCAGGCATCCAGAAGGGAATCCAGGCCCAGTTCAATATTGAAAGAAGAAGGGCTTTGAAAGGAGTGCACTCATTTCCCTGTTTCGTCCTTTGCCAAGAAAACTGGGGGGATGGATGAAGGGGCGAAGGGGTGGGGGGAACAGTGGAAAAAATGTCTTGGCTTGGCCCTCTCTGCCTTTTATCTCATGGGCAGCCTGCCGAGACAGGGTCTTCCCCCTGCTGAGCCCACTGGCAGATCAAATGAAAGGAGAGAAGAGTTATAACCCCCCTGACTGTGGCCCCCTCCCTTCAAGGAAAAGGAGAGAAGGAAGGAGCAAATGGCCCTGTGATGCCAACAGTTCACACCACAGCTGGATGGGAAACATCATGAAAAGCCAGCTCCTCAGCATCCATGGGGGAGGCAGGAGATATTCTCCCCAAACAGCAAAGGGAAGCCCAGAGAGATCCAGATGTGGTTGGAGGGTGGGCTGTGTCCCCCTGGAGGGGGACAGCAGTGCTCCATGGCCTTGAACCAAGGGGTAAGGTCACCAGTGGTCCTGGCAAGCATCTCCCACAAGGGTCCTGCTGTGCCTGTTCCTCCATCCTGCCAGACCTTTCAGAGCCAGTTTCAAGCAAATAGCTTAATTAAATGCCTTTATTCCAAGGACTCCCTCTGTGTGTTTGTGTATTTGTGGATTAGCAGTTAATACAGTAAGAGGCTTTATTGTAACTAAATTGATTTCTTCATCTTTTTATTTTCCTTTCTTCTATATGCTTTCCTCCCCTCTTCCCACTCTCCAGAGTGTTCTCCCTCATCACAGGGTTTCCCATGCTGATCCTCACTTTCACTACCAGATGGCACTGATAAGGGTGTGATGGTGAGGGCATCACAGCAAGAATTCATCCATCAAGATCTGAGGGACTAACTACGTTGAAGGCTTTTTTTTTTTGGGGGGGGGGGTGGACATGTATGTAAGTGAGCATTGGAAGTGCTATTGTATGGGGGAGAAGAGATCCCTGCTGTTAATGGGGTGTTTGCCTCAACAGGGATGGTGGGCACAGGCAGGGTAGGGAAAAGATCTCCAGCCATCCCCAGCCCAAGAGCACCACATTTCCCAAGGTAAGGAGACCACAGATCCCCAGAGGGGAACCTCAATTCCAGCCCCATCTGCAGACCCCTGAGGGTCTGTTCAATCCTACCATCTTCTTTCTAGTGCAATTCAACTTCCCCACATTATAATTAAATTGTTACCAGCCTGTAGCATGTTGGCCCCATCTATGACTGCAACATATCCATGTGGAATTAAGATCAAGGAATTCCAGACTTTGATAGCCCATCACCCAGTATGTCCAGACTACTCCAAAAGCTCACAGCATTCACAGCTTCTTGCTGTGGTTAATTTAAAAAAATCAGTAAATGCAGTTGTTACTCAGTTTGGGACCTGGATACCCTTCTAGGTTTCCCAGGATGGGAAGTGGAAGTCCTCCCTGGGCTCCACTTTCCTTCATTTTTTTTGCTTTGCTTCTTCCTCTTCTTTCCCTCTTTACAGCCTATCTGCTCCTTCCTGCTTTTCCTCCTCTCTTTCCTCACTCCCTTCCCTTTTCCTTCCTCCTTCTTGCCCCATGTCCCCTCTCTATGCACAGGCCAGCAGAGCTGCCCCCTTCCCTTCCCCTCCCTGGGCAGCAGGAGCTGAAGCCATAATTAAACTTGGCTGGGAGGAATGTGAATCAAAAGTCTGTTAAAAGAGAAAAGAATCGAGGGTACCTGTGGGATTACGTGAGCCAGAAAAATGCAAAGCCGGCTTCCAGCCGCCCATAAAATAGATGCCGTCTCCTTTCCCATTGGCAGGGTTTGGCTGAACACAAAAGGCTAAGAAGAGGATTTTTATGGGAGTTATTTATAGCCTGAATGAATAGTGGTGTGCCTGTCAGAGTGTTTCTGCCTCTCAGCATGAGCCCAGGGTGCCAGCCTTGCCAGGTGACACCACAGTGGGTTTGGAATGCCACCTGCAAACCTGAAACCCAGGCAGACCTTCCTGCAGGGACAGAGGTGACAACAGAAGATGATAAATTAGGATGAGAAAGGATGGGAAGGAGCAGCTAAGGGCAGCTGCTGCTTGGCCCCCAGCAGCCTCACCTTGGCCAATGTCACATGCACCTGCCTGGTGACAAGAAATGGGCTGTTTCAGCCCACAAACCACCACTCCAGGTGGATATCCAGGGGATATCCATTGTTCTCCCCTCTCTAACCTCTTCACTCCTAGTCTGGCTGCTTTTTCTCTTCCCTGGTTTGATGGAGATATTTGAGAAGCCTTCCCCCCCATTTGCACCAGGAGCTGGCGCAAAGATTCATCTCTTTGTGAACGAGATCAGTTTAAAATCATCCCCAAACTCCATGAAAAGCTCAAAAGTTGGCAGTTCAAGAAGTACATTCATTAAATAAAGAGAGGAAGAAAAAGAACAGGCAGAGAGGAGGGGGAAGAAAAAAAAGATTACCTTGCTGAATTAATCAGGCTTCACTGTAATGTTCAGCCTCAGATTTTATTTCCTGTAATAAGCCCATTAATACGGGTGTCTATAGCAGGGGGCTTTTAGCAGCAGGCACCATTAGTGTAACGAGGAAGGGCTAATAGAGTTTTATTGGAATTTTTACTCCGACATCACAGCCTTTTAAAACAGCTGTCTCAATAGGCATTATTATTCTGATTAACATTTAGACAGCACAAATCATAGTGATGCCCTTGGTGTCCCACAGGTTTTATCATAATCATTCCAAGTTCCTGATGTGTCGGCTAGTCCTCTCCAGGGCGGAGGGAATTTTAGACCCCAGCAGAGGCTGGGGGTCATTCCTTTTCTCCTGTGCCAATGGATTTGCTACTTCTGAGATGACCTGACGGGCTATGATGGAGCAGGCCCCTGCTGCTACTGAAGCACATTGGCAGCAACTGGAACCACAGAGATGCTTTTTGAGCATCCCTGATCCCAAGAGGAATTTGAAAGCAGGATGGGAAGGGTTAAAAAGCAAGCTGGCATCCAGGAGACCCATCCTGGCTTTGCACTCACTTTGTTTCTTGCTTGTGTGACAATTAAATATTTAATTTTAAAAATTAAATTAAAGCTAAATATTTTTATTGTGTAAATTAAATATTAAGTCAGCAGTTAGGGCACACAAACCCAGGGGTTTGTTGCACAGCATTGTTTTGGGGCAGCACCCAGTCCAGGGCTGGAAAACCTTTTTCCTCATATCTTCAAGACCTGTCCCAGGTGGGATGGAGCCATCCAAGCAAGGGTGTCACACTGAGGGTGTCCCAAGGATCCTGCTAAAGCCCAGAGACATCTGCAGGGCTGTCATGGGGGCTCTGACCGCCTGGTCAGCCGATGGGGTCTGGCCTCACAGAATCACAGAATCACGAGGTTGGAAGAGACCTTCAAGATCACCGAGTCCAACCCATGCCCTAAATGCACCTCAGCTAAACCGTGGCACTGAGTGCCACATCCAGTCCTTTTTCAAACATACCCAGGCCTCCATGCGGTTGATCTTGTCTGAGCCATGGGGAAACTGAGGCATGAGGTGGGGTGGCACCATTTCCACAGGGACAGCCCAGGAGTTCTGGCTCCTCACCCAAGCACAAAACCATAAGGGAGTGGAGCAGCTGCCCTGAAATAGAGAGAAATGCAGGCAAAATAAGCAAGGAATTAAACACTAAAAGCAAACAGGCTGCAAATGGACTCTTGGCTTTTATTTGTCGAGTTTTGTTTCATGAGGGCAATTTATGAGGACATTTTGTTGTGGTGGAGCCTGTCAGTGTGCGTGGGGAGCAGCAGCTGGTTCATCCCTGCTCCAGCCAGATCCTGGGGGGCTCAAACCACCTTGGGTAGATTGAAGCAGGTGGTTTGGCTTGGAGCTGGGCAAGCGAGCCCAGGGGGCACCAGGAAGGCTGGAGACCTACTAATTACTTTCCTATTAGCATCTAATTAGTATCTCTCCGTTTCCTCCTCTCTCCCAAGGGCTCTGTTTCTGCCAGGAGTCACCTCATGCCCAGGCACAGCCCAGGGGATGATTTTCCACCCCAGATCCATCCTGGCATTGCAATGTCTCGCTGCTCCTGGGGCTCTGTAGCAGACTTCGCAGCATCACTCATGACAATTAGCGAATATGTAGAGATTTCTTCTCTGGAACATCAGGATGAAGGGGGATCCCTCCCCACGGGGCAGACACAGATGTTTGTGAGCTCTCACAGCTGGCTCTAGCAGCAGGGTGTGCCAGGCACAGCCAGGGTGCCCAAACTCAGCCGTGCCAGATCCTGGGTGCTGCAAGGGCTCCAGCAGCATCTCCACTGCTGCTGGATAACTCCCTTTTGCAGTCAAGCATTTTGGCTGCCCCTATCCCAGACCAGTCCCCTGCTGTCCCACCCACACCTGCTCCCCTCCCTCCCCAGATAGTTTTGTTTGGGTTGAATCCAGCTGGAATCAGGACCCTTGTGCTGTTTCTTTTGCTCTAAACAGAGGCCATTGACTCTGGGCTGGGGTCCCAGGATGGGAAAGGTTCAAATCACATGCAATGGCAGGTCCCCACTGCCAATAACTGAGTCTCAAGGTACCTCCCCAACACCAGGAATGCAGGAAATTTGGAGGGGGGGGAGGGGGGGGGGGAACTGGCTGGGAGAAGCCTGTTCTTAGTAACCACATGGATGTTGTAATGTGACAATATTTAATTACCTGCACTATCAGATGATTAACCAACTAAATTCCACCCTTGGGGCTGCCATCCTTAAATCCCTGCAAAGTTTGCTAGGCAGCACCCAGAGCTCCCATCATGTTCATCTGGGATCAGCAGCTGTCCCACAACTCAGGGTCCCCAAGGGCTCTGAAAATGCCTTGCAGAAAGGACTCAGTGACCATCAGCAGAGGAAAAAACACCAGCTGTCTGAAACACGGGCAAGCCACCTCCAAAATTGTTTCCTGCTGGTCTGAACCCTTTGAGAAGTCCCTGTCAAAGAAGCTGCCAAATGCAGGGGAGAGGCAGCACGTGGCCCAGGACAAACTGGGTACTGTTTGCTGCCCCAGCTGCTCTTGCATGTCCAGCAAAGACAAGATCTAAAAGGAGTCTGGGTTTTGACTTCCATTCTCCTGGCACAAAAAATCTGCCCTCTGTATGGAGCCTGCCTGCTTCAGGACACCAGAGTGTTTAGCATCTGCTGAAAGTTATTGTTTTCATGGTAAATGCCCAATGATGTCTTTAAAATAAAAATGGGAGGGATTTAGCCTTCTCTCCCTCCCTATTTCCCACTCTCCTCTCCTTCCTTTCTCTTTTCCTTCCTCCTTTTCTTCCTTCATTTCAGCCTTCCTCTCTTCTTCTCTAAAAATTCACTTATTTCTTCCTTATTGCATTGCCAAAACCCCTACCCAGCCACAGGCAGCAGCAGACAAGGAGAAATTCAACAATAAGGGCAAAACCAATAGTAAAACCAGAATGAAATGACAGCCATTAACCTTGTATCAGGAAGGACAATAAAGCTGCAGTGTGGCAGGAGCCAGCAGGCCTCAACTCGTAACTTTTCTTTCTGATTAAAATACACTGGTCACACATTAACTTCCTTTGCTCAATATTTTATTGTCTCACCTGCACTGGAAGGCAGGGGAAAGAGGAAGAGGGGTGGGCAGGATTGGGGATGCAGGATCTGCAGCTTGTCTGCAGCTCTGCAGCCTTTGGCAGGTGCCAAGGACATGGACACTCAACCAGAGGTGATGAATGTGCCTCCAGCATTTCCCCTCTGCCGTGAAGTACTCGTGCCAAATGGTCTCTGTCCACCAGGGCAGCATCCCAGACTGGCAACCCAGAGCCCACCTGTGGCCACAGAAGGAGTCAGTCTCAGAGCTGGGGGTGCTCTGGGTCTCCCAAACACACAGGACAGGCAAGATGATGCACACAGCCACTGCTACAACCCAGGTGAGCACATTGGCTCATTTCAGTAAAGCACCAGGAGCTTTGGGGAAGCCACAGCCTTCAGCAGATTGACCCATTTCTTTCAGCAGCATCAGAAAATGGGATGGAAATGAAAATAAATTCCTGACTATATCCCCTCAAGCATCTCTGCATCTCCAGAACCCCACTGGGCAAATCTCTTGCTCCTTGCAGAGCGCAGGATGTGCCAGTGCAGCACAGCAGCACTCTGTCCCTTTCCTAACCCCTCACTGACCCATTAATGCACCACAGAGGGTGCAAACACGTCTACGGGACCCCGATGGATTTTAATTCATTAATTCCATGCTTGAGTTCCTCTCACTCTCCCCATCTCCCTGTTCAGTCTTCCAGAGCAGCTCAGGGCAGGGATTGCAGAGGACATATCTGCCTTGATGCTGGGAGATGGAGTCTCAGGACAAGGATGACCCAGTCACAGAGATACTTTTCCCAGGATTTCCAACAGCTCTCCTGCAGAAATACAATGGCATCAAGGAACATCTTTACAGGGAATCCCAATGGGCCTCAGTTTCCCTTTGATGCTCCCAGGTCAAGAGCAACAGCTGTGTATGCTGCAGGCCCTCTACTGCCTCATCCCTCACCAGCTAGACATTTTTAATCTCCCTGCAATAAATCACTTTTTAATTACAACTGGACTGCAACTACCAAAATATTAAAAGGCTTTGGGGCTTTACAGCACACCAGCGATGGTTCCTATGAATTGCAATGCCTTTCCATCCCCCAGCAGCTCAATTTGCACCAGCCTGATGCCTCCCCATGCCATGGGAAAGGCTCATTGCTGCCTTCCAGCCCCTCACACTCCTGTGCACAAGCTAAAAATTGGAGGGCAAGAGGAGGTTGGGTCTGTTGTGGGGAAGTGGAGAGGTCAGCATAACCAGGGTCGAGCTCTCACACCTGGCTGTACACCCTGCTCCTTCTCTAACTGCTGCTTTCACCCTGCTTCAGATTTTGGGGGTGGGGTGTTTTAATTAAAAGAAAAAAAAAAAAGGGAACAAAAACTAATTCTTAGGCCATCTCTGAGATTTTTTTTTGCAGCAAGTAAACTTGAGCAGCTGGTACCTGCAGCAGAGGGCATGGGCACCACCAGCACTCCTCAGCACACACTGCCTCCCCAGCCTCCGTCCTAAATCACAACACAACAAACAGGCTGTTCATTAGGTGCTGTTTAATTAAGCAATATGGATCCTGCCTCGATATTTACAATCCCACTTGCCCTGATTTATTGGAGAGAGTCCCGTTTTTAAAGACGGCGACTGTAAAGTTTAATACCGCTTGACTTAACTGCGAGTTTCATTTACGGCCGCGGGCCGAGGCGAGGCAAGCCGGGCTGGGAGCCGCCGGGCCATTAAATCAGAGCTAACTGCGCGTGCAGGGAGATGACTAGCTTCGTTACAACCGGTTCAGCGGCTAATTACCCCGAGCTGGATTGCCACACTTAAGGCAATTTGTTGCCGCTTTCCCAGGACCCTGGAGAATAAGCGGGGAAGTGCCGAAGTTGGAGCGAAGGCACTTGTTGCAATGGAAAGGGATCGTGATGGTGGCAGAGAGCAAACGGACTCTGCTTGTCCCAGGAGGGGGGAAATCAGCTTGCAAGAGGCCAGATTTCCAGCCGGGCAGCCCCTGGAGAAGGATGCTGTGTACATGCTGTGTGATGGTGCTCTGGGTGCTGTTTGCTGCCCCAGCTGCTCTTGCACGCCCAAAGATCTAAAAGGAGTCTGGGTTTTGACTTCCATTCTCCTGGCACAGAGCATCTGCCCACTGCATGGAGCCTGCCTGCCTCAGGACAGCAGAGTGGCTCTAGGGTCAGCCACCAGCTCCTCCCCACAGCCCTGGAGCAGCTGGGGAGCCCTGAAGTCAGGCGAGGGCCAGTTTGTGGGCTCTGGGATGAGAAAATCAGGCAGAAGGATAGGACAAGCATGTAGGAGGGCATTCAGCAGCCAGCATCACAGCCAGTGGCCAGGCTGTCTGTCCCAGCTTCATGGATAAGGGATAGGGGAGCAATGCACAAATGGGGCACAGGGAACACAGCCCTCCCCACACACGGTTGTCTCAGAGGTTGGAGGAGATTACTTCTCTCCTTGCAAGGTATTCCCAGCCCCCAGGAGCTCACTCACAGACCTGACAAGGAGAGGGGTCTCAGAGAGTTGTGAGAATGGCTCATTAGTGACAAATAAAATCTACTTGCGAAGATGTGAGGGTAGACAGTGCTTGGCATCCCCCCACTTCGGCTGTGGTGGCATCACTGTCCATGACCCACCCCTTCACAGTCCCGGGGCTTTCCAGGGTGAAAGGGAGCAGAACACAGACAGAGGTGAATGCAGCAACCCCAGCCCAGGGACCAGACTGCCACTATCCCACACCATGGGTGGGCACAGGGAAGGGGACAGCAGCACCAGGAAGAGAGCTGGGCTCCCTGGCAGCCCCCAGGTCAGTGATGAACCAGTTCCTGGCTGCATCCCAGCTGTCCCTATACCTGCAGCAGGCAGCACGAGGGCTGCAGAGCAGCAGTCCCAGACAGAGAGGATGAAGAGGAACAGCTCCAGGGCTGAGCATTGCAGCCAGCAGCCACCATGCAGCAAGTTTGCCAGGACTCAGCCCTCTCCCAGGTGCTGGCTAAGCCTTGGGCTGCATCCATTCCTCCTCCCTGTTTTTCACTCCTCCACAAGCCTGCAGCACTCAGAGACAGACTCAGAGCTCCCCCCAGGGAGGAAGAGGAGGCAGTGCAGAGGCAGGGACAGGAGCAAGAGGCTGCCAGCACATCCCCTGAGCCCCCATGTTACCCCCCACCAGCAGCTGGGAGTCTTCACCACAGACCCCAAACCTCCCACCGAGGGCTGAGAGCCACAAGAGCACAGGTAGAGGCACTTTGCTTCCAGGTTTTATTGTCCAGGGGGGTTGTGCCCCTCCATGGGGCAGAAGAACTCCCAGTCCCAACAGTGAGACTGGACTGGTAAGGAGGGAAGGCCTTTAGTGGTGGTAGGAGCATGCCGTGGAGGAAGAAGACAGAGCCTGGGACGGTGAAAGAGACAAGGAACAACACCACCTACACGAGGATGCAGCACGATTAGGCCTGGAGTACCTGAACAGGCAAAACCAGTCCCAAAAACCAGCCAAGCCGTGACAAAGTTCAGGAGAATCTGGGACCTCAGAGGGCTCACAAGCAACATGAGCTCCCAGACCCAGTTCTCACCACTCCCAGACGACTCCTAGCCTTACTGAGCACATAGAATGATAGAATCTTAAACCCGTACTGTTAGCACAGCACAAAACCACATCCTTAAGTGCCACATCTACACATTTTTGAATACTTCCAGACACAGCGATTTCACCACTTCCCCAGGTAGCCCATTCCAATGCCTGACCACCCTTTTGGATGAAAAAATATTCCCCAATATCCAATCTAAACCTGCCCTCGCACAGCTCGTGGCTGTCCCCTCTTGTCCTATCATTAGCTATCTGGTAGAAAAGACCAACCCCCCACCTGGCTATGACCTCCTTTCAGGCAGTTGGAGAGAGCAGTAAGATCCCCCCTCACACTCACATCCAAGGACTGGAATGCTGGAATCTCCTCATCACACCTCCTCAGCCCTCTTCTTGTAGTGCACCTCAGGGAGGCTCCTCAGGCGCTCAGCTGCCTGCAGGGCACAGCACAAGGGACAGCCAGGGGCTGGTCTCAGACACAGCCCTGGCACACAGCCTCCTAGCTCCTCCAATCCCCCTGAGCTGTGCTCACCTGCTCTGGAGTGAGGTCCCTCTGCACCTGTGCCAGCATCTCGTACCCCACCATAAACTTGCGGACGGTGGCAGAGCGCAGCAGTGGGGGGTAGTAGTGGGCATGGAGCTGCCAGTGCTTGCAGTCCTCCTTCAGGTAGGTGCCTGTGGGAGCTCCTGCCAGGGGTAGGAGTGCTGCATGAGCCATGTGGAGGGGATGGGGATGCAGATGAGAGGATTGTGGAGCTGTGCCACTCACCGTGCCAGCCCATGGAGTAGGGGAAGGAGACTTCAAAGAGGTTGTCATACTTGATGAGCAGCCTCTGCATGATGGAGGCCAAGCCTGCAGAAAAGTGACAGTGATTCACACCCCGAGCTGGCCAACAGGTGGGCAGGTGTGTGGTGGGGTCACCCTCAGCACCTCTCCCTGGGTGGACATCAGTGACAGGCAGGAGGGATGCACTTGGCAATTCCCACCCCTCCACACTCGTGCAGGGAGCCCAAGCAATGCAGCAGGGAAGCTCCCCACAAAAGCAGGGAGCACCATGCACCTCATCACCCCAAAAGGATACTTGCCCCACAAGTGCTGGCTGTGCCTAGCTGCACCTAGTTCTTATCCTAACAAAAAAGGGTGCCATTCCCCTCCTCAGCTAAGCCCCGCAGCCCCCACCCCGAGGACATAAGCGCTCCAGCATCAGCACAGCTGCCTCCTAACAATGGTCAAGCCCAAAGGACATGGCATGGGGCACAGCAAGGCTCAGAGCCACTCACTGTCCCTCTCGCTGTCACTGAGGTCCTGGAGGCGGCAGACATGCCGGCGGGGCAGGAGCAGGGTCTGGTAGGGCCACGTTGCCCAATATGGCACCACAACCAGCCAGTCAGCATTCTCCACCACCAGCCGTTCCTGCAGGGCACAGAATTACAGAATTAACTAGATTGGAAAAGACCTTTGAGATCATCAAGTCCAACCTATGACCTACCACCTTATCAACTAAACCATGGCACAAAGTGCAACATCCAGTTGTTTTTTTTTAAACACCACCAAGGATGGTGACTCTGCCACCTGCCTGGGCACCCCATTCCAATGCCCAATTGCTTTCTCAGTGAAGAATTCTTTCCTAATGTCCTGCCTAAACTTCCTCTGGCACAGCTTAAGCCTGTGTCCTCTTGTCCCGTCACTGGTTGCCTGGCAGAACAAACCAACCCCCACCTGGCAACAGCCTCCTCTCACGTAGTTGTAAAACATGATAAGGCTCTCCTGAGCCTCTTATTTTCCAGGCTAAACAATCCCAGCTCCCTCAGCTGTTCTTCACAG
Organism: Lichenostomus cassidix; assembly: GCF_008360975.1. Classification (NCBI taxonomy): domain Eukaryota; kingdom Metazoa; phylum Chordata; class Aves; order Passeriformes; family Meliphagidae; genus Lichenostomus; species Lichenostomus cassidix. Next base: position 66,752,937 of record NC_139511.1, read on the forward strand.
GGCTTGTATTCCAGGCCCTCCACCAGCCTTGTTGCCCTTCTCTGGGTACACTCCAGCATCTCAACATCCTTCCTAAACTGGGGGGCCCAGAACTGGGCACAGTATTTAAGGTGTAGCCTCACCAGTGCCAAGCACAGGGGAAGAATGACTTCCCTAGTCCTGCTGGCCTCACTACTCCTGATACAGGCCAGGATGCCACAGGCCTTCCTGGCCACCTGGGCACACTGCTGGCTCATGTTCAGCCAGCTGTTGACCAGCACCCCCAGGACCCTTTCAGCCTAGCCACTGTCCAGCCACTCTGCCCCCAGCCTGCAGCGCTGCAGGGGACTGTTACATATGGAGCTTGATGGGGACAGACACAGTCCCAGCACCTCAGGACACTCCTGGGCGTTCCCAGGGCTCAGTTCCTGGGGGCTGGGGAGTCCACTCTGGCACACAGCCAGCTCCCTGGGGAGGGGATACAGACAACAACCATGCCTTCACCTTTCGGCGAGCCTCCTGCTCAGCATACTCCAGCAGCATGGGCACACCGTGCTGGCTCAGGTGCTGGCGCTGGGTCTTGTCCTCCAGGCGTGCCTCGTTCGGGAGGAAGCTGCTGGCCCACACCTGGGAGGGACATTGGGATACAGGGCTGGGGTACTCGTACCCCTCACTTGCAGGGATAACGCCACACTGCCCATCTGCAGGGCCCTGCTGCCACCAGGTGGAGAGTCTGGCATGTGACAGTCCCCAGGAGGGGAGGTAACAGGACAGACACGGAGGTAACCTCACTACAAAAAGCTTCAGGACCAGGGCAGGGGCATTGCCATTTGCATCTGCCCCCGGGGCTTGTTGCAGGGTCACCCACAGGGACTTGTAATTTGGCCAGGTGGCAGGTGGGACAGTCACCTCAGGACCCTCACCTGGCAGTGGGGGTGCGGGTTGGAGCAGCCCATCATCGCTCCCTTGTTCTCGAAGATCTAGGAGAGGAGAAAGAGGTGCAGCCAGCAGGTCCCAGCCATAGGGTCCCCACTGCAGGCTGTCGTGGTGTCCCCAGCACAGCAGAGAAGCAACCCACAGGACAACAGAGCCTCACACCCACATGGAAAGACTCAGCAAGGCACAAAGTAGGAACAGGAGACCCACGCACAGCTAAGATGATCCCAAATCCAGGTGCTGCCAGAGTACCCAGCACTAGCCTCCCACTTTCAGCCACACGAGACCAGCCCCCACCAGCCACACACCTGCACCCAGGGGTAGGTACCACCCAGATCAGTTGCCATCTCTGCCCACGTGTCGATGACAGCCCGGATCTCTGGCAGGGACATGAGGGGCAGCGTCAGGTCCGACCAGGGGTGGAAGCACATCACCTTGCTGCGGATGAAACACAGATAGCTGCGACCACACGCATCTCTGGAGACTCTCCACAGCCCTGATGGGTGCAGTGGAACAAGGGACAGGGACAGCACCCCCAGAATGACCTCAAAATTGAGCAGGTGTGTACAGAATAGGCACCACAAGACGAGAGCGGGGTCAGTCCAGCACCATTCCGCAGGTTCTTGACAAATTGTGTCCCAAACCCACTGGAGCCGTGGAGGTAGGTACTTACCACGCACCTCGGGCTGAGGCAGCTCGAAACAAGGGGTGATCACTGTCATCTGGGGAAGGACAGAGAGTGGGCAGGGAGAAGGTGCTGAGCCAGCACCCATGCCTCTCCAGGCCATCCTGCAGCCCTCCCAGCAGCCGAGTCTGGGGTTACCCAGCAGCCTGTTCTGCTCCCCTGCTTACCAGGCTCTGGAGCGTCAGGCTGCAGCGCAGGGAAGTCATTGGGGAAGACGAAAGTGCCCTCGTACTGGGGGTTCACCTGCCGGGGTGAGAGCTGGGATTAGAGCGGAACGGGGCGGCGGGGGGATCCCGGGCCCCTGTGTCCCCGCAGGTACCTCGCCGTTGGCCCGGGTGGCCCCGGGGCAGAGGGGGTTCTTGGGGTCCCAGCGGGGCACATCCTCGGGGGGCGGCTTCTCCAGCTGACCCTGCCAAGGGCGCTTCACCCGGTGGGCCGATACGAGCACCCAGTCGTCCCGCAGCGGGTTGTACCGAATGTGCTGGTGCTCTGCGGGGAGGGAGAGCGGCGGGCATCAGGTGCAGACCCCCCCGGCAAGGGGGAACACGCACCTCACCCACCACGCCCCCTCAAGGGGTAAGCAAGAGGGTCTGCACTCCGCTTTATACGCTCCCTCGGCTTCACCCCTTCCTCCCTGTGCCAACACGGCAACTCTGCCGCTCTGGGCAGGGAGGGTCCCGGCAGTCGTGCTGGGGGTCTGGAGGGAGGGATGGAGGGAGGCAGCCCCATCCGTACCGCTGGCGCGGAAGCGGCCGCCTCCCACCTCCGCCCGCGATGGCTCCATGCCTCTCCAGTCCCGGAAACCCGGCGGGACCGGCCCTTTTCAGCGTGCCGCCCCGCCCCGCCGCGCCGGCGCAGCTGCCCGGGCCGTGCGTGGCGTGGCTCGGCGGGGGCGGTCCCGGCCCGGGTCCCGCTCCCGGTGCCGGGGCGGCGGAGCGCGGCATGGGCGCGGCGTGGGGGCGGCGGGCGCTGCGGGCCGGGCTGGCGCTGGGCGCGCTGGCGCTGGTGCTGCAGGGGCTGCGGGGGTGGCTGGCGGCCAAGCGCTACGAGTTCACGCCCGCCGAGATCGCACAGCTCGCCCGGCACCACGCGGGTACGCGCCGCCCGTGGGGACGCGGAGGGGCGGTGGGGAGGGCAGCCGGGGAGGGGTGAGGGTGGGAATGGGGATGGGGTTGGGGATGGAGAGAGGAACCGGGGACGTGTCGGGGAGCGGCGGCCTGGGCTGGAGCGGGGAGCCGTAGCGGGGACCAAGGAGCGCGGAGAGTCCGGTACAGGGGGGTCGGGATCACGGGGAGAATGGGGCTGGGGTCAGGGAGGGGCGGGGAGCTGGGGCTGGGCAACAGCACCGGGAAAGGGAACGAATCCGTACCGGGAAACAGCAACAGGGGACATGGGGGAAGCGGGGTGGAAGATGGGACTGGAGCAAAAGATGGATGGGGAGCAGAGCAGCAGCATCACCCTGCCTGGCTGGGGCTGAAACCCCAGGTGGGTCAGACCTGGAGCTTATGAAGAGGGCTGCCCCCGTAGGGCACAGGATGTTTGGTCACTGGGACAGGGGCACTGTCACCTTGTTTGGGTGTCGCATGTTGCCAACTACCCGGGGATGGGCTGTACGACTGGAGTTCTCGGTGTTGCTTATCCTCCGTCACCATCCAGGGAGGCAGTGGAGCTAGGTCAACAGGAGCTGAGGGCTGGAGAGAGAGGCTGTCTTCCCTAGGCAGACCTCTCCAAGGCTGTGCTGGCATCCTGTGGCTGTGCAGGGGATTCAGGGTGGGTGGTCGGTAGAGATTTTTCTGTGCCAGGAACTTATAGTGACCCTGGGTGCTGCAGGGCTGGACCATGAGCTGGCTTTCTCCAAGATCATTGTGGAGCTGCGAAAGAAGCACCCAGGGCACATTCTGCCAGACGAGGACCTGCAGTGGGTGTTCGTGAATGCAGGCGGGTGGATGGGCTCCATGTGCCTGCTCCATGCCTCGCTCACTGAGTATGTGCTACTCTTTGGGACAGCTGTCGACACCGGGGGACACTCGGGTAAGCAAGGGGACAGGGCTGGCGGGCAGGGGAGTTCTCTGAGCTCTTTCTACTCCACTCATTCAGGTCCAGCTGGCCATGGTGTGCCCAGCACAGGGACCCCATTGCTTCACTACTTGTATGGGGTGACTGGTGTTGGCAAACACTCTCTGCATGGGGACCATGGTGTCCTGCAGCATGTGCAGGTCTCTTTGTGGTACATGCCGTGTGGCCAGGACTCTCTGCATCCAGCTGGCAGGCGATGGCAGACATCTCATCTCCCAGTGCTTCAGCAGGGAGCAAATGCCAAAGAAGGTGGAAGTGATGGGGCTTAAGGACACCAAGCAGCCCAGGCTGGTGGTATGTGGCTGTTCACACAGACAGCGGGGATACAAGAGCCATCGGTGCTTCTTGGTGTTTTGAGGCACTGGGGCTGCCATCCTTACTCACAAAGGGCAGCTCCACCATTCACACCTGGGCTCCTGCACTGTTGCTGGCACAGACACACTGAGCCAGTGTTGTCTGTCCTCCCACAGGTCGCTACTGGGCAGATATTTCTGACACCCTCATCTCGGGGACATTCCGGCAGTGGAAGGAGGGGACCACCAGAAGTGAGATCTACTATCCAGGTAAGTTCAGCAGCCACGGTGCCCTGTAGGCTGCATCCGTGTCTTTGGGGTACAGCCACTTGCTGTCATAGAGGCCCTTCCTTAGAGCTGGCAGAAGCCAAGAGCTCAGGATAGGGCAGTTTGGGTCCTCAGTGGCACATCCCAGTGTCTCAGTGGGTGGCAGCAAGAGGAAAGTGAGCAAGACTGGGGAGAGATTGAGAAACTCAACCCTGCAGGTCCTAATCCCATGTCTCCCATTTGGATTGGATCCCATTTGGATTTGGATGTGGGGCAGCCACTGGGAGCTGTGCTGGTTGTGTGTTTTGGCAGGGGACACCATCGTGCACCAGGCAGGAGAGGCCACGTCAGTGCAGTGGAGTGCAGGCACCTGGATGGTGGAGTACGGCCGGGGCTTCATCCCCTCCACACTCGCCTTCGCCCTGGCTGACACCCTCTTCAGCACTCAGGACTTCGTCACCCTCTTCTACACCCTGCGTGTCTACGCCAAGGGCCTGCTCCTGGAAGCCAATGCCTTCTTCAGCACCTTTGGGTGCTGAGCCTGTCTTGCCAGGGCACCCTGCCAAGCCCAGTTGGCTCCTTTCCTCCCAGCGTTTTTCTCTTCCTCCCCAAGCCCAGGTTCAAGCAGAGACAGCAGGAGATCCCCTGTGCCTTCCCCAAATTGTTCTGTCCTTTCCCCACAGGCCAGCAGGGTGCCAGGACAGAGGGACCTTGGCACTTCCAACAACACAGACCACCAGTTCTCTTCACTACCTGCCTGTCCCTCCTTTCTGTCAGAGTCATGTCCTGCTTTTCCATCCCTCAGGGCTGGAGTGGCCTTGCAGTGTACAAGCACCCCTGTGTGCCCTCAGCATGCAGCAGGAGAGAAGCTGGAGATGGCTGTCCCCAGACCCCAAAAACTTTCCTGAGCTCCTGAGATAATCAGGGGAACGATGCTGCCCTCAGGGTAGGGTGCACAGGGTAGACCAGACCAGAGCACCCATTGCAAAGGTCGGCGGCTAAGTCCCCCTTGTCTCTGGCAGCCTGCCGGGACTGCGGGCAGCGCAAAGCGCTGTGTCCAGCTGGCAGTATCTCCCGTGGCTCTGTCCCTGCTGATGTGGGTTGGCAGCACACAGTGTCACCCTGGCATGGGGCAGGATCAGTGCTGAGACCCCCTGGCAGTGAGGAGATGCCCAGCTTCTGTGTTGGAGGGCCCCCTGGTCCCCTGTGTGTCATCTGCTCTAGGGGATGGCTGGGGCTGGAAGGGGGTCACTTCCCCACAGTCGCCTCCTGGCAGTGCCCCCCAAGGGGGAAACCCACCGTCTGTCGCCTTAATGGAGACCCCGTTCTGCGTGGCCTCTTGGCTATGCACATACCTAGTGTCCTCGAGTGCCCAAGTGTCTGTAATAGCTCAGGATGGGATCTCGCCCCTCAAAATGCTTCCCCTGGCTGTGAGACCCTCTTGGGACAGCCACTCTGCTCGGCTGCCGGCATGGGATCCCGGCTGCCAAGAGTGCTGTGATCCCCCAACCAAGCAAACCCAGCTGTGGACCCTGCTTGCACCCCTGTGGCCAGACCTGTGTGAGCTCACTGCTTGGTGGAGGGCTTTCACCTCCACACTGCTGCCAAACACACGTGTGTGTCCTTGGCCACCCAGGCCTGTAGCATGTTGATCTTCCTGCCCCCTGGACTGTCCCTGTTCTGCTGACCAGCAGCCCTGCACACGGGCTAGTCATTTGCTACCTGAAAAAATATACCAGTAATAAAGTTGTTCATCCCACACACTCGATTCTCTGGAAGAGTTTCTGGAGTGTGTTGAGGCCTGCCGTGGTGAACACCAGCTCCGGGCTCAGGAGCAGTCCTGCTGACAGCTGGGTGTCCCCAGGGAAGCTGCTGTCAGGGTCCTGAGAGCTGGGGGGCACAGTGCTGGGCAGGATCAGCCCTGTTTCAGCTCCCAGGGATTGGCAGAAGATGGTGCTGTTACTCCTCTCGCCACTGCTGTCACTGGGGACCAAAGGACTGGGCTGGTGCCAACTCCCTGCTTCCATGGGTGATCCCAGAGTCCGGGGGGCTCCATCCTTTTGGGGGATAGCGCCAATGTTGAGTCTGTGGCCCCTGAGAGCGGATAGACCCAGACATAGCAGATGGTGGTTTGGAGAGGGTTGCAAGGACACACACATACGTATAGGTGTGTGCACGTGCTGTCAGATACATCATGTGTGTTTGTGTGTGTGTGTGTGTGTGTGCATGTTCACAGGTCATATGTGCATACCCGTGCAGGTGACACAAGCGTGTCACACCTGTGCATGTGCACAGCTCACAGTGCACATGGCAGCAGGTGTGTACACCTGTGTGCTCGTGGACACGCGGGCTCTGTGTGTGTGTGCACATGCATGTGGGCAGGCTCTGTGTGTGCACATGTGTGTTCCTGTGGGCTGCCAGGCCTCCCTGGCCCCACGCTGGGCCCATTCCCTGGGGTTCAGCCAGGCCCCACTGGGGAACACGAGCAATCCCAGCCGAGCTGGCCTGCACGGCAAGGCGCTAACTCAGCAGCTCGTATCAATACTGCTCCACTTAAAGCGAAGGCCGCGTAATGAAAATCCGATGGGCACGCTGGTGGGAGTAAATAAGTATGCCATTAAAATAAGAAAATCAAAGCTCTGGACAGGTCTTTTCTCTTGCCCATTGATTTCTTTTATTACGGAAATATTGCTGCTAAATAACATTAGTGTGAACAATCTCAGCAGTGTTTTCTGTAGCGCCTGTGTCAATAACTCCATCACGGGTGGGGGATCCCCCCCAGCCTGGCCACAGGGCCAGCAGCCCTGTCCATGCAAAAGGTTGCTCTGGGGGTGCCTTCCTCAGCATTCCCAGCTCAGCCAGCCAGAGAAGCCATGCAGCACGGGGTGGCTCAGGCAAATGCCAGCAGGATGGAGCTGGATTTGGACCCAGGAACCCTGGTTGCTCTGCTGTAGCAGGAGAGGTTCTCCCCATCCCAGCACTGAGCACTGTGTGCCAGGCATTCATTAAAGGGTCGCAAAAAGCATTCCTTTGGTGTTTGCAGCCTCATAATCAGATAGGTGTCTCCTATGGCCAGCAAAGTGTCTCCAATGACCAGCAGAGAAGAGTTCTGGACACAGCAAGTTCTGCAGGCTATTGGTGCCTCTGCCCCTTTTTCTCATGCCTCCTCACCCATGCCTGAGTCCATGCTGGCCTGACCCAGCTGCCTGTAGCTTGCTATCATTTGGTTCTGGAGAAACTGAGGCATAGGTTGGAAGATCATCTGCCATCACCCATGTACCTAGTGCCAGGACCAGGGCTTGTACTCAAACCCTCCCTTTCCCCCTTGGCTACTCATCCTTCAAAATGCTCACAGGCAGCAGGTACATCCTTGGAGAGCCAGAGGATGTGACCAGGACACACAGGAAATATACACCCTTTAGTGTCCAGAGGCCAGATAGGACCCCAGGGCACATCAAAGGACACCAAACCCTGATGGAGTGGCTGAAGATGGCAAAGGGGAGTCAGCCATGGACACCTGCACCCCGGGTCTGGCTCTACCCCAGCCCCAGCTGAAGCAGCCATGAGTGGCATCTCCTCAGAGCCATCACCAGGACAAATGCACATCGCTGCCCTCCTAGCACCTTCCCCCTGCAACTCGCTTTATCTTGCTGTCCCTCCACATGCAGTGGGTATTGATCAGCCCGCAGGATCTATCTCTCGATTCCTCCTGTGGTATCTCTCTGCTCCAAGTATCTCTCACTCTGCTCCACTGTCTGCTGTGCCCGTCTATACCTCCACTATCTATCTGTGCCGCCTCAGCCACAGCCGTCGATAGCCATTTGGGGAATTTCTTTCCAGCTGGGAGCATCATCAGACCCCATCGGTGCAAAATGCTGAGCAGGGGGGCAGAGGGGACATGGTCCTTTCTTGCCCCAAGGAATGCCTGAGCATGGACATACTTCATGACACATGTGCAGAGCCCCAGAGCTGCTGTTATCACTGTGGAGGTTCTAGAGAGGAGCTGAGTAGAACAGGTCCCTTGGTGGCCATGCCCAAGGCAATGTGACATGCTGCACCCCATGGAGACCTTGGTGTTGTCACTAGCTGTCCTAGCCACATCCCCCATCCCTGGGTGCTAAACTGACCCAAGCACCCCAACTCCTCTACCCTGGAGAAGGGGAGCTTCCCCAAACACTTGGGTTCCTGTTAGGCCCTGAAGAAGTCACCACATCTGTTTAATCCCACCCAGCCCAACTTTCAATGTGCAGGCACAGCCCAGAGCAGAGGGTGCAGCACTCTGGAGTGCAAGGCAGCAACACTGGGATGGGAGGCTGGAGTCATGTGGCATGGGGTCCTTTGCAATGGGTCCTGAGGGTCATCTGGCCCTGTGGATCCCTCTGAAATAGGGCCAGGTCTCATCTTCCCAGTGGCAATTCAACAAGAATTGCCCACGCTGACAAACTAATGCTCAAAGGGGCTGGCAAGCACCGGGAGGTCCCTACCTCTGCCGCAGCAGGATGGGATGGGCCAGTGCAAGCTACAGCTGTCCAGCCCTGAAATAGGACGGCCGACAGCTAATTTATCTCCTGTGCAAAGATAAACAGCGCCTGGGGGCCCTGCGGGGTTGGGAGCTGCCCTGCTCTCCCGAGGAAGGGTCTGATTTTTCCAGGAGAGCCTCCCTGGTGAGCATGCTGCACTGTGTTGAATGCTGCTGAGGTGCCAGGAGCTTAAGGAGCCCCGAAAGCCACTGGTGCCATGGCAGGAGTGCAGCAGTTTCTCAAGAGATGCTCCTGCCAAAGCTGGAGAGCCCAGAAGCACCAGTTTTTCCCCACAGAGGGAAGTGTGAAGGGGACAGAGGCTCATCCCAGGCCATGGAGCCTCAGAGCAAAGTCAGCTCCTGCCACAGCCACAGCCAGTGGCTGTTTTACCTCAAGATGCTTGGAGGAAAAGGGAGGACTTGGCTCATGCTGGCTGCTCTTGGCCCCTGCAGCACACAGGTGGCCGTGGAGGGGACAGAACCACCTGCCTTTGGCACCCAACCTCCTGTCATCCCATGCCACCAAAACCCAGTGCAGCAGTATGAAGTCTCAGTGATGAACTGGCTGGCTGTGGGATGGGACCAAAGCTACTGTCCCTTGTGTCCCAGTGTTGTGGGATAATGCTGCTCCCCAGGGATCCATGCAAACCCTGCAGCTGCCCTGGCCAAAAAAAGCCTAAGGAAGAGCAGTCACCTCCTTTGCTTCCTGGCAAAGTTTCCTCCATGGGAAAAGGGGCCAGAAAAACTGGCAGACAGGCATGTGGAGGGAGAGTAAGGAAACATGCGTGGATGCTGCCGGTGGATGAAGCCCTGTGATTCCCCATGGGCTCTGGCCCACCAGGGGCAGTGAGGTGCTGTGCCCTCACCTCATCTTACATCCTTGTCTGACATCTGGAGATACGTGATGATACCCTGGTGCCACAGTTTACCCCACCACAAGCAGGGACACACGGCAACCCAGGAGCATTGAGCCACTCCAGTGACAGATATATGGCCTTTTGCCCATGCTGGGAAGCTTGTTTGGGCATCCAAGCAACATTGCAGTCTGACCCCTTCAGCTAGGGGCCAGACACCCACAGCACCTCTCACAAAGATCTCTTGGAAGTCCCAGCCTGACCCATCACAGGTCATGCCCCTGTGACACCCCAGATCTCAAGGATGGAGATCAGGATTCAGCACTTGGAGCTTGCCCCAAACACCCCTTTTTGCCTGCACATGGATTGATAACATGAGCACACACACCTACCTCCCCCAAAAAATTGCGTGTGCACACACCTGTCCCTCCTACCCCTCCCAACAGAGACTGCACACCCCAACAGGTGAACACACAAAACACACACACCCAGCTCCCCATGGACATATACAGGCATTTATCATTGTCCCCAAGAGCAAACACATGTGTGTGTGCATACTGCAGGCGCTCAGCCCCTCTGACAGTGCACACAGCTGCACACATGCATGTGCAGGGTTACTACTCCATGAGATGGACACACATCCTCCATACACACCCCCAGGGCATACACACACCTTAAACACCGGACGTAGTCCTGTTGGTGTGAGGGTTCCCATACAGACACGTGTAGTGCATTCACCTCTCGCCGTGTGCACAGGCTCAGGGCTGCTCAGACCCCCTGCACACACATGTGTGGGGGATACGCATCCATCCCAGTGTGCACACATGTAAACACAGGCAACGAAAACACACACGCTGACCTTCTCCCAGCACACACAGGTATCTCCACACACGCAGACAGACCCTCTAAAAGGTTTGCGATGGGTGCAGCACCCTCTCACACACGTGTGCACAGACACCTCACACACCCTTCCTTCACACTCCCCTCTCCTCACACATCTGTGTCTGCACCCCCGGTGCCTGCCCACACCCCCAGGCACTCCCCTCGTCCAGCACCCACTCTCAGACACAGACTGGGGGTCGCCCAGCCCAGCGCCCCCCACCCCAGCCCCTCCCGCGGCCCCGCGCAGGGCGGCCCCGGGCGGCTCTCGGCGGGCCGGTCCGGGGCGATCCCCCGGGGCTGCCGCAAGCCCAGCCCTCCCCGGGTGACTCCCTAGACGTGCGCTAGCAAATGGGAGCGGGGAGGGGTGTTGCTGTCTGACTGCCACTTGTTGCATTTAAAAAAAAAAAAAAAAGAAAAAAGAAAAAAAAAGGGAAAAAAGAGAGAAAGAAAGAAAAGAGGGAAAAATCCCACCCACCCTCATCTGCTGCGGAATAAAAGAAATATCGGCGGGCGCGGCGCCATGTGAGCGGCGGGCCGGGGCCGGGACCGGGCGGAGCAGCCGGCCTTGCCCCCCCCGGGACGGCGGGGCGAGCCCCGGGCGGCGCTCGGAGCCGGCGGCATGGTGGAAAACCCCAGCCTGGAGGCCAAACCCGCCCTGGTGAGAGACAGAGCGACGCGGGGGTGCATGGCGGGATCGGGGTAGGGGTACCCGCGTCGGACAGGGAGGGGATCGGGGTCCCCGGTGAGAGCGGGAGGGGGGTCCCGAGAGGACAAGACGCCCGGTGGGACCTCCAGTGGGATCGGGACGTGGTCCCCCGCGGGGACGGGGCGATGAGGGGCTCGGTAGGAGAAGGTTCCCGGTGGGACCGTCGGGGCGGATGTCTCCCTTGGGAGCGGGGAGGGAGGGATCCTCGGCAGGACGCGGCTCCCAGTGGAACTGGGGCGGAGGTCCGAGCAAGACATGGGTCCCCATCGGGACCGAGGAAGGAGGTTCCCCGGGAGACAGCGACGGGGTTCCCGAGTCGGACCCGTCCCCGGTAGGAGCGGGGACGGCGTCCCGTGGCTGAGCGGGGATGTGGTGCCGGAGGGCCGGGTTCCCCGTGGGGTAGGGTGCCGGGTGGTCCCGGCGGGGGACGCAGCCCCTCCGGCGGCGGGAGCCGCGCCCGGCGCGGCGACAGTTCCGCGGGCAACTTTTGGGCAAGGGCCCCGGGAGCGGCAGGGAAAGCGGGTGGAGTGAGGGGTGCTTCCTCCCCTCCCTCCTCCTCCTCCTCCTGCTCCGGCTCCGGCTCCGGCGGCGGCGCTGAGGCCGTGCCCTGTGCCCGCAGCCGGCCGCCCCGCCGCGGGGGCCGGGGGCGGCGGGGGGTCTGCGCTTGGCGGCGGTGATGGAGAGCCTGCAGCGGCAGCAGGCTGCCCGCCTGGCCCGCGGCCCCGACGGCGCGTCCCGACGGCCCCCGGTCGAGCCCGGCGCCTGCTCCGGGCCGCCGCCCGCCGCTCCCCGCCGCCGCCCGGCCTCCGGCCCGCGCCCGCCGACCGCCGCTGCGGGGGAGGAGGAGGAGGAGGAAGACGAGGAGGAAGAAGGGGAGCCCCACGACCCACCACCGCCCCCGCACCACGAATGGACCTACGAGGAGCAGTTCAAGCAGGTAAGGAGGAATCGCTGCCCCGGCACCGCCTGCTCTGGGCAGGCATTCCTGGTGTCCCTCCGTGATCCCCAAAATCCGGTTTAGCTTTCCCTGAATGGACACCTCTTACACCCCCCCACTGCTCCCAAACCCTGTCTGCGTCTCACCCTAAATGGTCAACACCATGCCCCAGCCCAGACCCACCCCAAGGAGACATCCCGCATATCCCCTTTGACTCCAGATATTATTGCAATGCCACCCTAAATTAAACCCCCCCAGTACTCATCCACTGCCCCCAAACCTCATCCTCCCCTAGATGAGTACCCCCTGAATGCTCCTCACTGTCCCTGAGCTCAGTCCCACTCCTGTGGGCATCCTTATGTGCTCGCCGCCCTGTTACCAAACCCCATCTCAACCCTGCTTCGTGACCGCACCTCCTCGGTGTCCCCTATGCCTGTCCACAGGCCCTGCATCATGACGGGGTGCCCAGTGTCCAGGTGTCCTGTGCCCACCCTGATCTATGCCAGCTTCATCCATGGTGCTTTCCATAATGGGAAAAATGTGACCCCTGTGCACGGAGGTTTTGCAGAGATGGAAAAGGGCAAGGACTGTGGTATGTGGTCACCCAAGGAGCTGGTGAGCCATGGAGCTGAGTTCCCTGGTGTCTTTACAAGGGCCAGGGCATATTATGGCTGGTCAGCGCAGCTCACTAATTTCCTGCACTGGAGGGAGCAGCACATACACCCTGTCGCCTCACTCCTGGTGGGCGTGGGGGAGACTCTTTTGCTTCTGAGATCTGGCACAGGGAAAGGACTTCAAGGGCTCATATAAAGGATGGAAGGAAGGTCTCCCGGTATTTAATGTGTGTGGATCTCATCTGAGCCGTCTTGTGCAAACTCTGGTTTGCACACAGTGGGTGCCTCTCCATGCTAGGGTGTGGGCATAGAGTGCACAGCACCAGGGCAGGTTTGTGATCCCGGTTTGTTTAGCGCCGTTGTGGGGGAGGGAGAGGCACACTGGGTGACAGGGAAGATGTGGCGAGGGGATAGAACAGACAGAGATGTCCCCACACGGCTGTTGTGTGGCTTTTTAGGATGGCTGTGCTGAGGGACAGGAGGACAAGGGCACTTCGGTCTCCTCCAGTTCTGGCAGGAGAGGAGGGGAACAGCACCAGGGACCCAACTTTTGGCTGGTGTGGGGGCATGCTGCTGCCTCTTCTGTTTCAAATTGCTCAACCCGCTGTCATTTGGGGGGGCCGGGGCTTACCTCTTGCCTGTAAGGTGGCAGATACAGGTGCAGACAGGGCACGGGCAGCACAAGCCCCACGGCCATGCCCAGGGATGCCGCCAGCGCCTGATACTGCCTCAAAGCAGCCCGGGGAGGGCTGGGGTGGGTGAGCCGCGCAGGCAAACAGCTTGTCCGGGAAGTGTTACATTACACCCCGCTGCACAGAAAAAGGCTGACTGTCCGGTTCCCGGGGTCAGCCGGGAGGTGGGAAGCGGCTCCTCCCTCCCGGGGAGGCTAGAGAAAGCATCCCCGGCATTTCTCGTCCTTCAGCCTCCCGCCCTGCCCCTGTCTGGGGCTGCCCGTGCTCCTTGTGCAGGACAGGAATGTTGTGAATACTGGGAGAGGGGTGATAGGAGAGCTTGGGGTGCAAGAAAAATCCTGCCACAGCTTCTCAGGGTGGGAGCTGGCTCGTTCCTTGTTTGCTGTCTTTGATTTTTTTCCAACCCTGCTTGGAAAAGTGATGGACCCCTCATCCAGAGACCCACACCTGGGTTTCCCACCTGGTGGCATGTCCCAGCCAGCCCAGGGAATAATGGGATGTCCCTCTGCACTTTGGAACAGGCTGCAGTGCCATCTTGCTTTGGGGTCTGCAGGGTGGCTGTCATTCCTGTTCCTCCCCTGAGATCATGCAGGAGGGGACATACCCCTGCTTGTGAGGGACATGTCCCTGCTGGGCCCTCCCCAGGCTGCAGGGCTGTGGCTCACCCAGCCTGGGGAACAGGTTCTCTGCTCCCTGCAAGGACTGAGTGGGGAGGGTGGCTGTGCTTCAGCTTTTGGAGGCTTCCCAGGGGCTGGGCTGTGATGCTGTGGGGGAGGTAGGGGAGCAGCATGTGGCTGCTGGAAAGATGCTGGGGCAGCAGTGTTGGTATGAGGGTTCTGGAAATGAAGAGAGACCCTATAGCGGCCAGAGCTGTATTTCCCACCAGGACTCCCTGCTCTAAACTGCCCCAAGCCATCACGGCATCACCTGAAGTGGGGTTCAGGGCATGGTCCTGCTCTCCTCCTCCTGGACTGGGGGCACAGCTAAATGAACAGAGACCACCAAATCCAGGCTGTTTTGCAGAAGGTGGACAGGGAGTCACTTCCCCATCTCTCTGCAGTGGGGAGGGTGCCTTGATGGAGGTGGGTTGGGAGGCTGGTGCAGGACCAGCCAGGAAAGGATTTCCACACAGTGCAGTGGTGCTAAAAACGGGAGCAGAGGACAAGCTTGTTGTCGTGAAACCCATAGAAGGTTAATAGGCAAATGCTGCTTTGCACAGAGGAGCATTTGGGGAAGTCCCCCATGTGTATGCCCTGGTTTTATATGCTTCCTGTGACTCTGGTTTGGGGAGGGGGAGCTGGTGAGACCTTTGCTCTGACTGGGAGGGCCACTGTGATATTATGAGGTTGATAGACCCCCTCACCCCTGCCTCTTGCATCAGCCCCCGGCGCCGGTTTATGTACATTGATAAGGACACATGGGTAGAGACCTGGGCAAAGGTCTAGGAGGTCTCCACACCCAGGGCTGTCAGACAGACCCAGCCCTGAGGTTGGGGGCACCAAGTGGGGTCTGATTGTGCACTACCCATGAACCCCAGCTTCCCTAAGGACTGGGGTGCATCCAAGTTTTAATTCTATGGTGCTGCATTCTGTGGTGTTTGACTTGGAGGGCATGGGTGAGAGCCTGGCATTTTTGGTGCCAGCTCAGCTCCATGAATTCATCTTTCCCTCTAGGAAAACCATGCATATAGACAGGGTTGGGTGCCCTGGTTTCCTCCAAGTGATAGAAGAACAGCTTTTTTCTTCATCCCCCAGGATGGGAGGGACTCAAATATGTGGGCTTTGCATCCAGCTGTCAGGATGCCCTCCCTGTCAGGGCCCCTCCAGCATTTTCACACCCATCTGTGACTGGGGGGATCAGGATCCTCTGAAGCTCCTTCCTCCCTGCCCAGGAGCAGCTGCAGGGGGTGAACCCCAGCCAGCCCTTTAGGAACTCTGGGGTGTCTGGTAGTCTCAGTGGTTAATTTGGGGGTGGCTGGTTTTGCCAGCAGCTGTTTGCCATTATACTCAGCCTAACCCTGGTGTGGCTGTTCCTCCTGCCCTGCCTGTCCCTGATGCCAGCAGTTGCCTCTTGCACCCACCCACCTTTCTTAACATTCATTTAGGGAGGGCTTGCCTGCTGTGAACACATGCACTCACATCTCAAAGCCTGGAGGCATGTGCTCCTTGTGCCACAGACCTCCTTGTGCCACAGACCCCCTTATGCCTCCACCCCATTCCTTGAGGTCATCACAAAATGTGGTGGCAGGGTCTGTGGTGTGCACCTTCCTGCCTCTGTCCACGTTGCTTTCTCCTCTGCTATTGTCCCTGGAGATGAAGGAAATAGAGGCAAGAATGTTCAAGGAATGGAGGCGGCTGAAGAGGGGGACCCTGAGGTGAGGGTACTGGTCTTCATGCCACAGCTCCCTCCTTGCCACCAGCGTATCTTCAACCTAGGTGCAGGACAGGGCTCCCGGGGCTAAATTAAAGGGTCTTTAGTTACACTGCAGAGGCAGGGAGGGGGGATGGACACAGTGTGTTTGCTCCTGTCCATGTCTCCAGCAAACCTGCAAGCAGAGCTCTGCCCCTAATTTGGGACCTCCTGCAGTGGGGAGGTGGCTCCAGCAGCAAGGGTCAGTGTGCTAATCCCTGGAGCTCCAACAGCTCTGGCAATCCTGCATCAGTGGAGAGCACAGGACAGAGTTGGGGTATGGCTGGGAGTGCACACAGAGGTGTTCTGGGGGTATGTTTCCACACAGACCAACATGAGTGTGTGCATCTGTATAAATGCGCATATAAGGGTGAGGGTACATGTCTGTGTGTGGACCCACAAGTGCTCCTGTGTGTGGGGATCCTTGGGAGACCCTGTGTGTCGTACGGATTCACAGGAGCATGCAAAGTGTGTGTGAACACACGTAAGTGCTGTAATGTGGTTTTGGATCCATATGAGTGTGCAGGTGTGTACAGACCCATATGGCAGTAGGTGTGTGTATGGCACTCTGTGTGTGTGTGTGTTTGTGTGTGTGTGTGTTTGTGTTTGTGTGCCCACGTGAGTCTGAGCACACCCATGTGTACATACAGGCACATGTGTGGTGTCCCAGTGTGTTTGGGCATGTGCATGCCAGTACCAGTGTTTCCATGTATGGAACTGCACAGACCTGCAGGTGTCTGAGGCAGGCTTTGAGGGCTAAGATCCCTCCAAGCCCAACTCCACGCCTCTTGCCCAGTCCACCGTGCTGAGCAGTCCTGGTGGGTGCCAATCCCCTAGTCCCACTGCTAGGGTGGGTGCCAGTCCCCTAGTCCCACTGCTGCCCCCCAGGACACTTCCCAGCCCCACTGGAGCCGGTGGGATTCTCTGAGCTTCAGGAGCTGCCACAGCACTATCTTCCAGTTGGGGGTCCCAAGGGATTGGGATTGGGGCTCCAAAGAGGAGGTGTAAAAACTAATTGAGGGTGTGAGAATAAAGGCACTGTGGAGGGGAGAGGAGCACCATCTGCCTCTGGCTCCCTCCCCAGCTATCTCCCTGAAATCAGATTCCAGCTGGGTCTTTGGGGAGGATGCACCCCCTTATCAATTTGGGCTTCCAAAAATCCACTAATTGGGCAAATAATGGGGGTAAATCTCCTCTGTTGCCAGCTGGCTGGGCAGGGCTGCAGCGGGGAGGTCGGATGTGGGGTGGTGGACTCTGGTGCCAAGGGCATCTTGCAGCTGTGTGGGGGTGTGGGAGTGAGCTCAGGTGTGCGTGGGGGACAGTGTGTATAGGGTCATGTGAGTGTGCACGGGGGGACTGTGTAGGAGATGTATGAACATGCACAGGAGGGGGGATGGGGTGTTGATTTGTGGTTGTGCATGGGGAGTGTGTAAAGCGGATGTAAGGATGTGCACAAGGATTGTGTGTGTACGTGAAGAGTATGTAGGGGTGCAGAAGTGTGCACAGAGTCTGCAGAAGGGGAGCACACGCAGGGGCTGTGTGAGTGTGCTTAGTGGGGCTGTTTTGTCCAAAGTGTGCACAAGGAGAGCATGTGCACGTGTGTGCATCTACAGAGCAGACTGCATGTGCATAAGTGTGCAGGGAGCGAGCAGACTCAACATGGAATCCTGTTCCCTGGGCACAGGGCACCCACCAGAGATGCTTGTGTTGGTGGAGCTTTGTTCTCCCCTGTAGGCTGCAGCCCCTGTCGTGGATCCAGAACTCATATCCCATGTCTGTGGCAGGGCATGAATGAACACCAGCCCCAGATGCTCTGTCTGCTCAGGCACACAGCTCTTCTGGAAGCCGAGGTGGGGACAGGCGTTGCTTTCACTGGGTGGGGTTGGGGTGGCCACCAACCTTTCCTTCCTTGTCTTCCCTTCAAAGAAGTTGGAGGAAGGAAATGGGGCCAGAGGTGGGGAGGGGGGATTGAGCAGCCAATGCACATCCCAAGCATGCACACAGCCCCACAGGTGTGCACCCCCACACTCACAGAGCCCCACAGCAGGTGTGTGCATGCACAGCCCCCAAGGTGTGCCAGCACATGGCCTGTGTGCTCTCCCATGCGCATACCGTGGGGGTGCATGTGCATGTCCCTTGGGGACACCTGGGGTGTTGCTGGTCATGGGCAGGGTCCCCTGGCTCTGATCACCCCAGGAGGCATCAAGGATGGGGAGAGTCTGCTCTACCACCTGTCATGGTGCTGGTGATGGAGCTGGGTCCCATGGCTCCAGTCACCTAGTAAGGGATTGAAGGAGAAGGATGTCCCACAACTTCAGTCACCCATGGAGGGGTCAGGGGCAGGGTGGGACAAGAATGGAGGGGGAGGCAGACATGGAGAGGAAGGCAAGGATGGAGGTGGAGGCAGTGGTGTAGCAAACGCCGGTGGGTCAGGGAGGTTAACCCGAACAAATCCGCTCATTGACTCCCTGCCTGCTCAGCCATGAACGAGTAACAAGGGGCTGATCATGGGAGACGCACGTTCACTGGGAGCCGGGACTGCCTCCCCTGTGCTGCAGCCCCCAGATGGGACAGGGGCCATGGATGGTGCTCATGCTGGCACCACACAGCCATGGGCATCATGTTTCCTCTGGCTCCAGCCTGTTAGGGAGCCATACCAGCACCCCATGCCTCAGTTTCCCCTCCTGCAAAATGCACTGAGCAGAGACTGTGAGCCTGTGAGCCCCCCACCTCAGCCCTGGGCCAGGCTGGGGGTGGGGGGCTGCTGTCCCAAGGCCAGTGCTGCCAGCAAACCTTGCGTAGAGCCAGGTTAATGTTTGCAGCAGGCAGCCCTCCCGGGAGCGGCTGCAGCGGGGAGGGGGGTTTTAATGACCTGCCGGATCTGCCGCATTATCAGCGCTGATTAAACCTGCCTGCTCTATAAAGTGCCGTTAAATATTAAGCATGATGAAAGGCTTTGAAGGGGAGCCACAGAGCTAGGAGAGGTCCTCAGAAAGAGATGTCCAGCCGCAATAGTGGGGTGACCGCTGAGATGGGTGGTGTTGGGGTGAGTGAGCACCCCTCACCCCCCAGGGCTTAGGGATCAGGGGAGCAGGGTCCCCCCAAGAGCCAGCACTGCCTTCGAATGCAGCCGGCCGTCCCAGCAAAGCTGTCCCGTAACCATTAACTTATTAACAGCTGGTGGAAGAGGCGAGTGGTGGCTTGCAAGGTCAGGGGGTGGTTTGTGCCTGGCGGGGAGTGAACTGCCCCCCAGCTCTGGCAATGGGGATGGGGGGAGGGACCCACAAGTCCTTAGTGCCTTGAGTGTGCCGCATGGCTGGGGAAACTCTGAACGTGGATACTTTTAGGGTCCCTGAATGTCAGGGTGCACAGGGCTGTGCCTCAACTGGGAATCCTGTGGTTACCTGCAGGGTTAACCGAGGCACCACTTTTGTATGCCCTCTATGCCTGCAGGGCACATGGGAAGACACCCCAGTGTCTGGGTGTTTGATTGTGCACCAACCGTCTCCCTGGAGAAGGATCTCAGAGGCAACAGTCGAGCTCCAGAGAGGTGCAGTGACTCCAAAACAGCACATCAGCAGTTGGCCACCCGTGGTGTGTGGCTGGGGGGTGCAGGGAGGTGAGCATTACCTGAGCGCCCTGCGTGAACAGTGGCCAGATGGAAAAATTAGCAGTGTGGCTAATCAATGCGGTGTATATTAAGCTGCTCAGGGTTGGGGGGTTTGCAGGGTGGGGGGGAGCTGAGCAGGGTCCAGGATCGATACAGCTCATATTAAGTGGATTAAATCCTGGCTGCCGATTTGAGCCCTTGCTGCCAGCAGGAGGTGGCAGCTGAGCCAGGACTGTGGGAGTCCCACTGGGATCGCTTCCCTCGGCAGCAGTGCCCAGGGGGATCTGTGTGGGAACTGACCGGGTTAGGACAAACTGGAAGTGCCTGGGGGGTGGCGTAGCACCTCATAACATCCTTCTTCTTTCTAGGGTGTTGGCTAGGCTAAGGGGTCTCAGGGACCCAAGCTTCATCTCTACAAGCCCTCCTGACTGTAGGAGAGGCATCTCCTGGGTGAATGAGTGGTGCTAACAATGTTACTTAATCGTGGTGAGGAGGAGGAGGAGGAGGAAGCACAAGGTCTATTCATATCCCTTTAATATACCATGTTCGACCCGCTGACCTTTAACCTGCCCCGTTATCCCCATTCCTTAAGGGATATAGACGTCTCCATGGCAATGGGATGGCAGGAGGGAGCAGGTCCCAGAACTGTACCCAGGGTGGGGTGGGGGATGCGAACACACTGCTCTAGTCTTGCACCAGCACCCAGGCCAGCAGTGCCAGGTGGAGGTGCGGTGCTGCTGGGGTTCCATGGCTGGTGGGGTGGCCAAGCACCGTGGATGGGGTCCCCGAGGTCGGCGGAGCAGCGCTGCGCACCGGCGGGATATCGATCCCGGGGCTTGACAGTTTAATACTTCTGTTTATAGAGGAATATAGTTACATCGATGGCGTTAAATGAGTTACTAATTATATCAATACAAACACGATTAAAAGGGTCCTTGCTCATAGGTCACCGCAAGCAGGAGCCCCGCTGGTTGTGTTGCACAACTGCCCCTGGGCAAGGCTCAGACCACTGTCCGAGGCTCATGGTGGGGGAAGGCTCTGGGGCAGCGTGTTCCCTGCAGGGTCAAGGTGCCCATCCTCCCTGGGAGTGGATGTGGAGTGCCTGATGTGGATGTGGGGTTGTGCATGAATATGTGGGACTGCACATCCCCTTCTGGGGGTCTGTGTTCCTGTCTGGGGCTCTGGGTGCCCCTCTGAGGTTGCGGATGCATGTAGGGGTTTGTGTGTGCATAGATGGGGTTGTGCATGGAAGTATGGGGCTGTGTGTGCCTGTCTGGGGTTGTGCATGCCTGCCTAGAGTCATGTGTTCCGTTCTGGGGTTGTACATGCTCCTCTGGGTTTGTGCATGCTGTCTAGAATTGTGCATGTATACATAGGGTTGTGAATGTTTGCCTGGGGTTGTGTGTTCTGGTTGGGTTGTGGGTGCACATACAGCAATGTGCATGTTCCCTTTGGGGTTGTGCATGCACATTTGGTCTGTTCTTGCCTGTCTGGGGCTGCATATGCTCCTCTGGGGTAATACATGCCTGTCTAGAGTTGTACTGGCATGTCAGGGGTTGTATGTACCCATGTGGGACTGTGTGTGCCCCTCTGGACCTCCCTAGCATTGTGCACATACATTGTGCTCACGTGTGTATGTATGGGGTTGAGGATGCTCCTGCAGGTGGTGTGCACCCACAGAAGTTTGTGTGTGCCCACCTGGGGCTGTGCATACCCGTGGGGAGGCTGTGCACATCCAGACATGGCTGTATGTGCCTGTGTAGGGATTTGTGCCCATGTGGGTTGTGTATGCACGAGCATCACAGGCACGAGCATCACAGGCTTCTGCATACTCCTGTGATGTTCTGTGTGCCCCTGTAGGGCTGTGCACACTGATACAAGGTTGAATGTGCTTGTGCAGGGTCATACATGCCCATCCGACCTTCTGTGCAGCACCAGGGTGTGACAACACAGATTCTTTCCCATGGGAAAGAATCTCTTCTTCTTCCTATGTTTTATAAATAAAGATAAAGTTTTTGTGTTATTGAAACAGTCTTTTGAAAAATAAGCAGTTCAAGCCTGGCCAGTTGGCCTAGGAGGAAGTTTTGAATTGGTTCAACCGAAACAGCTTGTTGAAGTCTATATAGTTGCTAAAATAAATAATAAATTCAGAATCCTTTTGATCACCCAAAAAATTTCTTGACTCTTCACTCTGCTAGCGGTCCAACAGCTACACTAGGGGGGATCTGTGTTCCCCTGTATAGGTGATGCCTTAAATTGCTAGAAAAAATTTTTAGACGCAGACACACAGTATAGGAAAGGGGTTTTACCTTGGTTTAATAGGATCCCAGATGCGCACCGACGAACAAGTAAGCCCCAAAAAGCCCCGATGTTATCCCCCGTATACAATTTATGGACAGCCTAGATTAGAATACCTATCTAAAAGTCTCCAATAAGAAGTCTAACAAATGAAGTAATTGTCCCCTTATTAAAATTGCTTCCCCCCAAAAGATTGCTACTTAGTTTACAAAAAACATGTCTCGGTGATGGGGGCCCTGTTCAAGGTTGTGCGTCATGCTTTTGAGATTGTGGGGAAGTTTTGTCTTCCCCAAAGGATTCTGAGCAGGGCAAGGGGTACTAGGGTGATAGATATGTAGGGTTAAGATACAGGGAGTAAAAAGTACAAGAACGGGGAAGGGTAAAAGGTTATATATAAAGGATATATATAAAGAGAGTATAAAAGTAAAATAAAAAGTACAAAAACCCATCAGGCATCATAGGGGTGTGCTGTGCAATGCCCTAGGGGGTTGTGCACGCTCGCGTGGGGTTGAGTGGAACCACACAAGGCTGTGCACACTTGTGGGGTTGTGCAAGCCCCAGCGTAGTTGTGCATGCCTGTGTAGGGTTGTATATGCTCACGTGGGCTTGCGCACCTCCATGTGGGGTTGTGTCAGCCTGTGTAGGATTATGTACACCCAGGTGAGGCATTTGTCCCTGCACAGCAACTGTGTGAGACCAGGGTGACCTCTTCTCCAGCTTGAGCATCCCCAAATCTCATGGAACACCCAGTGCTTCCCAAGTGTACCCAAAGGCCCTGCCAGCTGGTCCCTGGTTACTCAGTTCTGCTCTTGTCTCAACTTAAAAGCTGACCTTTGCTCCCCGTTTGATGTAATGTGTTTTTGCATCTCAGTGCCCCACAGATAAAAGGTTAGAGGTTAATAAACAGTGGAAAAATAGAACCTGGCCTTGGAGGTCACACCTGTTCTGGGGGCTGGAGTCAGTAGCAGCTTGCTCTGCGTGGGATCCTGCCTGCACTGGTGGGAAGAGAAACACGAGTGGCAGTCAGGGCAGGGGTGTGGGTGCTGAAGCCCCTCCACTGGGTGACCCTCAGGAAGGCCATGGCTTCACCTTGCTGTGGGATGAGTGGTAGTGGCCAGTTTTGGGATTTGCTCCTGCCTTGACAAGCCAGATGTCTGGGGATACCAAAGCACTTGTTGTGGAGGCCTTCCAGAGGCAGGGACAGGCAGGGAAATGCAGGCAAAGCCTGGCTGACGCAGCCTTCCTGGGGCAGAAATCAAAGCAGCCTCCTGGAGCTCTGCTCAGAACCTGACCTAGTTACAGTAATCAATAGCTTGAGGAGCTCCTGGAAAAGAGCAGGCAATGGGGAGGGGGAACAGAGCAAGGCTAGGAGCACCACGGTGGAGACGGACAGAGTGCTGGCACCCAGAGGTCAGGGCAGTCCAAGAGCACCCTGCTACAAGGAGGGGATAGGTAAGTGGGATCCAGAGAGCAGAGAAGCAGCAAAAAAGCTCCGTGGAGCCAGGAAGTCAGCACCAGTGGGTGTGGTGTGAGTCTGATAGTTGTACCCGTAGATGAGGTTAGGGACAGGCAGTTAGCACAGGTCTGTCCCTTACAAAGGACAGGCAGCTGGCACCTGTGAGTTAGATGAGGGACTGTGTTAGGTGTGTCTGTTCAGTGATGGGAACCATGGGGTTTGTAGAAGCATCCTCACATCCCCGTGTGTCCTCACATTCCCCCATCCCTGCATCCCCACATCTCCATGTCCCCGAAGTCCTTTCATCCCCACATCCCTTCATTCCCACTTCACTGTATTCTTGTGTCCCTGCATCACCCCATCCCCATTTCTCCTGAGTCCCTGCAACCCCACATCCCTACATCTCCATATCCCTGCATTCATGGGTCCCCATGGCATCCCTGCATCCCCCCCATCCCCACATCCCCGTGTCCCTGCAGGCTGACGACCCTTAAGCACAGCTCCTTTTATCTGTCTGGTGAATTATGTTCTGTGTGGAGCGGGGGTGTGTTCCCTTTCTATTGGTTTTTAACAGCCTTTCCCAGCACAATTGTTTTTTAAACGACTCTATTTTGTGCCTGACTTTGTTTTCCAGCTTGCATTTCTTTGTATATGTTTTGGAAATCCATTCTGGACTGCTGAGTTTTGTTTCTTTTCAATGGCTTTAAATTCTTGCCGGGCTTGCTGGGAGGAATTGGTGTCTATAGCGTCTTCGATTGGTGCTAATTTTTCCTTCATGTGCTCTGACTTTTACTGCTGGGCCATCGATCTGGCAGGCTCCAATTTGTCATGGTCACTCAGGCACTGTGCTGGAATCAGGCAAGCCCGGGCTTTCGCACGGAGCCGGCACTTCGTGTCCCTGATGTAGAGGCTGCACTCACCTACCCAGTGCTGTCCCTCAGCTCAGGCTTTGTCCATGTGTACGTGTGTCCAGACTAGCATCCATCCAGCACACATAAGTATCCTCACAGCCATATGTGTGTGTCTGTGCAATCACATGTGCACGGCAGCCCCAGCACTTGCAGCTCCCTTTAGCAGTACCTAGTGCCGTGTCTGAGCCAACTTTTCTTTCTCCAGGATGGTATCAGCCTCTTCTGTTTGGGTGGATCTGTGTCCTTGTGAGGGATGAGGGCTGATGGGGATGCTGATTTCATGCTGGGACCTGGTGAACACCAGCACTTGGCAGTGCCTGAGCAGAGCTGAGCATCCCTATGCCGGGGTCCTGGGGCTGTGATTTTTGCACTTAAGAGGGCAAGGGGTGGCAGAAACTGAGGCACAGACTCAGCATCTCTGCAGCAAAGGTTCAAAATAGTATTTGTGGGGAGCCCATGCCAGATCCCAGCTACGAGGAGAGTCCAGGTCTGCCCGCACAGAGGGTGTGTCAGAGGGTTCTGTGCATGGAGAATCTTACTGCTGGCAGAGCAGGCAGGTGAGGCCAGAGGTGATGCCAGGTTCTGGCACAGGCAGTATGCAGCCCCAGGCACTGCTCTCTCTCCATTCTCACCTGCGTGTACCAGAAGCACTGACCCCTCTCTCTCCTGCCTCCAGCTCTACGAACTGGATGAGGACCCAAAACGCAAGGAGTTCCTGGATGACCTCTTTGGCTTCATGCAGAAGAGAGGTAAAGGTGGCTGGTTGGGGTGGGTACCTCGGCTGCTGGCAGGGGGCTCACGGTGTGCGGTTCTCAGGCTCTGAGCTGCTCCAGGTCTCTGTGAAACCCTCAGGCAGGTCCTGCAGTGCTTCCCCTTGGCCTCCCCCACAACCCCAAGCTGGGGCAGCTGTCAATGCCGATATCCCACTCCCATTAGCGATGCCCAGCAGGGATGCCCACTGGAAGCGTCCGGTGGGGATAGCCATTAACATACCCCTTGGTGACAAGCATTAGCAACACCCCTTAATGATGCCCATTAGCAGTTTTCAGGACGTTTTAGTGATGCCTGGTGGGAATGCCCTTGGCAGTGCCCATTAGGGCTCCCCATTAGCAGCTCCTGGTGAGGATGCCCACCTCTCAGCAAGGATGCCTGTGTGCGGTGCTCCTGGAGTGGAGCCAGCAGTCTGGGCAGCGCCGGGCACCCAGGGGTTAAGGGCTCGCCAGCCAGCCCATCTTCATCGGAAATCTTTGCTATCGGCATGGGGGGCCGAGCCGGCTCCCGGGGACTCGATAAATGCTTTAACCTTCGCCCTCCCCGGCCGGGCCTGCGACAATTAAAAGTTGCCGAGCGCGGGCGTGTGGCCGGCCGTATTAATTAGAGCCTTTTGCTGGTGTGTGGATTAATGAACAAGCCGTTCGATAGCCAGTAAACCCCAGGCAGAGGTTAATGCCGAGCTAATTAACGGGGAAAGGCTGAGGGGGGTGCAGGAGCAGCGGGACTGGCTGTGCGTGGGGTGAGGGAGGGCAGAGAGGGGCAGTTGCCTGCGCGGCCAGCCCGTGGGAAGGGTGGTGAGGGTCCCCACCTGTCTGTGGGGCTGCAAAGATTGACTTTTGGGTCAGGCTGGGACACCACAAACTTGTTTCGCTCACGGGTGTGTGGTGAGTGGCTACCACAGCCATGGGCCTCACGCTGGGGGCTAGCTGTAGGCAGTGGATGGGCTGGGTACTGCCCCATGGGTGTCCCCTGGTCCACCTGGCCCTGGTGCAGAGCTGTGGGGAGCAAGTGGGAGCATCAGCCCTGCCTTGGCCCCCCAGCATCCATCAGCCACAAGATTCATGGGCTGTTCTGCGGCTTCATTATCTCTCTCTCCAGAGCTAATTAACTCCCTCGCTATTGGGGCTGGGGCTAATTAAGTAAGTGCCTGCTGGTGTGGGGAGGAGGGAGGGAGCCTGATGCTTCCCTGATGGTGCTACTCCACATCCCTCTGTGTCTGGCTGTCCCACTCCTGTGCCCTCCATCCCTTCCATGCTGCATCTCCTCCGGGTGGGTGCCATCCCCCTGGGGAAGGCAGGAAGCATGTGGGAGTGCAAGTGCAGGTGTGGAGGGATAGGTGTGCATGAACCTGGGGGAGGAGACAGGGACTTTGGAATTGGGTATCAAAGAGAAAGGGGTCAGAAGGGCTGTGGGGCAAGGACAGCATCCTGGGGGTCATCAAGAGCTGGGTAAGAAGCAGCACACATGAGCCATTGCAGGTGTAGCTGGGGCACGCAGAGGTGCATGGGCAGGGGGCTGTGACATCCAGGCTGTATCCCCAAGGTGGCCAGGAGAGATGGATGTCTGCAGGGTGAGCCCTAGTGAAGGGGACTGCATCCCCCATACTGTCAGGACAGTATCAGCACTGACATTTGTCAGCACCGTGGAAAATCAGTGGGGCTGAAAAATGGGTTGGGGTCAGACCCTCTGAGGCTACCCCATGGCACAAGGGCACAGCTGGCCCTGGTGGCTCATGGAGGTGAAGCCACCAGCACCATCAGATACAGGGTACAGGCAGTGGGGCAGCTCCTTGCCCTGCCTCAACTTCTGTGGCACCCCAAAGGTAGTGAGCTGGGACATAAGGGGGCTATTTCTGCATTTGCTTACTGCAGGCCCCCCCCACCATTTCCTGCCAAGCCGAGGACCCTGCTGATAACACAGGGCCATTAATCAATCAAGGCGCTAATTGCAGCCCCACAATGGCTGCATCACCTCTCTGGGCTTTTGTGCCCTTGGTCCTGGCTAGGGCTGGGGCCATCGCTCTGCGGGGAAGCAGACAGGTGCCTTTGTCAGTGGGACAGGCGTCGGCCACGCGCCTCGCACAGCCTCGGGATGAGCGGTGAGCCGCTTTCGTTAGCCACTGTGGCTGGAGAGTGCAGAAGAGAAAAAAGTCCATGGGCCATTGACTGGGGGCTGAGACTGTGCAAACTCATTGTCACTGGCGGGGAGGGAGAGCTCTCAAACTCGGCCCCCCACCCTAAGGTGATGGGTCTTGTGCCAGCAGCCCTGAGCAGGGCTGGTGAGCTGCCGACAGCAGATATCAAGTCAATATCTCTGCCTTTCTCCCAGGAGGATAAACTCCTCTCCCCCTTCCCAACCTAGTGAACAACAGAGACACACAAAAAAAAAAAAGTTAAATGAACTCAGTAAAAGAATAAAAAGAGCTCATTTTTCAGGCTTATGTGAAGAAGCCAAGCCAATATCAGGGCCATAAATTAGGGATGCTGGAGGATGGCGGTGAATGACGGCTTCGTTTGAGGGGCGAAGCGCAGTCGTGACAGCCTCCCTCGGCCAAATGGATGGCTTTCCGATACTCCCTGTGCCCTGCCACCTCGCAGGGGGAATAAATAAGGGGTGGAATGACACAGGACGGGACAGGCTAGGATGGGATGTGGTGCTTGTCCCTGCTCTGCCCAGCTTCCATACAATGCCCAGGCCATTACTCCTAGGAGCCGTGGAGCACAGCAAGACTGTGGGGCTATTTGGGGGTGCTTACAAAGTGTGGAGGGGGTTTTAACCAGATCTGGTGGCTGTGAAGACCAGGCTGGTCTATATTGGGCTCACAGAACCCCAGTGAATGCATGTCTCCTTGCCCCATGGCCTCATTGAGGAGGGTGATGCTGGGGAACCAGGGGTCAGGGTCTCTACTGAGGGCAGTTGAAGATGATTTGGGGTCAAGTCTATTGAAGCAGGGCAACAAAAGCCTTCAAGCAGAGGACACTTCTGGGGCCATCTGTGGGGTTAAGAGGTTTTGCAGGGACTCTTTGGGAAAGTCTGGGGCTGGAAGAGAAAACCTCTCCAGAGAGAGATGGTAGGGTGAGTCCTCCCAGAAGGGTTGTGGGGGTCATCCATCCTCAGAAAGGTTATAGGATGGGTCTCCTTTAAAGTTTAGCTAGACTCTCTCTTTGTGGGGCTCTGAAAGAGCATTACAGAGTGAGCCATTCTAGGATCCTCTGAGAGATTTTGTGGATTGGTGCTGTACAGGTACCTCTAAGAATTGTAGAGGGACAATCTTCTCTAAAGGTGTCTGAGGGAGGCACTTTCCCCATCCCACTGTGGTTCTACGTCCCAGCTGAGAGCACACCCAGCCCCACTGATAGCTCCATCAAAGGGGACTCTGTGCCAGCATGCTGGGGTGCCCCTACTTCTGGGCATAGTGCCAAAGTAGGTAGGTCCTGCCTGCACCCCACATGCCCATGCGTGCTCGCCTGGGCACAGAGAGATGTGCGTCCCATTGTGGGTACCTGCAATGGCAGTGGGGGGAAGGTGTGGCTGTGTTACTAGGTAATATGAGCCCCTGTGGGCAGCTCCTAATCCCTCTTCTGTCTCCCGTGTGCATCTGGAAGGGACACCAGTGAACCGTATCCCCATCATGGCCAAGCAAGTGCTGGACCTGTACACACTGTACCAGCTGGTGACAGACAAGGGTGGCCTGGTCGAAGTCATCAACAAGAAGATCTGGCGGGAGATCACCAAGGGCCTCAACCTACCTACCTCCATCACCAGTGCTGCCTTCACCCTCCGCACACAGTGAGTGCCTGGCAGAGTTGGCACGTGGGGGACACCTACCCTGGGGCATCCCCTGGCTCAAAAGTCCCAGAGCCTGGGGTGTGGTCTGATAAGGAGTACCACAAAAGTGGTTGGAGGGCTCTGCCCCTTCCCAAGGGGTCTTTGCTCAGCAACAGGGCTGGCTAGGAGGTGCCCAGTGCTGCATCTCCCCTTGGCTCTCTCCCGTGCAGATACATGAAGTACCTGTATCCCTATGAATGTGAGAAGCGGGCACTCAGCTCTCCCGGAGAGCTCCAAGCTGCCATTGACAGCAACCGTCGGGAGGGGCGGAGGCAGACTTTTGGCACAGGACTCTTCAACTACTCTCCAGCCAGCACCCCAACCCTGCTGGGCACCCCCAAAATGCCTCTGCCTGCTCTTAGCATCTCCGCACACAGCTGTGGCCAGCTTGGGCAAGTGCACAGTGTTAAGAAAGGTGGGTGAGAATCCCATGTGCCCTGTGGCAACCATCTCCTCCCAGGGATGGACACTGCTCCAGCAGCAGGGGTGTTCCCTGTCTGCTCTTGCCCTTTTTGCCTGGGGAAAGTAGAAACGATGTTGTTCTTCTAGTCCCTTTCAGGGAGTGGAAGAAGTGTATTTCCCCTGGCTTTGGAGGAGGACCAAGCCCACATGTTGGGAGTGGTGGTCTGCCCTGCCCCACTCCTCGTGGGGTAGAATTGGCACCAGCTGGGGATGGTGAGGTGGGGTGGAAATGAGGGACCTGCTAAGCTCTCTTGGTCATTCCAGAGGATGGAATGCTGACAGCATCAGTGCCAGGGCGCATCGCTATCCCTGTTGGACTGGCTGGCCACCATCTCACAGCAGCCCAAGCAGCAGCTGCCTCGCAGGCAGTGGTGCTGGAGCAGCTGCGGGAGAAACTGGAGACAGGGGAGCCCCCGGAGAAGAAGGTGGCCCTGACAGCAGAGGAGCAGCAGCGGCTGGTGCAACATGCACTTCAGCACAACCTCCTGGCTGTGGCCTCCCAGTTCCCCATGAACGTCAAGATCTCCAACCGAGGTAACAAGATGCAGCACCTCATCCTGTTTGCTGGCACCGGAGCTGGGAGCAGCAGCAACAACTGGAGAGCAGCATTGATGCCCAGAGGGGCTGGGTCCCGGCTTATCTGTCTCGGACAGGTTCTTGTTGCTGTTTCTCTTAACACTCATATTGGTATTTCCTTTCCCCAGATGACAGACAGGAGACCGCATTGAACCTGTCCACCAACGGCATTAGCAGTATCAACATGTCAATAGAAATAAATGGAGTTGTCTACACAGGTAAATAGAAGGGCCGCTTGGCCTGTGTAATTGCGGCCGGGAAATCCAATAACTTATAGCCACTGCCTGGCCAGCAAGTCCTTCCTTCAATCTGATGTCTTTACTATAAAATCCATCGTAATGAAGTGGCAGGGCCTGGGGAGAGGGGGCAGGAGAAGGAGGGGGTTGACAAGGATGGAAATTGGCCCAAAGTAGGTGCTAGCAATGAAGGGCCAAAGTGGGGGATGAATAGAGGGATGGATGGATGGACTCTGGCTCAGAAGTGACTCTACACCTAGGGTCATTCCCCACCCCAGCATACGGCAGGCAGGGCTTGGATTTGGGGTCACCCCAATGCTAGTGTGCCCAGAGGATCTCTGGCTGGGTGTGGCATTTGGCTGATTGCAGAGCATGGTGCAGGGAAACATATTGGGTGTTTTGCTTGAGCAGAGTATCATCTGGGGTGCCAGTGTGCACCAGCCTGGCTAAGCAGCTCATCCCGTGCCCCCCAGATCCATGCCTGCCCTGCTGAGACACCCCACAATTAAAATTGATGGCTTTGCCTTCAGAACTTAAATATTTAATGATCTGGAAAGGTCAGCATGTGGGGCTGACAGCCAAATGGGCCCTGGGCCATCCCACAGGCTGCCCCATGCAGGTGAGGATGACTGGGTTGGGGGAGACACCAAAGGTGATGAGAGGGGTCTGGAGTCCCCATGGGTGTTGGTCCCACACTCCCCTGCCTGGGTGCTGGGGGCCGAGTGAGCAGATCCCCCAGCCCTGGGCTTACTCTAACCTTTTTTACTCTAACCTTTTTTTAACAAGTTTGTTCTTGTTCCCCAGGTGTCCTGTTCGCCCGCCGGCCCTCAGCCACCCTGGCATCTGGTGGAGGGAGCACCCAGACCCGTCTGAACCCCATGCCTGCCCCAAACCCCGTGCTCCCAGCCACCTCTCAAAGCCACACTCCCAGCAGCACCTTGCCGTAAGGCAGATGTGCCCCCACCCCGAAAGCAGCTGGGGGTGCACAGGGTCTGGGGGCCTGAACTGTGGGACCCAGCTGGGCCACCGAGGTGGGATGGGGGACCCAAAGGTGTCTTTTGCTGCAATACTGAGCTGTGTCCATGCAAGGCTGTGAACACCCATGTGGGCCCTTTTGTCCCTTATCTCCACACGTGCCCTCACACACACACACACACATGTTCCCTCCCAAGGCAGCACCCCCAGGTGACGTCCCATACATCTGCTGTCCTGCTGCCTGGGGGTCCCCCAGGACCTGCATGCTGCGTCCCCTACATCCTGCAGCCCCTAACCCACCTCAATGCACGCGCTGCTGCCCCTGTACACGCCTCAATGCATACGCTGTGTCCCCGACACACACCCTTGGTGCCCACATTACATCTCCATACGCACCTTTGGTGCAAACACTGCAGGCACAATACTCTGCAACCCCTATAAACTGTAGCCCCTTTACAATGAAGCCCCTATATATATACTGCACCCCCTACCCACTGCAGACGCCCCTACCCAGCCCTCCTGCGCTGCCTGGGCTTGCTGCCCCTGCCCTGAGACACCCCCAGGGTGGTGGCATCTCAGCCCCCCAGGTCCTCAGCTCAGGGGGATCACCCTGGGGGGGCAAATAATGGGGATATTGGTGGGAATGGTGGGGGTGGAGCTTATTGGGGTGGGGCCGGATTTGGGGGTTAATGTCGGGGTAGGGGTTGTTGATGGGGGGAGGGCAGGGAGGCCCAGCAGAGTACCCCCCACCACCAAAGACTGCCCGGGTGCCAGGGTCCCCAGCCAGGTGGCAGGGAGACAGAGGGCACTCTGAACTACCTCGTTGGGGCTGGGCAGGTGCCTCCTCCACCGGCTTGTGCCCCAGGGTGCCAAAGCAGGTGAGCGTGGAGCAACGCTCACCTCTACCTCAGCGTGGGAGGCTCGGCGTCGCCCTGTTCCCCGCACTCCTACCACAGCGGACCCGTGTATCTATTAAAGAAAACAAACTTCTGAACCAAACCGGTGTTGAAGGTGATATGCAGGGCGTGGTGCCACCCACCAAGCTCCAGGGCCCAGTTTGGAGGTGCAGGACACCCCAATAGCCTGGGATAGCCTGTGGTAACAGCTGTAGCACCTGAGGTTTCACAGCCCGCCTCATGCTTGCCACCAGCTCAGTTTCTGGGAGCTCTGAGTTGGAAACAGGTGCTCTGCATCCACCAGAGCACTCTGGCATGGGCTGCCTGGGTCAGACAGGGCACCAGCTCCAGCTGTGCCAGCCAGGCTGTGGGGCTGCTTGCCCCCCTGAGCTCCCAGTGGCAGCTCACGCGTGGGTGGGGATCCCGTTAGGCTGCCTGTGCTGGGAAGGGAATATGGCCCTGGAGCTAATGAGATTGTCACCATGGGGCTCTGAGGTTGCACCTAGGGAGATGCTGGCAGTGCTGGGCCAGCGTGGCACCTGAGCAGTACCCACAGAGGACACAGGTGACCGTGATGGAGCTAGGAGGCACAGACACATATATGGCTGATCATTTGTGCTCCTTTTACAAACTCAGCGGTGTGCACACTCACACCTTCACACTCACACTGCTCACACATGGACTTCCACATGTGTGCAGCCACCCGTACACATGAAGACACACAGGGGACCCCTGTGGTGACAGACACTCCAGCCAGAGGCGACCACAAAAACAGGTCCACCCCAGCATCATTTAAGCTAGGTCCCTGGCACATGAGGGGACAGAAACTGCTGTTAGAGAGTCCCCGCTGAAGCTAGACCCGGCCTCCCAGGAACAGATACAGCCCCTCGGGGACAGGCCCAACCCAACCCTTCGAGGACAATTCCCAGTGCCCCGGGAACAGCCCCAGTCCCTCGGGGACAGCCACAACTCGGACTCCCGCCGACATCCCCAGCCCGGATTCCCAGGACTAGGGGACAGCCCCAGCCCTGCGGAGGCAGCCCCAGCCCGGACGACCGAGCCCGTCCGGACAGCAGAGCCCACCCGGGCGGTGCTGCCGCTGTCCAGGGTGCTGCAGCAATGCTCCCCTCCTCGGACCCAGCCGCGGGACACGGGAGTGACACGGAGGGTGGGGATGCTACGCTGGGGACATGTTGAGGACGTGGGGGTGACAGAGAACCCCTGCAGAGGACCGGTGGTCTGGCAGGTCGACCCCTGCGGTCTGGCCACCGGGGCTGGTTGGGTTCATGAACAAGGGATGCGTGTGTGTGAGTGGATGTTTTTGTGTGGGTGTTTGTGAGTGTGCCAAGAAGAGCTGGACTGGGATTGATGCCTTAATTGGGGTCTTGTGTCCCTTGTCACTGCTGTGAAGTGCTGGCCACAGCTGATCGAGCACTGCAGCCCCAGGGAGCCGGCAGGGCACATGTGGGCCTGCATCCCCACTCATTACCAGGCTCAGAGGGTGATGTGTGCTTCCATGCTCCCTGGGGAGCTTGGGCACACAGCTGCTGTCACCTGAGTAACCAGCCGTGATTGATGCCTGCTTCCTCATGTCCTGCAGGGACTGTAATTGAGCAGGAGTGAGGAGGCAGAGGATGCAGGGACAATCCAGCCCAGCTGAAGCAGCACTGGATCCAGCTTCAGCACTGGGCTGGGGGCAAGTGGTTACATCAGTGTGCCCCTGCAGGCTCAAGAAATGGGAACATGGTCAAAAGCCTCCTCTCATTCTCTAGGAGCAGGGAACAGACTTCCTGTGGTAGGCTGTAAGCAGTCAGTGCTGTAGTTGCAGCTCCGTTCCAAGGCTTTCAAACTGGATGGGACTCTAAAGGGTGCATGAGGACAGCCCCAAAGCCCCCCAGTGCTTGAGTCCCAGTTCTGCCCAAATTTCTCACCTCAGGGTACAGGGTGGCCTGGGACCCTCTAGTACAGGGGCATTGCATTTGGCATTTGTGCATTTGGGGCATTGCCCATCATGCTGGGCTCAGGCTACAGTAGAACTGGTACCCTGTAAGCACAGACCATCACTGTGTGCACAGCCCCTGGCCCCCCCTGCAGCCCCCGGCCCCTTCTGCAGCCCCCAGGCACTTCTGCTAATGAAGCCATTTCTATTTGTTGCCTTTGTGGAACAAAGCTCAGCTCTTCCTCTCTGAAGATCCCAGTTATTGATCCCCAGGAAGAAAAGGCAGTGCACACAGAGCCTCAGCCCTCTCCTGCTGCCCAAGTGCTCTGCACAGCTCTTGCAGGGTGATTTGGGGGAGCACAGGGGCTGCTGGGCATTGGGCCACCCCACAGCTCCCTCCTGCATCCTGGTAGGCCTGTACAATGCTCAGTAGGAACACATCTGTAAGGACAAAGATTTTTCAGGGCATGGTGGGTTTAGCTTTCAGCAAAGAGCAATGGAAGGGTTCTCCAAAGCCATCTGGGGATAGCTTGTCAGCAAAGTACATACTATTAGCAGGTGGTTTGTATCTAAGAGTGTCCTGGAACCTTGATTTGGCATTCCCTGGTGCCTCGGGTATGACAGTGCAATACCCAGCCTCATGTTCATCCTGCCGCTGCTGAAGTCATGTGGACATGTTGGAGCAGTGGCAGGCTGAGCCCTGGGGTACAGGGAATGACATCAAAAGGGGTTTTGAAAATTCCCAGAATCACTGAATCATAAGGGCTGGAAGGGACCTCTGGAGATCAGTTCAACCCTCCTGCCAAGGCAGAGTCACCTGGAGCAGGTGACACAGGAACACATCCAGGTGGGATTTAAGTGTATTCAGAAAGGGGACTCCACAACCTCCCTGGGCAGCTGTTCCAATGCTCTGCCACCATTAACATAAAGAAGTCCTTCCTTCTCTTTTAGCTCATGTCCATTGCTTCTCATCCCATAACAGGGCACTACAGAAAAGAGTCTGGCACCATCCTCTCTGACATCTGCCTGTGTTATAAATATTTCTATTCATTAATGAGATGCTCTCTCAGTCTTTTCTCCAGTCTGAACAGGCCCAGCTCCTGCAGTCTCTCCTCAGAAGAGAGATGCTCCAGACCCCAAATCATCTTTGTGGTCTCTGCTGGACCTTCTCCAGTAGCTTCTTGTCAGCTTTCCTGTGCTGAGGAGCCCAGAAGGGGACACAGCACTCCAGATGTGGCCTCACCTCGGGACTGAGTAGAAGAGCAGGATCACCTCCTGTGACCCTCCTGAGCAGAAGGGCAGGATCACCTCCTGATCACCTCCTGTGACCTGCTGGCCACACTCTTCCCGATGCACCCCAGCAGACTCCTTGCTCTGCAGTTGTGAAACTCTCTGGACTTTTTTATGTGGTGGATGTTTCTGCTAGGAATTCATTTAATCCCTGTGACAGACCCATGTAATTGTGAGTGCCAGCTGAAGGCAGTGGTGGGGCTGGGGCTGGCTGCACCATTCATTAGTGCATCTCTCCTTCACGAGCATCACCTGCGCTGGTCGATAAGAGAAAGGTGAACGCGGGCAGGCAGAGGCCTGGGGGAAAGCCCGCGGCAGCCGCCCGGATTTCAAAGGGCCTGCATCCACACGGATCGCTATATCAATTCCTTTTAATACATCCGAGCGCCTCTTTCCTGGAGGACCGCGCCGGAATGAAGCCACCATCGACCGCCCTCCCGGGCGGCGGGAGGGCTGCACGCCTCCCTCTGCAGTGCAAATCACCATCGACCGCCCCCATCCTCTGAGAGGGGCTCGGCACCGCCATCCGCGGCCTGCCCTCCCGTCTCCATGGCAACCGCGGTCCTTAGCAACGCGCCGCCATAGCAACCTCCGGGGCGCGCCGGAAGTGAGGCGCGGCAGCTTCCGCCCGTCAGGAAGATGGCGGCGGGCGCGGCGGAGGTGCGGAGGCTGCAGTGGCGGCTGGAGGAGCTCGAGCAGCGCGTCGGCGTTGGCGTCGGGGGCTGCGGGCCGCGAAAGGTGCCGGGGGGTGCTGTGGAGAGCGGCCGGGGGCCGTTTGGCGCGGCCCGCCGGGGGCTGGGGTGCCGCAGCCCGGCAGGGCCTGACAGCCTTGTCCCCTCCCCCTGTGCCTCTGCAGGTGGCGGATGAGCTGGCGAAGGTGCAGGCGGCGCTGAACAATATCGCCGGCAAGAGGGAGAGGATCAAAATCCTGTTTAAGAAAAGTGAGCGGGTCTCGCGGAGGGGGAGGAAGCGCGGAAGGCGGGAGGGGGAAGCTCCAAACCCCTCGTGTGGCGTTTCGCTGTTATAAACAAAAGCACCTTCCCCACACCCGGTGATTTTGGGCCCTTATTTTGCGAGTTTGGCACAGAAATAAGTAACTGGGAGAGCTCTTTGTGCTCTCGATTCTCCAGCTCAGCTGTCGGGGGTGGGAAACGGGCTGCTGCAGCCTCGTATTTGCTCAATATCCATCTGCCCGTGCCACTGCCGGGGTTTGCTTTGCAGCCTCTGAAGGTCCTCGGAGCATGACCTCCTGAAATGAATTCCTGCACACTTGGACTTGTTGGGCATGCTGAAGTAGCTGTGCTCTGTGTGTGTGGTGGGAGCAGCAAGGTTCACACTCTGTGGACAGATCTGGGGAGCTGCTTCCAGACTGGGGGGTACTTTGTCCTGCAAAGCTGCCCCTTGGCCAGGTTTTGCTGTGTGTTGTCACAAGAGGAGCAGGGAGGGCAGTTGTGGTCCAAGTCTGCAGTGGTTGCTCAATATGAAAACGTAAACCATGTATTTGTGGATCATTTTAAGAACCAGCATGGGGGGCTGTTGACTGGTTTTGTCCTGAGGGTGGGAGGAAGCAGATTTCACTCACCTTAGGTGTTGGTGACTAAAAGGCAAGCTTTGCAGTTGTCCCTAATGCAGTGGTTTCTTGGTTTGAGCCATTTGTCAGTTCTTGATCACAGTGCTCCAAAGACACATAGAAATTAATGAATCTGACAACAATAATTAAAAAAAAAACCTCTCTAAGTGAGCAGTTTACAAAGTAATGTGATACATAGCATGGTGGGGGGATTTCACTGGTGAATGCCATAACATCTCATCTGCTTTTTGTCTCCAAACCTGTTTATCCCTCCAGTTGAAGATGTAATAAAATACCTTGACCCCCAGTACATTGATAGGATGGCTGTTCCAGATGCTGTGAAGCTGCAATTCATCTTGGCAGGTATGGCATGAAATGAGGGGAAACAGGAGGCTTTTGTCATGCTGCAAAAAAGTGCCCTTTATGTAAGATGGATTTGGATGGATTTCTTTTCTTCAGTTGTAAAGTGTGGAAGTATCAGAGAGATGGTTTGTACAAGGATATCTGTTACCCTCAGTGCTCCCCTGTGCACATCCACACTGCAGTTTTATCAGCTCTGATCTCTCCTGTATTGACTGTTCACTTTAGCCCCGAATTAATCAAAGGCTGGTAAGAACAGCTGGAGCTAGAATGGCTTCCTCACCCCACTTCCAGTATTCTCCAGGCTGTGACAAGCATAGAAGACGTTTGGGTGTATTTAAACACCTCCCTAGCCTTGTCCTGTTTTGACTGAAGGGATTTGATCAACCTGTGATGGTGTAGTCTGTGAATGAAATTTAATGGAATCATGGAATTATTAACAGTTTAGAATGGACCTTAAGAGCTATCCATTCCCAACCCACACTGCCATAGGTAGGAGCACCTCTCACCAGACCAGGTTGCTCAGAGCCCCATCCAGCCTGGCCTTGAGCACTGCCAGGGATGGAGCATCCACAACCTCTTGGCCAACCTATGCCAATGTCTCACCACCCTCACAGTAAAAAATTTTTTCCAGCCCACATCTCCACTCTTTCAATTTGTCCCCACTACTCCTTGTCCTATCATTACTCCTTGGTGGAGATTCTTCTGCTTGAAGTTGGTGGGAATGAAGACCCAGGGATGAGCAGCACAAAAGTATAAATGAAATAATGAACAAGCCCCTTTCTGTGTAGACAGATCAGCTGGAAAAATTACCACCAATTGTGAAAAGCCAAAGGAGTGTTTTGTGTTTACTAATGTTGCTTCTTGTTCCCCCACCCACAATCAGAGGAACAAGCTATTCCTGCCCGTGCAGCCCTTCTGCAGCAGGTGAAGACCCTCCAGCCCATCTTGGACAGTACCAGTATCCAAGGTATGCATGTTCTGCAAGATGGAGTGCAAATGCCACCTGCTGAGCTGTGGCCTGTCCTGTTTTCTTTCTTTTCTCTTGAGCCTGAGACTAAATGACAGCTTAGTGTGTGAGTAAACTGGGTAGAAGCTTGGTCTGCTCCTCCCTCATGCTGCTCTATCCTCCCTTGCAAGGCCAGTGAGGGGATAGAGGAGCTTGTGAAGCAGGCTAGAGACAGCAGTGGGGCAGAGAGGGTGGAAGCTGGTAGGTCATTCCTTTCTGTGAGCCCTTTTACATCCAGAACATCCCTGTTCCTGGCATAGAAGAGATGCTTTTTCAGCTGCTGAGTGCTTTACTCTGATGTAGTTCTTGAGTAGCCCTTGCTGTGGGCATCCCTGAACTCATGCCATGTGCAGGGTAGTTTTTTTAATCCCATATAATGTTTATGTGTAATGTGGGACACTTGCACTCAGTGAGTGGAGTTCTGCCATGCTGTGCTCATGGAGGAGGACTGGTCTTTATTTTAGGAACTATTCCCAAGTGCTGTAAAACAACACAAACTGATTTCTCCTCTGTGCTTCCAGCGGTTCCAGAACATGCAGCAAAACTGCAGCGGCTCTCACAGATCCACATACAGCAGCAGGTACTGTGAATATTCCTATCAGTCTTGACTAGAGGGGTGTAGGAACCTTTTGACTGTACACATACCCCTGTATTTGCAATTGCTTGAATTCTTAATTTATGGCTGTCTTTTGCAATCAGAATGTGCACACTGTCATCTTAAAGTTTTAGTACTCCGAGAGGGGAAGAGGAGCCAGAATTTCTGTCACCTCCAAGTTGGAAAATTGCCTGCCATGACTGTGCTCAAAACAGAACTTTCAGTGACACGTAGTAAATGGCAGTGGGTTTAACCAT
The DNA here is from genome assembly GCF_008360975.1 of Lichenostomus cassidix. Lineage (NCBI taxonomy): Eukaryota > Metazoa > Chordata > Aves > Passeriformes > Meliphagidae > Lichenostomus > Lichenostomus cassidix. The sequence goes on from NC_139511.1 coordinate 66,791,828, forward strand.
CTGGCATTCCCTCTTCACTGAGACACAGAGGTGAAGCCTTGCACTCCTACAGTGTCATAGTCTCTGGAACGTTGTTGACACTGTCACCCTGTCACTTCACCCTTTCCTTCCCTGTTTGAGCACTCCTGGACCTGTCAGGGAGTAGCCTGGGCAGTTCTTAATGGTCCCTTGCAGCATTTTCTGTGTGTTTCTGCTCTGGGGCAAGCAAAGCCTCGATAGTGAGCAGAGGCAGGTAGCACTACAAGCCTAGGGCTTTGGTGCTTCATAGCACCAGTGTTTGTGATCTCTCTCTTGATTGTGGAAACCTGTCAGCTGCAGTGAGCAGCCACAGCCAGACCCTGAGCTCTAATGTCAGTGCTGGCCTTGGATGAGTTTCCTGCCATACTGTCAGGGACTGGGAAGGGTAGATGTCCTTCATCTTATTTAGTGATCATTCACTGCGGCTCTCCTCTTTGCAGGAGAAGCGTCATGATCTCACTGACAGTGTCAAGACACTCCTGGAAGACTACAACAAAATGGTATCCTTTGAGTCTCAGGCCTGGAACAGCTGAAGTGACTCCTTCCCCCTGGGATGCCTCCTTTGTCAGATCTCTGGGATCTCCAGCCCTGGGTTTGACAGCCTTTCTGATGTGTCCTGTGTCCCTGTTCTGGCTGCGTAGGATCACAGTGCTGAGGTACATCCCGCAGTGGGTAGGGAAGCTGTGTAGAAAGCCCTTGCACTGCTGTAGTACACGGTGTTTAGAAGTGCCTCCTGGACTCCTGTGAGTGTTTGGTGCTGTGCAGTGGCTCAGCCACTGGATGGGTTGAATCCATGTAGGCTTTCAACAGCCTGGTGCCCTGGGCCTCTCCTGAGGAACCGAGATTGTAATGATGCTGTCAGGATATTCTGACGTTGGTTTTGTCCTTGCAGTTTCCACATTATTTTCCTTAAATGTCATATCCAGACCCTGCTTCTCTCCAAGCAGTTTGTGCAATGGAATGAAGTCCTCACGCGGCTGGAAGCAGCCAAGCAAGTGAAACCTGTGGCAGAGTGATGGCAGAGCCAGGAGTGCAGACAGCCCGGGATCCCTGTGGCACAGCTTGCATCCCGTTGGTCCCAGCTCCTTCCCGCTTGGCGCGAGCATGCTGGAGTGACACAGCAGGATCCCAGGGCATCCAGCTCTGCACAGAGCTGTGCCACCCCCCAGTTGAAGCCACACTGCTCCTTAATCTGCCACTGTTTGCAAGTCTTGCACTTCCCTAAAACGCATCTTGGTTTGAACATATTTAAAAACCCCTTTCTGCTCTTACTGTGGGCCCTAGTAAAGTCCTGGAACACTGACTGGGTTGTCTGTCTCTCCCTGGGTGTAAGGACTGCTCCTGGCACAGACTGGGGTATTTCTCCCCAGGCAGTGATCTCCTGGCAGCCTCCAGGAGATGGCCAGTGGTTCCTTTCAGCCTTGGGCCAAGGGCGGGTAAATTCCTTCCAGTACCACAATCTTCCTTGGACTCTGCCCCACACTCTTCCTGTTCACGTGAATTGCCTGTGCCCAGGGGAATCTGGTCTCATGGAGCTTTCCTGCCTTGCCATTCTCCCATCCCTGTGCTGAGAGGAGGTAGTGACTTTTGCCTTTATCCTGCCTCTGCTTTCCTGAGGCTGCTGGAAGTCAGAACTGACTGTTTCCCTATCCAGAGAGGGGTAAAAACCGTGCCTTGCCTTGTCTGGCCCTAGCCTGGAGTTTCCAAGGCCATGCTTTTGGAAGGGTCTCAAACCCTTCAGGTTGGTGAGGCACTGACCAGGTGTGTGTGACCTGGGAGTCCTGCAGGAATGGGGCAGAATCCCCACAGGAAGTCCAGAAGAGCTTGCCTGTCCCTGTGCTTTCCGTGATCAACCTCGCGGGTTGTCAAACCACAGTGGGGGCTGCAAGCTTGCAGAAAACCTCCGGCTGCCTCCAGGTGCCTGGGGAGCTCAGGTAAGGGGTGGAGCTCATGCACGCCTGTTCGTCGTGTGCACAGCACCACACAGTGGCTGTGCCCGGTGCCGGAGGAGCCGGGTGTGCCGGGAAGAGCTGGGTATGCCGGGGAGCTGGCACTGCCCCGGTCGTGCTCCAGCAGCCGGGACAGGCACGTGGGCGGAGCCCGCATCTCGCCCCGCCCACTGCCTCGCGCGCTCTGTTCTGCGCCCTGTGGGGGCGTGGCCTCCGTGACGAGCCCCGCCCACCCACCTCGCGGCTGCGCGCGCCGGGCGCCCGTCGCCATCTTGAGTGGAAGGGCGCGCTGAGGCGGCCGCAGGTGAGCGCGGGTTCCGCACGCCCCACACCCCGCCGGGGCACCCCTGAGCCCCACCGGGCCATCCCCGCGTCCCACCGCCGCGTCCCGGCTCCTTCCGGGCTCCGGCCCGGCCTCCCGGAGCCCCAGGCACCGGTTGCGGTGGCGGCCGTGAGGGGGTGAGGGCCTCGTGTACTCCCAGGGCCCGGAGCGGCGGCTCCGCGCTGCCGTGTCCCTGAGGAGGAGGGGGTGCGGGGTGCTGGGTCTGGGTGCAGCGGGACTCAGGAGCCTGCAGGTAGCAAAGTACTGCGTCTTTCAACACCTTGGGCTGTGTTGTGGGGAGGTGGAGTGCCCTGCACAGACTTAGGTCAGGATGGTACCTGCCTTGGTAGAGGGGGCAGCTGTGAGACTTGACCTCTCTGTCTTTCCCTCGAGGAAACCTATTTTCTTCCTGCAGCTCCTGTCTTGCCATCTCCCCTGTGACATGATGTTTTACCCTTAGCTGGGCTGGCCAGAGCCCCTTGAGCCTGTTTCTGTAACACGAGGTGCTACATTTAACCTGTGCCTGAGTTCATCTTTGCACGAGTTCTGTTCTCAATAACCGCAGCTCACTTGTTTGTTCTGTCTTCTCTCGAGATACAGCAGTTGTTTTTGTGTCACCCTGCTTAGGCTCACAACACCAACACTGATTTTTTCACAGCCTGCCTGTTAGGGCTCAAGCTGCCCTGTGGTGACGTTTGTCCTGTAGGTATGTCCTTACGAGGACTGTGCTAATCTTTTGGTTGTGGCTTTCCAAGATTTCAAATTCTGGTAGCTCAAGAGTGCCCTTAGAGAAACGATTGTAGCTAACTTGTGAGAATTTCTTTGCGCAGTAGTTACAGTGGGCTGGGTGTTCATTGATTTTGTTGTCCTTTTCAGCACTGCAGAATGGAAAACTATAGGAAGACCAAAATCGTGGAGAAACCTTGTCCTCTTCCTTTCACCGAGCTGCCCGCTGATATTATTGAAATGAAGGTGAAGGATGGGAGCAAAATCAGGAATCTGATGGGTTATGCCATGAGCAAGATGGAGCAGGACTCAGTGAGGCAGATCCTTTTCACTGGCTCAGGAAAGGCCGTCAGCAAGACCATCACCTGTGTGGAAATCATGAAACGAAGGCTTAAGGAACTGCACCAGATCACCAAAGTGCTCTTCAAACAGATCGAAGAGATCTGGGAACCCATTGTGCCTGAGGCAGGCCTCGATGCTTTGACAGTGAAGAGAAACATTCCTGCCATTTGTGTCCTACTCAGCAAAGACGCCCTGGATCCTCAGGAGCCGGGGTACCAGGCTCCAGGATCGTTTGATGCCTTCTGGACTGAGACAATGAAAGCAGAATCGCAGGGCCAGATGAAGAGGAAGCAGGGTGGAGGCCGGCGAGCTGGCAGCACAGGGAAGCACCCTCGCTCCACCGGGGGTGTGCCGGGAGGGCCCTGAGGCAGCGGCAGCCGCACGGTTCTCGGGGGAGCTGAGGAAACCAGCCCGGGGCTGTGGCTGCACAACTGCTGCTGAACACAGTGCTCACAGAGGTGTGAGGGGAGGGCAAGAGGAGTGGACTGTTAGAACTGGGCGTGATTGTGGTTGTCTGAAAATGTGTTCTCACAAGATCCCTTGCCAAAGACTGCCAGGCTGTGCTCCTTAGGAGTTCATGGAAGACAGAATTGCCTTTGCCTGAGCAAGAACTGTTGGTGTTCTGTCAGCAAGCCCTGGCAAAGGGTTGCTCCCCCAGCCAGGTTTCGGCTGCACCCCCAGCCTGGGGGTGCATCAGCCTGGGCAGTAGGACAGACACCAGTATGCCAGGTGCAGGTGGCTCTGATCGGTACAAAGGGGAGACGGGACATGATGTGGAATCCCCCAGCAGCTGCCAGTATGCTCATGAGCATATAGAAAGCAGGGTGCAGAGCTGGGCCAGCCACTTCTGTGCCTGAAGAGTCCCCCTGCTGAGCCTGTCAGGGGGGTTGAATGTAGGACTGCCAGGATATAGCTCCGTCTGGCATCGCATGCACATAGTTCCCTTCATCTCGGTGGAGCTGGCAGTCGCGGTTCTCTCTCCACAGGCTGCAGTCAACTCGTAACCAGTCTGAAATCCTGTGGCTCTGCGGCTGTCGTGGGTTGGTGGTAGTGAGAAGCTCCAAAGGATCCTGTTTTTTCCCCTTTCTGCTCATTGGTAATGCACAGAGATGGGTTTAAAATAAAGATGTAACTTCATGTAACTTGGAAATTTGTCATGTCTTCTTCGTCCCACTGGAGGTCACTCTATAAGCATTGGTGGTAGGGCTGCGGCTGCTGGCTGAAGCTCTGCTCTGCCAGTTCTCCTGCTGCTCTGCATTTGTTCCTCTCGTGACTGTAAATGGACCCTGATCTGAGGAGAGGTTAATATCAAATATTAACCTCCTTTAATATCTGAAATAGATCAAGGTTGTGGGTTTTTTCTGTGAAGCTTTTTGCTAATTTTTTTCCCGATTTAAACTGGCTGAAAATGTAGGCTTAAAAAGACTCGTGTTGAACTCTGCTGAGTGAGGCAAAGGAGAGATCATCTTTTCTTACGCAGTAGTTTCCCTCCTGGAGCAGCCCTGGTAAGTAATTCTGGGCTAGAGAGGAAGGGCTGTACCCTGTGACAGGCTGAGCTCTCTCCTGAACAGCCCCTGCTCACAGGGTGTCCTGAGCACTCTGTGTCCTGCACACTCTTCCCCTGTCCCTCCTGGTGTAGTGAGCTCCAGCTGGACCCAACGCTCTGTGCTGTCAGTCAAAGGGTAGCAATACAAGTGATTAAAGAAGAGATTTTACCTAAGTGAGGGGGAGCAGGAGAGGCACAATGTGTTACCTGTGCAACCCGGTGCCTTCAGACAAGACTCCACCTGCATGCACAACACACAGATACCTGCCTTGCATCCAAACGAGCGCCCAGTGGGAACCAGGTCCATGCCAGGCTTACATGCCTCCTCCTCCCCTTCTGGAGGTCTCACTGCTTCCTGCTCCACTACCTGGAGGTAGCCAGGTGGAAATGCTTGGACCTGTCTGCTGTGCCAGCACATGTGTATCCCGGAGATGGGGCAGAGTTAATCTGTTTTATCTTCATGCTGTTCCCAGCTGCTACTCTCTTACATCTGAGGAGACTGCTTTTCTTGACTAATTAGCAGATTAGCCATAAATGCCAAGGAAGATGCTTGAGTGTCTGATCAGATGGCTTCTGACATTTCAACTGGCAACGTGTCTGTGTTTGTTTACACAAAACACCCTCTTAGTAGAGAGCCGAGAGCCAGATCCTTAGGCAGCCTGTGTAACCCTCCCTCATGGCCGTGGCACGTTTAAAGCCTTCTCATCAAAGCTGCATAGTGATTGTTATTTTTGTTTCACTGAAAGTTATCCTCAGCTGACTTGGTGGCTCTCCCTTTGGGACTGGGCTTTACCCAACCATCACACCTGTGGGTCTGGGTCAGCCAGGAGATAACCCAGCTCCCTCACAGATCTGCCCTTCACCCATCCTTCATCCAGCTGCCTCTTCTCCCATGGAGACACCATGTGGGGATGCTTGGCTGCCACAATCCCCTGTGTCCCTGCCATGTGTCTGTGTCACCAGGTGTGCATGGGCCCTGGATGTAGCTTTTCAGAGCAACTGCAGGTGCTGATCCCTGCGGGTTTCCAGAAACCACCCCGAGGGTCCCCCTCCTGTCTCCCAGACATCTCCTTTGGGTGCCACATCTGTGTCTCACCAGGAGTACCAAGCTTTTGGGTGATGCCCCACACCAGGGTGTCTCCAGCTCCAATGCTCAGATGGAAGCTGGCAGCTGGGCAGAGAATCAGGCTGCCCTGTACCTCAGTTTCCCCACCAACAGGACAGGCAGAAGCCAGCTGTGCCGGTGTGGCTGAGCCGGCCCCATTCCCGGGTACTGATTGTCCCTAGATGTCCCGTTCCCTCCTGTCACTGCGCTATCATGGGGTCTGTGCCCACCCATGCCTCCCTGTAGCTCTTGTGACCCAGGCAGAACCCCAGCCCAGCCGTGGCAAGTCCATCCTCAAGCCCCGGTGTGTGTGGGACCAGGTGCGCGTGTGTCATGTGTGTTTGTGCGTGTGTGCTCACGTGTGTGCAGGGACAGGACAGGACAGGACAGGACAGGCAGCACAGCGAGCGCCAGAGGGCGGCCCCCGGCCAGGGCAGGGCAGGCAGCGCAGGACCAGGCAGGGCTGCAGCAGCGGGAGGGCAGTACCGGTTGCAGTGTCTGGGTCAGTACTGGGGCAGTACCGGTTGCAGTGGTTGGGTCAGCAGCAGGGTCAGTACCGGGGCAGTACCGGGGCAGTACCGGTTGCAGTGTCTGGGTCAGTACCGGGGCAGTACCGGGGCAGTACCGGTTGCAGTGTCTGGGTCAGTACCGGGGCAGTACCGGGGCAGTACCAGTTGCAGTGGTTGGGTCAGCAGCAGGGTCAGTACCGGGGCAGTACCGGTTGCAGTGTCTGGGTCAGTACCGGGGCGGTACCGGGGCAGTACCGGATGCAGTGGTTGGGTCAGTACCGGGGCGGTACCGGGGCAGTACCGGCTGCAGTGGTTGGGTCAGTACCGGGGTCAGCACCGGGGCAGTACCGGTTGCAGTCTCTGGGTCAGTACCGGGGCAGTACCGGGGCAGTACCGGTTGCAGTCTCTGGGTCAGTACCGGGGCAGTACCGGGGCAGTACCGGTTGCAGTGTCTGGGTCAGTACCGGGGCAGTACAGGGGCAGTACCGGTTGCAGTGTCTGGGTCAGTACCGGGGCAGTACCGGGTCGGGTCCCGTGCCGGACCGGCAGAGCGCGCGCTGCCCGGCGCTGTCGCTCCGCCGCTCACGTGGGAGCCGGGCGAGGGGGCGTGTCCCGAACCGGGAGCTCGGCCAATGGCGGGCGGCGGGCGGCGGGGGGTGACGAATGGCGGGGCGGGGGCGGGGCGGCGGCAGGACACGCCCCCCGGTGCCGGCGGGAGGGCGCGGGCGGCGCGCGGGGCTGCGGCACCCACGGGCGGCCGCGGCGGGACCGCGCCGGCTCCGAGCGCTCCGCGGGGCCGCGCCGGGGCCGCTCCGCGCCGGGACCCCGCGCCGCCAACCCGCTCCGAGCCGGGCCTCGGCCCCGCTAGTGCCGCCCGCCCTCCCGCCGGCACCGGGGTCCCGGCGGTACCCGGGAAGAAGCGGAGGCAGGTGGGTAATACCGGGGCCCCGCTACGGGAGGGCGGCGTTGGTGGGACCTGTTGCTGTGAGGTGCCGGGGGCTCCGTGGGTGTCCCGCTCTGCGGCGGGCGAGGGTCAGAGGCCCCGGGGAACCCCGCAGCCGGGACCGTGCCTGACCCCGGTAAAAAGCACGGCGGGGCTGCCCTGACCCCTCACTTGCTGCCCCGCGGCTCCCCGCTCCGTTCTGGGCGCAGGACCTCGCAGCGGGGTCCTGCCGGTAGGAAAAGCAGTTGGAGGGCGAAGCGGGGATCGGAGCGGGGCCGGGGCTGTCCGGAGTCACCCGAGGGTACACGGGGAGGAGTGTCTGGGCCGGGATGAGGCGGTGGGTCTCCCACTGGGGACACCTCCAGCTTCCTGGCCCACGCAGGGCATGAAGGGCACAGCCAAGGCTGGAAAGGGGGGCTAGAAAGGTTCCCCAAACAGCATCTGACCTGGGAGCCGCTGCAGCCTTCAAACTCCAGCGGAACCCCATGGGCCATGGGATCGCTGTCCCCTGGCACCCCCAAAGCCCACCCTGAGGGGCTTGCACCGCTTGTCTCTTCATGCCCACAGTGATGGTGACTTTCTGTCTTCCAGGTGCTGGAGAGAGAGTGATCCCTGTCTCCTCACTGTCCTACCAGAGGCGGGTAAACTGAGAGGAAGCTTCCCCGTGGTGTGGTGCAGCCCGGGACACAGCTGTGAGTGGCCGAACTGGTGGGGTGACAGTGTCCTGCTGCCGGCCTGGCCCCATCCCCATCCCACCGCCAGCACCACGGCTGTCCCCTTTGTCCCCTGCCAATGCCAGCAGGTGGAGGCTGCACGCTCAATCACTGCCCTGGCATCCCAAGCCTGAGACCGAGCTGTGTGCCCCGCCGATCCCTGCGGGACGGTGGCCATGGGGGCTGCTCTCTCCACCGGAGCGGTCGTGGCAATTTCATTTAACTGTGTCATCGCAGTGCTCATCCTCATCCTCTTCCTCATCCTCTGCAAAGCCTGCAGGACCCCCTCATGTCCCAAGAAAACTCCAGCTTCTGATGTGGATGAGTCAAAGAATGAAGAGAAGTACCTCCTGCAACCCTGATCTGTCTGGGGAACTGGGTATCCAGCTGTGCTGAAGGAGCTGTGCCAGACTGGATGCCTGTGCTGGGACTGGAGTGCTGGACCGGGCACGATGAAAGCTGAGGGGACACCAAACTGCTCGCAGGGGACATGGGGCACAGTCCTGTGCTTTCGTGGTTTTGGTGTGTGAAGCTCCTGCAAATGCCCTCAGTGATTATGGGGATGGAGAGACAACTGACGGGGATATGCTGCAGGGACAGTCATTCCTGTCCTAGTGGCCACTGAGCAGAGCAGGAGCCCTGCCTTCAAGTGCAGCCCATGTTTGGAAAGAGCTTGTGGGCTCCTCTCTGGTGCTCATGGCCTGGGACAGTGGCCACCACATCGCAGACCTGAGCATGGCTGGCTGGGGGCCTTCAGAGGGGAGGCAGCAGGGCTGGTGCAAGTGGTTCCTCCCGAGCAGGCTGGCTGCTCCATGGTGGGGTGTACTCGGGGGGACCCAAGCAGCGCCAGCCCTGCCAGCGCAGCAGGGTGGTACCAGTCCATGTGTTTGGGAGTGGCCCTGGGTGCCATGTGCCCTCAGCCTCAGGAGGGCATTTGGCACATGTCTGCCCAAGCAGTGGGTTTCATGAGGCACAAGAGGGCCTGCATGGTCTGCCTGATCATCCCCGGCCTGTCTGTCCCCTCCAGCATTAGCACTAACGCTGCTAGGCAAACAACCCTCCTCTTTCTCGCTGGGTGCGTGTCCCTGCCCTCCCTCTTGCCTGCTCCCAGCCGAGGCCAGCCAGTGAGATTTGACCTACCCTTGCTGGCATCCCCATCCCCACTGAGAGCAGCCTCTAGTGTGGCTTTTTCCCGGGGAAATGGGAGACATGGGGAGATGAAGGTGCCTGGACAAACAGCTTTGAAGGTTCTTTGACCCTGCCTGTTCCCTGGGGATCACAGTGGCTCTGTGGGGAGAGATGCTGTCATCTGGCTTGTCTACAAGCCTGGCAGCTGCATCCCCTGCCCTGCCAGTAGGTGCTGTGGGTTTTGGAGGGCTCTGCCTTGCCTTTCCTAGAGCCGAGCAATAGCCACAGTCACCCCTGGCATAGCCACTGCAATAAGGGGACAGAAGGGTGGGGTGGGAGGGATGCCAGCCAGGGTCCCTGCACAGGCTTGGCCAGGCCTGGCAGAGCCTGTGGCTCCTCCCCATGTCAGGTGTAGCAAACACATCCCTTTGCAGCCTTGTTTTTACTAGACCAATAAACAGATTGTAGGACCCAGGTTGTGTCTCTGAGCTCTATGCAGTCAGTGCCTGGAAAACTCGGGGGGAGGTGGCATGTCCTGCCATCCCACAGGTCTGTGGCTGCCCCAGAGCTGGTGGCTGATGTCTCTGGAGGACTGTGGGTGGCTTGCTCAGGGATGGTGATAAGGAAGGGCTCATGTCCACATCCGTCCGTGGCTCTGTCTGCCTCCCTGGCCTGGAAATATGTGGGTGTCAGCAGGGAGCATTCCCCAACCTCTGTGCCAGAGACATGGGAGAGTTTCTGAGCTGTGGCCTTACTTTACAGGGATGCTTGTGGGAGACACAGGCCAGCTGAGCATATGGAGGACACCTGCCACCACACCTGTCTGGTGGCTTTGCTCCCCAGCCTTGGGAGCTGTGCACCAGGATCTGGTGGTGACAGCTGCTGCTCATCAGCATGCTGAGGCCACTGCTGCCCCTGCTGCCACTGCAGCCACGCAGCAGCTAATCCTCTGCTGCACATGGAGTGGTGGAAGGCTCTGCAAGCCCTGCTGCCCAGCCATTCCTGCAGGCACCAGCTGGGCACTGGCACCCCAGCCCCACGCTGAGGCCCCTGGGGATAGGGGAGCTCTGGGCTTCCCACAGCTGGTGACTAGCAGCTGCTGCCATGTGTTGTCTGGCAGCATGGCACACCTCTCTCCCACAGTCCTTGGGCACCAGGTCAGGTTTCCAGCCACCCTCTGGCTTAGGCTGCCATCCCAAAATCCAGGGGTAGCATTCCATTTGACTTGCACAAATGCCTGGGGGAGGTTCAGCTCAGAGCTCAGTCTCTCTGGCCACCACTCTCAGTGGGACTGGCTGCCATGACACTGCAGCCCCGAGGTTTTGCTAGGCTGGTGGGACCAGCCCCTCCTGCCCTCCATCGGGCTCTCACCTGGTGTGATCCCAGTCAAGGGTGGGGAAAACCAAGGACCGTGTGGCTCTGGAGGGCCAAGCATGGTGAGATTTGCCTAACCCCAGACACGACTGCACACCACAGCTCTCCCAGCACCTCTGTTTATTTGTCCAGGCACAGAGGCAAAGTGTTCCTGCTGAACAAAAAGTGGGCAGCAGGGGCCCGTGGCTTGCATGCCAAGCAGCCACTGATCAAAGCCCAGCTTGTTTGGCCAGAGGCTGCCCACAGTCATTGTTCCCCCCTCTCACTTCTCTTGCTTGCCTGTTGGCTCTCTCACCAGGCTAAGCAGGTTCTCCAGCTTTTCCATTTCCACCTCGGGACCTTTCTTCACCTCCTTGCCTTTCTTCTGCTGCAAAGAGACCAAGCATGATACAACTGTGAGCAGGGAGGACCACAGGGATATGGAAGAGTCTGACACAGGGAGGGTTGCTGGAATGCTGTGTCTGAGCTCTCATCCCTCACTGGAGGAGGATCCACAGGGGGTTGCACCTGCCTATCCCTATAATTCACCACCCCAGGTGAAGGTACAAATGCCTCTCGGTGCTTTGGGCAGAACACATTTCTGCTGTGCTGTGGGTTGCAGCACTGCTCTCAACAGAGTTCTGGCACTTTGGGTAACTGATTAACTGGGGTTAGGTTCTCCAGGTTCACATTATATCAGACACAGCTGCAGCAGAGGAATTTTCCAAGCTACACTGCGCCCACCAAGCCCTGCTGCAGCTGAGTATCTATGCCATGGGATTTCTCCCAAACAGCATCCCCACAGTCACCACTTCCATCACAAAGTGCTGCCTTTCAGTCACAGCCTTCCCTTTTGCCAGCCTGCTGGATCTTGCCTTGCCTCTGGATTTGGTGGGATACCCCTGCTTTGGGGTACTGCTGGGGACCTCCCCTGTGCACAGCATGGCTCTGGGTACCCCAGAAAGCAGTTGCCAGGCACAGGAGCAGGAGAGCTGGCACAGTCAGGCAAGTGGGCTCAGGAGAGGTGGCAGCAGGTCCCAGCCCTACAGCAGAGCAAAGGGAAGGGAACATCCCTGACCAGGCTTGGAGGCAGCCTGCAGAAAGCTGCTCTACTGGCTGCTCTTGGCATCCCCAAAGCACAGACCCTGCTCTCGGTGCGCTCAGAAGGCCAGGCAAGCGGCACTCAGCAGAGGAGGAAAGCGGCTGACAGCTTTCTTCTCTCCCCACTTAGAGCAGATCAATTGTCCTCCCGCTGAATCAGCCCCGCTAATGGCCGCGGGTGCAGCAATTACAAACACACACCTTCCCTTCAGCGCTGAAGAAATGCCAGCACACCACACGGAGAAAGTTGTAAGCCCGCATGGATCTCACTGCGTTTCTCTAGCAAACGTGGGCATTGCTGAATGATGACAACGGGCAAGAAGTCCCCGGGGAATCCCTGTGCTCCTCCCTCATCCCAGCCCAGCGCACCCTTGATGGAGCAGAGGTTTCCTAAGCTTCCAGAGGACACTGATGATGTGAAAGCAGCCCTGGGGGGAGGAGGCGGATGGGAATATTTGGAAAACCCTCTGCTCCCAAGAAGATAGCCCCACGCCTGTTCTGAGCACCGGGATGAGCCCAGATTGTTCTGTTTACCGAGTCCATCGACTGCATGCTAGGACAGTGCTGGTTTGCATGAATGCCAACAGGTGAGTAGTGCCCTTTGGCTCTGGACTGGGCACTGCAAGGGGTGTTTGTAGTAATGGCCCACAGCACAGCAGAGCATCTCTCTGAGCAATGGCCTTGGGATAAACACAGCTGCTCGAGGTATTCCAGGACTTAGCTATTTCTGCAGAAAAGTTGCTTTGCTCTCTGACAGCATTCAAACCCCTCCCTTCAGAAACCTGTATCACACAGCAACACACACAGGTCCTCGGGACAGGCAAAAGAGGCAACTGCTTTGCTCAAAGGGGAAGAGAAGATGCTGAAGCCACCTCCCATCAATCCATCTCCATCCTAAGCCTAAGCTCTACCCACTGGCTGATGTCCTCCAGGCCCATGGCAACCGTGTCTAAGTCTTGCTAAATTCACCAGCCTTAGCCAAGGCTCAGCTCCTGGTCACCGAACTGTCCCTAAAACTTTGACTTTCACACTGGGTCAGCTCCTTTGGTGCTTCTGAGCACGCTGCAACAAAGCCACACGCAAGCCTGTAATGAGCCGTAACTGAACCAGAGTCCTAATTTAATGCCACATAACCAAGCAAGCAGGATGACACAGGGAATCAAAATTATAATGTCCTTTTGGGGGCACTGGAATGGAAAGCTTCCCGTTATTTGCCATCTGCTTCTCCCAGGGCACTTGTGCTTGTGAGCTGGTTAGGCCACTGATGGCACCAGCACAGCACCGTGGGATCTGCTTGGATGCACATGGCAGCTTCCTACAATTCCAGGGGCTTTGGCTGCATCAGACTTCCTTCTTGGAGCAAAGCTATCGCGATGTCCCAGAGCACGCACAGGGCAGGGAAGCATCACCTCCACATGCTGCTGCAGAAGGGCTCTGCCTCCCAAAAGATGCCACAGCCAGGTGTGGAGAGGGCACTCGTGGGTCTCTGCCACCATGTGTGTAGCTGAGCCTGTCCTCCACCTACATCCCTGTTTATACCACATCCATGGGGCTCACCAGGGGCTGAGAGGGAGTCAGGGCAGAGCATCCTCCCCATGAAGCTGTTAGATGCAGAGCTGAGATTACATGGGAGGTCTGCCCCTGAGGAGCTCATGGAATGGGTATTAGAGCTGCTCAGAGCAGCATTTGCATTGATTTTATTGTTAACTGCTTCCCACAGGAGAACAAAATGTTCCTGCTGAAATGGTGTGGGACATGGCAGGAAACCTCATGGCAGGGCCAGAAATTGTGTGGTGGGGGATGGACTCTGCCTGCTGACAGAGCATGACCTCAGGGAGGGGAGACAGGGAAGAGACCCCCTGCTTGTGTCCATACTGCTGCATTTGTTGCCAGGTTCCTCACAGCCTTTATGCTCCCCTTGCCTCATGTCTGGGATCTTCCCTGGCTCCCCAAGCAGAGAAACTGAGGCAAGGAGCTCCTGGCCTTAGAGGCAGTGTGCAGGACCCTTGATGGTCCTCTGAGCCCCAGGGTGATTACTGGCACTGGAAGTGAAACGGGAGGTGGGAGATGACTGAGGTGGAGCCTCAGGAGGAAGGGCAGTGTGAGGATTAGGACAAAGTTGAGGATGGGGACTGTCTGCTTGAAGATCACCCCCTTGGGAGCCTCAGCCCCACCCCTCCCCATGCTGGCACATGCTGAACTCTGCATTCAGGATGTGGGACTGATTTAAACTGGATTCCAGAGCTTTCACTCCCTGGTGGAACAGTATACCACTGAGTTAATAAAACTCTCCCAGAAAAGCCATGATGCAAGACTTTTCAGCATCCAAGTCTTTTTCCCATTGGTGGAATAATCATAAAACATCTGCTCTAAAGTTTCGATTAAACAAGGCCAAACATATTTATGTTTTAAAGCAGCAAGGAAGTCAACCATGCTGGCATGAACATAGCCAGGAAAGTCCCCACAACTTCCTTGGGAGCAGAGGTGACCCTTTCCCCTGCTGAGCCTTGGCCAAGGGGCACAGGCCTGTCCCTGCCCTGCTGTTGTCATGACACTGATGTCATTCCTTATAGGATGGGATCCCTGGACACAGTCATGCTGGAACAGGATCTAGATATATCATAATGCAGCACAGTCACCTAAAAACTGTCTTCCCATGAAAAAGGGGTTTAAACTTTTACAGAGTCATTTTGAAGGGGGTGATAAGTTTCAGGAAGACACCCTAAACTGCTTATTATTATTCTCAGGGGAAAGGGGCATACAGCCTGCCAGATGTTCAGAAGTGTATTTCTTTGGGAGAAGATCTTTTCTTATTCCTTCCACTCTGCTCAGGGGTAGGTTAAGGTGGCAGCTCCAGGGTATCCTCCTCCATTATCAGAACTCACTAGGGACTGGTCTGCTTAATTCAATGAATGAAAGCAAAGATGAAGCTTCCCTGGAGCATTTCTGTCAGGAAGACCAAGGAAACCCAAATTCATGAACGCAGAAAAATTTTCCTCACCATCTCCCTGGGCCACTAACCAAACATTAATAGGATCAACAGGAATATGATATGCACTCCATATAGACTCCCAAACCTACCCCACCATGGTCCTTTTGCAAACCAGTGCTGTCATATAAAGCTGGAGTTGTGCTGAGCTGGGGATGATGTCTGTGTCAGGACCACTTCTGGGCTCTTCAGAAGTCCATTTACATACAGCAGCAACACACTTTTCAACCATGGAGAGCCTTGAGGCACACTCACAGCCTGATCTGACAGCATTGCCCCTAGCCCATGGAAGGATTAGCTGACAGACTGGAGATAAGGATTTAGGCTTATTCTGCTACTGTTTGGAAATAAATGATGCAGTAAATATTTTTGCAGGGAATGAAACCAGCAGAAAAGCCCAGGAGATGGCTGGGTCATTCAGGTGACAGTAGCCAAAGACAGGATCTTTGGCCTTAAGGATGCTCTTACCTCTAGCTTCAGGTAAAACCTGTGCAGTTCAGGGCAAGCACCCCACCTTGCTCAAGCTCACATTCTGACTCACACCTCTGCTGGCATCAGCACTGCTCCATGCCAAAGCACAGCAAGGCACATGGGTCTCAGGGCCCCAGCTGACCTGCCTTTGCTTGCTGGTTGTTTAAATTTACCCATTTAAATTGGGTAAGTCACAGTGCTGGGACCAGCCCACGGCTCAGCAGCACACATCTGCCAGAAAAGGCGTGGGAGCAAAGGTCAGGATATCCAATGGGCAGGAAGTGCAGGCAAAATTGGATCAGACCTGTAAGCGGATGGGATTGTCACTGGAAATATACCAGAGGGAATTGGGCAGGGCATGTGGCAGGGGTCACTGTCCCTAAATGGTGGGTAGCTGCCCACAGCACACCACAGGGCTCACAAACATCCCTGGCAGAGGGGTGGAAATGCCTGATGGAATGGATGTGCTCTGCATCAGCAGAGAGCTAGCAGCCTGGTCACATCCATGGCCATCAGGGAGCACAACCATCGTCACAGCTCTGTGTCTGCTCTGCCAGGGGCTGGCTGGGACTCCACGTCCTTGCTCACCCCCACTGCAGTATCCTCGGGCCAAGCAGAAGTTGTGCACACAGCAGGAGCTTTTCCCTGAAGAACATTCCCTGTTCTTGCTAACTCCAGAGCCCCAAGCAATGTCTCTTACAGACCACTAATTTAGGCACCTAAATATAGCCATAAAAATACCACATTTAGCATGAAAACTTCAGTGAACAAGGCGAAGCTGAGTGCAGACTTGTCTCATGGCAGTCCCCACAGCTCCTCTGAACTGGGCATTACAATGATTTGTAACCTCCTTCTGAATTTATCCCCATACCAGCTGCAGAAACCCACCAAAACCATTTAAAACTCTTGGTCTTCTGCCTTTTCCATTGTCTGACACAAGTTCAAAACACAGACGTGGTCTTGACCCTCAGTTTATGAATCACCAAATAAATAGCTTTAAAGAGAAGGATAAATTTTAAAGTCATCCTAAAACATTATTGTTTGAAATGAGCCAAAACCCTTAATTCTGCCCTGTGCAGATGCTGTGATTAGGAAGCATCAGCAATAGGGTCCAAAGAGGTCACACTGTATTTTGTCAGCCTTGAGAACAATTTGGCTACACTTGTGAGCTCTGGTGAGATGAAGAACAGCTTTCTTTTGGGTGTCATCACCCTCAGTCACTGATATAAGCTAACAACTATTGGCTCTATTCAAATAGAGCAGCCTGGTGAAAAGACAAACTCCTCACAAAGTACATGGAAAAGATTTTCAGTCATATCACTTTACAGACTTGGTACTAAGCACTGAGAAAAACCATTGTGTGCTCCTTGTGCAAGGTAATTACCCTGTCCTGGCACACTGAGACCTCCTAAAAGAGTCAGAGTGGAATAAAAACCCTAAAATCTTTTCCCTCAAGCCCAGGGGGTCCTGGTGGTGCAAACCACCACAGGGATAAGGACAGAGGGATGGGATGTCCTTTCCTTCAGCTCACTGTGGGGACAGGCAGTGCATCACCCACTCAAAACCCTGGATCCTGCCCTGCTGGATTCAGATTTTCTGCAGTGCCATTGGGTTCACAAGGAGGGGATCAATCACTTTAACTAGCTTCTAACTTGCTGGGAAGCCCCAATACCCAAAGCCTGCTTACATGCCATGTGTTATAATGGCATGGGATGCAAAGGCTGGTGGGGCATTAATGTCCAGTGATTTAGCTGAG
Organism: Lichenostomus cassidix; assembly: GCF_008360975.1. Classification (NCBI taxonomy): domain Eukaryota; kingdom Metazoa; phylum Chordata; class Aves; order Passeriformes; family Meliphagidae; genus Lichenostomus; species Lichenostomus cassidix. The sequence goes on from NC_139511.1 coordinate 66,808,799, forward strand.
GGATGTCTCAGACCCAAGCACTGGGGAGGAAGGGGATTTTAATTGAGGTTGCCCATAAAACCCACTAGACAAGCAATATCTCATGTTCTAGCTTGACTTCAAATATTGCTGCAATTCCAGTGACACCCAGACACCCAACCTCACTATAACCTAGACAATCCAAAAGCTGCCTGGACTTCCCTAACTCTTGTGCCTACCACGAGGAGCCACATCTGCAGCACCTCTTTACTTGGGCTGGCACATCTGAAGTGAAAGGTTTGGGCACACATAGCACCCACAGGCATGTACATCAAACCCATCCAGAGGGGAAAAATTAAGAATATGCCCTGCAGAGCATAGTGACCCCAGCATTCTTAAGCTGTATCCCTTGATTTCTGGCAGGCAGCACTGTCAGCGACCCAGAAATGTTTCTTTATCACTCAGCATCTCTTCCTTTGGTTTTTTTTTTATTTTTTTATTACTTCAGCTTTACTCTAGCATTTGGGCATGCCAGCTTAGTAAGCTGTTACGGATTAGAGTTTAATAAAAGCAATCAAACACGGATGTGAATGTGCAGCTCCTGCAGCTCTTGGGTACTGCTGTTATATCACAAAGCACAGCATCTCATGAGAGACATTTGCAGTTGTATGAACAGTATATTTTAAAATGCTGCAATTCTTTCAATACCTTTTTCTCTGGCCACCATTGTTAAATTATGCATGTCCACCTTGATCACCTTTAAACTGCCTTAAGAAAGTCCAGTTGCCGTTTTTCTTTTAACATTGCACCTTCTTTAATTTTTTAAGTTCATTTCATAGAAGTATTTGTATAGGAAATATATTCTTGTTTGCTAATATGGGAGCATGGGAATATGTTTCATTTTGGGTAAATATAAGTACACTGGAAACCGGATTTTGCTATTATTAGAAGTAAAAATAAATGTCCTCGCTCATGGATGCCTCATATTTAATAACACTAAATGCCAATGGCATGAAAGATGTATTACAAGTGATACGCTTCTGCTTACAAAAGAACTCACTCCGCAATTTAATGTCAAGTCACATTGCTCTCTTTCTCTTACCTGCTCTCCATGACTGAAGTCAGGGATGCTGAAGAAATAGCACTAGATATTCCAACCATGTGAACAATTGTGTCATCTCAACAGCACACTCTCCTGTGTATTTTTCATTTAAATCACGGAGTCACCTGGGGCAGAGCTAGGAGGGGTTAGTCCACTGGTGCACCCTTGTCCATGGTGGGAGCAGCTACTCTTAAATTGCCTCTGACAGATGCTTGCCCAGGCCTTGGGGTGCCCAGCACAACAGGCCCTAAGCAGTGGATTATCCCACTCTGCTCCTGACACCTGCATAGCCATTTCTTTTTAAGGCCCCCAGGAATGTTGCTGCCAACCCATTTCCTGGTGATATCTGTCAGCATGTCCCTGAAACCTCCCTGAGCCTTTTCCTGCTGTCTTATTACCTCAGAGCACTGCCTTCCTCACCCTTCCAGCCCAGGATGTCTTTGGGAGTGCTCATTTATCTCATTTCCTGCTTCCAGCCTCTCAGCTGGCTGTACTCTCCTTGACACTCTTCTGCTCCTCATGTCCCTCAACACCAGCACCTGAAACTGCAGCAGAGGCCTTTGCACGGCAAAGCAGTGCAACAGGATCAGCCTGTGTTTCCTGCTCACTGCTCTCTTGCTGTGCTCTCCACTACATCTCTACTCAGGCAAGTGCAATCTCTTTCTGTTCACCTCCTCAGTCAGTTATTCCAACCTCCTTTCCCTCTCCTTCTATTTGCCTCCATCCTCACCAAAGTGCATCCTGTTTACTTCAGACTGAGTCTCCCCATTTGCCTCAGATTAAATGACTTGCACCGCTTCTCTCTACCTGCTGCACAGGAAACAGCAAGCAGGCAAATTATAAATGCCACACAAACACTCCCAGGCCTGGGAACCAGATACACTGTTAGCCTGGATGGTGTGGGACGTCACACTAAATCGCATCAGCCACGACTGAGTTACGCTGCAGCATGCAAATCAGGGCTTAAAAGAGGTCAGCGAGAAGCTGGACACAGGACAAGCATGGAAAATCCCGCAGCTAGTGTTGTTGCTCTTCCCTGGGATTTCACACGGTTACAGCAGCTGATAAATCCCTTCCTGCCCCACAGACAGACAGACAGACAAGGCCCAGCTGTATCCCACCACAGCACTGCTTCACCCTGGGAGCTCCTGAGGATTGCTGGTGTCAAGCCTCTCCTGGAATGGGCTTGGCACAGTTCTGGTCCATGTAGGATGTTTCTTGCTGCCTGTTGAGACATTTGCACTATGAGCCCATGAATCCTGAAGTGCTGTTGAGGTTGAGGTTGTGTTTCACTCTCCCCATCCATGTCAGTGACCCAGCTGTCCAAAAGGGTCTGAGCAAGAGCTGTGTAGAAGATAGGATTCATACTGGTCTGACTGCAAATCCAGAGCCTGAGCACTGCCTGTCAGCCAGAAGCAGATGGGACAAAACAGTGCAGGAGGATTCCAACAACATGCTGAGAGGCAGCTCAGGGAGTGCTCCTCTGGGGCACAGGCATCCACAGAACCACCCATCTCCTTCTGGGAGACGCTGCTAGCAGGGTGCTGCTATGCCCTAACATGATCAATAGCTGCTCTGCAGGAAGGAACCCAGGATGGACCTGAATATGAGCTCCCTGGCATGCAGTGATGGGGATGGCAACAGGGGATGTTCCTGTCCTACCAGCAGACCCAGATTACCATGTGCACTGGTGATGTGTCCCTATCCATGCTTTCCCTGACCCTGCCACCCAGGAACAGGGGGTCTTCTGGGTCCTGTCTGGAGGCAAAGACGAGGTGCACTCTGGCTAAGAAGCAAATCTAGATTCTCTGTTCATGTAAGCTGTTCAAGCAGGAGGCAGCCAATTTTAACAACAATCCAGTCTTAAGACGTTGATCTGGCTCCAGCCCAAGTCTTTGTACTAAGCTCCCTGACATCCTGTTTAGAAAAGCATTATTAAAATCTAATTGCTTCATGCATATATTGCTGTTTTAATTATAACAGAAGCAGGAGAGAGAGATGGGAGCAGTAATCAATCTCTCTGATACTAATATATTTTCAAAGAAGGAGCTGTCCATGGGAAAAGCCAATCCAACATTATCTGTGGAAGCCAGAGGGAGATATTCCTAGTGATTGTCCATAGTACGGGAGAGCACAGTCTCAGTGTGGCCTCCCTAAAGTGCTCTTTGCTTTGAGACACTGATGGGGATGCTGCACCTGAATTAATTTCACATGTTTGCTGCTATGTCTCTGTTGTACTAAAATGTAATTACTTCAGAGCCATAGACCAGTTAAACCCATCTGCTCAGCTGGCTGCTGAAACTAATGGATATTCTTTGCAACAAAGTAGTGCAAAATAGAGGCACGCTGGAAAGAAAAGTATGCAGTAGTCATCAAAGTCCTTAACGCAAGCACTTCCCAAAGTAATCTCTCCATTGCCAAGCAATTCTCACGAGTACCAAAGACAGAACAAGGTTAACCAGCAGCTGGCAGTTTCAGCAAAACAGTGGCCAAGATGTCAGAATAAATTATCTAACAAATAATTGCAGATGTAAGGTCTGAAGGGGATCTGTTGGCAGAGGTTAACTGACATTGATGCACATCCTTAACACCAAATGTATAGATCCACTGCAGAAAATTTCTTCACCCAAAGGGGTGTCAAGCACTGAACAACCTGCCCAGGGAAGTTGTGGTGTCACCAACACTGGAGGTATTTAATAGACATGTAGACGTGGCACTCAGGGACATGGTTTAGTGGTGGGCTTAGCAATGCTGGGTTAACAGTTATAACAATGACACAAAGCTGGTCACTGCAGTGTCATTGAAAGCCTCAAATACCAGCAAACACAGCCTGATTCTTGCATCACTCTTTGTGTTGCTGGAGCTGGACAGAGGGACATGGCTGAGGCAATGCTGCCAGGCAAACAGTCACCATTCCTCCTGGGGCCTTTGGAAAAGGCATCTCCTTGTTGGAGATGGCAGAGCTCTTGTCACACCTGGATACCACTTCTGGCTGCAGATTCCAATGGCATAGTCAGATCACCATCTCAGGAGGGTCACTTCTTCCCAGTGACCCCTGTTCCCTTCTGTTTCCATTCAGATCTGACCCCAGGCACTGATTGTCCTGGTATTGCCCTGGTGTAAGGAAACCCCTGAAACTCAAATGTGTCATCAGGCTGCAGGTCTGGGGGGAGCTAATAAGGATTGAACAAGAACCTGGTGATGTTTTGAGAGTTCTCAAGGTGACAACCAAAGCTGTTCCTCTCCATTAGCACAAAGGAGATGCCTAAAGTTGCCTAGAGGAGTGGTGGAAGCAATTGCTCTGTAGAAATAATGTTGCCTCACCCCCTATATCCCACGGTTTCTCCCATGATACAGTTTACCCTATGGATCCTACGTGTAAAAGAGCTGGGAGATGCAGACACCACAAATGCCAAGGCACAGTGGTTTTTCCAGGGCCTTTGCTTACCCAGCTCTTCCCCTCTTTGTGAGGGGATAGTCACCATCATTTGATAGCTGGGTGAGACACAGCCCAGCAGGGGATGAGCCCATTACACTGCTGCATGCCTGGCATCAAGAACAATCCTGTAAAGAGATGTTTTCACAGTTGGCAACCAAGCGGACACAAAAGGAAGACAGAAAGGAGGCACTTGTGCTCAGAAAATTAAATCCAAATTACAGTAATTATACTTGCATTAACACCCTATTTGCCATAAAGATGCATAACATCCTTAGGTGAGAGTTGCAATTGCCCTGAAGGTGAGAAGAAAGTAACAGGAGAACGAGTGCCAGCTTCTGCCTATCTTATAAAATCCTTAAGAAGTCTGGATCATCATAAATGGTTGGTTGTAATTTAACTTCCCCAGTAACCACCTATAAATGAGTCAGCAATCCAGCAAAAGCAGCAGGGAACCTTTAACAGAGCTGATTTGTTCCAGCAATCCATGATTTAACCATAAGGAAAGGCATTGTTTTCTAAATGACAGTCTGGAGCTTGGATGCTATTGTGGTGTACATCACATGAGACAAATTCTCACCTCACCCCATGATGAAATCACATCCTTTTGTAGCCATGGGATCACTGACTAAGTCGGGCTTGTTAGCATAATTCTGTGTCCTTGGACTACAGAAACTTAATTCAAGTTCTGTACCTAAGCAGAATCAAGCAGTGGAGACCAGTCCTGGCAGATGTTTTTGGTACTTTGGGAAGGTCTTTACAGAAATCACTTCCTCAATTTCAGTCCATATACCCATGTGGAGATCTAGTACAAACCCTTTCAAAGTCTTTGTGCGCTCCATGCCACCAGGTCCTCTCAAGACTTTATAAATGGATTCTGCTAGATCAGCTGAGGAATGAAAAAAACTTTGAAATGCCAATGAGGACACCAACCCACCCTCCCAAATAAATCTGCAGACTGTTCTGAGACTTCATGCCTGTTATTTCACTGATAACTGCTCTTTTGGCATGATTTTTCAGTTTGTTACTCTACCTGCTTCTGGCACAACCTCTGTACTCTCCTGGCTTAGCTCAGACGTACATTTATAATTTGTCTTGGCACCAAAAGACAAGCATAGAACCACAGAAGGTTCCCTCAGGAAGGACAGGCAAAGCCAAGGATGGCTACAGAAGCTGAGGGTGAGAACCACTCAGCACCTGTGTAAGTTATGGCATAAGAGCAGCTGTCAGTCTAGTAAGCAGCCCAAATGTTTGATATTCCCTCTCATACAATGGGTAAGAGCTTCAGCAGATTTTCTGCAGAAGGCTGCAACACAGGGAGGCAGTTCCAAGCCAGAAGGCGCTAATTAAGAAACACTAGGTGAGTGTTAATGAAAGAAGTTTTGAGAGATGAGAGAAAGCAAAGAGGATGAACTCTCCTCACCTCCTGTCCCTGGTCCTGTGTGCCATGCTCTTAGTCCCTGGAAAAAAAGGGGAAGGAGCTTTCTAGGAAGGAAAGAAATAAGGTAAGGAGATATGACTGTGCTGGATAAGTGTGTCTGTTCTCTGCTCTGGTGATGAAAATGAGGCTATAAAAGGTCTTCACTTTCAGCTAACTGTTCCACCTACAGAAAGAGAGGCAGAAGGTAGTTTAAGGGGTGAACTGAAGTGTTGATAAACCAGACTGAGTCCAGCAGAGATTACCAAGACTGTTGATGGCTGGAGGATTTGTACTGAAGAGATGCTAAGAGTACTGGGCTTGTTCAGCCCACAGAAGACACACTTCTGGGTGACCTAATAGGCAGGTGCCTGCACCCAAGAGGAGGATATTAAGAAGACAGAAATGGACTCTCTGTAGGAGTGCACAGCAGGAGAATGAGTCACAACAGCCATAAACTGAAACAGGGAAGGATTCAACATGACATAAGACAGTTTTTCTCCACTGTGACAGTTAGTCATTGGAACAAGGCTCCAGAGTGGCTGTGAGATCTCCAGCCTTGGAGTTTTTCAAGAGAAGCCTAAGACCTGAACAACCTTACCTGATCTCAGGGCTATCTATACGAGCTCTGAGCTGGAGGTTGGACTAAAGATATCACCTCCAACCTCTAGCCTGGATGTCCCTGTGGCTCTGCAAATCCAGGATATTCTTGATCACCTAGTGTAAAATGGAGGATGAGTCTTGCAGCTCTACCCTACTCTGCTGCTATGCTCTTATTGCAGACAGCATTTCTAAGCAAATGTCCTCTTAAACCTTATATTGTTCATAATGTCAGAACCAGAGCAGAGCAATAAAGCCCTCAACTGAGCAATTCCCAGCCCCTGAAGAATGCTGGCGTAGAGGGGACCAGTTCCCCAGCACTCTGCTCCCGGGGTATCTAGATCCTGAGGAAGCTACACAGACCAGTTTGAATGTTGGTATCAAAGGAGTAGAGAGGAAGAAGGTCCCTCAGCAAAAAATGACAACCAGGAAGCACTGGAGAAAACCCATGAACAGAAGAAGCCTGAGGCAGATGGTGAGAGGACCAAGGGGGAAGCTGGACTAAGAGCTTGTGAGAGCTGGCACCACAGGGATGAGAAAGTGGGAACTGTTTTGCCATGCTTACCTACAAGTAGAAAAGCTGATGTAAGAGGGGAGCTTATATAATCCCAGACATGTAGGACAAGTATATGTTTTCCCACTATGCTTCTATCAATGGCAGAGAAGAGATAACATGGGTTTAGGGTTGATAAATTCTCACTGTTACTGTGGCACCTTGTGGCTGAGTGCTTGCAGTCTGATGGTTTAACACACAGGCTGAAAACCAAGCCATAATCAGCACAACTGAGGAGTTCAGGAGTCTGTAAATCTCTCCACATGCAGCAACATGGCATGTTCTGAGCTGTCATTACCTCTTTGCAAAAGCTATGGATCTCTCTCTATAATGCTGCCTGTCAATTCTCCTATCATTTCAATAAGATCAAAAAGTGGAAGTAGATTTAATATCTTTTTAAACCTGGAAATAACCATAATGATTCACACAGCTTCAGTCAGTAACCTGAACAGACAAATGACTCTTCCTGGCACTAAAACAGAGCTTTCACTAAAAGACAAGGTGTTTTGACCTGAAGGAGTTGAGGGATGCAGACAAGCTAGTACCATGCTAAACGCGTGTGCTCAAGTCCTTGTTTAATTTGGTCAGCTGCCAAATCCCATTATATCTTTCTGCTAATTTTAAAGAGCTTTCCACCATTGCAAATCCCTCTTCATGCAGGTGTCTTTAGGATGACAACAAGTTATATTTTGTTAAAATATATTTACATATCATATAGAATTGCATTATATACTATATACTATATATTATATATAATATATGCATACAATTTAGAGTAAAATATTATATAAATAATCTTAAATTGCAAATTTTAAATTATATGTTATAACGCTTAATTTACTTGCAAGGTCTTCAAAACCTCTTTGAAGTTAAGATTCCCAGGCCTTAGGTCAACCATCTTGCTCTTTCAAGATTTGTTTTCCATTTTTTGTCAATCAATCAGTCAATCACCTTCACTGCAGTGCCAACCCTGGATGTGTGCAGAGACCCCTTCCTAGTTACATTTAAATTTCTGCTGGTCCCAGCTCCCTTTAGCTGAATCCATGCATGTGTTTTGTAGTGCTTCTTCTTTCAAGCAGGGAGTTTATTTTCCAGAGAAAGTCCATGTTGAAGCATTCTTTCAGGCATAAGTAGGATCTTGAAAAAGGTTTACCACAGGTCTGTAAGGCTGAAAGCCCATGGAGAGCCAAGGGTATAAGGGAGTGTGGTGGTTTTTAAGAGATTTCATGCTGATAGACAAGCAATTCTTTCTGAAGCAGGGGAGACAGGTCAGTTGCAATGTTTAAGTTTCTTCTAAATCTTTCAACCACATCATGTAATTCATGGCATTTCTGCAGCAGCTCCCAGCCTGATCCACATGGGTTTAAAAAACCTTTCAACCCGTGTTTAAAAACGAGCCTTTAAAAAACCTGGTGTTACTCACTGACAGGGAAAGGCAGGGACAAGGCACACTCAGGGCTTCCACTGAAGCCTGCAGAAAGCCAAAAGCACAGGCCGTGAAGCACAGGCACAAAGGCTGTACCTCCCCAGTGAACCTCTGCCAGTGACTTTGAGCTGGGTAAGGGACAGGGATGGAGAGGAGATACCAGCTGTCTTGTCTTGGGAACCCCTGCTCAGCCTGCCACCACAACTGAGTATTTCAGAGATAAAGGAACTGAGGGCTGGAGCTCGCTCTGCCAAGCCATCTCTCTTTCTTCCTTTGTGGTGGTGCCACATTTTCTTGCTGCTTTTTTAAGTCACAGCTCAGACTAACCTCGACTTGAAATGAAGGTCTGACTGAGCGCAGAACACTTTGCCTATCACACAAGCCTCAAAAATCATGGCTGGCAGCACATCCCTGGCTATGAAGAGGGTAAAAGCACTACAAAGAATGAAATTTCCCCACAGAGCAAGGGGCAAGCAACTTGGGGTTTTCCCTGTCACTGCAGAAGGGATGGCAGGTCCCTCTTCAAGTTTTTATACCCTACAGCCAGTCAGGATTTCCATTCTTGTACACTACACAACAGGCTCAAGCTACCCCAAGCTCTCCCTGTTGCAGAGGCAGGACCCACATCCCTCTTTTGCTGCTGTTTTAGGCTGGAAAAACCTTTGAGGCTGAGCTGAATGAGGTAGCACACCCACTGCCCTGCCTTAGGCCTCATGGCAGCAGACAAACAGAGGTTTATCAGGGTGGACTTCCCTTTCACTTGTGCAACCTAACTTTTTCAGCCCCCAGGCTGCAGGAGCCATGTGGGCTGCAGTGTTTTTACTGCACAGCTTTTAAAGCACAGCTTTTCTTCTTGAACAAGCAGTTCTAATTGAAACCAAATCCATCAGCCTCCTGCCCAGCTCTGTTACGAACTCAAACCAGGAGGCAAAGCCTGGCATGTTTTTCCTTTTCTTTCTTTTTTCATTGACATGAAAATACACAAAATTATTAATTTCCTGCACTCCCACTGGATGGCCTTTGGTTGGCTGGGCCAGATAAAATGAGAGCCTTTGAGTTCATTTCCCTGGCCTAGCAGGTTCTTTCAGTGCAGATTAAAGCAGGAAGCCTAGAGAGGGATGAGAATCCTCCAGTCTCACAGCTGCATTTGCAAAGTGGTTTCTGGTCATTCTGGTGTCTGACTGTTTTGGTGTCTGACTTCTGACGGCAAGTCTACATAATCATCAAAAAGTCAGATGAGGCAAAAAAATAAGAAAGCAGTGACTGAGCAGTGCAGATATTCATGCTCCCTCTGTGCCCCTGGGAAGGATCATTTCCCCTTTCCTGCAATCCCGGATCCTCAGGACATCACAGCTGACACCAGCAACCATGTGGGGAGATTTCTGATCTAGCTGAGCAGGGTTAATGTGCACCCAGACAGCACAGGCTTGCAGGGAAAGGCAATGACTTTTACAAACTCAAATAATACATATCCAGAGAATAAAATACCAGCTTTATGGCATATACCCTTCTCCTTTCTTCCCAGGCATACTTATTTGCCTAATAAAAGGTGCTATCTGTGCTCACACACCATGACTTGATTACTGTGCTTGAGACCATTCTGACCACAACAGCCCCAGCCCCCTGGGAAAGGCAGCAGTTACCACACCTGCTCAATTTAACAGCCTTAATCTGACACATTTCTCGGGGTAATTTCAGGGCATGACAGGGATCAGGAAGCTGAAAAAGGTAAATGCGGCAACTATCAAGAAAAGAAGACTATTCAGTTTAATCTCACTTTTCAGAAGATGAATGGAACAAGTCAACAACCTGTAAGTGCCTGAAATGCATCATAATTAATGTGAATTTGCACCAAAGAAGTCATGCTGCACCAATCTGATTTCTTTTTGCAACAGTACAATACACCTTGTGGACAGGAAAGGCACCGAAGTAATTAATCACAACCTCAGGAAGATTTTGCCATTGTCTCCCTTGATATTCTGATCCTGAAGTTTGACAACAGATCTACGTAAAGTGAGTAGAAACTGGTAAGCTGAATAGTTGTACCCAGAGCTATCAGCACTGAGTTGCATGTAACTCTCACAGCTCCGTGGTCTGGAGGGGATCTGGTCAGGATTTCTGTTACTGCTTGGACATTCGGACAGAAGGGAACACTGCAGGTGTCCAGGAAGGCAGGACTGGAATTTGAAATTACTTTGCTTGACCAGAGATGTGACCTAGAAAACTGCATGTGAATTAACAAGAACAAATGTGAGAAATTGCCAGTGAGCAGGGACAATCCCCAGCACAAATTCAGGACTGTGGGGAGGGAGTGTGCTGCCATCAGGGCTGGAGTTAGAGGGATAATCACCTGGATGGGACCTGGAACTCCTGTGAAGCAGTGAAACAGTTATCTCTGCCACTGCAGAGGAATGGGAGCATCATGGGCAGGCAAGTGAAAGGATCCCTTTGTGCTGGGGAGGGCAGTGGGAGGGCTGCACCCACAGGACATGGTGCAGCAAGGGCACAGTTCATGGAGGGTGGTCTGGAGGATTTCAGCCCAACAGGTGGGAAACACAACATTGCTCTGGCAGAACAGGTCTCTGCACTGACCAGGCCCCGTGAGGGGTGAGGAGTTCAGGCACACCCTAGCTTGAGAGCAGTGGGATCACTGGCAGCTCCCTGGTGAGATATGGGAGTAGAGGAGACCAGGGGATGTTTGCCCTAAGATGGCCTCACACAGTTGGTGCCTGGCATCCCATCTCACAGAATCAGTCAGTGAATTGGAGCATAACAGTTTCCCTCCAGGAGAACCTCGGAGCTGCTTTGATTGCAGCCGTCACTGCATCTTGCACAGCCACTGGGACTGTAAGTCAGACCCTCTTCTCCTCTGCTTCAGAGGGCTCTTCCTTTTCTCCACGGGATAAAAATAATCCTCTTGTGTCAGTTCCATCACTGTGAGCAATGAGACATTTTATTCACCGGCAATCCCTTCCCTTCTCTCATTTAAACAATTCTCCATTGAGCCCATCAAATTAATTTGTGCGAGGGACATTTATTTGCCCTGCCTGCAGGTGCAGGTGTCTCCCTTTCTTTTCTTTTGGAGGAAGCTGGCAGGTGGCACAGGCGTGAGCTGGGGAGAGGCTTGGGACAGGCTGGGAGCAGCGCAATGGTTTTGATCAGGGCATGCAGGGGCATGAAGGTCTTCAGATGGATGCACCCCAGAGCCACAAAACCTATGGGTGAAGCCTGCAAGTGAAGGGCTTTTCACAGCAATGCATTTGGGATGTGTTTTATAACAGCACAGACACAATCTCCCAGGCAGGGAGCTGCCCTCTGTGTCTCCACAGGCAGCCTCAACCCGGTCCAGCCCAGGCCGGCTGTTTGGGGAGGGCTGTGTCAGGCTCTGGCAGAGGCTCAGGAGGAGTTACAGGAACATGCCAAATATCAAGCTGTTCCTTTGGCCCTTGTAGCTGCATTTCTTCCTGTTCCATGTCATGACAAATTTCCTGCCTTTGTTACTGCAGCAAACACCACCAGGCTCTGCAATGAGGGACACTGCCCCAGAGGGCCCAGTCAATGCCCAGGAACAAGGTATCACAGAATCATAGAACCTTGAGGGGTTGGAATGGAGCTTAAAGAACATCCAGTCCCAACTCCCACCCCACAAACAGCAGGGACACATCCCCACCAGACCAGGTTGCTCAAGGCCTTATCCAGCCTGGCTGTGAATACTGACAGGCTTGTGGCATCCACAGCTCCCCTGGGATCAACCTGTCCTGGGGTCTAAGCAACCTCACAAAAAAAAAAAATTCTTCCCAATATCTAACCTAAATTTCCCCTCTCAATTGGTATCCATTACTTCTTGTAGAGCTTGAAGAAGAGTAAAAGACCACCTTCTCCAAGCTCTGGAGCGTTGCTGGTTCTGTGAGGCAAGGCAAAAACATGATGGGAATGGGTCTTGCAAATGAAGACCAGCTTCCTGCTCTCCAGCCCTGCTGAGTGAGTCCTCAGATGCTCAAAACACTGCATAACCATGAGCTGGGGAGAATTAGTAACATTTCTTCACTTTAACTGCATGACCAGTGGAGGCCTGACAAATGGAGGCCAAACCTCCTCCTGTGGAGGTACAGAGACAACAAGGAGCTGCTGACCTGCATTCCATTCTTTTCTGGCCAGGTTACCCATGGGATGCCTGCTCCTCCCTTCTTGTACCATGACCCAGCTTCTCATCCATTCATTCATACCACTGCCACCTCTTCGCTCTGCCCTGCTCCACTTCCTGATTTTCTTCAGTTTTTCAGTGACCTGACTGGCTCAGATTGAAATCTTGGGCTCAATGGTCTGTGACATCCAAATGTCAGGCAGGAGCCAGGAGAGATTTCCAGGAGCTGGGCCCTGGTGGGACAGGGCTGTCCATCACTGCACCCCAACTGCAGCTCCTGTCCTGAGGTATGACTGTACTGGATGCATCCCAAAAGCACTCAGCAGGAGGGAAGCACAGAGAAGAGGCTGTAGGAGGGTAGATCCATGGTGTCTATGGACAACTGTCACTTGGCCTCTGTGGCTCCAGGGGAGATGGATGTCCTCATCCCACTCAATGTGGAGAGAAGCTGCATCTCATCCAAAGAGATACAGAGTCCAGAACCACGGCTGGGGATCTCCCAGGCTCCAGGCACTGCTTTGCACATTTTCCTCCTGACAAGCTATCACCTTGTCCTTCAAACACACCCTGTGGCTCAGGGGCTGAGCTAACAAGCTTTCCTCCTTCATTCCCCTGTGCAGTGCTCAGGAATAGCTGTGCTCCTGAGAGCTGCTTGGGGCTCTCTGGCATGAAATCAGCTCAAGCTCAGATGACCTGGAGGATAAGCACCCACGTTACCTCCTTCATCAGGCCACTCTAATTGGTTCTGGCAGGGGGGCTGAGCACTGAATTGTCTCTGCAGGGCAGGCTGCAGGCTGGCAGACCTGCACTCACACCCAGCCATTGCTGGAAGAATGAGAGCCTCCCAAAAAGCCTGCCAAAGGCATGCTTCTAAAACAGCTTGCTCCCCTAGGGGTCCCTCTGCCTTTGTAGTGGAGCTGCTATTCAGGCAAAAAACTGGTGATTTCTCAGGATTCCCCAGTTTCCTGGATGGGATTTAAGTCATCTCCATAGAGGACAGATAAAGAAACAGGAAGGACAGGTGAGCCAAGTATCCTGTGAGCCTGAGCAGTGCCTCACTTGCCATAACATTGTGCTGTGCCTTCTGTCAAGGCACTGAGGAAAGCTGAGGCTCTGGCTCAAAGAGGAGCTATGCAAGCTGAACAGGCATATTCAGACAATCACAGATCTAACCAAAATGAAAGTCCTTTGAAAACATAAGGCAAGGCTCCTTCTCACACATTAGGCATTTCCCAGGACAGGCAGCAATGGGCTCTTCAGGCTGCAGATGAGCAAAATCCAGACTGCTGGGGCTTGGGGAGAGCTAGGATGGCAGACGCCAAAGAACAGACACAGTCTGTGCACAAAGGAAGAGGATGCAATGCCTGTGGATAAAACAGTACTTGTATCAACATAACAGTACCAGTGTGGAGAAATACAAGGGAAGGCGTAAATAAGGCAAAACTAGAAACCAGTTTTGCTTTGGCCAAATTAAGATTTCAGTGACTGAGGACAGCAAGTCCAAGGAAACACACCAGATTTATGCCTAGGAAGTTTTTATTATTGATCGCAAAACCAAATCCCCCAAGGATTTTTCTCCAAAATGCTAGTATTGCAAAATAGAGCAGTCTCACAACACTTTCAAACACAGGCAACCCTTTTTATTACACAGACCTTCAAAGACAGCACTAGAAAGCCAAAGCCAATCCTCTTGGCTTTGTCAGTAACCCCTTGACAGCAACAGCACCTCACAGAATGAGACTTGCACTTTAGAAATTATTCATAAGTACTATGGATTTTTTGTAAAATGGGACCTTTTCTTGCTTCAGTTGCCAGTGTTTCCATTTAACGTACTAAACACATTTCACCCTTACCACTGGGAATCGACTCCAGCTTAAAATAACTTGTAAATACGCTGATGTAGTCTCTCCAACAACTGCCAAACACAGCAGCCACAGAAAGGGACATTACATAATAAAAAAAAGGTTGAAGACGTAGCCAGGAACAGTAAAAGGAAGAAAAACTCCAGCTCTTGACCTTGGGTTTCAACAATACTTCTGTGATATGGAGCTGTCTTCTCTCTTCACATACTTAGATGTAACCCCTAACTTATTTCACCAAAACCAAGGAAAATAGATTTAATGAGAATATTCAAGCCCTTTAGATCTGCTGCTGCTTGTTTGGATTAGTTCTCTAAACAGGGTGAGTATCTAAGGTTGCCATACCTCTCTTCAGGATCCAGAACCTTTTGTAACTGTGGTGCAACACTCTTGGACACCAGTATTTGTGCGTTGCAGCTATGCCCAAGGTGTCCAGGGAAATATCCAAAGCCTTCAGTTTTGCCCAAGAACTGCAGCCTGCTGGCACATGGACCATCTCATTTCCCAAGTAACAGCCTTCTAGGATTAAACTGTCCCTTCATTTTATCTCAGGCTATTCTAGATTGGGAGAAACCTGATGTGGGACTGTAGAGAGAGAAGGGATCCTATGGGGCTGCAAAGGTCTTCCTGCTAATGGCTTTCCTAGCACAGTGGCAGGGCAGAAAGTCGTGGTGGGGAAGGAGAAGGCAGAAGGGGCATGGGAGCCTGCTTTTGCCAGTATTCATTTTGGTGGTTGTTGATTTATCGTTATGAGTCACAGGTCTGCATAGCAAAACAGCCACAGGCCACAAGCAATGCTGCTCACACCCTGGAAAGCTCCACACCAGTGGCACAGCCTCTTGCTGAGACCTGCACACCCCAACCCTGGAGACTGCCAGAGCAACCACCTCCAGCCCTTCCTGCTCCAAGGCAGGCTCAGAGCCACCTGTCTGTACATGTGTCTCTAACCTACTCTTCTTGAAGGCCTCCAGCACTGGGTTTCCTTCTTGTACTGAAGAGTCAACACCAGTGCATATATCCTTACATGCAAAGGTGACACAGAAAGCTGTGAACAGTCAGGGACTGGGTTTCATGAGTCCCTGGATGCACCCCATGTTCCTCAGCTTTCACCCTAACACTACAGAGAGCAGCTACTTGCAACTAGACCAAATAACAGGGAACGGACTGAGAAGAAATCAAAAAGCATTTGCAAATTTCAGAGTAAGCCATCAAGCTGCAGGTCAGTTTTTATGAGACACAAGCTCATTTGTGTGTGCCTCCTTATCCGGAGGCCAAGCTGGCTCTGGAGGAGGCAACCCTCATGAAGGCAGGGCACAGCAGCACATCGAATTCCTCCAGCACTGCTTGTGCTTTGTGCTTCTGGGTCACTGAACAATTAGCCAGCTCTGAAGAGCACAGAAAATCGGCCACTGCTTGAGCAGCACAGAAGGCAATGAAAGAGAAGCATTTGCATGAAAACAGTGGAGCTAGCAATTACACAACAAAATGAGCAAAACTTGACCTGTTTGGAGAGGAGAGACAAGTGCTTTTCTCTCAGACAGAATGAGAGCTGTTGAGATAGAAAGTTTAGGGACAAAATACACTTCCCTCAGTACTAAACTGCTTAGTAGTCCAGGACTGACATGACCTTGGAGAATGTATCTAATACACAGCTTCCTTCCTTAAATATAGTCAGATGTGCAAGTGGACTGTACATCTTGGGACAGAAGGAGAGAGTTCAGATTTATGTTTCTGTATTTACATGCTGGTTGGTTGATCCCTTACACATCCCACAGCTACAGGAAAACAGTAAGAACAGAAACAATCTGCTGATCCTTAACTCCCTCAAGTTTCTGGGTGATAGCAACAAGGTGATAGCAACACAAGGCTACAAAGAAGTTCACGATCAAGCATCCTATTATCTGTTAACAGTGTTCCAACCTAGTACTTGCTCTGGATGTGAACTGCATCTCATTGAAATTGGGAACAGGCATGAAACCAGGGTCCCTTCCTGAGAGCACCTGTGTGCAGTGGATGCTGCTGGGGGCTGTGAAGGAGGAAGCAACCTCAGGCCCCAGGAGATTCTGTGCTGGGATGCAGTGCTGACAAGGGGGATAGGTTGAAGAGGAAATTTCAGCCACTCTCCTATTACCTACTTTAACCTTCACACATTTCCCCAAATCTCCTTCCCTCTTTCATCTCCTTAAAACCCCAACATCATCCCATGGTTCATCACAGTCCCCAGATCCCTCTCAGACCATGCCATCAGCTATGGCCAAAAAGTCACAGTGCTTCAGGAGGCAAAACTCAATGTCCCTTCCTTGGCTGAACAGCCTTGGACTGGATCTGGCCAAAGGCAAAACCATCAAGGCTGCAAAGATGCAGGGGGTCACAGACTGCAGAAGTGACACTGGATGGTGCAATAAGACACAGGGAGAGCAGAGCAGCTGTCCAGCATGTGCACATGGATGTGAAGGCTCAGAGCAGCCCATGTCCCCCACTTATCCCCACACCATGGTTATGCAGCATCAGACCCACACGGGTGTCCCTGCTGCTCCTGGACATGCACAGTCCTGGCACTGTGTCCTGGTGTGGGCAAGCAGCTGTGTTCCACTCCCACTCCACTCATGCTCAGCTAGACCCAGTCAGTCAGGATTTACTGCCTTGGAAGAAATTCACTGTCACCAACAAGCAGAAAAAGAGATGACTTGCATGTGAAGAAACCAGTAGCAGGAACCAGAGATTGAGATAATCATTCTAAATAATCCAAGACAAATACCCAAGACAAGCATCAGGCCAAGAAGCTGTCGGCCTCCCTGGCATTCAGCCTGGGTACTGGGCAAGAAATTTGCCTTAGCCTCAGCAAATTCTGTATTGCAAACTTTCTTTGATCCACTTTCTCTTCTATTCCAACTCTGTTGTGCTCTCGAAAAATTTCTACAAAACAGTGCACACTTGCTTTTTACTATCTTTTGCTTACTTTTGGCATTGGCAGAGGTTAAGCCAGGCTACCTTAGCAGTGTTTGAAAAACAAACCAAAGCCTATGAGCAGCTACATTCTTCTGACTGTGATGACAAAATGCTTTAATTTCTTCCAACCCTCGAATGAAACCCGGAAGGCTCACTAATTAAACAGCTCTGCCCCAAACTGATTTTTCTTACAGCAATGTTTCCCTTGGGTGAACTCAACCACCAAGGTCATTACAAATTAGAAATGATACTTTATTAGTTAAACAATTCCTGCCTGACATCCGCTGCAATATTTAAAGAGTGCTGGGAGTCTAAAAGTGGCTTGGATGACAGCAGAGAGTCACTTGTTCCTATTGTTGCATCTTAAAATACTGCACACATTCCCCCACTATCTATCCCCCACTTCTGAGATCTGAGCAGAAGGACCCAAACTAGTTTCACCTCATGGAAATAAATATAGCTTGGGGAAAAGGAATCTCTCTGTCCTGCCCCAGAGACTTCAGTGTGTGGGCACAGGGAGAGATCCAGGACTCAAATCACCATGGCACAGACACACAGACACTCAATGTGCTTGACATCTCTTGCTTGACATCTGTACACAGGACTTCTGTGCCCTTTGTGCACCCTTGACACAAGTGCATGATGGGTGGCAGAGATCCTGTCCCCAGCTTCTTCTCAACAACAAATGCACCTTTTCCCATGTGACACTATGAGTTTAGGATACCAAAACTCACAAGGAGTTTTAGGCGTTTTTTAAAGATTTTACTGTGTGTCTTGGTGAAAGTCACTTCTGAAAACACCACCTAAGTGCTTTCAAGAACTTCCCCCTTTGGCATATTTGTTCTGCCAAGTGTTCATAAATGAGACTGTGCTAATGTAGCTGACAGCAAAACTCAGCGTATTAAATAACACTTCTTAAAGATTCCCAAGTGTTTTACGAACATGAATTAATTAAGCTGCAGGCCAACCCTGCAAATTATTTAAAGAGCTCTTGAACCTTCCCTCCTTGCTCAAGGACATGAAGGGAGGAAGTAACCAAGGTCTGATGACAACCCAAGCATCCTTATCTTCCCTCTTTCCACTTATCCACCACACCAGCTTTAACTAACAGCCAAAACGCAATGAACTCAGAATGGCTGAAATGTCACCAGGATGAAGTTAGCTCAGTCATTTTTTGATAGCTCTATCTTGCAAGCCCAGCAATAGCCAAGTAATCTGCAGAACACATAGAAGACAGCATTGTGTCTGTTTTTAGGGGAAGCATGGGGCTTGGAATGACATGGCTATGAGGAGTTCTTTCAGAAAAGGCTGTTCAGGCTACAAGTTTTACCCGTCAAAAGCAGTTTGTCCCAGCTGTGTGAGAAGGCAACCCCCTGTGACATCAGTATGAAACAGAGGGGTGTTGGGACCTGGATGAGCCCCTGACTGCCCTGTCCCTTTGGGATCCTGGGTTCTGCCAGAACTGAGTAAAAGGCACCTACCCATCTCCTAAGAAGCTGACAGAGCAAGACCAGGCAGCTGAGCTCACAGATGCTGGGGTTGGTATTAAGGCCCCAGCCTTCAGAAGCACTGGCTGTGGCTTGCCCACTTGATTGTCAGGCAGTTTTCCCCACTGGGCTCTGTGGGGATCAAGTGGCAAAGAGAACAGCCTGGGATACCCAGGTACCGAGTCAGGCATGGACAGATTTTTCTATCTGCAAGGAGGTAGCTGGGATGTCAGGACTCCTCTGCATAGTTTTGGACCCTCTTCACTTACAAAAATGCCTGGAAGTGACTGTAAACTCCAACCTGGGGAACCTGAGAAAAAAACGTAAAGTTGAGTTTTACAGGGGAAAGCTCATTTGGACAGGCTAAGGGTGTAAAGAGCACACGGAGTTGATCTTTAGAGAAGCCTGGATCAATACTCTGGAACTACATCTGACTTCCCACTGAGAGGTGATATTCTTGAAAACATGGCTGGAGGCTTGCTGCTGAGGACACAAAGGCTGATGCTGGCAAAGGAGGGACATAGGAGAACACGCTGGATGGCACAGCCTGTTCTGACAGGGCTTGACTTCCCTCTGCTAAAACAGTCTCTTCCATCAGCTAAATCTCCTCACCACTTGCTCACTTGTGGCACTGAGCAGGCTAGGCCAGATCCGTCACTTTGCCACCACACTGCATCTCACCTGCTTTAAATCCTTGTGTCTTTCAGGGACGAGCTGGCTGCAGTCAAGGAACCCACACACATAACCAGTCATGTCTGAACATTTCTCCTTTCTCTCCATGTGTGGGAAATACTTGGTTTGGTGTTTAGTGTTCCCTTCAAACCTAACCAGGCCAGCAGAAGACAGATAGTTTAATAACATCAGAGCAGCAAAGTCCATTTCCATCCCATTTATATGTCGTGTGGGATGTAGTACCTGTTGGTTTATGGTCAGCAGTAAGCAATGGAGTTACTCCTAAACTCACAGTTTAAATTGCTTTGTCAACAACGTGCAATTTACCTTTATAGAAGGTCAGCAAAGAGAAATGACAACATTCGTAACTGCATGGAGGGCTACTGCTGGCCACCAGGAGCAGAAGGAGGTATTTGAATTCACACCTGAAGGATAGGATGCCACCCAGAGGGACCCAGACAAGCTCAAGAGTGGGTCCATGGGGACATCAGAAAGTTCAAGGCCAAGTGCTGGTGCTGCACCTGGGTCAGGGCAACCCCCGGTATCAGCACAGGCTGGGCATGAACAGATCAGAGCAGCCCTGCCCAGAAGGACTTGGGGTGCTGTGGGTGAGAGGCTGGACATGCCCTGGCCAAGGCACTCACAGCCCAGAGAGCCAAACATGTCCTGGGCTGCATCCAGAGCCCTGTGGGCAGGAGGGGAGGGAGGGAATTCTGCCCCTCTGCTCTGCTCTGGTGAGACCCACCTGGAGCACTGCATCAGCTCTGGGGTCCCTGCACAAGAGGGACATGGACCTGCTGGAGGGAGTCCAGAGGAAATCACCAGGATGATCAGAAGGATGGAGGATCTCTTGTGAGGGAAGGCTGAGAGAACTGTGTTTTTTCCAGGCTAGAAAAGAGAAAACTCAGGGCTGACCTACTTGTGGCCTTCCAGTACCTGAAGGGAGATGACAAGGAAGATAGAAAGGGACTTTTTACAAGACATGTAGTGACAGAACAAGGGTGAATGACTTCAAACTGACAGAGAGTAGGTTTAGATTAGATATTAGGAAAAAATTCCTTACTGAGAAGGTGGTGAGGCACTGGCAGAGGTTGCCCAGAGAAGCTGTGGATGCCATATCACTTGCAGTGTTCAAGGCCAGGCTGGATGGAGTTCTGAGCAATCTGGTCTAGGGGAAGGTGCCCGTGTTCAGGGCAGGGGGCTGGAATGAGATAATCTTTAACTCTTCCAGCCCAAACCATTCTATGATTTTGGCCCACAGCCAGTATTGCTGGGTGCTGCTCAGCCCACAGCTGGTGTGAAGAGGAGAGCAGCCACATTTATGTGTGTGTGACCCCTGTCCACTGCTTAAGCCCTTGAGCAGGCAGGGCTCATGGCAGACGCTGTGCTCACCCATGCCAGGAAGGACTCTTAAAGCAACCTGGAAACTTATCCTAAGTCGACCTACTGACAACCCTGAGAGGTTGGATGGTCTTGGGCTGAAGATTTGCTGGAAATAGAAAAGTGTGAAGCATATGAAAGATTCTTCTCCACAGCTTCAGTAACTCAGCCCCAAAGAAATTGCCATGCTACTGTTTTCTGTGCCCTCTCAGCACAGGAAAGATTCACATTTCCAGTGGTATCCAGCTGAAGGAACCTTTAAAAATCACTCTGGAGACTCTAAGAGTGACACTAGTATGATTAGTCCCTGGCCAAAGACCCTGCCTAATACAGCAGATTAGTAGAGTATATAAAACATTTGGGAGTACATAAATAAAAGATGATCATCTTGAGAGATTGCTTTCTTGGATCAGTTCTAAAAAGCCTGAAACTGAAAGACTCCACTTAACACAAGACAACAGGATATGAGAATTACAAGGGCATGAAAGGACACTGCTTTTACAGCCATTCAACTCCTAGCTGGACGAAGACCAGAAAGAAAACCCAGTAACAGATCCATGTAAGAGAAATTATCATCCTTCAAAACTGGTCCTCATGGATGGGTGGAAAAGCAACTTCACCAACACACAGAGCCACAGGTATCTCCTTGCTGTCGCTCAAGACAAAGATCTCAAGTTTCTTTACATATTAAAGATACTCCTGGCTCATCTATGGGACAGTTGACATGGTGGTCAGGAGACAGGCTCTGATGCAGGAGAACAAGAAGACAGGCAGCATAGATTATGTGGCAGGACTTGGGGAAGAGTTGGGATCTCCCTTACCTGATTTCAAAGAGCTTTGCAAATAGATCCCAAAACTCAGAAAATATGTGAGCTTCGGGAAACAAAGGAATCTCTGCAGAGCTTTTGGACCGGAGCCTGTTTGGACCATGGTGACAACTGTGGACAGCAAACCCCCTTCCCACCAGTCCACACTCCTTACCAGGAGCAAACTGAGTCCTCTTGCTCAAATAGGAACAGACATGAGGATTTAACATCCCAGTCATCCTACCCAAAAGGCTTGAGGTAATTGTAAGTACCTTGCTAGAGAGAGGAGCTTTGCTAACACCATTGCATGGAAAGAGAGGGGTTCAGTGACAAAGTCTGAAGAGGTTTTCTGTGTTTAGGGGAATGCAGCTTATCCTTACCTTGGGCTTCTTGCGCAGATTGGGAGAGAGCTTCAAGCAGACGATGAGGCCTTGTTCATCTCCAACAACGACCACAGGGTAGGCAGGATTAAACTGGATGTGGGTTGTTTTATTTTTCTTCTTGGTCACTACTAGCTGCGTGCAGAGAGGTTCAAGCTTATTAATATACAGATCAAACACGTAGGCCTGGGGGAAGAAAAGCAAAGAACACAAAAGGGATTAATTAGACAAGAACATCTCTCAATGACAGATCGATGGCTGGAGAAATCAGAAAGAAAAGTTTCTGCTGAAAAAATGTCCCAGCATTTTTTGTGTCCCAACTGTGTCCCAGCACACAATTACCATCTGGGCTCAGGGCTGTGGTCTTCTTTTAAGCAACAGGTGTGCAGAAGCCAGCTGCTGCTTGTGAGAGACTGCAGGGGCTCACAGACAGAGGACCACTTACTTTCCTGCTGGGGGTGCAAGCCTTGGCAAGGCTCCAGCTGATCTGGGCTGGAGAAGGCTGAGCCAGCATTGCTAACCCCACAGACCTTAATCTCACTTCTCAGTGCAAGTAATGAGACAAACTGATGTTAAGTCAGAGTCTAACACAGATTGATACCCAAAATAGGTAATGCTGTCAGAAATTCTGATTACTGCTCATTACAGAGCTCTCTAACATTTTCAGCTTAATAATAATAGCAATAAAGACACAAACCAGTGAGTAATAGGGAAGTGATTAGAACAGACATAGTATGATTAAGGGTGTACCCTGGGGTAATGCCAGGGAAGCACAGGACAGCTTGGTACTGGCAACTCACTCTAGCCCAGGCACCAGACCTGCACACATGTCCTTTCCCACAGCAGCAGGACAAGTGCCAGGTAAAGATTAGCCACACAGCAAAGGTGAGGAGGGAGCCAGGCCTGAGGACCTGCTCAGGCAGGAGTCCCACTGGCATGGACCTCAGACCTCTGGCACAGTGGCACACACCAGCCACACCACCAGCTGCACAATAATGCACATTTCACTGCAGAGAGCAAACAGTGGCAGTTACTCGAGACAATGCATTAACTTAACATTATCTCCCAATAATTGCAATTAGCTCCACTTACTGATACAGACTGCAAAGGCTAATAAAATATGATGTCCCTCTCCTCCCCAGGGCTGAGGTGAGCTGTTTCCAGCATACTGAATTTCTACCTGGTATCCACCATGAAGATTTTCAGCCTTACATTTCTTGTCCCGTTTCTGTCTTCAGGAAAACTAAGGAAGGGAATGCTTTATGCTAACAAGTACAGTGGGAATATAGAGGAAATTAGGACTGAACTACTTGTAAACCTCCTTCCAGCTGTGTCTTGTTTATCAGCACTTAAAAGACAAAGGAAACATGTAATTTCAATAGTATGCCACACTGACAATTTGAATCTAGGAATTATCTGAAATCCGACAATGCTACTCTATAAAAGTTTATTCCAAAGAGTGTGGAAGGTATCAAACCAGTACATGTACTTTCCCATTGCACACCAATGAGTCAGTGAATTTTAAATGAATCCATGTATAGCATGGATTCAGATAAAACAGCCATGGGCAAGCACATGTCCCAGGTAGTCTCTTGAGCTGCTGTGTCTTCACAGGACTAAAAGTCTAGAATTTGTGATGTCCTTGGTCTGAGTGGGAGAAAAAAGGTCTTGCAGATGCAAAGAACAATAAAAGGAAGACTCCCTCCAGGCTGAAGTAAAATAAGATGAGAAAGTGCTTGAAAAATGGACAGAGTTCTCAACACATATTTTGAAAAAATCCATGACAGTACAATGCAAGAAAGGAATACAAAGCATCAGTCACAGACGAGGATTTGCAGTTTGGAGAGCCCTTACCCAGTCAGCAGAACCATAGGTGAAAGTATTGCAGCATTTTTATCTGCTCAAGATTCCAGATGCTAGCATTACATTGGGAATCTTGACCTGACACTTGAGGTCTCACAGTCCAGGAAGGGAGACTTCAATTTCCTGCCTCTAGACATAAATCAAGGTGGCTCTTCTGGCTTGTACTTTATACCTGCTGTCTTACTTATTATCTCAGAAAAGGAACAAGCATTTTTTCAAGCATACCAGGCTCCCCTGAGCCACACTCGTTAAAGATCTGATTTCTTGCCTTCACAGAATACACTTTTATTAATTTAGTAACCTAAGAGCCTGGGAAATGCCACTAATTGAGTAGCACCATTTAATCTTGCCAAAAAAAAGCGACAGGGAATTAGTGGCCAGGTTTCTCCTTGGCAGCCAGGTCCACACATCTCTCTGTAGGGCTGTCAGTGTACCCCCCCAACACATCCTGCCCAGCCCTGCACTGGAGAAGGATGGCATGGCCAAAGGCTCAGTGCTGGAGTGCTGAGCAATTTAAATTACTCTGGGTGAGCCTGTTTTTCAAAAATGTCACGAACAGCCCAGACAAGCACAATGCCTGGGACAAGAACTTGAAACCATCAGCAATGTGGAGAAGGTCAAAAGCAAACAAGTTTATGAATGTTCCTACTATAAAGCTCCTCTTTTATGAGCTTCTAAACAAATGGGCTTGTTTTCCTTCGCCAAGGGAATCGTGGAAAAGAACAAACTATTTCAGTTCTTCAGCTGGAAACATCAGTCTCATATCAGCTGTCAGATGCACCAGATGGAGGGGTGGGCCATGGGCACTAGGAAGGCCTTCAGAGGCTTTGATTTAGAAACTTACAGTTACCCTTAGGAGAGAGGGAAATGGGGTCAGAGCAACAGTGGTTTTGCTGCTTTGGGAGTAGCCTGAAAGGGGCACAGGGCTTCCCATGACACTTGAGGCAGGTTAACAGTGCTGCAAAGCAGCACAACTACATGCAGCCAGCACCATCTGCAGAACTGCCTAGGGCTTTCTGCCCAAAGAATGGGAGATTGAAAACCTGTAGCTCTCCTTGAGACTCCTAGTCCCATGGCCCCTAGACTCCTAGGCCCCTAATCCCAGGGTCTCCAGACCCCTGCCCTGCTGGCTCAGGTCCTGGAATAAGTGGAGAGGGATCCAGCTGGATCTCACACCCCAGAGACTCACCAACAACACACAGCTTTCTCTCCATTCAGGTGCCAGGGTGGCAATTGTTCCTTCAGAGTAAAGATCACTGCTTGTAGGTAGAGACAGCTTCTCAGCTCTTGCAAGGTGAGCCCTCTCAGAGTAGTGACCCAGAGAAGAGCAACCATGACCCACACAAATGCTAACCAACCCCACCTGTGACTCAAGTATCAGATTCATGGGGGGCCAGGATGACCAGAACCAGAGCCACATCCAAACCCTCCTTCATGGAGCACAGATTCCAGAGCAGGCACTCAACCAGCAGCACTCAGACAAGAGCTGACACTCAGACACTGTCAGGCAGCTGGTACAAAGGGGCATTATCCTTTCAGAGCTTACAAACCAGTGAGGGTCCTCCTATGAATAGCCTCTCTTTCCTGACAGCTCTGCATGCCTCTTCTCATGCTGCCAAGGCTGGTCCCTCTCTGCAGGTGCTGAGACCTGGGGCCATTCACACTCACTCACCCACACTCATCCAGGAGCAATTTAGACACCACAGAGTGAAGGTTCCAAACCTCTGGTTTTCAGACCTCAAAAAATGTTTCTATTTTGGTGGACATCAGCAGAGAAGGAAGCAAAAGCCTCCTGACAAACTTGTTTCTATACCTTCTGCAGATCCCACAGAAGCAAGTGAGAAACCTGGAGGGTTTGTAGACCACAGCAGACACCTTCTTTTTTATCTGCTGATAAGCTAAAAATATAATGAATAAGCGCATTTCAGTTCTTTTTTACAGAGTCCTTAAGTACAATATGTGGTCACTTGCTTAAAGGAACATAAATCAGGTTACAAGAACAAGAAACTTGGAAAAAGACAGAGAGATAGGTAAAAGAATAAAAAAATATCTGAAACAGGAGAGTGCAAGAATTCCCTTCTGCTTCCCCCAGCATAACTGCAGGAGAATAAAGCTCTGGACCATAACCAATTACTCCAACAGCAATTTTATTTATGATCCCTGTAATCCTCTGTGCCTGCTCCAAGAAAGTGCAGGAGAAGATGTAGCACCTTCCAAATGAAGCCCAAGCTACTGAGTTAAGCAGTTTCTTGCAGCACTGGGATTTACAAGCTGGGATCAACCACAACCAGAAGAAACCTAGATCCACAATACTGAAGTGCTGGACAGTCTGGTAGAAGATATGCCAGGCAGATGTTCAAAACAAATTTCGTGATGGAAAGATAGCAACTCTGTTAAGTCCCTGAAAACAAGCACTGAATTTAAGCAGATGCAGATTCACTTGGTCACAGATTCAGATCAGATGCAGATTCAGTTTTCTCTGAGGTGGGACCAAGTGAATTCCGCAGTTTCTGATGCTTTTTATCCATTTAGAACAATTAAAAACTCCCATCACAGTAACAACAGGGTCTCTCTTCATGCTTGATGTACAGGCAATAATGGATCCGAGTCGATTGTGTCACAGTTGCAGAAAATGTTTGACATAAACAAGCTGCTTTGATGCCTGACTTCCAAGCAGCCAGAGAAGAAATCCAGCTCAGTTTCATCCAGACCAACAGCTCCTCTGTCTATAAATTGTGCTAATGCATTCCACCTCTCAAAATCCAGCTGTTCCCCTCTGGGGCTCCCCATGGCTCCTCTGCAAGCACGGCACAGTGCAAGTCCAAGGTAAGTACCACAGCTCCAGCACCAATTCACATTCATAGTCTTGAACAACTTATTTCTCCCCACCTGCTCTACAAACTGCACTTGCAGCCTGAAAACCAGCCCAGACTCTCATCTGCTCAGCACCTCTGGGGTGACTTGGATCCCTCTGTCCTTATGTCCTGTCACTCCCTAACCTGAGGCCCCAGGGAGGGAAATGCAAGGGGATGTGGGGAGAAGCAGAACCCTTGGTAGAATTTCTCTGCCATCAGAATAAACTACTTGATTTTTGTGGCCTATGAAGAAGGGAGCTGAAGAGCTATTTTGACCAACACTGCCCGTATTTTACCCTCAAATCCCCAGTCAATCTGCCAAGGCTGGAGCCTTTCCTGTCCTTTTATTCCAGCCTTACAAGCCTTCATTCCCCAGCAGTGGGCTGGACAATGCTAGCATGTTCAAAAACAACCTGATGGAACCAGAACCAAGGCTGGGGGAAATATATATGTGTGTAAGAACAAGGCACATATGCCTGGTAACTTGGCAACAAAGAATAAAATCAGTGTAAGAGCAAAAGGTGAGGGATAATTTAATACCATGCTGCCCTTTACCAGTTGACATCTCTTTCAGTGCTTGGTTTTCACTGTCCTTTTGATCGATCTACCTCATTTTCTTGACTGAATCATGATCCCTCATCCGTTTGCAAACTCCACAGATGATTTGTTTCAAACTCTCAGGTAATACATTTAACAAGTGGGCAGGCCACCCCCAGACTCTGTCTAGCTCCATGACAGCTACTGGAGCATGCCAAAGGCACTGGGCAGGCAGGGCAGCCCAGCTTGCCCTGCACTGGAGACCTTAGTTTGCTTGACTTCTATACTGCCACTGTAGCAAGAACAGCTTCCAACACAGTAAATTTTCTCTAGCAGGACACTTTTCAGTTACAAATAAATGTTAATGTTGTAAGGCAGTTATTGATCCCTCTGACATGCAGGGCAGTCAGGGTCCTGGCAAGAGGAAAGGAGACCTGACTCAGAAAACATTCATTGCCTCCCTGCTTCTGCAATGACAACACAGAAATCCTGGTTCTCACTAGTCCTGATCATAAAATTCATGGGCTTTCACACCATTTTCATGCTACTGGTCAAAGAACAAGCTCCAGCTCTGTTACAGGTATGTTCAGAGGTAGCTTTGAGCTTGGAGGATGAGCAGACATATGTGAAAGCTACTTTTTGGGCTGAGCCAGCCCAGAGCCATCTGCATGTTCTGGGGTATGGGAGAGGTCTAAGCACATCCCTCTATCCTGCAGCATCCCAGCCTGCTGCTTCAGGGCGCATGATGCAGCAGGAAAAAGAATGTCTGTCACCTGACTTAACTGCAGGGCTGCATCTCTCATCTTTTCCTCATTCAGTAAGAATTGGGTCATTCCCAATTTGACATGGTAGGAAAACAGCATCAGCCTTAGGTGATTTGAGTCAGCTCCCACAAGTCAGTGAGAAATCAAAGCCTCAGCATGTAGAAGAGTTGCTATTCATTCAGACAAGCTGAGGACCATTTGGCCTCTTCTGGAAACCCCAAGATACCATTTTACAAGAAAGCGCTTGTTTATCCAAGCTAAATTCCTTGTCAGTCACCAGTTCTGCCAGCCTGGCTATCCTCTGAATGCCTCAGTATTTAGGATAAGAAGTGTTCCTGAAGTCAACCTGCAAACATGTGCTACATTCCCTTCCTCTGATCTACCAGGCCTGTTACTCTTAAGAACAGTATTAGATTGGTCTTACGTGATATGGTCTTAGTAAAGCCTTACTAGACTGCCTGCTCCTTGTTCTACCAGTGCTCACAAATAGAACAACCATTAATTTGTCCCAGGATCTGTCTGGATAGCACATTTAGCCTGTCTAATCCCTTCTGCACTGTCACCCTCCTGGATACTGGGCAAAGAGTCTTTCTTCCAGTCTTCTGACATTTCCCTACTCTGCCATCCACCACAAATACCCGATAAAGAACAGGGCAGCTTTCAACCAGTCCTGTAAGTGTCCCAGGGCAAATCTCCCAAGGCAAATCTCTGAAGGCTGAGCTACCTGAATACACCCCAGCTGTGCCAGTCCCCCTGTGCTCTCTCTGCTGTGACCCACAGCCCAGCCCCTGATGTCAGGCTGAAACTATGTCCTCGTACACTATGACCAAACTCCATCTCTTCACATTTTGGCAGGGTCCTGGATAAGCCCTGCCAGGGAGACTCAACACTGGAGGCTGGGGCTTGGGCAAGGGCAGGCAGTTGCACAAGAAAGTGCAGCATCATGTCTGATGGGAAGAGGCAGTCACTGCTCTCTGCCACCTGCACCCCATGGCAGCCAGCAAAGCTGCTCACAAGGCAGATACTGAACTGTCATGCTTTGGAGACTGGCATTTAAAATGAACCAGCACAGATTGCAGGTCATTATAAAATGCCAAGGAATAAAGATCAAGGTTCAGGAGCTGCAATCTCTGTGCAGAAGGATTTGACAGACAGCTGGAGGCTCTCAGTGGTCAAAACAACAAAAGTCCAAACTTGCAAATTCAAACCTACTGAGGAGGCATTCCTAGGAGTTAATTAATTAATTAATAGCAGAGAAGGGCAGCTTCATAAATTCTTGCAGATTCTCATGATGGACTCTATGCCCCCATAGATTTTTATGCAAAGTCTAACAGATGAATCAACATACAAAACCTTCTGAGATGCCATCAAAGTAATTTTTTTGATTCACACATCCATGAAGCAGAAAAAGGCAAACTTGGTTCCTATGTGGCTGAATGAACCAGTTAATCTCAGCAGACCAGTTTTGTCAAAATGCTTTATTTCATAATCTGAAAGAGCAATAGCTTTATTAATGAAAAACTGGCCTGTGAGCCTCTGTGTAAAAAACAATTCCCACAAAGCCATCGACAAAAGGGGTTTAAATTTGACTTTGCACTGAAACCAACTACCATGCTGATACAGTCACCTCTCCTGCAACCAGTAGCTAATGGATGTGAGTGAGCAGTAGTGTCCTGAGATGCCCAGTGCACATCTTGAGGCTTGGTGCCCACTAGAGCACACTATGATGGGATGGAGGCTGTGTCAGTATACAAGTGAAGTCTCAAAGCCTGCAAGAGCAAACCAAAATCTTCCAGGCCAGTTTTACTCCCTAAAAAGAGCAGCTAGGGGAGAGAAATGCTGATACACAAAAACTCTGGCGGCAGGGAGAGGAGAATGGGAAACAGTCTGATTGGCACAAAGAGAAGGCAGCATTAATTTTGGAACTCTGACCATCTATCTCATTGAGTACTGACATGCCACCAGCCCTTGTTCTAAAGCTGACTCTCCAGCAGTCCACATCAATCTCAAAGATTCAGCAGAGAATAAGAAAGAGCCTTTAAAGTTTTGCAGCAGAAGAAAATGAACAGTTTTACAAGAAATGGCCACTTGTGCTGCAAGTATAATTTCAAAGCCATTTTAAGAAAGCTCCTACACACTTCAGCCTACTCAAAGGTCCTTCTGGGTGATGAAAAAGAGACTCATGCTCATTTACTGTCTTTACACCTGTGTAATTTGCCTGGCCACAATGCAGAGAGTCAGGAAAGACCTTGTTCCAGCCCTGCAGAGCTAGTGGTGGCTCCATAAAGCATGGAAAACCCCCATGGGCTACAGCAGAAGGGTAGGAGGAAATATTCAGATGCAGCAGGGGCATCTGTAGTCACATTCACTGTCCTGAAACCTCTGGGCAAAAGCATCAACAGATGAGATGCCTGCTGGTATCCCTGATTCATGTCCTACAAGGAGAGGCAAGACTAAGTAAAAAATACCCGGGGAAATATTTGCAAACCTGAAAGGTTTAACAGGCCTCTTGTCTGCAAAACCATTCACATTTTAAAAACAGACGTTGTTTTCTTGCTTCCAGTCCATGCTAAACAGGCAGCAAGTTTCTGCAAATTGCTCTATGTACACACACACATGCCAGCACTAGGCAAGTGCTTCTCTCTTAGCTGAGAAAGGGTGAGCTTCAAGGCCAGCAGGCAGAATAACCTTGGCATGTTATCCTGTGAGTGAGATACAACAGAAGGCTGCTCTTCAAGGCTTCTCATTCAAAACAGTTGTACAAACAGTAAAATAGGTTTATATAAGCCGGAAAGAGCACACTCACTTCCTGAGCAGTAGCATTAACTAACCATTAACTAACTTCCTGAAGGTTTGGATTGTTTCAAGTATTTCACATCTTGAAAGGTCAACAGTTTCACTAATGGAGCAAGTGTCTGACTAGTTTTCTTTGCAGAGTGAGCACTTGGATGGCATTTATCTTATCATCAATATTTACTAAAGATTGTTATAACATCACTTTCCTCTTGCTGCACCAGTAATGAAGAACACAGCCCACAAAAACATGAGAGCAAATGGACTTGTGCTGTGAACAAGCCTGTGATAAAACCCGTGAGTTTTATCCTTTTCACACAGGACATTTCACAGGGTCATAGGATTAGAAGGCAATTCAGGTTGAGAGAGACTCACAGAAATCTCTAACCTTCTGCCTAAAGCAAGGTCAGCTCTGAGGACAGATATGTGGTTGTTCTGGGCTGTACCCAATCTGGACTTGAAGCCCTCCACAGAGACAGCACAGCCTCTCTGAGCAAGCTGCTTCATTATTTGACTGCCTTCAGAGTTAAAGTTTTTCCATACATCCAGCCCAAACCCCTCACTTCAACTCACTTCAAATGTTGTATCTCATCATCACTTCATGAGCTGCTGTGAAGATTTGGCTTGAACTTCTCAGTGACCTCCTTGGAGGTACTGGCAGGCTGCTGGGCTCCTGCTCCAGGCTGAATGAGCCCAGCTTGACCACACCATCACAGCCACTGCTCGGGGCAGTTGCGGCACACAGCCTGGGATCCAGCCAGGAGGACACTTGTGGTGTGAGTCTGGCTTTTCTAACAGAAAAAGTTACTTTCTAACAGGAGTAACAATTCATGCATGAATTCTGCACGCACAGAAGTGAAGGAAATGCCAACACCATTTCCTTCTTTAAGGAATGTAAGTAAAAGAAGATCAAGAGGAAATTTCAGGTATGACTCCCACTTTTACATGTTCCTTTTTTTTTCCTTACTTTAAATATAAGTTTGAGATGGACTTAAATCAAACTCCCAAAAGCAAATGCTGTTGAATGCTGCAGGATTGCAGGATTGAATTCCATTTCTTCAATTTATCTTTCCTCTGTCATTACAATAAGCTGACCAATATCCTCACATTTCCTGTACCTAAGTGTAAGTGTCCAGGTATTCAAATCCACCTCCAATTTCATTTTTTTATTTTCAAAGCAGGTCTCTCTCTCATCCCAGCTAATTTTTTCCTTCATGTCTTTTTTCATTTCTTTTTTCATTTCTTTTTTCATTTCTTCCAACACAAGGTGTTCTCTTTTATGAATCTTGGTTTATGATCTTTCTGAAATAAAATGCTCAGCAAGCAGAGCAGGAGACTAAGGAAATTAACCAGAACATGATGGAGAGCAGTAGTAGTAGTTACTATCCACTGCACCAGCAGTGGAATGTGCACACTTGGGTTATTTATGAAGAAGTAGTGCTGTCCAAAGCAGATGCCCAGCTGCCAAGAAACACATTTTATGATAATGACGCTGATATTTACAGCTTTCATTAAATCCCTACCTCTTGGATTCATGGGGATTGAGAGATTTTTATATTCTAAAATGCCCCAATTTCCAAGTCAGTCTTAGGGGGCTCATACACGTTTTGGACCTGTAGCATCAGCTTGCGTAATGAAAAATGTTTTACAAAATATGCCAGGTATCTCTTGAAGGCTGAAATTAGGGCCTGATTTTAAAACCACCTCCAGGCAACCTTCAAATTTTGCAGGCATGATTATGTGCAGATGCCAAGACAGAGGCTGTTTGTGAACAGGAGGCCTTTAATGTTTTATTTTCTGGCTTCATGTCCTGCATTTTTCTGTTTTGTAGAATCACAGCACATCCTGTTAATGTAAATCTTTTTCCCCAGCATTAATGGAGCCTGCCCTTTGCAAGGCACGGAGTTATTCACAAGAAGTGCACTCTGCTACAAAGTGGAATATGTCCAGAATTGAAAAGGTTGTAAACAACTATTTATTCCACTTCCACTGCAGATCTAGAAGGTTCTGTCCAACAATAGAAACTAAGCCATATGTCAGACACACCCTGCTGCAGCCAGCATGGTTAGTGGCTAACACAGAGGCCCAGTATTTCTATCAGCATGAGTCCTGCTCAGCCTACTGCAGTGGGAAGGCAGCTCTTGCCTTGGCCTGTCCTGCTAGGCAGCCCATTTTTGGGCTGCTCCTGGCTGATGGCCAATCTTCTCAGAGTTTGGGATAGAGGGCATAAAGCAGAATTAGATCCTACTAAATTAGGGTCTATTTATGATTGCTGAATTAGATCAAAGGATAGCCAAGGTGAGATACCCCAGGTGCAGTGCTGCCAAGTCAAACAGGCTTTTGCCTTCTCAATAGTCTGATATGGACTCTGGGTCCATGGATGCTGCAGCTAATGTGGCTGGGAAAACCTGTAGGTGGGATGGGAAGACCCCATGGCACAAACTCTTGCCAATTGCATAGCAGTTTCTCCAGAGTAGGTAAAGCTCTGAGAAAGGACCCAAGTGGCATGAAACATCCCTAGAGATGAACCAGCACTGCCAAAAGGTGACCACATAAGTAAAAAATCCAAGTAAACACAGTGTTTATCCTCCCTCTGCTCACGCTGCCCACCCTGCCTGCAGACATCTCCATCCTCTTCCACACTCTTAGGCACCAGGACACAGCTGGGGTGCCCACGGCTCTCTGCTCTGCTCACCCCAGCACTCAATCAAAGTTGCCACTCTCAGCAGGGTTCTTGCAAGGTTTGAGGGCACACACAATGTCACTTGTGGATGACAAGTCAGAGATGTGCACTGCCTTCATGCAAGCCCTTCATTTGGTGTATAGGAGAGTGGGGACAGACAGATCCACAAGGACCTGTGGATCTGGACCCAATCCTGACTCTGACTTGAGGGAAGAGCATCAGCACTACTTTCCATAGGCTGTGGTATCCTGAGCTTTCCAGGGAGACCAGGTGACCCGGTGAAGAGATTTCTATTGCTTGGGAGAGACAAATTCACAGCCTGAGTCAGTGTATCAGCGAAATTATCTTCTTGCTGTAACATAAAGGTTAAACTGCAATAAAGTAGCCAAGGCATCAATTCAATGATAGGGATTCATAACGGCCATCCTTTTTTGCTTGAGTATTTTGGCCAAACTGCACAAACTTTCCAGTTTATACCAGCTAAACATGAAGGCCATGGTAACAGAGCAATGTGCTCTTTCAGTACTAAACCAGTATTGATAGATAGCTACATGTCCTGGCTACTTGCCAAGCCCAAATTAACCATCTGAGCTACTGCAATGGATGGCTAGAGGCAAAAATATAGCTGCCATCATGTCAATATTAGGACTGGTCTAAGGAGTTCATCACCAAACTATTACTCTTAGAAATACCCTCACATGGTGGAAAAATGTTTTCATTTAATTGGAACAAAGTTCTACTGGATGACCCTGGCATATTAGTATAATTGATTTTTTAATATCGGTGTAAGTATATAACCATTTTATTCTATTATTTCCCTATACCTTGGAAGTTCAGAACCAATGCCCTGATGTCAGCTCATATGGGGGAGTTCTGATCTGGAACATCATCTCTCCATCCCCAGGGATGTACTGGGGATTTCACATTGAGGAAGTTCAGTGTTTAATCCTACCATGTGCAACCTGCACACCTGCACTGACATGGTCAACAGAAGAGCAGGGAGGGACTTGTACGCATTTTCAATACCTGCTCTGAGAAGGAGTAAGGGATTAATGCCTAGGGATATGTATGCCAAAGACAGGAAAGGGTCGGAGAAAGCAACCTGATTCCTGCTCTCCTCTCTGTCCTCTGAATACCTCCTTCCCTGGAGTAAGAGAAGTAAACTAGGACTGAAGGGAGGTTTGGCTCGCCTGTGCTAGGAATTGGTGGAGCTTGGCCCCCAAGAAGCCCTCGTGCTTCAAGGAGAAGATCCACTCACATTTCTGATGAGTTTATCAAGACTCTAGTTAAATATGCAGCTGATCTTCAGAACCTGCTAAAAGCCCTCTGACTCGTGATTTAACATCAACTGTTTGCATGACTGGGATGCAGCTGGGAGATTTCTGGCCCTGTTGATTGTAAATGTGTGGTAGATCTTAGTGGGAGAAAGACTAAGAAATGCTGCTGCCCAGATTTCCTACTCCGTTGCTTTACAACTTCTGTGTCCTCTATAATAAGACTTAGCAAACAGGAATTAATAGTTTTATGGCCTTGAGCTAACCAAATGGCCCTGCAAGCAGCTCAGGGAAGCAGCAGCCAACTCAGCCTGTCACTGTGGTCGTTCCTTCCTGCTGGGGGGGATCAGCAGCTCCCTGATATACTTGGTCAGGACTGGGCTGGCCCATTCCCACGCTAAGTCCTAATCTCCTTTGACTGTCTCTCAGCTTGAATCAGAGCAGTGCTGCTCCCAGGCTCTCACCATGCCATCAATGGTGACTGCAGCAAACACTGTGGAGGAGTAAGGAGCCCACGCAACATCGGCTACAGCAGTGCCCAGGTCATAAACAAACATTGGAGTCCTATAAAAAAACACACAGAGAGAAGAATTCATTTAAACACGTCCCACTCTGGAAGTGTAACACTGAGCTAAGAACACTTGAATGTTGCAGAAGTGGGGTATTGCGTATTTCTCCATGTCAGGTAACAGCCATAGCCAAAGCAAAGCTGAGCACCAATACAAATGGGTCAAGATTTGATCTGCTGCAATTGGAAGAGAGGTAGCATGTTTCTTTCTTTCTTTCTGAAAGCATTTTGAAAGCTTCTTCCCAACACACACAGAAAGATGGAGTCTCTCTGGTTAATATTAATAATCATATGGGAAAAAATGATCTCCCTTCTCTGGACTCCTGACAACAACATTGAATATTAGAGCAGTATTGGCAACAGGAAATATGTGAGTCTGACTGATTTACAAGAAAATCAATTTCCTGATTGAAACCAGGCATTGCTTAACCACTAACCCCGAACTTCACTCCATATTTTAAAATGTTCCAATTTTTTTTTGCTTCTCTGGCTCTTAGGAGGTTTCTGGCCCCTGAGGCTAGAAGCCAGTCCCTGACATTTCTGTAGCAGTCCTCCGCCACAGTAGGTTCTGCCTGAAGGAAGCCAGGTCTAAAGTAAAGCAGCCAGGCTCTGTGCTGAGCTACACTGCTTTGCAAGTTCTTGGGGCAGCTGATGCTAAATCTTGTATCTCATACCTGAGGAGTACAAATCTGAGTACAAAACATTAAAAAGCAATTAGCATTATCAACACCTGGGAGGAAAACTGAGGCTGAGGTTTGAGCAGAGTCAACATGTGCAGCTGGCATGTCAAGCTGGACCTCCTCACCCAGCAGGACCTACTTGATGGTGTGATCCCAGATCTTGACTGTCCAGTCAGAGCTGCAGGAAATGAAGGCTTTCAAGTGGTAGGGACTCCAGCTGACTGAGTCCACAGCCATGTGATGGGCTTCATACACATCCAGAAACTGGCTTGAATAGTTTTTCGAACACTGCAATGGAAAGAACTACTCAGTAATCAGAGCTAGACCACCTGAAGCTTAAATTCCTGCAGAAAGATGCTTCTGAATACTCCTCCCAGGATCTTTTGGGCTGGCTGAGAAGAGGTGGCTGGTACCCAGAGGTGCTACAGAAAACCAATAATTTAACACATGCTGTTTCACCCCACTTGCAGGCAACATCCTGCTCCCCTCTGCAATGCACTGAGATAGGAATTAAAGTTATCTGGATTTAAACAGCCAGGCCCCAGAGACCATTTCTCCACTGTGGGAGCTACATTGCCTTCCTGCCAGCCCAGGCTCCTGCTGTTTCTCCTGTGTAAAAGGTTCACAAGAAAGGCAGGGGAGAACATTCCCTGTGCTGCTCAGGAGCACTGTGTGCTCACAGCACTGTGTGCTGCTCAGGAGCACAAATGCTCACAGCACTGTTTGCATTTGAAGTGTCAGAGTTAAAACCTCCATGACCAGTGCTCTCAGCACATGAATGTCCAACCAGACCCTTTGAGTCTAAGGACTTTGGAAACATGCTATAAGTCCTTTCCCTGCCACCACCCTGGACAGTCTGCCCCATCACATGATTCTGCAGCTCTTTCTGTTGTGCCACTAGTGACTTCCCCAAGGGGTGTGAGAACTGCAGAGGTTGACCAGGACTCAGGCATGTCCCCATCAGGCCAGGGGACCCCACTGAATGGCAGCCAACAGCAGCCTGTGAACTAGGCAATGCCAAAACACATTTGCAAAGGTCAGACCAGCAGCATTACAGCAGTGGGTGCTGCTGAATGGCAAAAGGTAGGATGTTTGCAAGAGCTGGAAGACATTTGGGACCCTTGGAAAAGTCACTTGGTGTGTGAGTTTATGAAGCAGGGAGAAATTACAATCTAATTGGCTGCAAGAGGACTTGATCCAGATCCTGTCAGTTCTGTGTACATGGAAATACTAGGTTATCCTCCCCAAACCTCCTCCCCTCCAAGCACATTAGAGGCTTCCTTCACTAGCAACAAGGATCACATTTCACAAGGAATGTCATTTTGTTGTGTTCTCACACACAAGCTGTATCCACACAGCAGCATGGAGTTGGTTTCAGGATTTTCTGTTGGTTTGCCTCAGTACTGTCATAACAATGACTTTTCAGCACCTTTCATTACTCCCACATCTGCCCAAGCAGCAAGACTGCTGAAGTGTTACATGACTTTAATTCTTGCAAACCGAAGATCTAACTAATCATAAGGCTTAACTGTTCATTACAAGTGACACTCTCTGGGTGCTCATACCTGTCCACTGGTGCTGGAATAAGGATGCTAAATCATTCCTACAGTAGCAGCTCCTACATCCCTGAGAGGCTTGTTGTGGTATGAAATGGAAACAAGAAAGCAGCTCATGTCCCACTGAGACTTAGTGACAGTGTCTATAGCTTGCTAGTAGTTTGTTGCATACTCTGAGTTGCTGTCCCTGCATTTAATTGAGAGTCAGGAATCTCCTTTAATGTCATGTTTCATAACGTTATTTCATAATTCTTAATGTTCAGCCATCAGGAAGATCAGTACTTGGCTTGTTTTGAAAGTCACTTTGCTGGAAACAGACAGAACAGGTCACAAGTAATTAACACAAGAGAGAAGCTGTTTTATCCATCTGTCCTTTCAAGTGTGTGGATTGAAGGTCCCTAATACCTGAGAACTTTGAAGAGTGAGATGTTAACCGGATTTGCCTCCAACAGAACTGTAATGCTCAGCACCCTGTTTTCAAAGGCTTA
Organism: Lichenostomus cassidix; assembly: GCF_008360975.1. Taxonomy (NCBI): domain Eukaryota; kingdom Metazoa; phylum Chordata; class Aves; order Passeriformes; family Meliphagidae; genus Lichenostomus; species Lichenostomus cassidix. The sequence continues at coordinate 66,847,029 of NC_139511.1, forward strand.
TGGGGTGAGCCCTTGATCAGTGCAGCTCTCTGGGCTCTGGCACAGGAGATCCATCATGTCCTGGGATGTACTGATCCACAGCGCTGGGCAGTCCCCATGGCAGGAAAGACATCTGCATTTTTTTTTATGAAATCAGCACCAAAAAGGTTTCTGTAGGGCAGATTCCAGCCTGTGTCCCTTGTGAGAAATGAACCTTGCATGCCTGCTTTAGCCTGAAGGCATCCACTGTGCTCTGGCAGTGCCTGCCAGCCCCTCACCACATTCACCACAACTTTTATCATTGTCTCTGAGTGCAAGACGGGGCTGCTTTCTTCCCAAGATTTATTTTGAAGAAACACCGCAAACTTGAGAAAAAGCTCAGAAAAGAAGTATGACTTTAACGAATAAAAAGAGTTTCTGAGCTAACTAGAACTGCTGGTAAAGTCTTTCCCTACTATTCAGTTCAAGAACCCTACAGTTATTAGATATGTCAGGATGAAAAGAAAACCACTGGAATATGTGACACCCAAGTTCTGACAGGAGAGCTTTGAAGAGTATGACTAGATTCAGAGAGAAGGCATTTGTGCAGCCTGTCTGATCTTCTAGAGCACTGCTCCAATTTGCTGAGAGTGTTTTCCTCCTGCTTAAACGATGGTAGATGTGTTTGAATGGTAAATGGTATTTTTATGATGAGACAGAAAAGCAAAAATACATCTATGGCAATACAGGAAACCAGTCAAAGACAACTGTTGACAAGGCTACAAAACATGGGGGAGGAAAACAGGGAGGAAAGGAGAACTCTGAGGACAAAAAACTCACAAATAATCTTCATTACAGCACTTCAGTTTATGCTAGACGTTAGTCTGACACACAACTCTCCCACATACACAGTGAATGGATGGTTATTAGTGTCCTTATAAGGTAGAAGGTTTCTTCAGTTCACTCACAGGAACACTGAGAGTCTACAGAATACAGAAATCCAAAAAGCATCCTTTTCAGAGAAGGTTTGGATCTGGCAACAGAAAGACAATACTGCCCAACACTGGCACTCCCAGGCAGGTCAGGACATCCAGATGCTCTTCAGAAACCACTGACACAAACATACCCTATGCTGTGGTGGACAGGCTGTCACTAGCTACACCAGAGGGTCTCTCTGGTTTTAGTGAATGCTTGTACAGATCAGTAACAGAAATGCTAAGATTTGCAGAAGGGCTTACAAGTAGAAACTGAGATACATGAACACATCAGCAGAAACAACAGGAAACATTAAAAGAAGGAAACTGTGGTAATTGATGATGCCATCAGTCCAGGAGCTAGACAACCGGACAGAACACAGACAGAAGCTCCAAAGATAAGGTGAGAAGATGAGGAACAGAACTCAAGACATAAAATATTCGGACAAGGAAAGCAACTTTGCCTAAGACAAAGCAAAATTAACACTGAGGCAAATGATCTGTCTATTACTAAAGGGTCACTGGAAGTCAGAGCCTGTCCAGAAACCAGTTTGTCATCCTCATTGAGGGAAAATGCAAGAGATGTGATAAGGATTCAATAGCTAGCACCCTTTGTCATCTGTAATAATAATAATAATCCAGTCCTGAACACACAGATACAAATTTTCTGGCACATAGTATGAGAGAATGAGTGAAACTAGTTTTGTTTAAAATTAGAATAACCTTTTCTTTATTCAGTCTTGCACTAGGTTGTATTATATTCATTTGTTACGCTCTCAAGAAAACTGCCTAAGACTGAAAAAACCTCAAAACCTTTCTTACATGAGTAAATTCAAATCTTCTCACAATTTTTCTGTTGTAGGCCTGTTTACTGGAAGTAATTCTGATCAAAGACTTAAAGTCACAATGTTTCAACACCAATCTCAGAGACCATACTTTCTGATACCAAAGCTGAACAATTCCTAAACAGCAAATAAGATACACAAAAAAAGCATTCCGAATTGCATTACAGAATCACATTAATGCAGAAACAGTTTCTTCTCTACATAAAAGGACAATAGATAGGTCTGCGTGTAATTTAGATAATGATTTCTTGGCTTCAGAAACACTATTAACTAAGCCATTTCCAGAACTTCACCATAAGTGTTCTGCAGCTAAAAAATTAACACATTATCATGCTATTTGTGGGCATGCCTCGCCTCTTGGGAGATTAAAAAAAAAAGTTTCCCTGGAATTTTCCAATTTATTTAATCGATAATCTAAAATTCGGCCCATGTGGAGAGCAGCCCATGTTTGATCCCTGACTCAGACAGCATGTAAGGAGTCTGTCCCTCTCAGTCAACATGCAAGTGCAGCACAGAGATCTGAGCAGCTCACTCCTGCTCAGTGCAGCCACAGGACCCGGGAGCTGCTCAGGCTGCTGTGGGACTGTCCCTGCTCCCAGCATCCGAGTGGAGCAAGGCTGCAACAGGCAGTCCAAGGGTAGCTCCAGTACTGGGCTCAGATGTGCAGTGTTTCAATAAAGTATGTGATGAAGGTGAGTGGCAGTCCTTGAAAAATGCCTGGAGTGGCAGCTGACCCCAAACCTTTTGAAACTGCTTGTAGCAAACTCTTGGGGGATGCTAAGGTGGAATCACTCTTCCCCATGTTTTTTGTAGATGCACTGGAAGCCTGCTCATGCTAGATGCAACATTCCTCTTCCCCGTGTTAACCCTTACAATCTGACTGAAGATAGTCTCTTCCTGCCCATTGGAGCACCAGAGTTTTATAGAATCGTGCTGTACAATGTGACAATGTTCACTTATCCCTGAGGCTCACCAATGCAAGAATGTTGCTTACTAGTAACACTGACAACGAATGGGGAGATCCTATGTAACAGTATCTTTCTACATTTGTGCACTCAAGACCTGCTAAACTATCTGCATGGCTTCATGGTTGGGATGAGTTATGATAAAACTCTATCCTAGTTCTAGTTTCACCAAAGATTATCAAAGGCAGAAACACCTACAATTTTTTCAGTGCCAAATTCTCTCCTGTCCAGTGCTCCTCCATGATGAATTTCCTGTGTAACTCAGCCAAGACACCAACCCTGAATATTTCTCTGGATGGTCCCCACCTCCCACTGACATACACTGCCACACCCATCTACATCCATCACTCACCCAAGCACAGAGGACGTTAAAACATGGTTCCTTACAGCCTTTTGATCAGGACTAGACACAACAGTGCCCATCAATTTAGATACCCAGGGTAACAATTCCTGTGGGTGACCAGACAATTCAGAACATCTGCCCATGACTGTATGGATGTTTTGTGTCCTGAATGCATCAACAAAAAAACACTGCACCTACCCACTTGTCCACTGCCCAACAGCTCAGCTCCCACTCCTCCCACCTCCCTTCTGTACCTTGTCCAAAGCAAGTGAGCACTACGCAGAAATCCTCCCTAGATACTGCCTGGCAGAGGGAGAGATTTCAATCAGCATTGTCCCTCTGCAAGGGATACATATTTGTTAAGTACATCTTGGCTAAATGATTGATACTGATTTCAGAATATGATTTCCTTTGGGTCTTCATTCTGTTTCAGGTTCCTTTTGCAGGTGGGATATGGGGGAAGGAGTTTACATCATCCTCTAGGGATGGCTGGATGCATCTGTTCTGCATGTCAGCCTCCTGCTGATTGTCCACTCCCCAAGATCAAGGGCTGTGGCTACGGATTTAACAGAGGCCCAGAACCAGATCAAGGGAATGCTGCACAAATAACAGCTGTATTAGTAAAGAGCTACTGGCTGTATTTGCAAGGTTAAATGCAGCAGAACTCAAAACTTCCTATTTTTAACTCAATTTCTCAGGAAAACATGATGCCTGTGTCCTTCTGTGTGCTTGTCTCTCTTCATAAACAAATTTTGCCCTCACTGGCATTTTCAGCCAAAGCTGGCTGCACGTAGGATGTGGTAACATTTAGTTCTTACACATTCTGTGAAAAGCAATGGCCACAGAGTACAAAACATCTGGGCAGTGCCCCCAGTGTGGGAAGGGCAAGCACAGCTTGGCTGCTGCCCTCACCACATGGCTGGAGCTGGCTGAAAGCTCCTGCCTGGTGCTGGGAACCAAGGCACCAGGCTGCAGGAGGGCACTGGAAGGGAGGTAGCCAGCACTGCCTGCAGGAACCAAGGGTTGTAGTGTGGAGATGCGATCACTGAGCTGGCAACAGTGTGTTGTGGTCAGGAGGAGGAAGATTCGAGTATGTAGCAATGGACTGGAGATCAGAGAACAAGAAGAAAGTGGGACTGGGAAAAGGATCTGTAAAGATCTTAGATGTCTTTTCCAACCTAAATGATTCTATGTAATTGTGGAAGGGAAGGGCTGCAGGACACTGATCCATAGGAAATATGGCTTCATTAGCCTTACTGCTTTCAGGATAACAGGTCTAAAAAGCAAAAGAGCTGATATTTCTCCTGCCATTTCCCCATAGTCAAGAGGACAGAGGATCAATGCCTTTTAAGTTCTGCTCTTATCCTACTTAGCACTTCACTTGCACAGCTGCAATCTGCAAAGCATTTTCTGGGATGCAGTTTGCATGAAAAATGTTTCTGCAAAAAATTGGGTCTTAACTGGGTCTGTGCAGAGAGCTCCCTGCAACCCTATGCAGTGCTCGTCTGGTCTCAAGCTCGCCACGGGCATCCCAGGACAGGACCAGGCTCTGAAGCTGTACTTTGTTACCACCTGAGCAAACAGTTCAGAAGATGAGCCTAAAAGACACACATGGGTCAGGGGATGTAAAACAAAGGATAAAGAAATAATTCTTACCTTATAGATCTTTCCCTCTTCAGTACCAACAAGAAACAAATAATCTATCTTTTTGTGAAAATCAAAAGATGTCCCACAGCCTGTTAACAAAAGAAAGGTCTGTCACACAGAGAATTGTTTCAGCTGGCCAGCACATGCTCTCTGTCTATGGTAAACACACACCCCCTGCATTTTCAGAAGTCATTTCTTAGTCAGGAGCTCCTAAAAGAAATCAAAGCCACACCTTCTACTAAACTTTCCAAGCTGTGCCTATCCCCAAGACGTGCAAGGTGAAAAGCCAACACAAAGACATGGAAAAGGGAACTGAGGGAACCAAAATGGAGCTGGAAAACCAATTTAGCCTAGGATTCCTTTTGGTGAGAATTGAAAATGCCTGGTGCAAACATAAACATTGTGAGGATCTGGCCCACTTCCTATTGGGGAAGAACATATCTTTTCTACTTGTTTTGCAACCACAAAAATGTAAGTGGTTTACTACGCATAAAAGAGACCAGTGATGAAACACCCCATCATACTTTCATGTGCTCTTTTTGCCCTTTACTCAGAATCCATTTAGCAGGCTCAACTTCAGTAAAGCCAATAGCAAAGAATGTGATTCGGGAAGAAATCCTCCGCTAGTGACAGAAGGATCCTATTAAAGTCAAAAGCCCTGAATTGTGCAACATTGTGAACTATGTTTAAAACAGGTGTCAACCGCAAACAGGATGTGACTCATTGAGATTTTGTTGCTTCTGCTCCTGAGGCAGATGCATCATCATCCAAGAAAGCCAGTTCACATGCTGTAAAGAAAATTTCAGCAGGGTTCTTGAGCAGAAGATGGGATGTCTGTCAAGTGCCAGAGCTACCTGAGGCTGTCCCTACCAGCAGGGACAACCACAGCAACCATCACACAAGAAAGAGGAACAAGCAGACAAGGCTCAGAGGCACAGAGTTACAGAAACTTTCTGCACAGGCAGTTGTCTTATGCATTACATCTTTAATGTTAACAAAATGTAGTTCTCAAAGGAATTGTAATGGTAATTTCAACTCTCTTATACCATCTGCATTTTTAACAGTCGCGTAGATTATTAAATATTCACAACAAGTCCTTGAAAATCCATTTCCCAGTAACACTAACAAATAATCCCAAAGCCCCCGAGAGTTCTGCAGTGAACTGCTTTAGCTGGTTTCTTGCAACCTATGTGGCACTGCAAAGCTTCTCACAGACTAATCAGTGGTTACTAGCCTAGAAACACAGCAATTCTTAAATGCAGAGCAAGGCCCTCCTCCAAACACAGGTTCCATCTTCTCAGCCAAAAGCAGGTGTAGAGGGACGATAAGAGGATTCCTCAAGGACATCCTTGTGTAATTCAGGACCTCCAGAGCTGACTCATCCAATCCTATCTCAAATGCAGGATGATCAGGATGAGAGGATTCAGCCCAGAAAGACTGCACCGACTCCACTTTGTATGGAGGGAGCCTAACAAAGTAGCTCAAAGTAGATGCTGTGCTTTTACAGAGCCCAAACTTGATGAGGCTAGCTGGGTGAGCTGTGAACCCAGAAAAGGGCAGAGGCTGCTTTTCACCTTGATTTTGCCTGTCCATGTCAGTGTCTGACAGTAAGAACAAAACAGAGCTTTGACTTTTACAGGTAATGCCTGTGCCTTATCCACACAGAGATAGCCCAGTAAAATGGATGCTTTTTGAATAAATGTTCAGTTCATGTTTTTATGCAAGTAAAGGCAATATGTAACCAGAAAAACTTGACTCAGTTAGTAGCCATTTCTCCAGACAGACTTTGCCCTAGTACATGATGAAAGCAAGGAGGTGTAGCCCTCCTTTAGCTCCTTTCCATCTCAACACCCTGCTCCCGATTTAATTTCCCAGAATGACTGATTAGAGGTTTTGTGTCAGTAATTAATCAGCATGGCAAGGACTTGGGCTCTTACCAAGCATTTGCAGCTGCAGCCCCTCTGGCCCCTCCATCGTTGTTCCTGCTGACAGCTTGATGACATCCACGTGAACCAGCTCATTCTGCAGGCAGAGGAGATTCCACATGAATAGCATGCTTTGCAGCAACAATACAGAGACATTCAGTACTTTGAAATGGCAAATTTTATGGAGGAATTTTAAAAAGCTGTCCAGAAGTTGCTTAATGTTTCACATTTGGCAGCTTGCTAACATGCTGCTTTCCATAAAACCTTCAGGAAACCGATGCTTTGGTGAACTGGAACTGAGAGCCATTGGTATATTACCTCAACATGTGTACTTGACCTGGAAAATTTTGGGTTTTGGGGTCAATGTTTGTTAGTGGAGATTGACAAAGTCAGTTTAAAACATTGTGTTCAGTTAAATCACCCTGTGTGGTTTAAGATCTTCTTAATCTTCTTCTTAATATCTTCTTCTTATCCCCAGAGCAGCCTCAGTACCCAATACTCACAACTTCATGGGCTCTGAGATTCAAGATGCTTGCTTACATCTAGCAAGCAGCTTCCCCCAGGGGAAAAGTGCCCCATGTTTCTGCTCTCAGCAGAGCTCTAAAGAGCTCTCATGACGCTGCTGTGCAAGGTGGTGTATGAACAATGGGCCAAAAGGCTGTGCCCCAAAGAGTTTACAATTGAGGTGCGAGACAGAAAACAGATGAAAATAGACAATGTGGGTGAATACAAAGAATCTACCAGACTTAAAGATCCATTCTTAGACTAGCTTTGGGAGTTAAAATGCCACTGCAGAATGGAGTTGGTTGTGAATACAAGAACACTCTGGGGCTCCAGAAGTCTTTTACAATCCCAGCCATTCTGTGATTCTCTGATAATGTGATAAAAAAAACAAACAACTAATGATTAGTGAACAGTCTGGGCTGTGGACTGGATCTTCTAATGAATCTGCAAACTTTCTACTGAAGCATTGTGGGAACAAAACATAACTTCTCAGCTCGGTGAATTAAGCTGTAGTTGAAGCTTCTCTTAGCCCAGAGCAGGATTCAGGTGGGAAAAAGGGATTTTGCCTGGCAGAGTCAACCCCAGGAATTATCATGCTGGGGAATGTGGGAGAAGACCTTGTGAGCACCTCTTCAGTACTGCAGTTCAGAGGGGACAATGTTCTATAAGACATTTTTATCATATTCTGGGTGTACAAATTCACAGAAGGTTCAAGACAGGTCAAAACCTATTAAAGTAATGTACTTCCCTCTCACTAGTTCTCACTGCAGCACTCCCACACGCCCTGGCCTATTGAAGGCAGTAAATTGTTTTCTGAGAGAGCAGCAAGAAGCAGGACAGATTTGTGCAGATCTCCAGCTTAATGACTCTTCTTACAGTATGTTGGTCACAAGTCTGATTCAGTGGGTAAGGCAGTAGTGATGCTAAGAAAGAGGCCACACATGCTGGTGTAGGTGTGCAAGAAATGGAAAGAGCAGTGCCCAGAGCAACCAGGAGCAGAGCATATTCCACTGCACATCCAAACAGGAGTGCAGGTGGGCTGTTGGGAAAGCAGTCAGGACAAGCTGAGCAGGCACTTGCCCCTGCTCAGGCTCCCAGCTCTGCCTGCTCTCCAGAGAGCGTGTGCCCTGTCCAAGACATGAGTCTGGTCTGAAGAGCAGCTTTGGAGCTGCCTGCAGCTGGTCACGTTGATATACCCAATGTGCCAGGTGTGTGATCTGGGCAGGCCCAGAGGTGTGCTAGCACACTGTCTCTGTGTTCTGGTAAAAAGGCAAACCTCAAGAGACCTTCTTTCTAAGCACACAGCTTTCTGCAGCCTTCCTCTGACAATGACTCCTAGCACCTTCACCTGGCAGAGACCCCTGTGGACAGCTTCTGCAGCCCCTCTCCTTCACAAAGGACCCTGCTTATGCAGACTCCCCTGCTGTGCTGGTTTTATTTTGTACCCAGCTTCACAGCATGAAAAATGCTTCTGTTCCTGGGACTCTTTATCGCCAGAGCCATTCACATATTCCTCTGGGGAAAACAGCCTGCTGACAATTTGGTCTTCCTGGAATACTGAGCAATAATATGTTGCTTCTGCCTAACAATTGTGCACTTTGTAAGCATTAGTGAATCAGGCCTTACAGCTGCTGTTTTCCCCTTAGTTCTTATTAGCCTTAAGTGATGAAGGAAGCCCAGAGCTGCTCAGTAATTTAGCTGTAGGTCACACAGGAGGGGGTGAACTGCAACTACTAATCAAACACGGAATTGGTGAGCATCAGCCTGAGAAGCAGTGCCATACTGCTTCCCAAACAACTCTTTGAAGCAGCTGTGACATTTCTCCTTTTTGATAGGCAATGTGCGCACCCAAGGCGGGGGAGTGGAATTATCCAGTGGCAAAAGCTCTGCATCCTTCCTTGGTGTTTTACACCTTTAAGATGACCCAAGGCCAAGTCAAGATAGTCTAAGTACACAGAACTCATGTGGTTTTCAGTGAAATTTGTCCAAAGTGATTGTGCCCATTTCTAACAGGGACAACCATTATGGTCAAGGCATATCAACTGTCCCTAGCTAACATTTGACAACTCTTCTATGCAAATCTTCAGTGTGGTTTGCCAAATATTCAGCTGGAAGAAAGAATTAAATCATTCACTTTGTGCTCTCTCTCCAGCTTTGGAAGTGTCAAACAGCTACCAGTGTTTGAAGAAGCTTTATTTCTGGATAGTTCTGTCAAAAAGATTAACAAAGCAGTCTTTCATTTATTCCCTAGTTCCACTATGGTTTTGTAGAATAGAAGACCTCTGGAGTGTCTTCAGTTTTATTCTAAATGAAACCCAGAGAAAGCTCTTGTAAAACTGGAATTTAAGCAGATTGTCCATTTCTCCTTACTGGATGAAAAAAGCACAGATTATAACAAAACACTCTTTTCATCCTGTTCCTTGTTTTCCCTTTTGAATCTCTGTCTCCCCCAAAAATTGTCCTAAGCAGAGAGTACCTAAAATTTTGCTGCTTTCCATCACTGCCTAATAGATACATACTAGTTCCGGCAATTTCAGAAGTAATTTTACTTTAAAAGATCTTAAAATAGTCTTTTCACACGGGTATGGCCAAGTTCACTACAGTAATGCAAGGAATAATTAGCAATTACACTGTGTTAAGTGGATGCAGATCTTAGAAGCCCCTCCAAGGATGCTTAGAAAGAAATACCTATGTGTCCAAGGGACAGAAAAAACACTGTTTATGATGTGTAAACACAGTTAAGCACTGGTGCAAAAGACCCTCTACTGGGTGAGCTGCTATCAGAGTCCATCTGCAGACTCTTAGGTTGTCCCAGTTGTGGCCTTTCTCTGAGAAAGAGACTTCAGCCAGTGTTTCCTGCCTCCTAAGGGGACCATTCTGAGCACAGTCAGTTACTGGGGCTCAACTGGTAAGTGTACCCTGCCAAATCACCTCAGCTGGATGTGTTTGTCTGCAGGTATGTATTGCCCACTTCAACACAAACCTTTTGGGCATTCCTATTCAGGGGATAAAACAGGAGCTGAGTACTGGGACACTCTTAGTTTGTCCTTGTCTAGGGAGCTCGTTTAGGAGAAGGACTTGGGACACACTTGTGGAGGGATTTTTGGTTCTGAAGCTGCATGTATGAACTGGAAAAGTCTATTAAAAAAATAATTTCAAAATCTGTGTCATCTGCATGTTGCTTACACTGTTCATTAGGAGACGTTCCTGTTCCTGAACTGAACACGAGGCTAAGATTTACATATAACACCAGAAATTAATCCCTGCCATGGCAGCAAGGTCTAAAGATTTCAGAACAGGCAAGCCTTGATAGCTTGGTATAATAGATTGAAAAATGAGCATCCTAGGACGCAAAGAAATTTCTTCTTTTGTTGAGGAATAATAGGACAGCTGCTTCTAACTCATATTTAGGGCAATGCAATTATTTTGTAGAAAGAGATTTGAAATCTTCAAATGTAAAATGAAATAGCCAGCAATAAAAAACACATATTGGGATTGAAAGACATAAATCTAAGGGTCATTTTGGGACAGTAATTCTATGTTTCTATCAATATACTTCAATGTAATCCAAAAGGAAAAGAGAACAAAGGCAGGGCATGCAAACTAGTTAAAAAAAGGTTTATTGGGTGTGAGCTGGCAATGTCATGGCAGGGAGAAACCCTCTGTCTGTCTGATAGCATGGTGCCATCCTGCTGCAAATGCAAGCTTACTATGTACTACTCACTCTGTCCCACATGGGGAGAAATTTAAATTGACCCTCTCCCATTCCAAATTGCAATCTGTAGGGGAGCATTTTGGGGATGAGAATCTTGAAGCCTTGGAATGACGCAGATAATTTTCTGTTATACGCAGTTCTGTGTCTGATTGACCCTTCTGGGACAAAGAAAGTTTGAGAACAAGAACCAGTCTTGAATTCCTGCTGCTGCCAAGCAGGAAAATTATCTCTCATTTTCAGGCCCATGGAGTGCTACAGGTGCAGGCAGGATGAAGGTTAGGTCCTGAAAAGGAGTAGGCTGACCCTGCTTCATTTCAGAGTTTAACGTGGAGCCCCAGATCCAGCTGTGACTGCACCACCTGCTATTGCTAACATTTCAAACCTGGCTCATTAGAAATAAAAATAACACTAATGAATCACTGAACTTTTGAGGCAATTGGTTATAATTTGACTGGAAAAAGAAATTGCCACCCACTGTTTACCTTAACTAAAGTCCATGAAACAATCCGCCCATCTGAGGAGACAGAGAAGAAGTTGGCATTGTTTTCCATGTCATCCTTCTGCCACTTGACCTTAAAACAAGAAGAAACAAAAAGACAGTCGCAGTCAGCACAGGACATTCAGTATTAGCAGGACAGAGTCCCAGCAAGGTCTTCTGAAATCCTTCCTAAAGACCAGCTGGTTTGCTCCCCGGAGCCTTGCTGGTGTGAACACTTATTTCCACGAGCAGGTTTAGAACTGTCCTCAGCACTCCTGCCAGTCACTTTCCTGCAGGATGGTCCAGCAAGGGGTTAAAGCCCCTCCCCTGGAGACTCACAGCTACCGTAGCACTGCCATCAAGGATGGGTCTTGTGAGATGAATGAGCTATGCACTAGAGCTCTGCACCATCCCAGAGATCCCCAAGACACCTCCAAACACCACCAGTGGTGCCACACAAAGGTCTCCAAGCACAAGCCTTGCCCTTCACTTTTGACTAATTCCTCCAAGTGTGGTGCCATATGGTTTCCCTTCAGCCAGACAACCTCAAATTAGCTTTCTGTCCCTATGTGGGGTGCAAGCAAGCCCTTGCAAGCAACATGTGACATGGGTCCTTGGGGCACTTCTGTTTCAGGGAGATGAAAACTTCTCCATTAAAACTGAAATCCTCCCTACACCTTCAGAGCATCTGTCTGCCTGGTAAGGAGATTTGCCTTTTGACTGTGACAGCTCAGCAGGAGAGATTAGAACTCAGATAAATGGCTTACAGTTTAGAAGAGACATTTCAGTTACACCAAAAGCATTAAGAACGCTCGATTTTCAGATCTGGGAATTCAATCAGACTGAAGGGAAAAGAATGACTTGTCATTGGGTCTGTCAGCACACACTCCTGTTGGCATCTGTCAGTTCAGGATGGGGACAAGCACTTTAGAAGGTTCTGTGGAGCTTTTCAAAGGTATATCTGTTCCTGTGCAAGCAGTGGAGCAGATAAAGTTCCCTAAACATCAACCCATAAACATGATAAATGGGTATGATTATCCCAGAGCTTACCAAATACTCTATCCATGACCACATATGTAACTCGTACCTATTCCAGAAAACAAACAGCATTCTCAATACTTTAATTACACAGATTGGATATTCCTATGACAGTTCCTTGTGTAAAACTGTTAATTCTCTTTTGTAAAATTGTTTATACTGTGAAGTTCTGTGGAGCATGAAAATTAAGCAAGAGACTCAGCAAAGAGTAGTTAACCCTCCACTGAACAGGTTTCCTTCCTGTTCTGAGGAAGGAATAATAGAATGTAAAAGGAAGCCATCTGAGAATACATCACAATGGCACTTTCATGCCTATAAGACACAACTGAAGAACCTTGAGTGGCATATACCTTTGAACATGTTCGCACAAGTGAAATTGTAGAACTACTTCTGCTATCTGGCAGTAGAAGAATGGCATCATTCAATAGGACCCAGAACAAAATTATTAATGATTAAAAGGCAGGTTCAACAGGACAGCAATTGCCAAGGCTGACTCAATGTGCCCAAAATGTGCTGGGTATATCAATTCCAGGAAAATCTCCCTGGGATCATGAGCTACTGCTGACAGTGACAGCCACCAGCAGCTCCTTCAGATGAAGGAGTTGGTGTAGTGAGGAGTTTTAATTCAAGGTGAGAAATGCAGAGCCCAGGGTAACTGGTTACAAAAACATGTCCAATATGCTTCATACTGGGCACAGAAAAAGGGTCATGTTCTGAATCAAAAGACTTTTAAAATGTCACTCTAAAATTGTAAGTAAGATGTTTTTATGTGTATGTCCAACACAGTTCCCCTCTAACTCATATTCTTTCTCTTCAGTTTGCTTTCCCAAATATTTGAGAAAAACTTCTCAGCCCATCACACCAGTGGAAAATACAAGGATGAAGGTTCAGCAGCTGTAGTCCATCCCCACCATCCTGTGCAGACACAGCCTCTGAGTCCTGTTGTCTACACAGACATAAAGCGTTGCAGAAACCTTATCTGGAGGTGATCAACAGCACAAGAGCTATCATGAAGTCATGGGGGATTTTCCCAAGCTAATTCCTTCCAGCATTCCCAAAGCAAAGAGCTTTACCCCAGGGTTTGCCCATTCCACATGTCCTCTCTCTGACGGAGATCTATTCATGTTTTCTAATGTTAGTACTCAGTTAGGTGTTACTGCTACTTCTCTTCATCCAGTACATGGATAGGTGGAGTCACCAGCCCCAAAAAGCAAGTAGGCTGTTTTGCTTGGGGTACTCTTGCTCCTATATTCAAAGCAGTCAACAGTACTTGAGTTAGGTACATTTTGTACACAGCTTGTACACAGGGACATCAGGCTCTGCCCTCAAATGACTATTAGCAGCTCTCAGTGATGTTAGCTTGAATTTCAGAAACCAGAAATTGGCACTTAATACTTTCAATTTTCCTTCAACAACTCTGACACCTTAATTGTGTTTGTGATCTTTTTCCCCCTGATCTCTGAATCCCATAAATGCTTATTAGAGTAATTAGCCCTCATGACACTGCAATCAAATCGGGCATCTGCTCAGAACTGGCCTTTTCTCTGCTCCCAGAGGCTTGTCAACATGGCACAACCTCCTGTCATTAGCAGTATCCATGCTGTGAGGGGTGGAACATTTGAGGAACGAACCAGGCAACTGTCTGCACAGTGGCAAGAAGTTAATCTTCTCCCTGAAGCATGTGATAATCAACCAAGGATTTTGGCTGTGTGAAACAATTTAGAGCAAAAGTTCAATAATGATACAATAAGAGTAAAGAAGCAGATGAGGAAGGAAAGTGTGTGCACACAGCAGAGAGGAGACAACAAAATACAAAGCAGCAAGCATTTTCTGTCCCTGATCATGATGAGAACTGTAACAAAAGCAAGCCATTTTTTTTCAGTGATCTTTAACCTGACTATTTTTGTAGAGCAAAATCAGTGCGTGAAACTCATCACTACAAGAACAGCCTATCACTTTTGGTTTCTTAAAGCCCGTTTATTTGTAAAGAAGATGAGACTATTCAAAACCTTATTTATGTATAGAAAAATAAATATTAAGACCTGCATGTTCATTACTATGTACAGCAGGTTAGCAGGGCAATAATCCATTCATTTCTAGCAAGAGAATACTATCATTTTTATCTGTGGCAGCTGGTAATGGCTTCAGTCCAGCAGGAGATTAGACCATTTATCCAACCTGATTTGAAAACGCCCATGTTTCTGATGTCATTCCTATGAAAGAAATAATGCTTGATCCGTTTGCATGGGACACAGGCTGTTAGTCACTTGCCCTGACAGAATACAATTGGTCAAAATCACCCTGGCCACGAGGCTGACTGGAGTGTGGTGCAGGCATCAGCTACTGCAAACCAAGACCTGGCTTGCCCCTGCCTTGCTAAACTCAGGTGTGGGGTGCCACATACAATACATGCACATTGACTGATGAGCAATTCCTTCCCTTCCTATTAATTATCCTTCAGTGAATCCTTTGTCAGCACTGCAGCACCATGGCCCTCCTGACATGTGCCCTAAGTCAAATAAGGCAAAGTTTGGTCATTCAATGCCTGAAAAAGACTAGCAAAATCTGCCCCAGGTAGAAAAGAGGAAAGACAAGGGCATTATCAAATTCTCCCCAGGTCACCCTTACATGCACTGGCCAAGTAAGACACCCAGATGACTTTGGCATGCAAACACCTTCTTGGGCCACTGAGCAAAGTCCATGTCAATATGACCTGGGGATAAATTCTTTCCAGTGCAAACCTGGCTATCAGTACACTCCTAGGCAAAATCATCATGGCAATGCAGGGTTTGGAGGGACCCAAAAAGCATATCTGTTCTATGAGGCAAGATCAGACACTCCTCTGCCACTGGTGACAATTCACATAGGTTGCTCTCACAAGCCTCCAACAACAGGTACTCAACAACCTCCCTGTAGATACATCTGTGCTTAATTGCCCTTATACAGATTTCCTTTACCAAGAGTCAAGCCAATTACTCCTTACCATCTCCCCAGTGGATGCAAAGAACCATAGTTTATTCCTCTTTTCAGAACACTCTTCAAAAAGGCAAGAAAAGGTTGTGCCACTATTCCTTTCTCTTTTTTTCCCTCTTCAACTCAAATCAATTGCCTCAACTGTTGCTTCCAGGTCCTGCCTTCAGGACCAAGCTCTCACCATTCCTGTTCTTCCCCTTCAGCCTGGCTCTGCAGCTGCAAATATATGATACAGGGCCACCCTGAGGCAGGAGCTACAACCTCCTCTCTCTTATATTCTTGCTAATTAATTAGAATGACACATATCTTTGTGTAACAGTATTGCATTGCTGATCACTGGTGGTGATCTGCTATGCTTCCCCTCGGGCACCCTGCTGCCTAACCAGCCATCTCTTATTTCGTATCTGTGCATTTAATTTCCCCTCTCTAAATGTGGTATTTGCTCGTGTCTTTATTGAATTTCATCACATTGATTTTGGGCCTTTCTTCCAATTCATCAAGATAATTTTGAACATAATCATGTCCTGCAAAGTGCCTTGTCCTCCCAGGAGGGCTTCCCTATTCTGTAATTTGAGTTGTTAATGAAAGTATTGATCAAAAAACACCCAAAGTGACAGCTGGAGAGTCTCACTTGAAGCACCTTCAGAGTCTGACAGCGAGCTCTGTATAACTGCTCTTTGAGCACATTGCCTGAGCCACCTGAGCAGTCTCTTTATGGTGATTTTACCTAATTCATATTTCTCTACTTTGGTTATATGTATGTCACCTGTGTGAGCCTCAATCAAAAGCTTTAGTAAAGTCAAGATGGATAGAGGTGATAACCTCGACTGCCTCTCTCTTATTCATGAGGCCCATTTCTCTAGAAAAAAAGGAAAGAAATTACAGTGGCTTGATAATCTATTCTGGACAAATCCATGTCGGCTTCTCTGAATCACCTTATTATCTAGACATTTACCAACTGTGTTGCCATTTATTCAAGTGCTTTTCCAGTCTTTGAAATTGGTCTGACTAGTCAGTAGTTCTCTGGGACCAATCTTATCATTTTCCTCCAGACATTTTTCCACTCCTTCTGGCTCTTTGAGATTTTTCCTCCGTTCCCTGGCCATGCTTGTCCTACAGCCCAGAGTGAAACCTGATGCACTGCTGTGCTATTATCCACACTTTTTGAGGCCCTATAGCTGGCTTTGGATGCCTCTAGCTGGGTAAATTGTCCAGACACTGTTTCCTGGGCTCTGGTACTCTGTCAATGCCACAGTCCCTCCTTCATTCAAGGACAGGCCCTTCGAGGAAAGCACCTGCAGGAACCTTTTTCCCAGACACTGGCTCTACAGCATCCCAGAACAGTGTTTGGGGACTGATGACAGTAAACTATCATAATTCAGTCTGCCCATGTCACAGGTGTGTGAAAGGCTGTGAGTCCACAGGTGACAGCAGTGTGGTGCTTGCCCTCATCCATGCCCCAGAGTACACCCCAACCCTGCCTCTGAGTCAAGGTACTCACTCAGCTCAGACGTTGTAAATGGGCTTGCACATAAGCCCCAGCCTCTGCTAAAAATGCATTACAGATGTAGCCCAAAAACCCTCTGAAATGCATGTAATGGCTTGAAATTGCTCTGGCTATTTCTTTAAGTACTCTATGGTATTTTCAATCTGATCTTGCTGATGGGCAAGAGCTTGTCTCATTTAAATATTCTTTATTATGCGCTTTCCTTATTCTGACCTGTGCTTTTATGCTCTCGTTACATTAAGCACACTAAGCAGCCAGTCTCAGACATTTACTGTAAGATTAAACAACACAGCATCAAGTATTTCATCCTTATTCATACCACTCACTAGCAGCTGAAAGCTTGTTTTAGTAATGAGTCTATATTCTTCATTCCTTTAACTACTTATACACTTCCCAAATATTTTCCCATTCCCTTTTATGACCTAGGATAGCCACAGCTCACTTTGCACATTCACTTATTTTATTAATTTATGTTTGTGCTTCTCCCGAATACTCAGCTTCAGACACTTCTTTGTTTCTGTGCCTCAAGGGTTTCTTTGTAAGTCACTGTTGAGCTGTAGATGTAGCCTTACAGGCCTCTCTCAGAGACTCTGTAATTCTGCCCAGCCCTGCAGCTCAGGGATTTCACTTTTCTGCCTCCTTAGCTGAACAGAGCCAGAGACTCTTGTAGAGGTCCAGGTGTGCAGCACAGAAGCACAAGAGCTTCCCAGCCCCTCTGGGCTCTCCCAGCCACCCTCTTTTGCCCATACCTTAGTCACACAAGGTAAGCAGTGGGATTCAGACACTTCTCCTTACATTCACACTGGTTGAAGACTTTTGCTCAAGGGTTCCCACTGGCAAACATCTGCTGCTTGAGCAAGGGAATCAGCCCTCAGCTCTCCCTTGCTGTGCCTGATCTGGCAGCCAAGCACAGACACAAACCTACTGTCCAAACCACATTTCCTGTGTCAGTATGCACAAGCCTGGGCCAAAGCAAAGTGCCAGAAGTGCTCTGGGGCTCTCTCGAGGTGGACGAGCTGAACATGTGCTGCGATTTAGCAAGAGCACAAACTCTGATGGATGCAGTTTGGCTGCATCCATTGCACAATGCCCCAGCTGACAGATGAACACCATATGGACTATGGCAGACATAAAGTAAGACAGAAAAAACTCCAAGCAGGAATACCCATCTAAACCCAGATGTGTTAGTCCAGCTGTGGGCACCTTTGGTCTGTGTAGTGGGCACTTTCTCCATTTTACAGCTAGCCTGCATTTTAGTCTGCCTCAGCATCATGCTGAGGGCTCATGCTGAAGTGTTGATCTACAATAAATTGCTCCATAAGTCACATCTTTTGAAGCCAGATTTCCCCTGTGCTCTGGTACAAATATTCTCCTGGACTCCCTTACAGCAACCTCTGATTTGAACTAAGAAGCAGTTCTATTTCTTCACTCTGTCACCTCCAAATGTGTTTCTTGTTGGTTACTGACAGCAACTTTCAGGAAAACAGCATCCAAAACCATCAAGTTATTATCAGCAGAGTAGAAATCTTTCACATTCTTTTCCTGTCAATGACAAATCGCCATTTTTCTGTTTATTCTCCTCCCTGGGTCACTTATCTATTCTGTTTGCCAATGGATCTGCTGCTGTGAAAGTCTGCTTTGACACTCAGTTTATCCAGAGTTCACTGACTTTTTGTTTTGCTGGAGCAAATAGTTTGTCCCTCCTTGTTACTGAGACAAAGCAGTGTGTCTACAACAAAGTTCCCAAATGTCCTCCATCAAGGACATTGCCAGCTATTCTGCATTTGTTATCATGCTTGACACCGTAGGTAGGCCTTGACACCTCACAGAGGAACCTCTGCCAGCTACCACAAGTGAAACCAGGGCCAGGCACCCTGAGGAGTATAAGCAAAAAGCAAGGCTGCTCTCCTTCAATCAGCCACAAGAGACACCCCAAAATTACTCACTCAGCCATCTAGAAAGTATAGGATACCTCACTCTCAAACAAAGTAACTCCAGCATCACTTTTTCTCCATCAAGAGACAGTAAGAGCAGGATTTAGAGGAACAGGGCAGTGTCTGGAGCCTCCCTCCCCACAGTGCCAACTTGGACAGCAGTACAAGTTATCCTACATAGAGGTGGGAGGAAGGAAGATAGAAAGCTTCATTTCTCACCATGGGTATTTGGGACAAAGGCAAAAAAGTGATGTTAGTCCAGATGACTCATTTTGACTCAAGGCAATAGTGTAGATTTTAAAGAGTTGTGATAACTGAGTGCAGCCTGGTCAAAGGTCAAAGCAGCCCAGTCAGACCCCTTGGCAAAGTCTGTACTTGAAGAAAGAGCTGCTGGATCCTGCTTGCACTGGGAGTGTATGATACCATTGTAGAGAAGATTTGGCTTTGTTCTGATTATGTGTAGGTGTGGACTTCCTGCCAAAGATAAACATGGGCAGACAGGCAGGCAGGGAGGAACTTTAGTATGCCCAGCTGGTCCTTCAGTGAGGGAGACCAGAACCATGGAGTCACCAGCATGCCCATGTTGGACCAGCATGGCAGGGTATAGCATAAAGGGCTCCTGCCCTGTGATGCACACTCAGAAAAAGAGATTGCTGGTCTGTATCTGCACTTTTTGCTATTCCTGTCTATTAAATGGGAAAGCAGCATTTCTGCTGTGGAATGTGTAGTAAGAATGAAAAATCTGAAAAATTGAAAAAAAAAAAGAGTTTTGGTCAACATTATCATAGAAGACTTTAGTCCTTGATTTTTGTTTTTCTCAGAAAACCTGCTGTGAAATCATAGTCCCTGTCCACATCCACACTCCTGTGCTCTAGAAAAGTGCCAGGATAAACACAGTGAATCAAGTCACAAGTAAAGAGGAGAAGCCACCCCAGAGATGAATGCCCAAATGCCACCCTGTCATATGGTGAGAGTTTGGCTGCCCCTGTCACACTTGAGAGTCTTTGCACATCCAGGAACTTCATGGTGAAAAGAGTGTCCCTCCTCATTAGTTGGAGGACACCTTTCTGCCACTGCCTGAGATACCTCCGTGGGGAGGATGTTGGAGACACTTTTGAGGGGAAGATTGCTTTTCAGGCCAGGAGGCTGATGCCTGCATGGAGGCAAAATCAGATATCCCAGAAAGGCTCATCTGAGCCCCTTCTTCCTAGACCCCATGTATTGTTTAAAGGAAGGTTAAGTCCTACACAGAACTACAACTAAAACAGAAGTATTAAGGCTTTCCTTCTTTCAGTACCATATAAAAAGATAAACTGTAACTAGACATTTAACAAAGTTAACTTTAAGGAGCACAGGTGGAAACACCAGACTCCATAAGGCCTGATGAAATTCAGCCTAGGGTGCTTAAGAGAGCAACTGAAGCAATCTCTGATTTTCATAGCAATTAGCTATGAAAACTTGAAGAGAGGAGAGATCCTGGGGGATAAAAGCATGGGGAAAATGCCCAGAGGAAACATAAAACAAAACCAAACCCTGTCTTGAAGGATAGGTTAAAGGACAGTGGATGAATCAGCCTAATCCCGAACTTTGAGAGCTGGAACAAAGTATTAAGTCATCCATACATATCATATGTACAGGATAAGACAATGAGGATTGGTGAATATGGGCTCGTCAAGAAAAGACCTTGTCAAGAATTTATTTCCTTCATTTTCAGGGCAACGGGTCTAAAAGAAAGAGTAGATCTGTTATCCCAAATTTTGTACATACTCCCTGTGATGTCTTCAGAAGAAAGCTAAGGAATTACTATGAAGTGGATGAGTGCTTGAAAATTAATTTCTAAGAGTTTAGTCAGTGATTTTTTTGATGATCTGGGAGAACATCTCTAGATGGCTCCCACAAGGGACTATCCTGGGTTCAGTTCTATACAATATTTTCATTAGCAAGTTGCACACTGAATTGCAAAACACACAGAATGTTTGCAGATTACACAGTTGAAAGACGTTCAATCCCGCTGGGATAAGGACTCAAAGTTACTTTAAAAAACTGGAGACGTAATCTGAAAATAATAAGGTGAAATGTGATAAAGACAAGAGCAGAGGGACACATATAGGATGAAGAAAGCATTAAACATGTAGAAAATAGGGAATTTCTGGCTAAGTGACAGTAGTGGGGAAAAGGATTAGTAGGTGGTGAGGGAATCAACAAAGTGATACTGCTGGAGGGACACAGAAATCTTTTCACATGTATTACAAAGTGGTAAGATACAGAAGGCAATGACTCTAGTCTGTTAGTACTGGTGAAGACAGCTAGACTGCCCAGTCTCATTTTGAAGAAAACACCTCAGGACTGATAACACAACATCTGTGATAGCAGGATGGAAAGGAGAGGGCACTCTGAAGGCCTCTGCCACTTCTCATTTCTGTGGTTCACAAACAGTTCCCCAGTTCCAGAAAGGAAGGTTCGGTTTTATTTTAAATTCAGTCTCACCTCTCACATGTTTACTGTGTGTCATGTTCAATCACACAGTGACTGCTTTGTTCACGACAATAGATGAGACTCCTTTGTATAGCAAACAAGTCTTTTGAGTGTGAGGAAAAGCTGATGGGAAGAGATAAATGAAAATTACTTGTTACTTAAAAATAAATTCCCTGAAAAGTGTTCCTATCTTAAAATCTGGGTTTTCTTTTAAATGCAAATGTTTCAGCTATGGCAGGAATCTGCAGATAAGGGAGTTGCTATGCAAAGGAGGGTTCTCAGTGCTATTCTCTCTCTTGCAGAAAAATTTGTTGACATTTTACCATTAAATCATCCAACAAGACAGAATGGACCAGTTCAATTTGCTTAGGAAGTAAATTTGCCCCCGTGATAGAAGCCATTGAAGACCTAAGGTCTGCACGAGTAACTCCTCCTGAGGTGAGTCAGTAATATTTAACTATTTAGCTGTAGTGTTTGCCCTGGAGAAGAAATTGTTTAGACATCTGATGAACATCAAAGTGTTCAAGGATTCTGATGTCTCTCAGTCAGTTTGAGCTTCCTGCATTTCTCTTACATCTGTAATGAGCAACTCTGACCTAAAGGACTCCCTGCCATCCCATCTGTAGCAGAGACAGGGATTTACTCAGATCTCTCCTTACTTTACCCACTGTATGTTTGTGATAATGAACATGGCATTTAGGAGAGTCAGGGTGGCTGACAGGCTTGGCAAGAGTAAATAGGTACTGAAACAAGGGCAGCTGCTTTTATCTACAAGGAAATCAGGCAGCAACCAAGGCAGCCAGTTTGGCAAGCTCATATCTCACCAAGCAAAGATGCGGAAGAAGAATTCTTTCAGAATTCCTATGATAATGAAAAGCATGTCAGAACCCACTGGAACAGAGGACACAGCCCAGCATTGCCTGGATGCTCCAGGAGCAGCCCGCAGCCTCAGGATGTCAGGCACCTGCATCATGGGCATGAGGCTGGATGATGACTTTATTTATGGGTACCACCAAATACTAGGCCTATCTGGTAGAGTACAGTTGTTCTGGCTACAGGCAATACCAGAAACTTCCCTCCTGATAATTTTGTAAATTATTTCTCTCCTTCTAGCAGCATATGGCTAATTGTAAGTTTTGCTACAAGCATTCTCAGGGTTTTCTCCTCCAAAGTCCTTGAAAACTTCCTGATAGCTGAGGGAAAACAACTTGACAAGCTCAACAGCAATGAGGAAACACTCTAAGATAAACTCCAATGTCATATTTAATCCCATAAACACTCTTCCTCAGAAAAACGCTGCTCTCCTCCACCTAGATCAAGTGCTCTCCACCTTGATGGGATCTTCCTGGTACTCAGAGGACCAGGCTCCACCTTTTGAGCAGCAGTGAACTCAAGGGTGCAAGGTTGGCTGAGAGGAGCAAGAAATTACACCATCAGACCATCCACAGATTTGGGGTGAAGAAAAAGGGTGGCAAAACCTTTCCTACTAAAGAGCACATTTGGTGATAGTGGGATGGACTTGGCAGTAAGCAGAGAGCGTGGCCATAGGAGTGCCACTGAAGCAGGGCAAAGGCCCAGCTTGAGGCTTGTGCATCACTCATGCTTCAGAGACTCAGATTTATCTGAAGGAAGCAGAGCTCAGTTATAAATAGCACTGGATAAGGCTGGTCCTACTTTCAATTTGTTTTCTGCCTGCTGGGATTTGGATGCTCTGCTTTGTACAGTGTTTCACCAGGAATCTGCATATTTATTCCCCTCACAGCACTGACCAGTGAATTTATTATGCTGGCATGATAACAGACGAAGAGGGGTGAACCAGACATCATGTCACCTATTTGTCCCATCAGTGGCTGCATTTCTATGTCAGACACAGCACACAGCTGAGCAATGCATGCCAGAGGCCAACAAAGCTCAGAGTTATTTAACCAGTTGCAATTCACAGCCCTTGGTTTTACCGCTGTGCTCGTGATGCAAGATTCCCAATTTACAATATATAAAATACGAAATTTCTCACTCTGTGTGTGGGAAAAGCAGACACACTGGGCAGGCAGACTCACATCCAAACCCCGAAGATACCTGATGTTGCTAAATCAGAGACAGCATCTGTAATACACCTGATGAAAGGTTCCTATCACCACAGGATCAAGCGGACTTGCAGCAGGGATGGAGAGAGACTCTCCTGGGGTCTGCTGGGTGCTGAGAGCCTCAGATACCACACTGAGCTGTGGCAGCTCACTGTGGCTCAAGGGGTGGGAGGAAAGTGGGAGTCAGAGCCAGCCCCAGCTCCCTATACTTTATACATCAATGTGACCTTGGCTGCACCATCTCTGCCTAACTTGCCTCTAGCTCTGCCATTATCATTCTCTTACCTTTAATTTATCCTCTTCAGAGCAGCATTCTGTTCCACAGGCTATATAAGAGCCATTAAGACCCATCAGTGTGTTTATATATACACTATAAAGCAGAGAACAGGATTCAAATACTCAAACAACCAAACAAATGCATTACAACTTCTCTGATATTTTAAACCTCAGGCTAACATCTTCTAACATCCCAAGGCTTGAAGGGACTTTTAAATTTTATAAGTGAAATTTTCTCTACAAATTAGAACCAGTGCAACTAAGAAGCAAAGAAAGTTTCTTGTATTTTGCTTGGAGACATCAGAAAAGAAATAATCAACCAGAAAATGTACAGTAAGATGGCTTGGATCTTAAGTAAAAGGAAGAGGGGTAAGAGTAGAATAAGAGGAGAGTCTATTTAGCAAGGAACAGTGAGAGCAAAAGGTAGAAAATAAGTTCAGCATCTGAATGAAGTACAGAGGGAAATACAGCATCAAAGCAAAAAGAGCTCATTTTTAGACAAACATTACATGATCTGCAATGAACACTTTGCTAGACAATTTCTAACCCAAAAGAATCTATACCCATGGCACAATTTAAAAATAACCATGAATAATTTCTGAATCTCCAGAATTAGATACCATATAATACCATCCAGTTAGATACCACCTCAAAAAGTACAATGTCAAAGATAAACTATCAGGGATTTTGTTCACTATGGTAAAAGATGTATAGAAATAAACATTTGGATGATTACCTTTCCTAACCTACAGTGACTTAAAAAGTGTCCAACAGTTTTGTACAAGGTACAAGCATGCTGCAAAAGATTTTAGCCAGCATTTCTGCCACAGCAGTGTCTTGCAATTTCCACCACCTCTTCCATGCATAAATAGTCCAAAGCTTCCAGACTGATTTTTCTGGGCTCAGCAGAGCCTTTCCAAAAAATGGTGAAAGTTAACTCCATGGGAGAAAGGATTTCCTCCAGCAGGGCTGTGCCAGCAGTGACCTCTCACAGTGACTGAGGGCAACCAGAAAGCTGCTGATCTTGACCCTGATTTCTACAGCAAGCATATGGTAACTCTTCCCAAGCACAGCCCTTCCTGCCCAGCTCCCTCCAGGAGAGCACATGGACACAACTGATGCTTGTCAGTCACTAAATGCCTCATGGTGCTGCAGTGAGGAACCCAGTGTCAGAGTCTCAGCAGACAGGACAACTGCAGATAACTGCCTGTTCCTGGACACAGATTTCAGTGTAGGGAGCATGACTGCAGCTAAGGACTGCTCCAACAAGGAACCCTCTGACAGATTGAGATCTCTGGATCCCAAATGCATGGTTATTAGCCCATGGATGCTCTTCCCATGCCTCTGTACTTCTATGCAAATGCAGAGTGAGTGAAGTGATATCTCTGGTGAGGATACAGTGGCCTCTTTTGCTCCTGGGATGTCAGAAGTTAATTTGACTTTTTGCCAATTTGCAGTTAGCACTGGGCTAGGTATGCAAGACAGGGCTGGTAGGATGAAAAATGTAGTGGAAAGCTGCAGCTGAAAAGAAAGGTCCTCTGTGCAAACACTGAACTGACCCAATATGAGAGACACAGTTGCCTTGCATTACTGTAGAGGCTTGGTGATCCTCACGATCAGGTTTCTTCTCTATTTTGCCTTCAGGCTACATTCTCCCCCCAACTTGGGTTCAGACTCCTTAGCTTCAGGTCTCTGTTGTTTTCCTTTCTTCTCCAGATTTCTGTTTCTCCTCTAGAGTTATCCCCTAGCAGTATCATCAAAGAGTTGAATGAGATTTTTTTTCACTTAACTACCCTCAGCAAACACCTATTTTGTGCTTTTTAGTGAAGGCAACAGAAAGGGTGTTGAGGCTGTTCTGAGACAGCTGATCTTTATTCTGACCTTGATAGCAAACTTCTGTCTTATATTTTTCTTTTATTTCCTTTGCATCAAACAATTTGTTTGCCTGGAGCCAAAGGAACAAAATATTATGTGAAGAAGTAACATCTCAGAGGTGATGCAAGCTGCAAAATCTGTTTGTCTGACTGCAGATGACAGATTTAAGAGACTGTCCGTCATCAGAAATGAAACAATGTGCTGGTGTGACAGTGGATTATGGAACAAAATGCTTTTTTTTCTTCTAAGCACAGCAAATATGATCAGCTTCCCATAAAGACCTTTCTCGTGGAGTTGTGTGCAGAAGCATAGAATGGGGTAAAGAACAGCAGGCTGTGCTGACTTTAATGGGATTTTCATTTACTTCCATCAGCAAAACAAGACTTCAGAGGGTCTGGAGTGGCTTCATAAACTGCAAAAGTTCAGTGTAGACTTATTTAAGGACTTACATTGGAACACAGAAAATAGACAGGTAGAAGGGATCACACAGTTTTGGGCCAAATTCCAGCAAGCAATTTCAGATGTTTTGTCAGGTTGACATTTGAGATGGGACTTCCATAAGTTCTGCTGGAAAACTATTCTGCAAGCTGACACTCCTTTTAGTTTTCTTTGGCAGTTTGCAGGCTATTACCCTCTTGCCTTGACTTCTTTGTCCAAACCATGAGCATCACAACTAACCTGAGTGGCATTTGGTGAAGAATTAGCCTGCAGTGGCCAGCCCTTTCTCTTACCATGCACAAATACAGGGTAGAAAATAGTTCTCTCAGGATGCCATTTGAAGCTCCATGGTATCAGCTCCTCAGGGAGACCAGATCAGCTTCAGTAAATCAACAATGAACAAAGTTGTGCTTCTAACCAGTGACGTCTCCATAGCAATTCCAAACCATGCTGTCCACACAGGCATGCTTGTGACAGCCGAGATTTGCTTGAAGCACAACCAAAAGAAATGTTCCATTTGCAGATCCTAGGGTCAACACTCTGCAGTGGAAATTTTGTCAGTAACTCTGATGGTAAGCAAGTAAAATAAAAAATTATTTCCAACCCTCTGCAGCAGTATTGACTCTGTACTACTCTCAGCAGCAATAATGTCCTTTTGGCTTGATGTGAAAGTAAAATAGAGGCACACAGTGAAAACAAATCTGTTAAATAAGATGTGTTTTAGGAAGGAGATTGAACAACAGAAACAAACCCTGACACATAGTTTCAGTTATCAATTCCTGATTCTGAACTACTCCAGCTTCCAAATACTTCAAACCAAAAATATCTAGTATATCCCAGTGTAGAGAGGGAAGAGAAAAACACTCTTCTCAGCTGTAAATAAACCCTAATCACCATCTTTTTTAATAGAAAGGAGAAAGAACAAATTTCAAAGCTAGAAAAAGGAGCGGGTCTATGCTGAGAGCCCCTTCCCAGCAAGGTGTCACTTCTCCCCAGAGAACACAGCTCCTGCGAGCTTTGGCTGCCGAAGTCTAGTGCAGTTGTGCCAACCTCATTAATCTCCAGAGCCAAGTCCTGGGACTGAGCCACTGGCTAAAAAAATATGCTATTCAGGGACTTGCTTTTTTAGGACTTACTCAGAGATGATGGGAGTGTGAGGATTTTGCTGAGCACTATTTTGATTAAAGTAGAGTTCAGGTTAATGCCACATAGGCTTTTTCCCAGCAGAACATGACAGGTTTGACACAGTTTTACAGGAGGTGACTCCTTTTAAGCTGGGTTTTACATTCAAAGGTAGAGGCCTGAATTCACTGGTTGGAGAGACTGTTTCTAGTTCTATGTTCCTGTGAGACCTGAGACTGCATGCATACACATTCACATGTCTATGTGCGTGTTAATTCCTCTCTGTATTTGGATCTTCAGCAATTAGTAATGAGCAATTAGAAACGTGTAATTTGAAACAAGCTAGAATTTTCCATTATTTACAATGCAATAACACTTAATGAGTGTGAGAGAAATGCCAGATCCATAAGAAACCATTGCTATCCTCTTGAAAAAAACTGGGAGTGGTATCAGGCAGACAAACTCTTTCTCAGGTAACAGAATTAGAAAATTTGTATTATTTTATTTTGTTCTTAACAATGGGAACATTACATCAGCTTTGTTTTATGCAAACGTATTGAGATATTACTAAGTCACTGAAGATGAAACAGGACAAGAAAAGAGCTGTCAGTCTGCTTTGCCCACTTCCCATTTTGCTTCCATTGTGAAAAGGGCTGCATTGTTTCAAAAGAAAAAAGCCAGGCAGTCCAGAGAACAAAGGCTCCTAATTGCTCAGGATAACGTTGTTACTTTTCTACTTTATTCACTTTTTCTACAAAAAAAGGGGATTTTTTGAGGTCTAGGATCTACACAAAGACTGGGCCTCAGATTAGTGGGGTCTTGGTGGGGGAGAATAGGGGATTTTTGAGCTAAATATGAGAAACAAGGCATCAGTTTCTGGAATCATTTCATGCTGAATAAGAAATAACAATCCAATGTCTCAAGCTAACAGATAGTGCACACTGCTTTTCACCACGTCAAATGGAGCGAAAACCTTTTCTAAAACTTTTGGCTGATACTGGCAAATGCTTACACTTCAGATCTTTCAGATTGCTGTATAATCATCTAATTACTAACTTTGCTCGCTAGTTTTGTATCAAGTTAAAAATTGTAAACTTTAGTAAAAATATTGGTACTTTAATCATAGAATCACAGCATGGTTTGGGTTGGAAGAGACCTCAAAGACCATTTTGTTCCAAGCCCCTTGCCATGGGCAGGGACACCTTCCACTTGACCAGGTTGCCCAGAGAAATTTTCTTATTGCTGAAGAAAACTAACAATTATGATTCTCAGCACTCAACCTGTGGAAATAAAGAAGCAGGAACTACAATCTACTCATAGCCACATTTATCCATATCCATGGAGTAGTTTCTCTTCTTTTCAGAGCTACCTTCCTAGAGTGTCTAATGATTTTTTTCTCTTCTGAGCCCCGCTGCTGCCAAATGGTACATGTAAACCTACCCATAAAAACCCCATACAGATTGCCTCCACTGCTGAATGTCCCTGCTCCTGGTCTGTAGGGAACAGGCTGCTAATAACACCCCTTCAGCACACACTGTCCTTTCCAATATCATCTGGGGCACAAATGGTCTGGGATTTTTGAGTCTCTAATGTGCTGTAACAGCTGCAACCTCCCATAGCATGCTGCAGCAAGACCATGAACAACTGCACACAGTTGTTTGGCCAGTTTTTTTTACTGGAAGCCTAAATGGCAGTGGAAAAACTTGGAAGTGTTCTCTGTGTGTGTGGGTGTGGGTGTGGGTGTGGGTGTATGTGTGGGTGTGTGTGTGTTCAAACCTGGCACACTGTATTATGATGAAAACCCATGTCCAGGCTACTATGTTAATATGTTAGAAAAGCTATAAATATCTGCTAGAGGAAAAACTTTAAACAGAGAGGAAATACAAAATTCATGTCTTCTCTGAAATGTTACATTTGCACAAATTCTCTGTTTACAGCAAGCACAGGTCTTGCTCTTGGCATATTCCAAGAGTCTCAGTCAGGTTCCCTTGATTTCTTGGACTTTTACTGGAAGATGCAATATCAAGGAGCCATGGCTGGGGGACAACCCACGCAAGGCATGTGACAAAGTTCAAGGAACATTGACATGTGATTGTATCAGCCAGCCTAAGTCAGGTGACAGCAACAGTCACCACAGCAACACCTCTAGTCCAGGCTAGCATACCAAGCAAACACCTCAACAGACTCATACAGACCATGTTGAAACATGTGCTGCCACACTTCCACTGCTAGAAACAAGTTCAAAAGCACATACACCTTCCAGTGCTTCAATCTGAGCTCAGATTACATTGCAGACATAGCTAGTTAGCTGGATGTAGCAACATAGTCACCCTGACCCTTCACAGTACCATCCATCTG
The DNA here is from genome assembly GCF_008360975.1 of Lichenostomus cassidix. Taxonomy (NCBI): domain Eukaryota; kingdom Metazoa; phylum Chordata; class Aves; order Passeriformes; family Meliphagidae; genus Lichenostomus; species Lichenostomus cassidix. Next base: position 66,876,463 of record NC_139511.1, read on the forward strand.
GTGGCTCTTTGTGACAGATGCCAGAGTGGCATTACTATAGGAACATTACCTGCACATCACAATTCAGAATTCACTAGAGTACTTCAAGGTCAACTAAAAGGCCAGCTACAAGGTAGTGAGCCTTGAGTCCTGCTGGCAGCCAGTTCCACAGGCAGCTGCCCCTGGCCTTTTTGTGCCCAACACAGCCCTCTTTTAGGCTGATTTACTTGTTTCACTTGGTTTATGCGCTGCTCATCACTTGCTGTCCTGTGATTTTCTGTTTGGAACACAAGATAGTGTTGTCTGCTGGTATATACAGAGGACAGCAGTTCATCTTCAAAAAGAAGTTAATTACAATAAAGAAAACTAAGGAGAAATAATTATTTATAGCAAACTTTTGCTCACATGTTTAGCTTCTGCTGAGGACCGAGGATTCATGCAGTTGCTTTACCTTTACACATATTTCAAAATTAGCTTGAAATACAACTTAATCAATCACATGTACTAAAACAGCACCTTTCCCCCATTTTCCTGCTATGCCCAAACTCCGTCCAATTCACTAGTCACAGGAAAGGAAAAGCACCCTTACCTGCCACACTGGCTCTGTGTGCTTTCCTGACTTGGCTCCACTCTTGTAGCTGGGCTGGGAAGCTGGCCTCTTCAGGTTGTAGATGGCCACATTGCCATCGTAGAAGCCCGCTGCCAGGAGGTGGGGGTGGTTACTGTTGAAGTCCACGCTCATGATGCCACTGTCACTGCTGAAGGCATACTCTGGGAAAGAAGGGTTCTTCAGGGTGTAGAGCAGGAGCATCCCATGGCTCTGCTTCATGAAGTCATCTAAACAAGGAGATATCAGATCAGTTTCCAGCATCCTTAGCTACTCAAACTTAGAAGCAGACAGCTCCTACCTATGCCTGAAAACTGTATGAACACAAAGTCACAGGGGAAGGACACCAGTCACAGGGGAAGGACACCAGTCACAGGACCAAATGGTCACATTGGTGTGCCTACATCTGAACATCCATTTCACCATTGATATGCCACCCCCAGAGCACAGGCACAACATGCTTATGCTGAAAAACTGCTGGTTTGGTGTGCTTCTCTTCAAGGAGAGAAACCTGTGAAGACTTGGAGGAGAAGTATGGAGGAAAGAAAGAATTTTGTGGACACTTGTTTCTTTGGGCTACCATTTCACCACACTGCAGACAAACAGGCAGAACCAAAGACAGCACCATTTCAATTTCTGTACTAGCAATACTTGATATTTCCGTCTCCACTACTTTTTTCAAAGAAAAACATTTCATTATTGCACCCATAAAGCTTTATATCAATTGCCATTATTCATAACTGGACAATGTACAAGTCACTACAGTTTTATTTTCTGTTTATATCCAACATCTCCCTGCTTGGCACAGAAACTCTTTTATTTGCCAAGACTTTCCAATCTTCTTTCTATTTACTTTCACCTTTCCTTTGTGCTGCCTGAAATTACCTCTCCCTATTCTCAGTAGGACCATCTTTCTTTTGTGTTTTTTTCTTATCATGCCCTGACTGCCTCTGCAATTCTTAGGGTATTTTGATCATGTAAGAAAACAATTTCCGAATTCTCTGAAAGGGAAAGAAAAGCTGTTGATGTAGATAAGCTCTCCAGAAACAAAGAAGGAACTTTGCTAATCTGGGAAAACAGTGCTGGCCCTGAAAGCATCCTAGCCATCTAGTGCTTTTTATTACTGTCAATGCCTTCAGGCACACAGTATATGGGAAATAAATATACTGCTTTCTGTGTTTCAAGTACTCACTACACATCCTATTTCCAGAACACTCCTCTCCTTTTAAAATGCTTCCTATCTTTCTTAACATTTTGTCCAACCTGCAGGATCAGGTCTTGGTAAATGTGTACTCCACTGATAACACTAACATTAGAGAGCTCTCCTTGGCAGTAAGCTGATTCCAAGTCACCATGAAGATACAGACATTGTGTACCTCATATTTATCAGGGCCACATAGCAAGCAAAACGAACCAGTAAAGAAACACACACTATTAAAACTATTACTGCTCTTTTGTACTGGATTGTGGAAATAGAATGCTTTCAAAGGTATCTCTGTACCATGGACAGATGAGGAAAACAGCTGCTTTATTTTGCAGAAAGGTGAGATTCCAAAACTGGCATTACTTTAAACATATCTGACCCCAAATAATTTTTTTTTTATGAGTGGGAAGCTCATTACTAGAGTTCTAGCTGAAAATGAAGTGAACTTGCTCTCTCCATCAGAGATTTCCCAGTTTTTTAATTCACAGAACTGACTTTGCTCTTAACCAAATAATGTTATTGAACCAGTATTTGGTTGAGGTCCATGCATGATAAGGATGGATCTATCCTCTCCTCAGAAGTAAAAAACACTTGAGTTGGCTGTGGAAATGACCACCAGGAGTGACTCAGAGTATAATGAAGTCAAATTGGTTAGACAGGCTTTGAATCAAACTTGTTTCATGCTCTCATTTCTCTTGGAGTGGGCTGACTAGCCAGGCATATTCCCAAAAATACATTGATTTTCTATCTGTTAGCACAGTGCTGAGGAGCCTCAGAGAGCTGCCCCCTATGCTCCTTGCACAGACAGCATAGGAGACACCTCTTCAGGGGGTGATTCAGCCACCAAAGATCTGAATTGAGTTCTGGAGGTGGTTTTCTTCCCCATGATCTGACAGGAACATAGTCCACCCACATTCCTTGATTAGAGATGATAAGCAGGCCTTCATCAGGTGAAATAGCTCAGCAGCTTCAGCAAGTCCACCTGGGGGTTAGTCTGGCAGGGCAAAAGCAAAGCCTTGGGAAAAAGCTCTGGCACACTGAAATGCAGGGTCCCGTTTGCAGATTATGACACCCAAATGCAGGTCTGTGTGAGGCTGTCTGTGCACTCAGACTCCAGGCTCCTGCTACCATGAGCAGCAGCAAAACCTTAAAGGGGAGTTTTCTACGAGTGCTGATTTACTCTCCAGGCTCCACTAACTGCAAGGGCTACTGCTGAATGTTAAACTCACCTTAACCCAAGAGCTGAATCCTACTCATTGTTAAATATCGTGGATGTGGGCTAAATCACAGATATGTGTGAATACCACACATAAGGCTGAATAATATGATTGTTCAAGCACAGCCTATTCCTGATGAAAGGTAATGTGATCAGAATAACCCACAATTAACACTGAAGCATGACACAAAAACTCCAGTAAAACACTAACCAGGCATATAAATCCATTTTAATGAAGGGTAAATTCTCATCCAGAGTACTAAGCTGTGACATATTAACATATTCTTTAATAAATAAAACAAAAAAGGGGTTATTTCATTAGTAATATTCAATATTCCAGAATGGCAAGCACAGTACATACCCACAGCAGCACATCTGTGGTACAGCTTTGAAGAGCAGCATTTTCAAGAGAAAGGTATTTGGTTTTCAGTAAAAACAACCAGAGTACTGCACTTCATCCTAAAATGCTGGGTTAGCCAGACTCACAGGATGCAGGGTGAATCAATGTTAGAAGATCACAGAGCACACCCAAGCAAAGGGTGCAGACCCCAGGGTGAACCACTGCTGGAAGCAAAACCAGTGGCTTCGGACCTGAAACAGCTGCTCTGCAACTCGCAGATGCACCAGTATGGACTAGAAGAGAATATCTGCCCCATGCAGACCCAGGAAGTACAAACTGGTTTTTTTTTTTTCTTTTCTGGGATATGAGGGCTGGAGATATTAGATATATTGGACAGTTTTTTCTGATAATCAGTGCCAGCAGGACTCGTTCTTTACAGGAAGACACAAGGCAGCCCAGCAAGAAGAGGAGACTGAATTCTTCCTATAATGAGGATCCCTCAGTGTTCACCTGAGCCGAGGCTGAATTTTAGATTCTGACATGTAACAAGTGTATGTAGGAAGACAAGTTTTGCTGAGGAAAGATGCAGATAGAACAATTAGTGATCTCAACATGGAGAACTGAGCATCACGTGCAAACAGAAATAGGTTTCAGCTATGACAACTGTCTAAAATACTCCTCTGCATTTGCCTTTAAAGCTGGACAGATTGACCCCAAACCCTTTTCAGAAAAATACTGATGTAGTGGTAGGAAAAAACCCCAGAATATCATTGTGATATCACCAAACAATAAATGCAAAGCCATAATCTGAAAAGCATCTAAATATTTTGTTCTGATACTTACTAAGTCTCTGTTTCAACAGATTTTTCATTCATATTATTCCTTAGCTGAATTTAAAAGATTCAGCAAATGTTCAGTATCAGATCAAACTATTTTGTTTGCTGGAGAGATTTAAAAAAAATTATTTCTATCTTTCCCTCTTTGTTCATGAACAAAGCCATGAGAAATACATGGTTTTCTTCCATTTCCTCCAAAATACTTGGTGGCTGAACGAGTACACTCAAGGCAACACCATCCTCAGGTTAGAAGGCACAATGCTTAGGGTAAATCCTGCAGCCCCATAATAAATCTCAATGTGGGGACCCTCCACAGTCATGATTTACAGTAGGTATTTTTACTACACAAGAAGCCAGTGCTACAGTTTCTTGTGTGATAAACTGGCAAATTACTTTATCTTTGGAGAATTTAAAACCCATAACACTGCAGCCTTACATCTTAGATCCTATGATACTGTGATGGCTTTCTAAAAATCAAGTTCACCAGCTGTCTCGCTGATATGGCTTGGACCAAGATATCACCATGCTAAAAAGAACTACTGGTGCCTAAAATCTGTCCTGCCTCCTCCAAGAGCCCATCTGGAAAAAAATGCAGGATGAAGTACATTTGTGAACAGCTGATTGTTTCTGAGCATCACAGAAGCACAAGCACATCTACTCTCCCTTCCCAGATACACTCATGCTTTGATGAGCTGGCTGGCTGGGGCTCTATCCTTTAGGACTGGATTTCTGAGAAGCCAAGGGATGGGGCTGGCTGTGCTCTATACTTGGTGAGACAATCTCCTCTGTGGAAGAGAGATCAATTTCAATAACAAAAATATTGGTAGACAAAGATATATCTCAGCTATTTATTTGTCTTTCCAATAAAGTGTAGAGGACAAAAAAATTTTACCTAAAAAATTGGAAATCTTCAAAACCCTGAGCACAATCTAAGAATATTCCTGTGCTTCCATTTGTGTGGCATAGACAGATGACTGAGCAAGTCACAAATTAGTGAATTTCCAATACCATTTTTTTTTATCAGCGAGCAAACACTGTGCAGCAGGGCATTGAGCATAGGCTAATCTAAACCACTGTGAAACAAGTTGATGACCTTGCAATGCTCCAGCAAGACTCTCTCTGGGCTTATTTTAAAAAGCTGTGCCAATTCTACACTTTGCTGCAATCGCAGAATTGGTGTGCTGTAAGAAAAGAAACAGCTGGCACTTCAAGCTTAACTGTATGCCAGTAGTTCTGAAAAATTAGGAAAGAACAAATCTTTCCAAGAGCTCAGAGAGTGTGGGCATGTGCTGAATGTGTTTTCAAAGCTCTTCAGGAGTAACAATAATATCTGGAAGTTTTATAGCACTTGAGAGTGCTTTAAGCCTGTCTATGCAGCATTCCTTTATACAGAATGAGAAAGAGCAGCGGCAGGGACTGCCAAAGACACTACAGCAAGCTAGAACAGGGAACAGAGCTGAGACTTCAGAGGGCTCTGCTCAAGCAGACCACATCCCAGGATACCTGAGAAATTTAAACTGGGTTCATGGGTGCCCATTCTGTTCCTATTCCTTTAAATGCCCAGAAGTACTTGGGTACAGCACTCTTGTGTACAACACAATGCTATGTTGATATATCCCACTTCACTATGGATTAGACTGTTAACCACATTGTGGGCAATGAAAATATGAATATTGGACTTTCCAAACAGTCTCTTACCAGAAAAGAAAATGTTTTGAGAACTCACTACTTTTTAATTCAAGGCCAGAAAGCCTGGCCTCTTTTTTTTCACAGATCCAAAAATGTCACAAGCATATCCTGTTTTGAGTCTGATAACTTGGTTTTGGCAAGTATATGCATACTTCATATGAAGATCTTAAAAGACAGAGAAGCCACTGTTTCATACTGCAGTTTGTTTCAACATTTAATCACTTTGAGTGATTAAAAAGCTGCACCTAATTCCTTACTTGATTTACCTGGCCTACCACTGCTAATTCTTACTATGCCTATCCTTGTCTGGATAAAGGACTTCTTTCATATCTGGTGCTTCTCTTCATTAAGATACTTCAAAAACTGAACACTAGTCACATTTCAGCATACTTTTGATGACCATCACAGCCTGAACTCAAAAATCCCATTTATTTTCACCAGCACTGCATAGAGAGGTGCTGCTCAGCAAAAAGCCAAGAACCAACGTGAACTTCACCACACCAGTGAAAGGCACTCCCTCCACAGCTGCAAAGAGAAAGCCACTGCTCAACAGACACAGAGAAGAGTAGAACATTAAGAAATTTTTCAGAGATATGTGGAGGATATCACATGGCTAGGATTTGTGAGAGAGCCAGATATAATCCATTTTCAGTCCAAATTTCAACTGAATGTTGTTCTCTCTCCACCTTTGGGGCATTCTCTACAACTCTTGAATCAGCTTGGGGCTCTCTCTGAACTACCTAAAGTTTTTCTGAATGCCTTGAAAAATTTTGGCTCTGGAATCAAACATAATATTCCAGTATTAGTCTCACCAATGCTTAAATAATATCTCTACTGCTATTCAGGATTCCCTGTTTGCACACCAGAATCCTTGCCAAGATACCACACTGAGGACTCAAATTTCTTTCTTGTCCACAAAAGTGGGGGTTTTTCCTCTTTTTTTTTAAGAGTTGCTGCCTGCCAAAATACAACACTCCTTTTTGTCTAGAAAGGTATAATATTATATTTTACTGCATTAAAATGCATTTACTTTGAATTCCAGTTTACCACAGTAATCACTCCGTACGACAGCTCTGTTCCCAGCATGATTTACAACTTCACCTGCCTTTTCATCAGTCACACATTTCATCTGCTGTGAGTTTATATTCCCATCCAGACAACCAATGAGAACAATGCCTAGCTCCAGGGCTACTACAGCACTCCCTCTGAGACACTGTCTAAGATGATTATTCCACCAGCACCTGTTTTCTGACATTTGTCAGTGGAAGCTGAACACCCCTGTTGAGACCACCTGCACTGGCCTGAACTCAGTGAGAACAAGCATTTCCTATCATAAGGAAATATGTGCCCTCCAGTTAGCAGTGTTGATACTGCAAGAGCTGCAAATGCTGAGCAAGTCCACCAGTGCAGAGGAGGCAAATGACATATCATTTTGGCTTATGCTGATTCAGATGCTTGAATGTCAAATTTAACATTCTGCTTGACACCTTTCACCAGCTGCTTGACTAATTCCTGTTACTCCTGATCCAGTTAACATTTTTAGCTGGGGATCTTAGGAAACACAGAACTTGCAGTTTGGATAAGAGTGGTACAAAACCAGAATTTCAAAGTCTTCTGGATATTTTAGAGAAGAAAAAATTGACAGATGATGAGGCAAGCTGTAATTTATACATGTCCTGAGGCCTTGTTGCAGTCCTAATAAGTGCTGTGGGCTGCACACATGTCAGAGGCAAGACACACCTCAGAAGCACAGATGGATAGATATAGATAGCCTTTCTTACTCTAAATACAGTCTGGCAAAGTAATACAAGAGAAGCCACAGTCAATTAGGCCAGCAAAAATGAGTATTTAGAAACTGCCTGGAAGGAACCATGCACTGTTTGTCAGTGCATGTGAGAGCAGAGGTTCAAAACCAAACAAAAACAGGGGAGAAGGGGATGAAAAGATGTAGCACTTTCCTGAAAAGAGCAGGAAGATCTGGCTTTCATCTCAGCTCTCCCCTGAGTGTGAGGTGAGCAGGTGAGCAGTGCAAAAAAAAAAAAAAAGGAATATGTGACTTGGCTAAATTTGCAATGCTCTATATAAAGTCAGAGTTTTCTCATTCTGATCAGACAGGCTTTTGCATCATGATCTGGCACACACTATAATTGTTCATTAAATTTTCTTCTTTAAATAAGATGCTCATAAGGGCATGATTTTACAACGTAAATAATAAAGGTGTTGCTGCCTGTATGTTATGAAAACTAACATCAGTTGAGAAAGGAGATTCTGCCCCTGTGCTCTGCTGGACCTGCAGTGCTGCATCAGCTCTGGGGTCCTCAGCACATTGGATCTCAACCTGTTGGAGTCCAGAGGAGGTCACCAAGATGACCAAAATGCTGGGGCACCTCTCTTATGAAGAAAGGCTGAGAGAAGCATTTGTCTCTGCAGAGCACTCTGGAGCTGGGAAGCTGGACAGGCGCTAATCCTCCTGTGACACACTGGGCAGCACTTGGCACAATCAGCTGAACTTTTGTTTCTGCCTTTCTTGTTTTCATTGACATAAGCTCCAATTTTGACAGTATTTCCCTGCTTAATACCTGAGGCTCTGTTTCCTCTATCCCTGTTCTACGAAACTGGCACATTCGAGAGCATTTGCAACCAACTAAATATTTAAGAGTGCCATCAAGTGGCCAAGTGAGAAGCTTCCAGGTGGCACGCATCGTTTAGAAATCCCCAGGATCATGCCACAAATGGACACCTACAAATGTGCTGCTTCTGGTTAATCACACCAGCCTGCAAACAAGCCAGGCTGCCAGCATTTTAGTATTCCTGACTGGAGCAGCTCAAAGGGGGGATGCATATACGGCAGGATATGCTTATGTATTCCATAATAAAGGGATGGGAAAGCTGGAATTTTATGACAGTGCTGAGGTCTCTTGGAAGCAGACAGATAATGCCTGATGAGATGGACATGTACAGGTCAAGCCATAGAGGTCTCCTCCATGAGAAGAGATACAGCAGCTCTGAGAACATTTTTGAAGACACTTGGCAGAAGACCCAGATTCGACAGAGCAGCAAGGAAGAAGCAGAGTCATACATAAGGGCATGCAGTCAATTTTGCATTAGCATGTACCATGAAAATTAGGAGAAGCTATTACAGATCCAACACCTACCCCCAACTCATTTGCAGCAGTGGTTAACATCAAATGCTTAGGGAAGTGTATAAAGATGGCATAAAACCAGTGATATTTCTTATAGAGGACTGCTAGGCCCTTCCTAATTTGTTGTTAAGCACTTCCCACACCTCTAATGGACCTCTTCCCATTTTTCTATGCAGCCAGCTACTGAACATTAAATTTGTACAATATTTTTCACCATTCCTCTTTATATAGGGCTGGGATATAAACCAGATATTCACTTCTTTAACAGAAATTGTGGGGGTTTTTGCTTGCTTTTATTTTTAGTACATGAAATATCAAGTATCTTAAGCTGGTATGTTAAGTGTATAATTGGGGGTTAGCATAAGCGGATTTTAAGAGCTACTAAAAGTAGATTTCAGAGAAAAAAGACTACTTCAGAGAAAAAAAACTATCAGTTTTTTAAAAAAAGAAAACAGAAACACCTAAGTATTTGTTAGCATCAAACAGAATCACAGAATCATAGAATGGCCTGAGTTGGAATGGACCTTGAAGATCATCTTGTTCCAACTCCCCTGACATGGGCAGGGATACTTTCCACTGGACCAGGTTGCTCCAAGTCCCATCCAACCTGATCTTGAACACTTCCAGGGACGTGGCAGTCACAGCTTCTCTGGGTAATCTGTTTCAGTGCCTCACCACCCTCACAGTAAAGAATTTCCTCCTAATATTTAATCTACACTTCCTCTCTTTCAGTTTGAAGCCATTCACCCTTGCTGCGTCATTACATGTTCTTGTAAATTGTCCTTGTACTCTCCCGTCAGATACTGGAAAACCCCAAAGCCTTTTTTCTTTCCAGGCTGAACAAACTCAGTTATCTCAGCCTTTCCTCATAGGAGAGATCCTTCATCCCTCTGATCATCTCAGTGGCCTCCTCTGGACTCACTCCAGCAGGTCCATGTCCCTCCTGTGCAGGGACCCCAGAGCTGATGCAGTGCTCCAGGTGGGTCTCACCAGAGCAGAGCAGAGGGGCAGAATCCCCTCCCTCCCCTGCTGCCCACAGGGCTCTGGATGAAGCCCAGGACACATTTGGTGTGTGGGTGAGCCTTTTTCCAACAGCAGCCACTTGCTAAATTTCATCAATTTTTTAAATCCAGCATGATAATGTTGAAAAATTAAGGATGTGTTGATTGTGCAGTCCTACAAACACAGTGAGCCTCAAGTTCTTCACACAGCAAAGTTATATTCTGCTTGTCTTAAAGCCAGAAAAACAGAAGTATAAAGGATCAAACAGCTCAAAGCTACTTACATGATTCACCACTTTGATCCCTCACTGATACAGAGTTAAGCATCCCTGAGTACTTTTCATTCCTACCTTCTCTAGTTGACTTCATTTCACAATATCCTAAAACTCACTTTTATCCTCTCTCACATATGCTACAGCAAAATGATATGCATGAGAACACACAATGCAAAATAATAAACACCAAAAAGCAACACACAAAATGTGACATTTTCATACTGTTCTGATGTTAAAAGTTTTTTAAAAATGCAAATTTAGTCTGCACTTATTTTTCAATGGTCCGAATCTTCAAAGTGTTCCTGATAGAGTCTTAACTTGAAGTGGTAAAGGTTAGCATCCAGATATTTCTGGCTACGTTCTACAGTTTGGCAGCCTAGTAAATATTACAAGGCATGAAGAAAAGAATTGAAAAGTATGATTGAGTTCTCTAAGCAGGGAACAACAGAGGAAGATTTTACATTATAGAACATGTGGCTTTACTTTATAGCACCAAGAAATCAAAGGTAAGCTAAGAACAGTCTGAACATCTCACAAGTTTCCAGTAATGAAAACATTAAATTAGATAGATTTCCTTCAGGTTTTTACTAATGCATTCTGTTGAAAAATGATCCACACTCATCTCCAGAACAAAAGACAGAAAAGTCTTTGAAGAAAAAGTCTTTAATGGGGCCTTTTACAATTTCTTTGTACCATTCCACCCTAGGAATAATGACAAGCCATCTAACTTCAGGAGCTTACAAAGTAACTTACATATTGCTAAAATTAATGATGGAATGTGTTCAATGCAGATTTGTAAATTCTAAGGCTAAAGGAGATAGTTGTGATGAATAAATCCTTTATTTGTTCTTATGCTTAATTACTTCCACCATTAAAAATTCATTTCCAGCTTTCTGAGATCCCTGAATTCTACTTCCAGTTGCTAGATTATGTCCTAGATGAAAAAGTAAGATGAAAGAGTTCTTTTCTATAAGATATCTCCTTCCTTTCCTTTCAAGTAATTAATGGACAGTAATCAAATCACTGCTTAATCTTCTCCTTAATAAGCTAAGTTGAATTGTTTAAGAATTTAACTGTAAGGCATTGTTTTCAAATATAAGTCATATTGTGGTTCATCTCTGAACCTTTTTCAATTTTTAAATCCATTTTGAAGACTGAACTATTAATAGCTGGATATAACATTCCAATGAAGATCTCACCAGCATCATACATAGAAGTAGAACCTCTTCCCCCTGCTACTCTCAAGTAAGTAAATGCATAGAGCATCCCATCTCAGAATCCCTTAGACTCCTTTCTGCAACTGCTCTCCAAGATTTAGCTGGTAGTTTTCTTTCTCAGAGTGTACACCAAATTAGGAAAATATTTTCAAGTCCAGTTTCACAGCTGACACAAAACAATCTAACCACGGGCAGCTGCTAAAAATGCTGACCTCTCTTTCCCTCTGCCATTTTTTAATCCCTCCTCTGTATTCTCACTTCAGTGACCCTGTGCTTGTTGACCTGGCTGAAAAAACAACCATTTTGAATGACACTGTCATCTGTGGGTACTGATGATGACATTACATTTATGTAACACTCAATCTATCTAACTAGAAATTCCTAAAATAAATCTAAGAGAGACTAAGTCTTTAAAGCTGCCTGGTGACCCAGCTGTCTGACTGAATGCTAGCCAGCAAAGACAGCTGAGTTAGAAAGCTTCCTGCTCTTCACATGGGGTGGATGGGAGAAGTTACAGGGTCTCCAGAACAGAATCACGATGTGATGGCACAAGTCTGGAGATGCAGCAGTACAGATTGAATAACCTATTTGAAAAAAAGTGCCTCTAGAGTCACTTTCCTTCTATGGGAATTGCTGGAATAGAGTTTGCTATTTCTAGGACTGGATGTGAGGTGAATGCTGATCTGGGTATTTGCTTTTTTCTATGAGCCCTTTGCCTTATTTTTTTTCATCATTAAGAAGTAAAGCAGCATTCCATGACCTCATCTGGGAAGACACAGACTCCCAAGGCAGAAAGGAACCTCAGACATGACAGCAATGAAGACCATATAAGTAACTAAAACAGGCAGGCAGAGATCCTGCCCACTCTGCAATCCCAGGTCACCCTGAAGGAGCTGTCACATCCATTGGCTCTGAAGTCAGTCTAAAGAACAAATAGATAACTGCAGCTCCTGGATGGAAGAGAAAGGCAATTAGAAATTAGCTCTGCTGGGAGAAGTGCAATACGGGTTACCAAACACAGAAGTATTTCTAACTTAACCCTTCGTGCCAGGGCCTGGAGAAGGGCTGGAACTTCTCGTTGGTTTCCTTGTATCTTGTAACAGCTAGATGCCATGGCTAGAGCAGGAAGGGCTTGAAATGAACAGTAGAAAGCTGACCCCTGGTGTTGGGAACAAGGATACGGATAGAAGACAGCAAGGAGGACAAGCTGCTGCACTCCTGAGCACTGCCTCACAGCCTGTGTAGCTCTCCAATAAGATTCATTCACCAGCATTGCTTCAGATTAATGAATAAAACCAGCTGATGAATGAAAGCAACAGGCTACAGTGCTTGGCAGGAGCATTGCTGTTTTCATTTCTATGCTTTCATATCAGTTCTTTCTCCACAAAGCATCTAATCAACCAAAGCTGTACAGCAGAAAATTAATGGTTTCCTTCAGGGAGCCGCCTCATGATGCCAGAGAGTACAATGGAATTGTTTGTAAATATCTGATTAGAAAAAGCAAGTAAAAATGGTATCAAAACATGCAAGAATTAACGTTGTGCCACTATCCAATGGGGATATTTATAGTACAGAGGTGATGCCAGCCACCATTAACACATGTGGTACTACACCAAACACCTCATGAGTGACTCTGCCCATAAAAAATCAGGATTCACACAGATCCAATCTGTAGACAGCTGATTGACAGCATCTATCACAGTTTTCAGAGGACACATTGGGTATTCTCTTTTACTCCATCTCTGCACAGCACACTAAAAGGAGAGTGCTGTAGCATCTTCAGAGTCTTTATATAAACCCTCAGCCCCCATTTTGCCAGTCAAAACAGGGGGTAGTGCTCAGGGTAGCAAAGAGCCCTCCTTCCTTGGTACTCAGGGTCCTTTGAAAATTTCCCAAGGAGTAGCAAAATACACGATGTGTCATTAGCACACACATGTTCCTCTGTGGATGTTTTAATGCAACAGAACCCTATTTTGGAAGGGGTGTTCTTCTCTTCCCTTCTAATCAAGGGACATCAGTAGGGCTGTGATGAGCTTCAAGCTGCTCTGCATGCACATCCACACAAGGAACAAAAAAAGCCCTGCAGCATAGTCACATGAAAGGAGACTCTTCTCCAGGAAGGATGTATCCTTATTTGCCCACCTGGCTGAAGTGGGAAATCCCTCATGCACTTCCCAGTCCCAGGTCTGTCCCTCTACTTCTGAATTTCAGCTTTGGAGCTTTAACAAGCCCTCTGGCAAGGTGCGTCAGGTGCACTTGTCCAGGTTTTTGCTCCAGCAAGTGAGTCTGACAATGCTGCTTAAGACAAGCTGCTTAAGAGCAGATAAGAGGCCCTATCCTCTTGAGCTTTAAGACACTGGTTTTAAAAGTATCACACATTTGTCAGAAGCCATCAGGCAGAATTAAGCCTCTCATGATATAATTAGGGACTCACTCCAGCCTGATGTTACATAATTCTTTAAATTCACACTTGTATGAAACCAAAACTGCAATAGCCAAAGGCTAAAATCAAACCAACATGCTAATTAAAAGTCCTTTTCCACAAACAAGGAAAAATTTTATCTTGTAATGCAAAAGGTAGACACCATCAAATACCTTCCCAATGAACAGAAATTAGATATAATTTCATAGCCACACACTCCAGTAAACCTAGGCATGAAATAAGAATACAGTCTGGCAGTATTTTATAGACATTGCCCAAATGACCTCCCCCACCCACACAGAAAATACCAGTATGGAGCAGTATTACCCTCATCACTCCAACTGGCAAAAAGCTTTCATTGCCTAGTTATCTCGGACATTACATGTGGTTTTCAGAATTCCTGACCTGCAGCTGTTTGCTGAAACTTCTTTCCACTGCCAAACTCTTTTTCCACTTCATCTGGAAGCCACATTTAGTCCTTTTTCTTAACTAAGCCTGCAGTTATGTAAATAAAAGTGCTAAGTAAAGGACAAAATGCATGATTATTAGTGCAAATACCACCCAGTGCGTCTTGGAGAAAAGCTGATGATTCAAGCAATCATAGAATTCAAACTGGGAAAACAATAGCTTGTTAAAGTGTGAATCAGCTGCTGCTCAACATAGAACACGGTCCCAACTGACTGCCATTTGTAAATTAATTGAGATTTCCTTTTGGTGGCATCCACCTTGAAAGTCCAGTTGAATGAATTTACACACGGTAGCACAACTCAAGAAATAGAATTACAGTCTTAATATTCAGGCTGGGACTTCATGCTGACAGCTGTAATACCATATGCAAGAAATGATAAGAATTTGTTTCAAAGAAGAAAAGGAAATTGCAATTTTCAGAGCATGCTGTGAAGTCTGGAAGGATTACAGGCTGTCAGAGATCCTGCAGTACAAGAGGCATACAGGAAGAAGCTAAATTCTGATGCCTTTAAAGTATGGAAGATCCCACCGGGGCTTGGGGTTTGGGTGGAAATCTTGGAAACTCTTTTGCAAACCTGAAAATGTATTTCAAACTTGCCTTTGCAAACTTAATTAATTTTTCTCAGTGGGAATACAAATTTTGAAAATTACATTAAAAAACATAAATAATTCAGCTACAAGAGCAATTTAATCTCATTACAGACAAAAAAAGAAGTGCTTTAAAGGAAGCAAATGAACAGCAAGGAACAATAAACTAGCAAAGGTGGACCAGACCCATGACTTACTGGGGATTTCCTATTGTATTCCAGGAATTAAAGTGGAGCTGTGAGCTGGTCTCTCAAGATACATGAAAGGTAAAAGTTGCAGGTCATCAGATTTGCAAAGGCACAAGCCCACTAGGATTTTACTAAGGCCACAGGAGACCATTTCTTTGGGAATCACTGCCTCTGCATTCATGAGGTGATATTGCTTAGAGGGTCATTCAAGGAGAGACGCAGAAGCTGCAACAGGGCTGCCAATTTCCTGAAATCTGGAGTGCTGCAATAGCAGGAAGTTTTCTTTTCAAGCCTCAGCTTTATTATTTAAACAAAGTTCTGCTTCTGCTTTGTTTCAAACTGAAACACTGCTAGCCCTCATGGCAATACAGGCAGATTTTAAAACACCAGACTCTACCCTGAAATTAGAGAGTGAAAACAAAAAGAAGTCAAGCCTTTCAATTTCTAATATCTCATAATGCCTTGTCACCTCTGAATGATCAGATTTGGCAATACCATGCCACATTCAGGGAAAAATTTCTTACCTACGAAATAAAATTTACCTACTCATTGAGAGATAAACTCTCAATGCTTAAAAGTATTACCTCTCCCACTTGTAGTTCGTCCTGTTTTCTCACTTTCATACATCAAATAACTCTGCTGAAGACATCATAAATACTTTCGTTGGCTGTAACACAACTTAAAATATGTTATTTTTATCATAGACAAGAAGATAAGTATTCTATCACTTCCTGTGTCATTAAGTTCTGTCCCACAGACTTTAAGTGGATGCTTTAAGGGCATCCACTAAAAGAAACAATTATTAGTTAATATACTTTTTCAGCTACTACATACAAATATAGAGATATTTTACCTATAGTGGTTTGTAACAAAAATTATTTACATACACAGCCCTGCTTTTAAGGATGGCTACTGCGTGTAGTTTAACAAGGGGCAGATCAAGGCATACAGAGAATGCTCAGAGGAAATTTTGCATGATATGTGTTCTTTATGGTATGTGTTCTTCTTGATAATTTTCCGCACTACAATGTGACTCCAGGGTGTAACTGACAAAAGTCTTGTTGAAGCCAAGGCAGACAATATCTACTGCACTTCTCTAATCCATCCAGGTAGCTGTTTCATCATAGAAGGCAATCAGGTTGATCAAGCATTAATTACCCTTAATGAATCCACGCTTACCACTCGTGATCCCCTTCTTTTCATCTACATGATTAGAGATGGCCTCCAGAATGAGGCATTCCACCATCTTTCCAGGGACTGAGGTGAGGCTGACTGGCTGGTAGCTCCCTGGGTTCTCCTTCTTGCCCTTTCTGAAAACTGAGGTGACATTTGCTTTCCTCCAGTCCTCAGGCACTTCTCCTGATTGCCACGACTTGTCAAAGACGATGTGAGCAGTGTCACTATGGTGTCCATCAGTTCCCTCAGTGCTGGTTGATGCATTCCATCAGGCCCCAGGGAGTTGTGGATGTCAAGGTTGCCTAGGTGTTCTCGAACCCAATCCTCCATGATCAAAGGAAAGTCTTGTTTCCAGCATTCTTTCACCCTCAGAGATCCCTGAGGGCTGCTCTAGTCAATGACGACCAATGTAAGAAGGTGTTCAGTAACTCTGCTTTGCCTGAACCCTCTCTTTAGCAGTCCTCCCTCCATTAACAGGTCCACATTATCCTTTGTTTTCCTTTTGTTATTGATGTATTTGAAGAAGACCTTTTTGTTGTTCTTGACATCCTTGGCTAGAATTAATTCCAGATTGGCCTTGGCCCTCCTTGTCTCATTTCTACTTATTCTGATAACATCTCTATATTCAATCCAAGCAGCCTGTCCCTGCTTCCATCTCCTGTGTGTTTCCTGCTTATGCCTGGAATGATAGCAGTTTTTTATTGATCCACATAAGTCTCTTGCCTGCTTTGCCTGATTGCTTGCTCCTCGACATGCATTGTTCTTAAGCCTAGAAGAAGTGATCCTTGAGTATCAACCGTCTCAAACTCGTCTTCCCTGCAGGACCTGTTTCCATGGAATTCTTCCAATAAGACCCCTAAAATCCCTCTCCTATTCCCAGGGAACCACTTGCCAAATTGCAGCCTCCAAACAGAGATTCACCTTAATTGAAGTACCTCCTTCTCTTGAAAGACTCTGAATGCAACTGAACAATGCAGATCACCCAATCGTATCTAAGCCTGCAACAGTAACCTTTTCAAAAATTGTAACAGAATTATGCACAAATTATTTATATTATTGAGTTTTTCAAGAGCAACACTTTATTAGAGAGGCTGCACTTCTGTGGTCATGACAGATTAACAATAGTTTTATCTTCTTAACAAGGATTTAAAAACTTTTGAGCTTTAATAGCTGATTAACCACAGCAAAGTAGGCATTCACTGATAAATATACCTTACAGAGACAGCAGCATTTCTTATCTGTGTGGCTGATTTCACAACCACAATTGCATCTGACAAACAGAGCAAATGGAAAAACCTCTCAAGGTCACTGGATCCAGAGCCTTTTCTTGGGAGGCAACCAGAACAAATCCATAGCACACCAAACTCTCCCTTAAACTAATACATGTGCCTGCACAAGTCTTAAACAGATCTTATGCCTCCCGGCATTCATCAGGTTTGATACACTTACAGAGCACTATGTAAGCCAAACAAATTCATTCATCTAGTCTTCTCCTACATGGACTCTCTGGAATTCCTCTGAAGAAAGTGACGCACAAATCTGACCTATCGTAAGGTAAAAGGAATTTCAAAAATACTTATTTTTTGTGAATCTACCCAAGTTACTGAACCTCATCCTCAAAGTTCTAATGCAAAGAGTTAAATGAAGGCTGGATCTTTGGTCTTACTACTGTTATCTCTCAGATACAAGTCAAAGCACTCAGATTAAGAAATCTGCTTTGTATCCCATATCGAGGTTTTAAGTATGAAATATAAAGCAAACAGAAGGAAACCAAGCTCTTTAAAATACAAAGTGAAATGGAAAAATAGTTGGGTATCTGGCATGAGTAAATACATTACAGTTAAGTAATGCTGGCTTGTGTTTTATCCAGATTTTACTTTGCTATTTTTTGACCTAAGCATTGGATTATCAGGGAAACAGGTCACGTGTCAGGGTTGGTTGCAGGAATCACTTGCTACTCCCTAAGAGATAAGGAGCTGATACCCAAGCACAATAACATAGGCAGCAGTACAGGGACTCAGTGGGATGTCAGGGCTCATCCCACTGCTCTTGAGAAGAGATGATGGTGAAGATGGTTGGGACCATCAGCCTCAGGGCCTGACAAATCTTTTGCTACTTAGAATGTCAGAGATAGAGTTGATTCCAAGACTTTTGCTATGGAAAAGTCAAGCTATGATAAAAATGTAACTTTAGTATTTGGAGGGAACGCAAAATAAAAAAGCAAATAGTGTTAACGTGATACAGGCATAAGAACATCTGTATATGGGAAAATGAATCTTTAAAATAAAGCAAAAATTGATCCTTTTAAGAAAGAGTGTTTAGAACTGTTTTGCCTATCCTCAATATCTGTTGACCATCTTCCCCTGCTGAGCCAAGGGGTGTCTCGGTATGGATGGGAAGAAAGTCTTTTGCCTAATTTTCATGACAAGACCATCCCCTTGACATCAATGACAAAGAGAGTTAACCTGTCTATCCTTGGATTCTGCTGTGCAAATGCTAAAAGAAGAATTCCCACAGTAACTTAAATGGAGCCATTTCCAGAGACAAAGCTAAGAAAGGAAAGGTGTCAGACTAGTTTTATTGAACAGGTAAATGGTACACAAATATTTTGTCTCCTGTGGATAAAAATGCACTAATGAAACTAACTGGGCTACACAGAGGTAAGTGGGTGGAATTTAATGGCCTGCAATGCACGGGAGACACAACAGGATAGCTGAGCAGCTCCTTTGATCCCAAGGCTTTAGAAAATCTGTTAATACATCTTTTTCCCCAAGCACACCAGCAGAGCTCTTTACTGTTTCATGCATAACAAAACGCTACAGCAAAAGTTGATATTGTGAGTTGACTGAAAATTACATGTATTAAAAGGTTAAGGCTAGGAAAACCAGGCAAAGCTCACAGAAATTATATTTCAAATCAGTAATTAAATCTCCAAATGAAATTAATCTTTCATGTGATTCACTTAATGTATTATAGTTATTAGGTTATATTTACTAGCAGAGTTGACAGTATAATAGGTCCTTTCTCTCCCTGCATATGCAGTAAGAGATATTTGGTATTTGGAAAAGAGACTTTAAAGTGTAATTTTCAGTGTAATTACATTTAATTGACCACAATTTGTTATCTCAATAAACCGGATGCACGATGACTTAAATTTCCAACACTGATTCCACTAGGTGATTCCACTTTGATTTCAAAGACTGTCAGACCATGGAGGAGGATATAGGTGTTTTGAAAATGAACTTTGAAGATTCAAACAGGAGACAGTGCAGAAAGAAGCCCCTAAATAGGTTAGAAGAGTGAATAAAGCAGAATCCTGAAGAATATAAGACATCAAGGACACAAGATTTCACTACTTTAAATCTTTCTTTAAATGAAGAAATCATGTCTGCAACAGACCAAAACTTCAGAGAACAAATACCTTATCTTCAAAATTTCCACATTTTACATTTTCCAGAGGATGGTAATTTACCACATGCCAAAATTAATTGTTCTCAATTGCTCATCTGCTATTAAGAAGCCACACATTGTCTGGCCTGATTCATGTAGCCCCAGCTCTTCTTTGATCTTGTTACATCATTTGTCTGGCAGATTAAAGATCCCTTTGTTACATGATCTGCTTTCCCAATACAGGGAGTTAACAGACCACAATCCAACGACCTAATAAGCTTTTCTTTGACAAGCTGAACAAACCAAATTCCTTCAATTTGTTTCCCAGGTCAGTCGCCCTGCTCTTAGATCATTCTTTCTTACTTTTTTGAACCCTTCCCAATTTGTCACCCTTCTCCTTGGCAAATCACCAGTGATGAGCACGCCTTTCCAGGATAGTCATTTCAGCATCAAATTAAAAACTGCTTTTTAAAGTTCTTCTAGCCCTCAGCTCCTTTGCAACCCTTCTTCTGTATAGATCCAAGAAACTCTAATGAAGTTCAGCATTGGGGTTTCTTCACAAACCTTTTTTTAAATCATTGGTCCCAAAAATGCTGCACAGCTTGAATTTTTTAGAACACCATAACACAGATTGATGCCTTGTATTCTGCTACAAAGGGATCTAAATTGCTCTTTGACTGATTGTTCCATTTCTTAAGACCTCCCAGATATTTGTCTCATCAAAACATTTTGTCAGCAGTGATTTCATAGATAAAATAATAGATTAGCATTAGACCTAGCTATCAATGGCTTTGATATGCTTGCTTAAGAGACATCTGATTGCTACATTTTATTTCCTATTTTATTCCCCAGCAGCCTCTTTTAATTAACATAAGTATTAATGGAAAATTCCTTATAGCTATTAAAAAGTCACATAGCATAAGCAGCACTCATAAATTAGTACACAGCAAGCCCAAGTTCTCCAGGGTGTTCCTTTTTGATTGTGGGGATACTCAGTGCCCATACAAATGTTCTACAGCAATTCACAAATAATACTTACAAATTCCCTTTTAATTCTTCTCTCTGCTTATTCTATTGATGCTTGTTTTCTGTATTGTGATATCCCTTTACAGTAGCAACTTAAAATATAATCAACTAAAATCACTGGCAACTATGCAACCATTATGTTTTATTTCTTCTTTTTTTCCCCTCAATACAATTTCACTACTGATCTTCATATATCTGTAACTCTTGTACCAACTACCATTAATAACTGGCATCACCAGCATTTGCAAAAGGGCACAGTCTTTCAATTTAAAGAACCAATATCCAAAATATCAATAAAAAAATACATACACATCTAAAAGGAAACACTCAGACGCTATGTTGGTACAACGCAGTTCTCAATCCTGTTACCAAAAACAGAGAACAAACCTCATGGGTCTTTTACCATTGAAGATGCATTTAATTTTATCAACTTGCACGCTGGGCACATGACTGAATGAACATGAAGACATTTTCCCAAAGCTGGAATCTGTTATAGCATACAAACATATGCCAAAGACCAAACTGAATCCAGACTGCAACATGAACTTCGTTTTGAGTGAGGTGTGTGGGCCACATGAATCTCTATCAGCCTTTTTTAGTATTTGACTCAGAAAACTTCAATAGCTTCACTGTGCAGTACAAGAAATCTGACAGTCACTGCTGTACCTGGTCCACTATGTGACTGGGGACCTGCCAGCCCCTCCTCCCCAGAGCAGTCCCCTCACATGAATTGCATGTGCACACAGCCTTATACTAGACAAAGAATTTCATCCAAGCAAATAAAATGTTTTTTCTCTGTCTGACAAGGTCTTAAATCTCTATTCCCAATATAAAAATAAACTCATGTAGCTTAGAGAAAGATTAGTAGGGATTTCAGCTCCCAGGAGTCTTTTCTGCCTGTTCTGGGAACATAATTTAAATATATAAACATATTGGAAGAGACTTTCTGAGAGCTGCTTCAAAGATCTGAATTTTTAGGCAGCACTCAATCCACTTGGTGCTTTTACTTAAAGTGCTTTGGTCATTCATCAGAAAATACCAAATTTAACTGCAGCTTGTTATGTAAATCCATTCCAGCCTATGTTCCACATCCTGCATAACAACCTTTAAATCTACCACTGCAGAGAAGAAAACACAAGCAAACACCTGGCACATTTTGTAACACCAAGCCTTCTTAAGCCCACAGCCTACACTGTTAAATCAAAGTTTTCAGGCTTTTAAAGGTTCTGCTTCTCAAACATACATTTCTGTCCTTGTCACAAGGCTTGCCTCTCATCTACAGGGCTGTGCTGTCAGCAATGACAGGAATTATAGTGCATGCAACCATCATTAGGTGGGCTAAGTTTAGACCTCAAACCATGTTTTAAATAAAGTATTATCTCACATGGAGATGGACTAATAACTTTCTGAAATTATTTTCAGTTCTATTTTTTATTACTTTCTAATGCATCAAATAGCTGGGCTCCCTGAATATCCTTCTGGACAAAATGTCCAGCTTGCAGATAGATAATGACCTCATGCACTGGCTGATGGGTAGGGCACAAAGGGTTATAGTAAATGGGGTCACACCAGGCTTACAGCTGCTCACTGATGGGATTCTGCAGGGCTCCATCTTGGGCCCAGAGCTCTTCAATATGTTCATTAAGAACTTGGACATAAGACTCGAAGGATTTTTAAGCAAGTTTGCTCATTATAAACTGGGAGGAGCTAATGTCTCCCTCAAAGGCAGAGATGCCCTGCAAGAGAGACCTTGACAAATCAGAGAGATGGGCAACCACCAATGTTATGAAGTTTAACAAAGACAAGTGATGGATTCTGCACCTGGGATGGGGCAACCATGGATGTACGGACAGACTGGGGAACGAGAGGAAGAAGAGCAGCCCTGCAGAAAGAGATCTGGGGATCCTGGTTGATATGAAATTGAATGTGAGTCAGCAGAGCCCCTGCAACCAGGAGGGACAAGGGAGGGGATTGTCCCAGTCTGCTCTGCACTGGGGCAGCCTCACCTCGAGTGCTGGGGGCAGTTTTGGGTGCCATAGTAAAAGAAAGACATAAAACTATTAGAGTGTCCAAAGGAGGGCAGTGGAGATGGTGAAGGGCCTTCAGGGGAAGATTTATGAGGAGCTTCAGAGGAAGCTTTATGAGGAGAAGCTTTATGAGGTCACTTGGTCTGTTCAGCCTGGAGGAGACTGAGGGGAGACCTCACTGCAGTTACAGCTTCCTCATGAGGTGAAGAGGAGGGGCAGGCACTGATCACTGATCACTGATCACTCTGTAGTGACAGTGGCAGCATCCAAGGGAATGGCCTGAAGTTGTGTCAGGGGAGGCTTAGGTTGGATATCAGCAAAAGGTTCTTCCCCCAGAGGATGGCTGGGCACTGGAACAGGCTGGGCACTGGAACAGGCTGGGCACTGGAACAGGCTCCCCAGGGAAGTGGTCACAGCACCAGCCTGACAGAGCCTAAGAAGCATTTGGAAAATGCTCTCAGGCACTCAGTGTCATTCTTGCGGATGGCTCTGTGCAGAGCCAGGAGTTTGGCTTCCATTATCCTTGTGGGTCACTTCCAATTCAGGATGTTCCGTGGCACTCAATTGTTATTTCTGTAATCTGACTGAGATCTCATAGAAAACTAGAAGGATTTATCTACACTTCAGGAGCAGCTAACAAGTAATTAACATGAATTAATGATCACAGACCTTATCTGTGTGCAGTGGGCTTCTCTCAGTGTGAGGACTTCAGTCCTGCTGAATTATCGCACGTATTATCTGGATCCCTAGAACTAAGGAGAGGGTAAATGCCTTGGCAAAACTGCCATCCCACTTGTCAGTATGACTGATAAAATAACTATGCTAACAAAAGTATGAATACATTCAATCAGCATCCAGTTAAGTATATAATAAGATTTGATTTTAAAACTTACATGGCATTGAATTAGCAGAGTACCCACTAGCTGGATTAAAAAATGTTTCACTGCCAGAACCTGAACTTTTGGCTGTTTAGAGCATTAGTGTGCGTGGTCCCTTGAGAAAACACTCTAAGAGATAAAGGAGTGAATGAGAGCTGGGAGACATTAAG
Organism: Lichenostomus cassidix; assembly: GCF_008360975.1. Lineage (NCBI taxonomy): Eukaryota > Metazoa > Chordata > Aves > Passeriformes > Meliphagidae > Lichenostomus > Lichenostomus cassidix. The sequence continues at coordinate 66,900,303 of NC_139511.1, forward strand.
AGACATTTTTCATTGGGTGCAAGAGCTCTCAATCCTAATATACAATAAGTTGGGTGGGGGAGCCAAGGTTTAGCCACCATCATCACAACAAACTCTTCAGCCCCTGTCTCCTCAACATTTAGTACCTTCCATCCCGTTTTACACTGACTGATGATCATCTCTGGAGTCTTCAGGCCAAGAAAGGCATGGACCTGTTGGAGAGAGTCTAGAGGAGATCACAAGCACGATCAGAGGGCTGAAGCACCCCCACTATGAACACAGGCTGAGAGAGCTGGGGTTGTTCAACATGGAGAAGAGAAGGCTCTGGGAAGACTTCACTGCAGCCTTCCAGTACTTCAAGTGGGCTTATAAAAAAGATTTATAAGGAGAGTGACTTTTTACATAGGCAGATAGTGATAGGACAAGGGATAACCTTCTTAAATTGAAAGAGTTTAGATTACATAGGAGGAATAAATTCTTTACTGTGAAGATGGTGAGACAGTAGAACAGGTGAGAGTGGTGACACACAGGCCAGAGCAGCTGTGGATGTCCCATCCATGGAAGTGTTCAAGCACTGGTATGATATCCTGAGCAACATGATGTAGTGGGTTGCATTCCTGCCCATGGCAGGGGGATTTGAATTGAACGATCTTTAAAGTTCCTGCCAACCCAAACCAAGCTATGATTCTACAATTCCTTACTTGTGCCTCTCAAATTCATATTTGGCTGAAAAATATTTTACTAGAAAACAAAGCATTTGGCCTAGAACAAATCTCTGGGGCTTGAAACAGGCTGTGTACAAATTGAAGTGGTGTAATGTGAAGCTGATTTTACTTTTTATTAAATCTTTTGAGTGAGTAGTGGATTGGGAATTCACTACTAATTATTTTTTCCACTATTTGTTTTCTAGACAGAGGAAAATGAGGTGTCTTGTAGAAAAAGAGGGGGAGAAAAATAGCATATCTCCAAGCATATCCTCTCAGTCCCTGCAGAATGACTTTTTCCCTTTGTGAGTAATTTTGCTACCAGTAATTTTCTTGATTCTAATCTCTAATTAAAGTGCCTGATTCAGAAATTGCCTATGAAGTAGAGAGACAAACAGGAAGAGGCTGTACCTTGCTGTAAAAGGCACTTGGTTCATTTTCTCCTCTCCCTGTTCCTTCTGAAGCACCCTGAGCATGTCCTGTTTGGGAATATCCTTATTGCAGTGACTAGTCATCCATCAGCCTCACTCAGTAGAGAGCAGTAAATAAAAGACTATCCATGGTCATTGGGCACTTCATTTGAGAAATGGGAAAATACAAGACTGCCCAGCTCAGCCTCCCTGAGTTTACCTGTCTCTATGTTGTAGGAGAGTGCAACCAGAGCTATTCCATGTTCCATGTTCCAACATTACTCTTCAGCTTCGGGAGCCTCAGGACATCTATTACATGCCAGCTCTGTGAAAGCTCTGGTCTGGATTTGACACTGATTTAGTTTGATCACAAAGTTGAGGAACTCTTACTTTGGATGCAGTCACCTCAGTGTAAGGACCCTGTGCCAGCATTGCTTATGCTGATTTCACACAAGAAAGCTAGAACAGTGTATGTGTCTTTACGTGCTTGACTTCTGCCTACATGAAGCCCTATTTCAGACTGTGAAGAACTGAGAAGATATCTTTGCCAAATACCTCAGATTTGCAGTGCTTTGTGTGTGAGTCCATATTCTTCACACATCATTGTGAGGGGCGAGTTACATCCATTATATCCAAAGAAACTGTAGGATAAAATACATTGGCTGTGGAGACAATGTTTTTCCCTACTCAGCTCATGTGCTGACAGTTGGAGCTGCACATAAAAAGCCATCTCTGAAGGCTGTCAGAAGCACAGTTGCTTTGGAACATGAACTGAGGTGATGGCAAAGACCTGAGATTGTATTCATAGTGTTCTCATCAGCAAGGCAGAACACAAGCCCAACACCCACTAGGGGCTCTTTGAACCCTGCACTGTAGGCTGTCAGTGTAGCCAGAAACCCAGCAATCTCATTTATGCAAAAACAAAAATGGAAAAACAGCTCCTCCTCATGGGAATAAAAATTAGTTCAAGCCAGACAGCATAAACCCTGAATTGCAAATTACTATGACAATATTTCCTTGTTCAGAAGAGCCTGTCTCATGCCAAAGAAACACCGTTAGCATCAGAAACCTCATCCAAATAAATCACTGGTGAAGACGGCAGAAACAGGGGACAAAAGCAAGAGAGAGGCTAGGGCCCTCTCTGTAAAGAACACGCCACTCTGAAATGGTACCGACCCACAGTAAACAAAGGATCTTTTGCTTCAAAAAGTATACTTTGGGCAGCAGGACAAATGTGTTACTTGTATCTTGGCAGAGCTCCCAAATGCCTGCTGCACAAAAGACTGGTGACGTAATTATGGTCACAGCAGACCCTAAGATATCCCAGCCACTGTGTGACTCTAGGATGATTCCCTCTGGGCTGGATTCATTTCACCTCATTTTAGTCATCTAAGAGACAGGCATCCAGGCTAGGAGCTCGGTCTTGGCTCATTTGTGAGGACAGATCACCCGTTCCAGAGGGCCACTTAGCTCCTCCCTTGAACATCAGGAGGGGTGGCCTGTGGATGTGCTGACCTCTCCCTGCTAACTACAGGGAGAGTTTAGAGCAGAGTCTCAGCTCTCAGGTGTTTGCTACAGCTGGCTGAGAAGACCTAGGCCCTCTGTCCTCTATAAAAATGGTATAAGAAGATTTCTGGATCTCTTGTCCACTTACACGGCAAGCCAAGTCTGCCTCCCTCTGCATCTCTGTATTGCCTTTGGCACAATAACTAACAAATACTGGCATATACCCTAGCATAACTAACAAATACTTTTGCACAACCCAGAAAGCACACTGGTCTTGCTTAGTGTATGGAGCATACAGAATTAGAACAATTGCTTGAACAGGTTAAGCAGGGAGATTACCTGCCTTGAGCTTGTATCTCTCCTCTGCCACCTGGCCAGCAGGGCAGTGGGAAGGCACTGCCAAATTACTACACTCTCTGAGCACAGGGATGTGAGAACAACAAGGTTTTGCTGTGCTGTACAAGGCAAGGACATCCTGAGTGCTTCACACCATGCTTTCTTTTCCAAAAGCTGATTCTAATCTGTTCTTTAGAATAGCTGCTGCCTGCTGAATTAAAGAGAGTGTCAGGCCAATTTAGGCTTCTTGGCAAACTAACTGGAACATTTCCAGAGCTCAGATGGAGTGAAAGTCAAGAGAAAAATGTAATTTTAATAGGAAGATGAAATTTTGCAATATTGCAAACAGAGCATACTCTTTACGAGTATAAATGAAGACAACCCATCTGGTTCCATTGTCAGAGCACAGAGAAAGACATAAGAAAGACATATTTGGGATGATAACAAAGGTCCCTGTAGCCACTGTAGCCAAGTATCTTACACTTTTAAGTATCTCAGCAAATACAGGTCTGTCCCCTTGTACATACTCATAGCTTCCAACAACCTACAGCTATCAACTTACTGTTTCAGATGGTTTATCCCTCCAATAGCAAACTGGTCCTCTCTGAACCTATCTAAACTCTTTTGAAACCATGTGTATCGCTGTTCTCCAGATCCCAAAAAAAAAGCAGAATAGTTCAACAATTCCATTATGTATCATATTATCCTGTTTTAAATTTGTGTTAGTCCTACAATAATTGCTGTCACGCCTATGTATTTCTGAATGTTCATGTCATAGAATAGAAAAGCCTAATCTCTGTATTGAGTTAAATCTCAATTTACTGATTTGAAATTAGGTGAGTCCTTGCTATGAGATGCAATCCATGCCTCAGAGGATTGTCTGAATTGACCTCAGTGAACTCGTTAAATATTTTAAATCTCTCAATGATTCTTTTGCATTTAATACTTACAAGAGCCATACCCCACTGCAAATAGGTCCTTGTACTTTGGATTCCTGTAATGAGAAAATATATATAAGATTGCATTTATTATTAACCATGTAGCTCCACAGAAATCCACAGTGTTTCACACATTAACTTCAGAGTCCATTCTCACAGGACTGCACACAGTCTGAGGGCTCTGCCCTTTGACCACATGCACTAGTAAAGTTTGTGAGTAACTCTTCCAAACTCAAGATGCACACAAAAGCAGAACTCAGAAGACAAAAACAGTAGATGAAAAGGATAAAAAGACAGACATGATGTCAATCTCCAGCACTTCTTGGCTTATCCATTTCATAATTCCAGAAAGTTTACCTAAAAAAATTAGATCTTTGAGGAAAGCAAAAAGGCAGGAATATGTTGGTTCCCATCTTTCAGCAGCAACAATTAAGGAGTTTCTAAATCAATAACACACTTTCCCTACCTGTTATTAAATTATGAGAGAGACAGCTACCAGTTCATGAATTCACAATCATTCCCACAGATAAGTAAGGGAAATTCCCTCCTGACCCAGCTGGTGGACAGTGTATTTCCTGAGGCAAATACTGACTATGAGCAATTAGCTATCTACTGTGTCTCCTAAAGTCTCTTCAAAAAACATCTACCCTCTCTACAACCTCTACTGTGTGTGGTATGTTACTGTAGGTAGGGTTTCCATAGGACAAAGATCAGTAATGTTGTTATCCTTGAGCTCACACAGCACAAGAGGGTAACAATCCTGTGAAATTGAATGTATGTGGAAATTATCTAATGAGTATTTTCTCTGACTTGCAACTCTGAATTGATAAAATAAACCCACTTCCTCTTTCATTTCTCCTTTTTCATTTGGGCTAATACCTAGGCATCCTAATGCACTTGTTCTTTTCACTAAATGGACTGCCACTGCTAAAAACTAAAGAATAAAAATTGAATTAGAACAGCTTATTACATAAAGCAATTTGGAGTCATCCTTCCCATTTCAGAACCATTTTTCTGTTATCATTTCCTGGAGACAAGTAAAACAGCAATGCAAACTACCTATTAAAGATGTCTTTTTCCCAATTTTGCTTTCCATTTTAACTATTGTTCTGTAATTCTCACACAACTGCATGCTTGACACTCTATTATATAATACCACAGTGGCTTGAAAGGCAGAAGACTGAAATCCTGCTCTGTCTCTCTACAGATCCTCCTTAGCAAGGCACAAATGTGCTCACACTGTCCCACAAACAAGTGAGAGAAGGCCTAGGGGAGCACAGGACAGGGTCTGACTAGGTATGTCTCACGCGCAGTGCATGAACCAAGCCTACTCTGAGGAGAATCAAGCATGTTAGAAAATGAAAGGACTCATTCAGGTCGGTGATGAGTGGGTTTTTTTGCAGTAATAACAAAAGCAATAGTATCCCAGAACAAAAGAGAGTTGATCTCCAGATATCAGTGATCATTTTTGGACTGACCAAATATGCAAAAGTGGACTGCAGGGCAAATGTCTACTGCACTGAACTGTGCAAGATCATAATACACAAATACTAGTGTTGTCTGGAGGGGAAGCAGTATGAGGAGTGGCTGAGGTGACTTGGTCTGTTCAGCCTGGAGAACAGGAGACTGATGGGAGACATTGCAGTTACAACTTCCTTCTGAGGAGAAGAGGAGGGGCAGGGACTTCTCTATGGTGACAAGTGACAGGAGCCAAGGGAATAGCCTGAAGCTGTGTCAGGAGAGGGCTAGGTTGGATATTAGGGAAAGATTCTTCATCCAGAGGGTGGCTGAGCACTGGAACAGGCTACCCAGGGAAGTGGTCACAGCACCAGCCTAACAGAGTTTGAGAAGTGTTTGCTCAACATTCTCAGGCACACAGTGGGATTTTTGGTGCTGTCCTGTGCAGGGCTCATTCCTACAGCATATTTTCCAAAGATATGACACAGCTATCCCAGCTTTCCCAAGAAGCAACCCTTCTTTGCCCTGCTAACCACACTAACTTTTCCTCAGTGCTGCACAGAGCCTGCTCTGCCTTCAGTTTCTGCTGAAGAGCACAAGCCTGGCACACTCAGCCTTACACAATCTTCTTTGCAACCAGAAGCACCAGGTATGTTTAGCTGCTGCCCAAGCAGCTGACTGTAATAAGTCAAAACCGTGTTCCCACAGAAACCAGCCCTGCCTTGTAAGATCCCATTACATTCCATCCCATTCCCCTGCGCAACAGTCGAGAGTAAGTTTGGAATGAAGAGACTTACCAGGAGATGGCAGTAACTGCAAGTTTCTTGGTTTTTTCGTACTGGAACTTCCAGAGTGGGAGGAGAGTTCCTTTCTGGCCTCTGAATTCATCTGAGGCATCCTCAAAATATTTAAAATCTAAACCAAACAAAAATCAAGGAAAAGGTCCCAGTAGAGAAATTGGAAATAAATCAGGACAGTTCACTGTCAGGGAAGCTTTAAAAGACAATCTGTAATTCTCACAGATTCTGCACAACCCCATTGTTATTGTAAAGTCCATCTCAGCTCTTAAGTCCAAACTCCAAACCAGCACCTCAGCCCTGTAAGTTCATTTTACCAAGCACAAAGTCCTCAGACACATGGGAAAAATAAAAATCAAACTGATGGTCAGTAGACAAAGGATTAACAAGAAAATAGAAGCCCAGAGCAAGGTATGACCTCAGGCCACTCCGAGAGCTAGACGTGGCCCTTCAGGAGGTGGCTGAGCAGAGACAGCAAAATGACTTTTGCAAAATGACATCATGACTGAGTATGTTGCTGTGGCTGGAATCTGTAGGTGAGCAAGGAGCTGCTTGGCTCTGGCTGCTTCCACCAGCACCTGCATCCAGGAGTGATGTACCTACTGAGGGAAGGTAGTGCTACAGGGAGGGCAATGCTTACCAGACCTGCTGTCCCCAGCCAGCTCAGAAGAGGGCTAATGTGGTATGATCTTTGCATGCCCATGGTTTGATGTACTATTTGCCTTGTGTGAGTCAGCAGGTTCCTAGACCCACTCATATTATTTCTATTCTATTCTATTCTATTCTATTCTATTCTATTCTAGTCTAGTCTAGTCTAGTCAATTCTAGTCTATTCTATTCTAGTCTAGTCTAGTCTATTCTAGTCTATTCTACCTATGGCAGTAGCTACTTATCTGCAGGACTTCAGACTTGAGTTAGAAGCACCTCTCAGTGGGCCATACCTTGTGCAATATCATCAAATGTGTTCAGATTCACCATCCGTTCCGCTATTTTAGCAGCCTTTGCGACATGGCTTAGAGCATCAATGTGCTGAAAAGAAAGGAAGAGAAAATGTATTTCCTGTCTGTTTACAGGTGCCTCAGATCTCATGTGACTGAAAAGCTTGAGTCCTTTGATCCTGAATACAGATTAATTTGAAATGTGTCACACTAGCACCTGATGATATGGGCACTTGAAAAACTGTGATTGCTTTATTATAAATTTAGCAAGATGCCATCCACAGCTGAGCTGCAGCAACTTCAGTGGTTTTTCCTGATTTATCTCAATACAGGTACTTACCTACAAAAGTAGTTAAAAGTCTTGTCTTTCAAGCTAACTCCTGATGGGATGAGATAAAAGGACATGCACAATTCCTACCCCATCTCACTGGACAACAGTTCATTAGATTCAGTGATGAAATCGATGATGAAATTGATCATGCATGAGCACCCTCTCACTCCACCTGGAGAGCTCTAAGGTCTCATGCGCTAAGTAAGCATCACAGGATTTAGGAGTCCTTCAGTCAATCACTGGCTAATTCCAACTTGATGCATTCACACACCCATGCACAAGTGGAGAAAAGAGAGCCTAGCAGGTGCTAGTGGTCTGTCAGCTGGTGGCTGATTGGTATGCTTATCTGACCAAGCCCTCTGGCTGATCACCACATCTTCCTAAACTCCATTCTCAACTATTTTTGCGTGATTGTGCTCTCTATACTTACTCCGTGTGCATGTGTGACTAGTGAAATCCAAACTGGATTTGATGCCTTAAATCGCTAGTAAAAAATTTTAGACGCAGACACACAGTATAGGAAAGGGGTTTTACCTTGGTTTAATAGGATCCCAGATGCACACTGATGAACAAGCTCCGACGTTATCCCCCATATACAATTTATGGACAGCCTAGATTAGAATACCTATCTAAAAGTCTCCAATAAGAAGTCTAATAAATGAAGTAATTGTCCCCTTATTAAAATTGCCCCCCCCCCCCAAAAGATTACTACTTAGTTTACAAAAACATGTCTCAGTGATGGGGGCCTGTTCAAGGTTGGTGCATCATGCTTTTGAGATTGTGGGGATGTTTCATCTTCCCCAAAGGATTCTGAGCAGGGCAAGGGTACTAGGGTGATAGATACGTAGGGTTATGATACAGGGAGTAAAAAGTACAGGAAGGGGGAAGGGTAAAAGGTTATATATAAAGTATATATATATGAAGAGAGTATAAAAGTAAAATAAAAGGACAAAAACCCATCAGGCATCATCTTTTAGAGACTAACAAGCTTTTACCTTGTTTAGTCTCTAAACTAGGCATCAGATTAACTAAGGACTGGATTAAGAAGGACAAGAAGTCTGGGTGCCAGTAGTGGGAAGGACAAAGCTTGAAAGCCCACAGACTGTGCTGGACCATACAGGGATGATGCCATCACAGCTCTGTGCAATGATGTGAGAATGCCAAGGCACATATAAAGTGCTCTTAGAGCTTGCTGCTCCAAGTGCCTGAATTCCCATCCACTGCTGCTGCCTCAAAGACCCACCAGTGTTTCAAAGCCTTTCATCTTTAAACCCCTGCTAGAGACTGATGGCTACCAGCACAGTAAGATTTCCTTCATAGTGACAACACTAAAAAGAAACATGTCATCCTTGACACAGCTCAGAGAGCGCCGGGCACATGAAAAGAAAAAGTGAAATGAGTTGACCAAACTACGCTACACAGTCACAGTCAGAGCTAGGAACATGACTCCAGATTATTTGTGTCCATCTCTCTGCTTCTTTCCTGGGCTCAGCACAGACTCAAGGGAGACCAAGTCTCACTTCAAAGAGCATGAAACTAATAGGGCTACACAGAGATGAGAGGACAAAAGAGAAAAAGAAGTCTGTAAACTGTTACATTTTTTATAAATCCATGGTTTGCTTATGCCTCCAGCAACGTATGCAGTCCTCTTCTCCCATCCTAGAAAGGACTAAGCAGAACTTAAAACCGAGCTCAGAGAAAGGTAGCAGACCAAGGGAGAGGATTCTGCCCCTCTGATCCACTCTGGTGAGACTCCACCTGGAGCACTGCATCCAGCTCCGGGGTCCCAGCACAGGAAGAATATGAACCTGTTGGAGTGAGCCCAGAAGAGGCCATGAATATGATCAGGAGCTGGAGCCTCTGTCCTATGGAGAGAAGCTGAGAGAGTTGACGTTGTTCAGCCTGGAGAAGAGAAGACTCTGGGGAGACCTTAGAGCACCTCCCATTACCTAAAGGAATACCTACGGGAAATACAGGGAGGGAATCTCTATCAAGAAGTTTAGTGATAGGATGAGGAACACCTGTTTTAAATTGAAAGAGGGTAGACTTGGGTTAAATATTAGGGAGAAATTCTTTACTGTGAGGGTGCTGATGCACTGAAACAGGTTGCCCCCAGAAGCTGTGGACTCCACATCCCTGGAAGTGTTTAAGGCCAGGTTGGATGGGGCTTTGAGCAACCTGGTCTAGTGGAAGGTGTCCCTGCCCATGTCAGGAGAGTTGGAACTAGATAATCTTCAAGGTCCCTTCCAACCCAAACCATTCTATCAATTGATGATACTATGACTCTATAAATTTTATTTTTTGGAGGGGTCAGTGGAAAATAGGCTACAAACTAAAAAGAAACAAAGCAAAAAACAAAACAACCTTGTAAATGCAGAAACAATATATTATTAAATTGATTTTTTTTCCTACAATGCAGGAAACTTTCCAGAGGAATCAAAAAAGCTTTAAGTCAGCTTTTCTGTCAGGTAGCTATGTTGTTAACAACACATCCATGACTAACTACATTTTTGACATTATAAGTGGATCAGAGTAAGTTATTTTCTCTTTGTATCCTGTGCTGTTTCAGATTTTATTTATTCTGTATACTACTGAAATAAATCTTCAGAAGAAGTGCTAGGCCTAATTTATCTTTTTTTTTTTTTTTTTTAAATATCTGTTTGGAGCACACTTTTCCATTGTAGGCCAATTCTGAGCCAGCTAGCCAAACTCAGTGAGAGCTCATAGGATACACATTTCTTCTGCTTATTTCTGTGCATGTTATTTTTAGAACAGCAATAATGTTAATTGAATCATATGTAAGATGGATAATGGGCTAATACTTTGAAAATAAATGTCTTGATCTTGCTTGCTCTGTAATTCCTTAAAACTAATTGCCTCAAATTTGCCTCTCAGCAGCTGGCCAGTTGCAATGCAACTCCTGTAAACTGAAGCAGGAAGAAAAGCTTCTACTGGTGTGTAACCACATATGCAGAAGACAAACCCCACCCTAAAATCAGTGCAGTAACTGCTCATACCTCTGGCAATACATATACTGTGACTAGAAAAGCCCCTGCTTTGCAAAGAAAGAAGAACAGTACAGGGCTGTTGCCCAGACAGCACATGAATGCAAACACCAACTGTAAATCCCAAATAAAATCCCTCAGTTTGAATCATGTCAAGCAGTTATTAAATTCCATAACTGTACTCATCTGTTCATTTTCCCTCCTCGCTTTTAATTCTCATAGACTGCAAACAGAAAATTGAAGGCAGGGGAGTTGGTAACAACAGATCCACTCCTACAGATAACCAGGAACAGGTGAACAATAATGTGAAAGTTAATTGCATTCTAAATTCACCTGTTATATAAAAAATAATAGCAGTCATCTAAGAGCTCCCAAGTGATGTTTGTGACCCTGTGGGAGGTCTCACCAGGCATACCTCAGACATAGGTAATGTTACTGTGAGACAGACAAGTGAGACAGGACCTCAAATGGTTCAGGAATGTACATTTCTCTGTTAAATATAAATTTTATTTGGACTTTTTAGGACAATGAGCAACCACTTCTTTTTCAAAAGAGACTAGAGACTGTTCCAGTGCAGTAAGTTCCAGCTTTAATTTTACATTTTAATTAATTTAATTTAATTAATATTTTAGTTTTTGTATTTCTAATTGGTTGACATCCAACTGTATTTCTGTTTACACTATATTCTGCCTTAGTAATTCCCCCTCTGTTATCTAATTCAGATTCCCTACCTACTTTTGCATTAACAGATAAACATGTTAAGATTTTCTAGTGTTGTGTATTCAAGCTTTCAATTTCTTATTATATTTTCCATATCTATGCAGGTTTGCAATCAGTATCTTTGAAACGTGGTGATCAAAATCACATATCACTGTTCTACTCCTGAAAAGGTACCACCCCACCTTACATAACATAAATATCTTCTCTGCTATTCATGACATGGTATATTCCAGTAATATACTTGTCTTTCATAGCCTCATCACGACTCACCAACCAACACAGAGTTCTTAGAGAAACATATTCATGTTTCTCCCCATCATTACAAACAGTAAGCTTGCTCCGCACCAAAGATTGTTTTGATACTCCAAAATGAAGTCTTCCACTCCACCAGGCCCTCCCAAGCTGTAATAGCAACAATTTTTCTGGTCTAGCCAGTCATTGCCTAATGGCACTATAGCAATAGTTTACAGAATTCCAGCTAGATTACCTTTAATCTACTTTCCTTGTTTAAGAAAAACACAACTTGCCTTTCACTAAAAAAAGAGATTAAGTTATTTGGACACAGTATACTTTTGGTAAATATGTGCTATTTTATTCCATTTCATATTTAATCCCTGTTCTGTATATTTTTCCTCCTTATTAATTCTGTTGCCTCATGTACTGTTAAAGGTCAGCCTAATGGAACCAATTTTGCTGCTCTTGCACACAACATGTCCTTGCTATGCTCCAATCACATTGCTTCACCTCTCTTTGGATAGATTCATTAAAAATCCTTAATATCAGACTTGTGGTTTCATGTCTTGCCATCTCAGGGTGAGAGGAGCAAGCCTGCATCAATTATATCAAGCTCTTTGCATTTTGCCTCTGCCTCAGATATGGTCATTTCTAGGTTCATTCAAGAATATAAGCAGAGCTGTAGATCAGACCAAGCATGTCTCTGGGTCAGGAGTGTTGAATCATAGAATCATTTGGGTTGGAAAAGACCTTTAAGATCATTGAGTATCCTCCCTATAATCACAGCCATACACAGATAGTACAGGAACAGAAAGAGCAGGACAGGTAGATACAACATTTCTGCCTCATTATCTCTGCTTCCAGGTATTTTCAGCTCAGAAAATTTCATGTCATTCCTCTTTGGTGTCCTGTGTTATCCATGGCCTGTATACTGCCTTGATTAAAAACTGAGGAAAAGTTCCAAATGTTGTATCCCTGCTATTGGATGTAACACAGCCTTCCCTCTCTAGATCTATTTGAGTGTGAGGTACGTGGAGAGATTTCTAGGAGTCCCCCATCACAGTCTCCAGTCAAACACTTTCTGTTATTCCAACTTTTATTTGCTCATATGTCTTCTTTAACAGATTCTCAACCGTTTTTCTGCTGAAATCCTTGGTTATTTCCCTTCCTTTCCTGTTGGCGGCTTCTATCTTCTGCTTTGCTAAACCATCTTGCTTCTCCTAATTCTTCAGTGCAATGCATAACTTCATTTTACTTCTTTTCCCCTAGTGAGAAGCTTCTGCTTAACTCTCCTCTCCTCGCCTCTCCTCGCCTCGCCTCGCCTCGCCTCGCCTCGCCTCGCCTCGCCTCGCCTCGCCTCCTCTTCCCTCCTTTTCTTCTCTGCTTTTGGCCATGTTTTCTTGGATCACATCCTTCCTCTCCCAGTCATGTGTTCTTTTATGCTCTTATTCAGTACCTGTACTGTTTTCCCTCTCTTTTCATACATTACATTTTCAAATCCTCATCTAACTCCTACCATCGTCTCCAGCTGTGGCTCTAGTTTTTAGATCTTCTCTTTCATGACCTCCTACCATAGCAGCAGCTTCCATCAGTGTCTATTACCTGTGGTAACAGACACTCATTTTCTCTTCTTCTTTCCTTTGGGTTGAATTTGGTGCTATCTCAGTAGCTATCATAGTTTTTCATGATAATACCTATCCTTACCAAAACAATGGTGGCAATCAATTGTGGCTTCTAGCCACTGCACCTTGATCCAGATCAGCCATGTCTACTGCTTGATGTTCCACACAGTTCCCTTCAGCAGTGACCAAGCACAGTTTGTCCTTAGAAAGTGTTCAGCTGGAAAAGATGTGTTTCAACTAGCAGGGTGTGAAGTATGTGACCTGTGAGTTAGCAGCTCCACAAAACCCACTTCTCCATTTGCTGACTTGAGGCTAGAAATACAGATTCTGGTGCCATCAACCTTTAATTTCCATAGACCTATGTCTGAATAGACATAATGACTGTTGTAAATCTGATTTGAGCCTTGGAGTACTGCAGGTTGCTTTTTTTTCCAGTTAATGAGTAGAAAATTCATTTGGTTTTTCATATACTTCAAGTTGGTCTACCAGCTTCACAGAGGACCTCAGCGTGCTCTGCATAAAGAAGCTTTACCTTTCATTTATTCAGTGCATTGACTTGCTAGCTTTGGCTAAGTTTTAGCTCTGCAAGCTCCTTGGAAAGCATTAAGGATGAAAAGCAAAATACCAAAGAGGTCATGAGTGACTGGATTTCAATTTCCCACTGTTGCTAGTGGAGTGGGCAGCAGGTGTTTTACAATATGGTTTCATTGGTAGAATATTTACTTTGTTTTCATTATCAGTTTTTAGCAGTCCGCCCTTTAAGCCTGTAACTGTAATGCTGACTTCAGGCTTAATTCTCTGAAACATACTCAAGTGGAAGGTTTATTGGTTTGCAAAAGGACTGTGAATTTCCATGGTACAATTCACAAGAAGAAGCCTCTCAGAACATGTTCCTGGTCTGTTTACACTGTAAGGCTTATGCTGGCACAGTGCGGCTTTGTGGCTAAACCAGCCAAATCCTTGCAGTTGTATCAGCCATATGGTATGAAAGAGCTAAAGCTGGTTTCTGGAGTCAGCTCTAATTACATATACGTATATATCTACCTTACTTATGTTGATATATCTACGTCTATTCTAGGATCATGTTACAAACTGACTTGTTAGGAACTGATCTTGCTCCAGTCATTATAGAAATTATTTCAGTTTGCCTTCTAAATGGTTTACCTTAGATGAGGAAAGAAAGCCAGTTTACAGCTAGTTAAACTGTAATAGAAACTTCCAGAACACCTTGAAAATACTTTGGAACATGAAGAAAATCTTTCAGGGCTCTCATATTGTCCTATATATTGTACACCCAGTGGCAGAAGTGGGATGGTATTTTTAAGATGGGGATACTGTCACTTTGGTGGAATGAACTGTGTCAGTCCCACAAGGCACTCCTAGACAGCTCCTGACAGAGGAGTCTGGATTAGGAGTCAGTATCACCATCACAGCAAGATCACAGCATCAGCTGAAGGTGTGGCAGGTATTAAGACATCTGATACTCCAAGAAGCATGCCACTTATGTATTTATAATTCGAAAGTGTATAAATTGTAATTCTATGAGAACATCAAAAATTGAAATTAAAAAATTGTGAAAAATGTTTTACTACAGTGCTATATTTTGAAATAATCCTGAATTTCTTTGCTTTTCAGATTGAAACATTGTACATAAAACCACCTCATCACTTACAATTATTTGAAATATGATGCAGTGTTTCTTCCTATTTCATTCTTTTATCCCTCACATAATAATAAAAAATGAGACACAAACAAAATGCACAAAAAAAGAAAGCTATATAACTCACTTGGAAGTCAATTTTGAAAACAAGATCATGCAAAATCAAAATCCTGTTTTATACAGCACAACAGAAATCCTGTTTTAGAAATATAATTTATAGCAAAAACTAATTTTTGCATTTCCTTAAATTGTTATTTGCCAACTGAGACAACAAGCTACACAGCCAGCATGACTTGCTTTCACCCGATTTGCACTACAGATGCACCTACAACCACTTGGAGCAGCTTTCATCCCATATTATGAAACATACCTGTGCCTCCACAAAGGATAACTTCCTTCCAAGTTTCTTGTCTTCTTTCTTTACTGCCTGAGGTTTTGCTTTTTCTTTCTCTTTTTCCTTTTCTTTTCTCTTAAGTTCCTCCACATAGGCATCATAGATGTCCCACTGAGAGACAGACAGAGGCAGGATTTATCAGAACCTGATCATAATCCTGAGAACAGCCATCTATACTATCACAAAAATATGACAGTCATCACAACAGTAACACTGCTGCTGGTATTAGCTGAATGTCTGTCTCTTTGCACAAAGAAGAAGGGCTGAGTTAAAGGATTCTTAAAGCATGATGGGGCATATCTTATTTTAAGAACACATTACTGCATTCTTTACAATTTCCTTCTTCAAACACTCCACTTGCTGCTTTGATTTTATTTTTGCAGGACTTTGTGTTTGGCTAATTTATCAGTGTTTATTGGGAAACATACATTAAACATTTGCTTTATGACATTTCTCATGTGGTATTTGAAAATTAAATTGTAGTTGCTTAACACAATTTAAATTTGGACTCCGACTCTGCAGTATATGATCAAATGGAAACTGAGAGCAGTTTCACATCTCCTGCTATGCCACATGCCATACATGTCTTACTTGAGTAGATCCAAAAGTTATTTCTCCTAAGAATTATTCATTAGTATTGAAGTGCTAGTATTGTATCTAAAGCAGATTTATTATTTTCAGGACAAAACATAAGGCAATCTGACACATCAGCTTAGGATAGGGAGTATGATTACAACACAGAATATAGACTAGAACATTGGAATAAAGGTTGCAGAACTCCTTAGTAAAAAAACTGTATTGTGTTGTAAATTTGCAGGCAGAAGTGAGATCGAAAGATGTTCCAAACATCAGAGAAAGGACAAAGAAGATGAGAAAAGTATGAGAAGGAGCAGAACAGAAAAGTTTGGACTAGGAAATTGGAAGCATAAGAAAGAACATGAAGGAAAAAAATAGCTGAGAGGGGGAAAAGGGGTTTACATAAAAATGTCATTTAAGATCCACTGAAAATTTCAACATTACAGAAAGAAATCAATGGAAAATCTTTCCTCTTAGCTTTCAAACACTTAATGCAAAATCTTATTCAAGGCCGAATTATCTTAAAGACCTCTGTTCTAACTCTCAGGATATTTCACTCTCAGAAAAAAAATGGAAGAAAACTCTAGCTGGAGGGAGGGAAGATCTCAGACCAATTACTCTGTAATTTCAGGTTCAGGAATAGAATGGATTACAGTTTTTAACCTGACAGAGATACCTTCACTCCCCTTCCTATCACTCTCTATAACAGCATTTTTTAAGTTGGTGCCATTGCCCTACAGTTTCTCCCTGGTTTTTCTCTGCTCACAGGTAACAAAACAATGTTTCAGTACCAGTTTGATACACTAGTTTGAACAATGTTTGTATCTGCAACAAAACCAACTACATTTTGCAAATACCTGAGAATTAATCACCAGAAAACGCTGGATTCCTTTTCCACTGTAACATATTTCATTTGTGAAATTCCATACAAAATTTTTTTTTTCACATTTTTAAGGGATGTAGAAAATGCTATACAGTCTTTCATCATGAATAGATCGATACATTTCCACTACATAAAACAGAGCTAAGCCTCTTGCAACAGGTCTTCCACGATCCTTATGCTGTAGTTCTCATTTGGTTCAGCTTTGGGCTTTAGAAACCTGCTTTGGCATACAGCTAAACCTAGAAAAAATAAAAACCCAAGTGCTGTGTATGCCAGATTCTTAACAATACTCCAAAAGAGAGCTACTTCTCTAGCAGAGTGAGTACCCTGCAAGCTGCAGGCCACCTTTTGCTGGGCCCAAAACTATTCTCACACTGTTGTTTCCCCATTTCTACTCTCTAAAGCAGACCAGTCAGGGTGGCTGACAAAAAACAAACCAACGAAAAGCATCTAAACTGAGGCACTTAACCTTGGCAATATAAACCATGAGCAAGTTCACCCATTAAGGTAGGAAAGAGGGTCATAGTAGTTTACTGTCAGATTCAAACCAGAGATCAAAGCCACAGTAAAGGAATTCATTCCACTGCAAGGAATACAATCACAATAATTTGGTTTTAACTTTCTCACACCTCAATTTCCAAAATGTATTCTAAAACAATTTTAAACATAAAAAGGAGATAGATATAGATAGATAGATAGATAGATAGATAGATAGATGATAGATAGATAGATAGATAGATAGATAGATAGATAGATAATAGATAGATAGATATACCTGGTTAACATTGGCTGAGTAAACTACAAAAGGTGCAGGGTCAGTTTGATTTCCTTTTTCCTGAAAAAAGAAAAAAACATGAAGAAGCATAATTTCAGCAGAGAAGCCCTCTGCAGTGACACAATCCAGCTGTGGAAACTCTCTGCATGAATAACTTAATATCCAAATGACTCCTAGAGCAATAACTTAATATCCAAATGACTCCTAGAGCACTGCACAACAGTATTGGTGATCATGCAACGACAAATAGATTTTCTTGTGGACCAAAAGAACATTCACAAGACCTTCTGATTTCTTCCCACACACTTTAAATATTACAGTAGTTCATTTTTAAGGCGTTCAAATGGTTTGTTTCACCACTACCATTTGAAATGTTCTGTTACCAGTCATGGTATCAGTTATGACATCCTAAAAATTTGAAAAGTTTTGTTCTATGCATGAAAAAGCCATTTGGATACAACAGTCAAAAGAAAATATTTTAACAGCATGAAATTTACAAACAATTCATCTGCTGCTACTGAAATAATATTTTTACCATCCTTACATCAACATTCTGAAATAAATGAATATATTTTCAGAATATATTTTAGAATATATTTTAATACATTTAATAGAACAGCATCTTCCTTCAAAAAACGGCTGTGCCAGAATACTTTTAAGAAACTGCCTGTAGCATTTCACTGACCTCTGAAGTGAAGAAGTCTCAGAGGCAGAAACCGCACATCCTCTACAGCACATAGCAGTACTGTGCAGCTATTTGAGGTCTATACTCTGCTTTCAAAGGCAGAATCATACAGAGACACACAAGCTTCTCCCAGTAAAATCATTGGGAAGAAGAGAATAACCGTATCTGGGAAAAAAGAGATAAGAAATTCCACGGCCTCCGCTGGGATCTTTGAATGACATAGAATCTTAGCTCAAACTTTGCAGTAAGCACCCTGCTGCTGGACAAACTCTCCTGAGATCTTCTGTCTCCAGCAGCACAGTAACTCATATATCTCTCTGAATCCATCATATGTAAAGGCATCTAGCTTTAGGTGTAATGGCTGTAAGAAGACAGGATCTTTGGGGAAGATACATATACTCTGATTGTAGCCAGGAAAACAAGAGAATTTTCTCTCTGAAACATGTGTCCCTGATGCAGAAAACTCCTTTGTGAGCATTCAGTCAGAAGGTCCCATGAAGACATGCTCACAGGGAATGGCTGAAAGTTCAGCAAAAAACTTAGGGAAGCAACATAGGTTTTTGGGTCTGTACTGATTGGAAGGAGAATACACAGAGAAGGAGGGAGATGCACCATGTACAAGACATACAGATTGGCCACACTTATATATGTTTGTTTCTCTAGTACCCATGTTAAATACAAGCATAAACTCATTTGTCCTTTTAATATATGGGCACTTATATCTCTGCTCCATTAATAAGAATTGAAGCACAAGACCATAAAAGGACCGAGTGACAAACAGAAATTGCTTTCACACATTCAAAGTCCTCAGCCACTCCCTTAAGTCCTACCCACTACCCTACCATAGTTCTACACTTTTTCAGATGAGAAAATAGACATGAAAAATATTATATCCAAGTAGAGGCTTAAGGATTCACAGCACCATCAAAACATTTTGTAGGTCTCTTTGTCCAAGAGTCCCTGAGGCAAGAAGTTTTCTGTCACCATTTTCATCATATCAAATGTTTTACAATAATACAGCCACTATACTTTTTTTCCTAATAGTATCGACAGAGATCACAGGATATGACCCAAACACAGATGATCTACATGCCCTTCTAAAGGAAAGATCCTCCAAATCACTGAAGGAAACAGCTACATACCCGTGGAACATTGATGAGTGTGGCTGTACCTCTCTCAATGAAGTTGAACTGGTTTGCAACCTTCTTCTCTTTTGGGGCAGGAGGTTCTTCTTCCTCTGCTGCATCAGCTGCTTCAGCTGTTTCTTCCCCCTCTGCCTCTTCCTCTGCCTCTGCCTCTTCCTCTCCCTCTCCCTCTCCTTCTCCCTCTCCCTCTCCCTCTTCTGCAGCCTGCAAGAAAATACAGCAGTGACTCCACCCTGGGAGAATCAGTTGTCTCTTTTCTTCTTCTCAGACTGCTGGATTTCTGCTGCCTAGTGAAGGAGACTGTAATTGAAGATTCAATATTTAAGATGCAAATTAGGAGACTTTCAGCACTCAGATCAAGGAGATTCTGAAATGGTATCTAAATGGGAATATAGAAACCAAGGAACTGAAATTGCTTTAAAACAAAACATGACATGAGAGATATAATATAGCACAGCTGCCTTTGGCAAAATAGACTCAGGGACCAGAAGATTCTCTTAGAGTCCCATTACTCTCCACTTTCATTTCCTTGCTAGACAAAGAATTTCACCTGAAACTAGTCTGAATTTGGTTTCAGGGTTCTGACACTGTGTGGTTAAGGACAAAGTTCTCACAGGCTCCTCCTTTCCCATCAGCCACTCTGCCTATAAATCAGGCCACTATTCATTTCATTCAGTTATGCCTGCTGCTTTCACCCCTCACATTATGTTTCTCATCAATGGACATACTGTCCAGGAATATTCCAGATCCCTGCAAATTTATTTTGATGTAATATCTGGATAAAGACAGATCTGGTACGATCCCCCTAAACAGCTTCTACAATCAAAAAATTGCAGCAGAACCCCAGCTGTCCAGCAGAACCTGCAGGTTCTCACCTACACCACTGACATCTTAGACATAAAAGAATCAATCACAGAAGCAAACCCAATTTATAGTAATGTAATTTAAAAGCTAATACTAAAATCTCTACTAATCTCAGCCACGGAGAACTACCTCAGCATCTTCTGTGGGTTCTTCATCTTTAACCTCTGTCTCTTCAGTTGTCTCAGCAGAATCCTCCACAGGAGCCTCTTCCTTCTCATCAGAAGCCTTATCTGATGATAGAAAGGATAAGTGAATGAGCACAGAATAACAGGACTAACAGAATAACAGGAATATTTTATCCAATATTCTGCAGATGTTCTTTCTTCTGGACAGAACAGAGATGTATCCTTTCCTAATGCTGTCTCTGAGACAATACAGTAACAAATCCCCTTTTTGAAGAATGTTTGCTCAAAGCCACAAAAGGTGACACTGTTATTCCTAGAATGAAACTGCAGTACTCCTGGATGCACTGAAATAAAAAATAAATATTTTGACTCAGACCAAACTTCCGTAACCATTTCTAATTTGAGTAACCTTGTTTCTGAGCACCCCTTCAGCTCTGGACCTTTCTATCCTCCAAAATTTTCTGCAGTTATGTGCAATTACTGAGAATGTTTTCAGGGCATATGGAAGTTATAACATGGTTGTTCTTGTTAATACGGATAAAAACTAATATACTAGTCTTGTTAGAGAATGATATATGTTTACATTCCAAGCACAGCCTTGACGGTGTAGTCATGCTAGCATTAAGGTGCTTGAAACTAACTGGTTTGGAATCTACAAAAAGCACTGCCAAAACTTCATGATTTCATGGCATTGAGTATCCCATTAAGCCTTTTGCCCTACTTCAAATCATCATGCATGTTTTGTTAAGTGCACAATTAAGGAGGCATGGACCCTCAGACATTGTAAGTAAGAACTATTCTCAAGAGCTTATTCAATGTTATCATTGTGCATGGCAGTTATCATCTTGGAAGAACATTCATTGTGACATAAATTCTCCCTTCATAAACAGCAGAAATACAACAAAATCACTAGGCAGTACATGTTTCTCTGCTGAAAATTCAGACCTAAAACTCTTTACTAACAACAGAGCTTTAAGTCACTAACTAATGTGTCTTTATGTCTGAACACCAAATAGTGGTGATAGCAGCTCAGATCGAAGGTCCAAGCAGCGCAGTGTTTTGTGTCTCACATTGTCTGAAAGTAGATGTCCTGGTAAGAATTTAAGAGTTTGTCAAGTATAAAATAGTGTCCTGAACAATCACCTAGTTCCCAAAAACTTCCACTTTAGTACTTTAAATCATGTCTGAAATTTTCAAAGCAGGCAAAGTAGTTTAGACATGTATGTTCAACTAATGGTGGTGAAAGATGTTAAAAAGATACTAAATAACTCTGAAAATTTCAGTGTTAGGATTCAAATGTCTCAAAAAACACACACCATTTTCTACACCGCAGCAAACATCTGGCTTTTTTTTCTGATTTTGACTCACGACAAGGATGCAAGCCAAAGTAGGAGCTGTTTAATTCTATGGTAATGAAGCATGATCATTCCAACACGTTGAATTAGCATAACCAATGCCTATCTGAAAATTATTGTGATTTCAGAAAATAAACATACCAGATTCAGTGCTTGATCTGATACTCTGGCGCCTGCCTTCATCTGAATCTTTGTGTATCAAGAATCCGTTCAAAGTTAAGTGAACGGCTGTTTGATCCATATCCTCTGCTATCTTGTATGCTTGCTCCTACAAGAAGGAAAAACCCAACAAAATCATAGAATCACAGGATCACAGACTCATGGAATGGTTTCGTTTTGAAGGAATCTTAAAGACCATCTTGTTCCAGCCTCCCTGTGATGGGCAGGGACACCTTCCACTAGACTAGGTTGCTCAGAGTCCCATCCAACTTGGCTTTGAACATGCCCCAGGTTTGGGAATCCATCATTTTTCTGGGCCACCTGTTCCAGTGCCTCACCATCTTCGCAGTAAAGAACAGCTCAATCTGTATAATATAGATTTTCAGCTGCACCTAAAACCAACCAGAAGCCACTGCAGAACACACTTGCTTCAATAGTTTCTTCTTAAATATATGACCACTTACTATACCAATTACAGCATAGCACTGAGCCCATTTCAGTCATTTTGGAGAATTTTAAGATATGGATTACCAACCACCTGTCTATATACCATAAATATGGAAAACTTCAGCTCCAAAGAGAAGAGAAGGACCTTACTTGATTCCACAAGACTGATTTCTTTTCCCTGAAATCATGTAATGGTTGGTCAAACAAGTACAGTAGAACAGAGGTGAGACAGACTTTTTTGAATATTTTGCCTGGTTCTCTCTTCCCTTAGGCGTTGGTTTTGACAGGGATAATTTTCTTCACAGCAGCTTACTATGGGCCTGTGTTTTGGATTTGTGCTGAAAATATTGTTGATAACACAGGGATGCTTTGGTTATTGCTGAGCAGTACTTGCAGAGTTCTGCTCCCCACTCCACCTCACCACTACCTCACCCGTCTGACCACAAGGATATTTCAAGTATATGGTGCCATGCTTAGCTGGGGAAAGAAGGATGGGAGGAAGAAGAATGGTGGAGATGTTTGGAATTATGGGGTTTATCTTCCCAAATAACCATTAAGTGACAGGGAGCCCTGCTTTCCTAGGGACTGAACACCTGCCTGCCCATGGAAGTGGTGAATGAATTCCTTGTTTTGCTTTGCACAGCTTTGCTTTCCCTATTAAACTGTCTCCACCTCAACCCACAAGTTTTCTCACTTACACTCCTCTGATTCTCTTCCCTGCCCCACCATGAGAGAGAGAATGAGTGGCTGTGTGTGACTTAGTAGCCAGCCAGGATTAAACCACAGCACCTGCCTAAAGTTGGGGATAATTCAATGCCAGAGCTGGAGGAGCTGTCCCCATTCTTTCAGGGGTGTAATCCTTCCAAGGGAACAGTTGAAGGCAAAGCCATCACTCCACCCTTCTCATGTGACTGCCTGCGCTGCTGGCTGTATATGGTAGTGGGAGAAGGTTGCTCTAGGGTAATGCAGTGTGCACCCTGCATGCACAAATGTGAGTGTGTGACTCTTGAATGTTTTCTGCCTGTCTGTTGCTCACTCCTACTCATCATGAATATAGCTTGTCAATGATTTCACAAAACACATTGCTGAGCTCTCCTACAACTCAACTTTCATGTGTGGATACTGAGGCATAACTCTCTTACAGACTGAGAAAATCCTACCTTTTGTCCTTTAACCACCACAGAATGGGAGAAGTTACTACCTGAGATTAGCTGCATTAATTACATTCACTCACAGATATTGTTCTGTAATTGTGATATCCTATTTCTAAATAAATGCATCAATGCTTTTTTTCAGACTTTTACCCTCTGCAAAAACCCTTTAAGAACCATTGGCAGTTATTTTGTAATGAGATATAGCCACATTAAAAGAAAATTTAACCAGTTACAAATCAAAGGAAAACACAAAACCAATTAAGTGCAAAAAAATTCCAGTTTTATGGGTCATGTCACACTTACTGTAAAGCTGAATCTGACAATAGTCCGGGAAAGACGGGGATTATCAGTTGACAAGGTACGTGTCAATTCCTGTTTCAATTCCTTTGGAATGGAAAGAAGATAGTATTTTAAATAAAGCTTCATTATTAATACAACGTGCAGCAACAAAAATCACCATGTTTATGCTCAGTTCTGATATTCAGTTCATTGCAGACACCTCATGTGAAGCTGATGCCGCCACAAGAACAGTGTTTGGTGCCAACCAGACTCAGAGTGGAATCCAGAACAGCCATCCTGCTTCTTACCACCATATTTCAATGGTCTTTCTTGATGTTAATTCTTATCTAAGATATGGAAGCACTTGAAAAATGCTAGCTGCATTCTATAGGGTGAGACAGACAACTTGTGTCTTTAAAATTTTACACTGTCCAAAACTAAGTAAGCTCGGCAGCAGTGCTTTTTCAATCACAGGATTGACCACTATGAACCAAAAAAAAGTACTGCTGTTAGCTATTTTTACTGCCTGAGTTTGGGGAAGTACATAAAGCTTCCCTTTCAGAGCCAGTTGGAGGACAGGGAGCAATGCCAGAGTTTTATAAGGCAGTGAGAAGAGAGAAACAACTGCAGTTGGAAGGATGACCAGTTGCAACCCTACTGAACCAATCTGGGAAGATATAGCAACAAAATTGCAGGACACAGGAACCTGAAAAGCTTAGGGTTGGCTCTGGGTCCTCCTTAATTGAGTGAAGCCCCAGCTCTATTTTCCCTTTTGAGTCAGCTCCATGCAGTTACAGTGTTTTAAGCTCAGAACTGTTTCAAAGCACATTCCCCCTGTTTTCCTGCTGAAGCCATTTCAGTTAGTGCTGCAAACACTGTACTTCCCAAGTACTGGAGTTTTATTCTTGCAGAATTTCCTCCAAAACCAATGGGTAGGCTTCTGCTTATGGAGTTTTGTACACATCTCATGACAAGACAGGCATTGTTTTACTCACATCTTCGGTCAGCTCCAGCTGATCTGGAGATCTGACTGCAGCCCTTGACGTTTCATCTAGTGTTGCAGCAGACTTATCTTCATCCTAGAACAGGAATTACAAGCTTAGTAGTCGAACAAGACTGTGACTGTTTCGCTCCCTACCAAAGCACCACTTCTTGAGGCACAGAGCAAAGAGATACAAACAACATGCCCCACATATCTTTGCTTTAAGCAGAGCAGAAAAACACAAATGGCAGCCAAAATCAAAAGATTTTGAAAACTGAAGATTTATATGGCTACAGTTGCCAGCAAGAGTTCAGTGGGTTGAAGGAACTTCTCCCTGAAGTTAATTTCTGCCCTGTCACAAAACCAGATTAAGTCCAATAACAAAACTCAAGTGATTCCACTTCAATCTCAGTTTAAAAGTTTGCAATTCTGTTTCCCTTGCCACATAATACCCAAGGGTATTACAGTACTTAAGGACTACTCAAGGGCAGAAGCCAAGGACCTGCAATTACTCCTGATGTGTTATACTATAAGCTACTGCTAGAATTTAGTTCAAGATACAAAGCTGCAGGGATGTAGCTCCTGGAGGAATGTTAACCAATTTCTTGCAAAGGCCAGCATTCTCCCTTCTCATAGCAACAGAGAATTGCTGCTGCTCTCCCTGGACGAGCATTGGGTTGATGACATGATATAAGGTCATTAAAAGGAAAACGAATCACTGCAGGAATGAATTTCAATTAATTGTCCTTTCAGAAAAAACTGTCAGAACACAAAGCTGCTGATTAAAGTGCTTAACTGCTCCAGGCAAAATTTCTCCCTCAGTTCAAAATGTGTAACGAGTTGATTTAAAATAAATCAATCATTCTTGTAAATACAGTTCTCTCAGGCCGGCTAACTTTATAACCACACAAAGCTGAGGATGAGTCCAAGGCATAAGTACAGCTTATGGCTGCAGCTATAGAGGCTGGACCCAACAATACTTTGCTACCTGCAGAGCACCACAAAGGTAAAAAGCACAAT